>NC_056512.1:26996097-27026666 GCF_014905685.2 Nematolebias whitei | reverse complement strand
TATATATATATATATATATATATATATATATATATATATATATATATTGTATGTTTAAAATAGACTTCAGATTATGGACTCCAGAGCAGTAAGACCGCTGGTGTGAACTGATGTAGCTGAAGGCTTTTTCCTTGTGTCAGTTATGCTTATATTGTTTGTTTGTTTGTTTTGATTCCACGGTCCTGCTTCCTCTCTGCTGCCGCACCTGAAGGAAGACGGATCCGAGTCGGACTCGGTGGCGGTGACGCCCAGCAGCACGGGAAGCAAGTCCAACACGCCCACCTCCTCCGTGCCCTCCGCCACCGTCACCCCCATCAACGAGGGCTTCTTCCCGCAGTCCGACTTCGACGTGGTGCGCGCCGGGAACCGCAGGAAAAACGGCAAGCGTCTCAGCCGGAACATGGAGGTGCAGGTTTCCCAGGAAACCAGGAACGTCAGCATCGGTACGAGGACGTCACAAGATAAGAATTAAATACGACTGAGCTTTTAGAAAGCTGCACTTCGTAACTTTCTGCTTAAACTTAGCTGTGTTTCTGTGACATTCATCCAGGGATGGGGAGCAGCGACGAATGGTCGGAATTTCAGGAAATCATTGACTCCACACCTGAGCTGGAGATGTGTGTGGATCCTCGTGTGTACGGAGGAGGAAACAGGTACCAAAACATCTGTGGTCAAAACCACCATTCTCACAGAGTTATATGTACCTGTAATTATCACCATTTTGGGGATTTTGAACATAAACTAAAAACACGTACTGTATATTTCCACGTTATTCTCACCACTTTCCAAAATGCACTGAAATACAACAATGTTCAGTCAGGTCATCTGGACGGTTTCTTTCTTTTTTGCTGAGACGTTTTGTCCTTCATCCAAAGGACTTCTTCAATCTGAGGAGCCACCAAACAAACCGAGTCCCACAAACAGCTCACTCCCATAGTAGGAAAAAAAAAACAGTTTGCTGGTGATAAGATGGTGATAACTGGTGATAACAGATTTTTTTTTTCCCATTATGGGAGTGTGCTGTTTGTGGGACTCAGTTTGTTTGGTGGCTCATCATATTGAAGAAGTCCTTTTGGATGAAGGACAAAAATGTCTCAGCAAAAAAAAAAAAACCCTCCAGATGACCTGACTGAACATTGTTGGATTTTTTACCTGAATTATTGAGCATGAACTTTGGTGCACTGAAATAACTTGTCTTCTGTAAAGCAGGTTGTTTTTACCGGTAATTGTTGTCAAAATCAGATTTTATTGTTCCTTGTATGATTGATAATGATATGATTTTTCACCACTAAAACAGACCAAATGGATGTTTTTAGAATGCAGGTGCGGTTTTATAAAAGTTTTTAACGCTGCTGCATGCACACAACAAAAACACTTAACTTCGACTGCACAATCCTATAATTTTCTTGTCTCTCAGCCCCTCTCAGGGCATCGTCAACGAGGCTTTCGGCATCAACACCGACTCTCTCTACCACGAGATCAAAGACGCCAAATCGGACATCATCGGGGACGTGGATGCAGGAGCCGAGCTGTTAGGTATTTCCCGATGTCCTTATCCGCAACCCTCAACGTTTTCATGTACTCTTTTTGTCTAATACGATTCATTCTGGGGTAAATCCTTGGAAAGGGTTGTTGAGTTGTACGATAATGGGCCAAAACGTGATGAAACTCCAAAATGGAGGGAGAGGCGGCGATCAGTTTGGGTTTTGCAGAGCTGCGGAGCAGAAGAAGCTTCTTGTGATGCTGTGAATGTGCCGCTGCACTGATTTTCCCCTGCATGTCAGGCTGCAGCACTGCAACATCACCCCCCACCTCCACCCACCCCACAAAATGTCCACTCCAACACTGTGGAGTGCAGCCACAACCACAGCGCTCCATCATGCAGTTACTTTCGTCATTTATTTGTTGTTCTACACCGGTCATAGATAGTTTAGTTTAACACCAGTTTTAAGTTTTTTAAGAGATGTTTACTCTCGTATTGTTCCGGGTTTATTTTGTGGTCACAGCCGTTTGACTTTATTTTAGGCGTGTGCAGTTTAACTCTTTGAATTTAGGTGACATTTTTAAAAAAAAAGTAAATTTGCCTCCATGTGTTAACCTCTCACTCATTTCTGTTTTTCTTTTCTTGTATGTGCTTCTGCTGGTGAACCCCGTAGGCGAGTTTTCAGGTGTGTATCTGGTCACGCGTTGGCTGGTCTCATTTCCTTTCACTCTTTTAGCTCCTTTCTGTTCTCTAAACTCAGCCTTTCAGAGCAGATATTATTCAGTGTACACAGGTTGAAGAATAGTGCTTTAATTATTAGCAATGACCAATTACCGTATTTTTCGCACCATAAGGCGCACCGGATTATAAATTGCATTAAGCGAAACAAAACAGTCAAATAAGTCAAACTTTATTCAACTCATTCACAGTAACCACATAAAATCAGTTCGAGGTCAGTAAGCACAACCAGAATTAATACATAAGGCGCACCGGATTATTAGACTCGTTGATTTTTGAAAAAAATTAAAGGATTTTAAGTGCGCCTTATAGTCTGAAAAATACGGTAAAAGCTTTATTAAGTCACTGGAAATGTATAAATCAGTTAAAACGTAGTTCAGCTAAATTCCTTCAACGTGTGAAAGTTTTTAATGACAATCTGTTGCTAATTTATCCTAAGAGCTTGCAGCTAGATTTAATAAAAAGGTTTTTGTTTTGTCTAAATCCTAATTAAGTTCCCCTTAATTCAAACGTAATGCTTTAAGTGTTTTTGTTTTTTATCTAGCACAACACATGCTGTGTGGACTAGAACCAGGCCCAACAATGACCAAAGAGGAAGGCTTTTCAGATTGTCTTAATGATATTTTAGATGTACCACAATAATGTGTGATGAGGTGTTATCACAATGTTTCAACATAGCTTGTACAACACGTGGAAAATGGGAATTTTTAATGTATTTCTTCCACAGTGACCATATAAAACCGCTAAACTAGCCATAAGATAACTAAAACTAGCATTTCTTGAAGAAATGCATGTTGTCCAACACCTTGTACGCCAAAGTTTCAAACAAAGATCTCACATGACCAGTTAGTGTTCAGAGAAGGACAAAGAGAAACACATTTTCTATAAAACTAAGTTATAGCAGCTTTTATGTTTTGCAAAGTGGATTAGCCATGGCAGCCATCTTGAAATGAATTGACTCCAGACATCAACAGCTAACCGTTTCATTCTGAGATTTTAACTTAAATTTGACCAGCGGTTCATGAGATATTTTGCTAACAGACAAATATGCATTTAATTACCTGATCGTCCACGTTGATGGTGTCAAGTGGGGAAAAAAACCCGTGGTGGAGCAACGACATAGTCCATAGAAAACATAAACTGTTCTAAAATGAAATACAGTAGTCCCTCGTTTATCATGGGGATCCGTACCTAGAAGCCCCGCGATGAGTGAAAAACCACGAAGTAGGGATGGTAGTACAAGTAGTAGTATATTTTAAGTGTATGTATATATATATATATACACTCTTGCAATATTCTGTTTCTAAACTCTAAACGCTCTAAAAGAGCACAGAATGTCATTATTTCAGCTCCCTGGCTCCTCTGCTCTCTGCCACCTGCAAGCTCTTTCGGCCACGCCCACTTCTTCAAACTACACAAAGATCAGCTGATCAGCTGCAGGAGGAAGTTTCTCCTGCAGTGTGGGCTGCACAGAGGTGCAGGAGGTGCTAAATAATTTAAACTAATTTTTTTTTTTTTATTCCGCGCCGAGCGTGCGGCTCATCCATCAATCAGCCAATTGTGTGTCATGTCCAATCTTATTTTGAAAAACTTCAATAGAGCGAGTCCGTGAAAAACTAACCGTGAAGTAGCGAGTGACTACCGTATTATATTTAGTAAGGTATTAAAACTATGAAGTCAGTGTAATAGTAGCTGACAAGCTTCTTTTTTATGAAGATATTTTCTGTGATTGAGTCACCCCATGTGGGAGGGGCTAGGGTCTGATAATAATTCAATAAATCATTATTGAGTGTCCAAAAAACCTGATAGAAGTCAATTTTTAGTGTTTATTGTTGCTCATCATCGTCTTTCTTTCCCTCTCGTTCTTCTCCTCCTCTTTCTTCTCCTCTTGCCTCTAGTTCGAGATGATTTCTTCGGTAAGGCGCTCCGAGTCCTCACACCTCCTCACTTTTTGCTTGTTTCATCATTTCATTGTCGCAGCATCGTGTCGGTTGTCGCGGAGCTTTCACACATCGTCACACCCCTGAAGTTTTTCATACTCATTAACCAGAAGCTCGTGCAAAGACGCGTGCATGAATCAGCTGTTTGCTTCATAAAGAACGCTGTTTGCTTACATTTTCATTTTGTTTGAGACTGAAACAGCCCAAAATAATAACCTAATGATAAGAAGAGTAAGACAGACCTGCAGGGGAAAAAGTTTTGTAGCTCATTTTTAACACATCTTATTGATCAGAGAACTGAAACCTCCACAGGTTTTGATAAATTTGAGCTCTTCTTGGCATTTTGTTTTTGCTCCTCCTTTTTGTTGCACAGCGTTTGCTGCTTTTGTGGCCATAACTGGGAAAATTAGAAATCATTATATTACATTGAGCATGATCAACCTTTCATTCTGCACGTTTATTCTGCGCCAACACCTCCAAGGTCGTTTCTCAAGAGGAAAATATTAGGAGAAGTTAGTTATTTCTTTTTTCATCTTCCATTATTTCATTACATTTCATTTATTCTTGTATAATTTCAGTGTTGTTGTTAATTAGTAATCCTTTGAAATAATACATTAGTTTAATTTGCATTAAATTGTCATTTTTGTGTTGAAACGTTTCATTTTTTTTGTTCACAAAAGTGTGTTGAATTTGTTATTTTTTTAGAGGAATGCGTTTAGGTTTTGAATGAATCGACTGGAGAGGTGACCTGAGTATGTCTTGTGTTTCAGGGATGGGAAAGGAGGTGGAGAACCTGCTGACGGAGAACAAACAGCTTCTAGAAACCAAGTAAGAGCAACAAGGAAAATTAAAAGAAGAGCTTATATGTACCTTTTTTTAAGTTAAAGCCTCCTCTGTCTTTGTGCTCTTTGACAGAAACGCTCTGAACATTGTAAAAAACGACCTTATTGCCAAAGTGGATGAGCTGTCGAGTGAGCAGGAGGTGCTGAGGGAGGAGCTGGAGGCGGTGCGGCAGTCCAAGAACAAGGTGGACGCCAGAGTGAAGGAGCTGGAAGAGGAGCTCAAGAGGTGAAACGAACAAAAACCCAAAACATTGAGCTGTTGTTCATGTGATACAGATGTTAGGCAGGAAGCCTCAAACAACAAAGGGTAGTTGGACGGCAGAAATCTCCAGAGCTGTTGGCCCAGAGACCCTGACGTGTCCGTTTTCATCAAACACATGCCACAGTCAGTTTATTGTACACGTGCAGTTTCACAGCCAGAAGTCTGGTTCAGGTGAGACACCCAGACTTCCCTCTCCCCAGCAACACTCTCCAGCTACTCCTGGGGTTTCTCGAGGTGTTTCCAGACCAGAGAGGATATGTAATAATTTAAATAAGGTCTGGATCTGCTCCTTCCAGTGGGACCTGCTCAGAAACCCTCCAGAGGGAATCCCCTATGGGCATTCTAACCAGACGCCTGAACCACCTCAGCTGACTCCTTTTGATGGGGAGGAGCAGCGGCTCTGCTCTGAGTGCCCCTCGGATGACGGGGCTCCTCACCCTATCCATGGAAGCTAGTATCTGGGATCTTGTTCATGATCCAAACCTCATGGCCACAGGCATGGGAACGTAGATGGATCGGTAACTTGAGAGCTTTGCCTTCTTCACCGCGCAGCTTCTGCTATGGAGGCCACAATTTGTCAATCCAGCATCTCCTGCTCCATCTTACCATCACTTGTGAACAAGACACTTGACCTCCTCCACCTGAAACAGAGACCTTGGACTTTAAGGAGCTGGCTCCCATCCCAGCTGCCTCACACTCAAAGGTCCAAAGGTCATGATCGGAAGACACCAACAGAACCACAGAAGAGACCCGGAGGTTCCTAAACTAGACACCCTCTCCACCTCGAGATCCCGTCCATGAACGCCACAGACGGGATCGGAGACGAGGGGCAGCCCAGTTTCGTTGACTGCTCCGATCTGTTGCAGAGGCTTTGCTGAGCGCACCTTCAGCCCCAGCTTATTCAGCAAAAATGTGATTTCTAATTCAAACATCTGCTTAAAGTCCTTGTTGTCCCAGCCTTAATAAAAACACAAACCTGTCATGGTGTTCCTTCTCTTTCTGGCTCCAGGTTAAGAGCAGAAGCTCTTGGTGCGTCTCGGGACTCCAAGGATGAAGGAGGCGACGAAGTGAGTAAAAATGACTTTTCTAATGTGTGGGGAAGGAAACAGTCTTTAGAAAAGCTTTTGTTTCTTCTGTGAGCTGACAGACCTGAGCATTGGAGGCGTATTTCTCATGGTTCATGCTGAATAATGTATCTGTTTTATCGTTTGCCAGCTTTCGTCGCCCATGCAGGACGGGGACATGGCGATGACCCAGCGGCGGCGGTTCACCCGGGTGGAGATGGCCCGTGTGCTGATGGAGAGGAACCAGTACAAAGAGAGGCTGATGGAGCTGCAGGAGGCTGTGAGGTGGACGGAGATGATCCGGTAGGTACACAGAGATGCCGATGTGAAGAACTTATTGAAGGTTCACCGCATTTCTTCCTGTTATTGAAGTGTTTTTGATGTTTCTCTTTATGTATTTTGCACAAAAATACATTTAAAGTTTTCGTTTCCTCTCTTCAGAGCGTCCAGGGAGAGTCCTCCAATCCAAGAGAAAAAGAAATCCACCATCTGGCAGTTGTGAGTCTCCCCTTTCATTCAAGTGAAGTCAAACCAAAATATCCTCATGGTTAAATAAAACTAAACCCCGTCTTTCTCCGGTTCTCTCTCCCCACAAAGCTTTGCCCGTCTCTTCAGCTCGTCCTCCAGCCCCCCGCCCGTCAAGCGTCCATATTACAGCGTCAACATCCATTACAAGTCTCCGTCTCCGGCGCTGACTCAGCGCCGCAGCCACACCATGTGTCAGATCTCCACCTCGAACCGCACGCTGGAGTTCTTCCCTGAAGAGTGAGCTGCAAACCCTCGTCAACGCCTAAAACTCGTCTTTTCTCCTCCGCTTTGGTCCGAACTCCCGGATGTTGGCTCGCTTGTGGCGGCTTGCAGAGTAGAGAGCAGCACTGCTAACGGCTGCTAATTAACTCGTGCTTCTCTTCTGTCCGATTAAGACAAATAACTTTATTCAAATGAAGGAAACCGTATCGCTCACTGCCTTTCATGCCAGAGTTTTAAGCTGAAGATATTTACGCTATACCACATGATGGCGTCATAAACGATTCCATCAAATCTTTAAAACGTTTTGCACAATCTCGCATGTTAGTGCTCAGAGTTTGTGTTGGGGATGACTCTCGGCTACCAACAAACCGAGTTGTAACATTTTTGTGTTTGTTAAGGCTGATTAGAAGTGGCGGCCATCTTAAATTGGCATACATAAGATGTAGATTCTGAGTTTGATTAAAATTTGTCCCCTGGCTCTTGAGCTATTTTGCTAACAGACATGATTGACTCCAACAGTCAATGTGAAAGTTTTAAGCAAAAAAAAACAAACAAAAAAAAAACAATTGTACAATGAGTAGCACTCAGAATATCAATTATGGATTATGCTCAGCTACTATCACAACAAACTTTAGCTCAGTTTCTATGAAACTGGCCGCGTTAAAGCCATGTCTGTGTGTTCTAACGTCTGCTGGCTGGGACGCCATTTTGAATTGGAACGACTTCAGAAGTTGATCCGCTGTAGATAAAAATTCAATAACTTTCAGAGTTTCATTCAAATGTTTCTTCTGGCTCGTGAAATATTTTGCTAACAGACAGAAAAACTACTATCTAGGGATGCACAATATTGGATTCTTGGTCGATATCCGATATGCCGATATGTTAAAACTTATTTGGCTGATAACCGATACCAATACCGATATTTCCCCTCCTAGACCTACTTACAGAGACTACATGGCTTTCTCTGCTGTGGAATTAAAATACATTATTCTGCATGGTCTTTGTCAGTTTGGGCTGCTACTAAATGCAGATGTCAACACTTCAACTTGGATTATGTTTAATGTCAAATTTATTCATGACATTTACTCTCTCTAACAAAGTGACAACACTCAAACAGTGCAAATTTGTACATTTTCACAAATCTAAACTCAATGGCGCGTGTGACGTCATCACGTTGTGCTGGCGCTGCAGCATCCTCGTTACTGGGTTGTCATACAAAAACAGCACCTTTTATATCGGTGAGTTATTTTGCTGGAATGGCTGATGTACAATATTTAACTTTATTACTAATATCGGCTGATACCGATACCATGCCGATAATATCGTGCATCACAATTACTTTCAGCTGAGGCTTTTTTTTTTGGCTTTGCTTTATTAAAACCAAGACTTTCTAACACACATGAGCTTTACTTTAATCTTATCTATGGAGCCAAGAACTTTCAGCCACACTATCTTATGATTTCTAATTTTACAACCTGATTCAGTTTAGAGAGGTGAAAACGACCGCTTCACTTTGTGCTGTCTTCTCCTCTTCCTCTCCTCTTCCTCTCTTGCTGCTGGCTGGCCGGGCTGCTAACGCTTCGCTCTTCTCTCCCTTCCCTCCCGGTGCTTCCAGACTGGCCAGTAACGGTGTTGCGTCTCTCCTCAGTGACTCGGCGCTGCTGGCCCGCCGAGAGCAGCGGCGGGAACAGTACAGGCAGGTGCGCGAGCACATGCGCCGCGACGACGGCATCATGCAGGCCTGTGGCTGGAGCGTGCCGTCTCGATTCAAACAGGTAAACACAATCCAGTCTGCCGCACCTCCTTACGGGGATTATTTTTAAATAAACCACATGTGAATAAAAGCTGTCTGCAGGGAAAATCATCATGTAACATTAAAGTTATTAAACTAATCTAATGGAAAGAGTAAAAATGAAGTACATTTTTCAGGCTTTTAAGTTCTTTTAGGCCTTTAAATAATAAAGCGTGTCACAAAACATCTGGAAGTTTTAAACTACTAAACTTTTTGAGATTTAATTTCTAAGCGCTGCTCTGAATCAGTAGAGGCTGTTAAAAGTCTGGGTGGAAGTGCTGCTGTCGCACACAGAGCTGTTTGTGGTTGCTTTTATAAAATTAAAGATTAAGAAAAAAAACATCAGTGCATCGCTGAAAGGGATGCACTTTTTGTTTAATCACCAGCCATGGAAGACAGTGAGTCCATCCATCAGCTGAGTAAAACACTGGCTGAAAAACTGGTTAGAGAAACGAACAGGAGCTGCAAGTCACATCAAGAGATGAGACGATAGGATCTTTTGCACACTGCGAGATTTTCTTTTTCTAGTTTTTCCAATGTTTACACGTGCTTTTGAAAAAACACGTACATATTTCCATCATTGTAGTGACTCAGCAGAGTGAGGGAGGAGAGCTGGTCTGATCCAGATCTTCTGAGTACTAACCCATTATTCAAGGCTTTGGGAAGAACTTCTGTCAGTGGTGGCTGCACGGATCTAGAACGACTCCGGGTGACTACCGTAAAGTGCAGAATAAACAGCAGCGGTGTGGCAGGTGGTAAAAACTGAGCGCTCACACCTCGTCACAGTCAGACGGCCGGCACCTTGCCCCTCAGCCACGGTGGAAGCAAACAATAAACGGTTTCTAGGTATTCAGTAGTTCAGGTGTGAGGAACTTGCAGGTCTTTGGAGGGATTCAGAGACAAAATAAAATCAAACGTGTGCACAAGCGTCCTGATGCATGCTCAATAATCCAGGTAGATAAATCTAACAAGGTTAAGTCACGTCCTCTGTCTATTATCCAACAGACTTCTTCAGTCTGAGAGACTGAAAACTCTCAGACTGAAGAAGTCTGTTTGGTAAAAGACGAAACGTTTCAACAAAGAAGAATCCGTCCAGAGATTCGAGATCTGCAGCAGGTCGAACCCAAGCGCAGGCAGGACTCAGAACTCAGAAGGTTAAATAACGAAAAACGTTTTATTGACGAAAACAAAGAGCTGGCGTGGCAGCAAAAAACTCACATTATAACCAGGAGACAGGGAGGGAGGCACGCAGGAGCACAGAACCATATTCAGACACAAGGAACCATACTCCGATGACAATGCCCAGAAAACGAGAAACACAAAGACGCAGACTCATATACACAAACACCAACGAGACAAAGTGCAAACACCTGGGACACATAACGGGTAGAAAAAGGGGACCGATTACCGTATTTTCCGGCCTATAAGTCGCACCTTTTTGCCTCATTTGCATGTCCTGCGACTTATACGCTGAAGTGACTTAGTTATGGATTTTTTTTCCCATATTTATAAACCAATTTTTGGCTGAGATATGACCGTGTTCATTCATTCTGACATGGAAAATACTGAACACTTCCATTTTCAGCCGCTAGATGGCACTCGAGTAGTATGGCATGCCGTTGTGTCATGTAATAGGTAAAAGTGGCTATTAATGACACAATCGGCTTGCCATAGATGCCACCTTCGTCCAACTCGCCTGGAGCAAACATCAAACCAGTTTCATTTTGCTGTTAATTTGACCATTAAAGTGCATTTATTAAGGAAAAGTTCAACTGAAGCACACCTTTACTATAAATTCGAGCAAACAAATAAGTGTTTTTAGGTGGTTATCTTGTTAAATTTCTAAGAAACGCACAGTGACTCGTCCCTCTGCACATGCCTCCTTCCACGTATCGGCTTTTGAAATGCAGCAGATTTGACCGTCAAAGTGCGTTTATTAAGGAAAAGTTCAACTGAGACACACCTTTACTATAATGTTGAGCAAGCAATTAATTGTTTTTAAATGTTAATCTTGTTAAATTCTTGTTAAAGTCCTCCCGCGGCCGCCATTTGGCAGCCGATCAATTTTTGGCACAACACCGGCCCACATTTCCGGGTTGTCAGCGGTGACGCATAATAGATGCAACGTATATGGGGAAGCGACACATTTATGTTTTTTTTCCACTTTATAAGACAAATTTGAACTGATGCGACTTATAGGGCGGTGTAACGTGTACGGTTAAAAATACGGTACACGAGGCGCAGGACCAGTACGCACCACAAGGGGGCACCATCCTCACACAGAGGACCTGACTTAACCTTGTTAGGTGTGCACAAGTGGGTTGAGGAAAGAAAAAGTTTGGTACCACTGATGCAAAGTGCTTTGTTAAAACGCTTCATGTCTCCTCGGGTGTGGATTTCAGAAAATGCAGCTCAACAGGAATAAATATCACCTTTGACTGTCTTCAGCAGGTTTAACTGTGATGATGTAAGAACAGAAATAATCAGTATCTGAACACTATTTATTTGAAGAGTTCTTAATATAACCAGTTTATTACTGATTTTGATTTGGTTATGAGATTAGAATGAACTTCTGTAAATCAGTCCAGTAGCTGAGGGAAAAAGCGTTCAGTTTTTTTTCCTCCTTTGGTTTGAAGCATGTCAGTGTTTCCTCCGAGTTGACTGTGACGGTCCGAAGGTTCGGTAGCAGAGCGTGTTGGTAGGCAGGTGGCTCTAACTCTGGTCTTCCACAGACGGGTGGTCAGACGGACAGCGCTAAGGACAGCCCGCTGAAGAGACAACAGGCAAGTGAGACGACAGAGTGCCGGCCAGCATGCGCCTTTATGGCTCCCCCTCCCTCTCTAACCTTTAACCGCCTGTTGCCGACCCCCTGCAGAAGCTGAAAGCTGCTGAACAAAAAACAGAAATTTAAAAAAGAATCACACGTGACTTGTCAACTGAAAAAAAAAAAAAAATGCATGTATGTGATTTTTTTTAAATATTGAGGTGTGAAGACTACAGCTGTGAAAATCCTTCTGTGGAGTCAAACACCCCCCCCCCCCCCCAACATTTATTTTTTATCCCATTTCTGTTTCACAGCTTTTTTACCGTTAACCTCCGTCTGCCTCCACCTGCCCTACTTCAATTAGTAGCTTCTTGCACTGTTTACTGTGACAGAGGCTTGATCTGTACAATCCCAGTTCTGAAAAAGCTGGAATGTTGTCCAAGAATAAAAAACCTAGAATGCAATGATTTGTAAATCTCATAATCCCATGTTTTATTCACAGTGGAACATAGTAATTATCAAATATCTACAGTAAGAAATTAATATCTACAGTAAGTTGTGACAGGGTCATGTTTGTCCAGTCTTCTTTTCACAACAGGCTGTAAACGTCTAGGAGCTGAGGAGAGCAGCTGCTGGAGGTTTTGGAGGAGAATTTTGTCTCGTTCTTGACTGATGGAGGATTCTAGGTGTTCGACACTCCTGGCTCCTTTTTGTGGACTTTTTTATGTGTCACGATGCTTCATGTTTTGATTTATTGAGAGGACTGGACTTCGGAGATCAGCAGCTGGAGTCTTCTGCTTCGAAGCCATACTGTTGTAATGGATGCAGTTTATTATTGTTTTGCTGAATTATGGAAGGCGTTCTTAAAAACAAACAAAAAAAAAGATATTCTGGAGGAGAGCATATCTTCTAAAACCTGTTTATATATATTTTTTGCATTCATGGTGCCTTTCCAGATGTATAAGCTGTCAATGACAGAGGTATTAATGCACCTCCATACCATCAGAGAAGCAGGATTTTGAACTGTGTGCTGATAACCGGTCAGATGGTCCCTTTATTCAGTACAAATGTGTGGTTTCCATAAAAAGTTTCCATTTTGATTTGTCTGATCACAGAACAGTTTTCCACCTCGCCTCAGTCCAGTTTAATTGAGCTTTGTAAGAGAAGATGGTGGCGTTTCTAGATGGTGTTCATGTATGGCTTCTTCTTTGTGTGAAAGAGCTTTAACCAGCATTTGGGAATGACACAGTGAGCTGTGTTTACAGACGATGAATGATGGAAGTGACACTGAGCCAGGCAGTGGTGTCCAGAACAGAACCAGACCTGTTTTCGGTGCAGTACCGCCTGAGGGCCGGACGATCACCGACGTCTAATACGACGTTCAGCCCCGTCCTTTGAGCTCAGATTTCTCCAGACTCCTGAAATCTTTTGATGATATTAAGAGCTAGCGATGATAAAATATTCAAAGTCTTCCTAATTTGTCATTGGGGAGCATTGTTCTGAAATTATTCCACTATTTTTAGATTCAGTTTTTTGCAGACTGGTAAACCTCTGCCCATCTTTACTTCTAAGAGATTCAGCCTCTCCAAAATGCTCCTTTTATACACAAGTCCTTTACTGACCTGCTGCTAAAAACCTATTTAGTTGCAAAATGCTCCTCCAGCTGAGTCTTAATTGCACCACTTACTTTTACCGCCTTTTGTTGCTCGTGACCCTCAAAAAGTTGTCATTTTTTTGTTTGTTTAAACAATTGATATGATTATCATGTTCCAGTGTGAAAAAAAAATTACATTATACACAAAAAAATTACTTTTTTGAAAATGGGGTTGCATGTTTCTTTTAGATCATCATTCTGTGTGCAGAACTTTTAGTTTGTGGAACAACTCAGATTTTTTTCTTAATCTTTCACACTTTTATCCAATATCTGGGAATGAAAATTAAATTAAATTAAACATACTGAATGCATTTGTTGTGGTTTTAAATCTAGGGGGATAAAACAACTGAAAATAGCTTTGCGCCTTTATTTGCAGCAGCCAACAGTGCATCATGCACGAGGCAGAGGGATCAGGTTCACCTCTGATGCATCATCTAAAACTGGTCCTGCACTGTTTTTCTAACCCGTGTTTGTCATCAGGATGGTTTTAGATGTATGAATGAAACCAGGTGATAATTAACTTCTTCTCTGGCCTCATGACTGTTGGTCACATCTGTCTGCAGACCAGTGACAAAGAAGATAACCGCATGAAGAACGTTCCGGTCCCAGTGTACTGTCGCCCCCTGGTGGAGAAAGACCCCAACAGGAAGGTAAGAGGTTTGCTAGGAAATAAAACAAGAATACTCATCTAAATTGATTGGGGTGGGGGTGGATTAACTAAAAATTAACAGCTTATGCGCTAGACATCCAGCAGTTGTTGTTAGTACGTAAATTTAATTTAGTATCAGTGAGCCAAACTGAGCTTACCTGCGGGCCGAATGTGGCCCCTGGACCATCAGTTGAATAGCCCTGAATTAAACTGTCATAGCTTTGTAGTTTATTCACTCAGACCTGGGTTTTTACTTCATTAATCTGCTCTTTTGTTGTGTTTTTGGGGCGGCTGTGGTCAATTGGTTAGAGCAGTCATCCTCCATTGCAAGAGTTGGGGGTTCGATTCCACTAGCAGTCACATGCTGAAGTGTCCGTGAGCAGACACTGAAGCCATCATTGCCTCCGATGTGTGTCCCATCGGTGTATGAATGTGATAAAGTACTGATTAGTCTTTGTATAGATCTAACAGAGTGCTGTATGAATGGGTAAACAAGGCACAGATTGTGTTGTAAAAAGCTTTGAGTGTCTTGATCAGATAGAAAGGTGATATATAAGTACAGTCCATTTACCTTTTTTTTGTTGTTGAAGATAGATGTAATGTACTTGATTGCAAAATTGAGACGTCACAGTTATCCTTAGTGTGCTGTGGCTGCCAAATGTATGTGTCTGTGCTGCAGCTTTGACTCATGAACCTGACTGTCTCTAACCACAGTTTTACTTTTGCATTTGTGCATGTTTGCAGTTATGGTGTGCAGCAGGAGTGGACCTGACAGGATGGAGGGCCAGCAGCCAGGAGGTGGCATCGACCAAAGCATCGTCAGGCGTCAGCAACCCCCTGCAGGCTGAGGAGGACAAAAACGGCAAAAAGACCAACCACACGTCTCCTGAGAAGAAAAAGGCAGGCCCTCTGAGGACACTAATCTCTTCTGTTACTTTACAGTAAAAGTACATTTAAAAAGGATCTATTAATGCTTGAAAATGTGTTTTCACAAGTTTGTAAACACCTTATAAAGCATTAATAGACATTTATAATGTTATACAAAACTACATTAAAGCAGGTTCAGATGTTTTTGTTTAGTATACCGAACATAACCGTGTCAAATAGTTTTTATCGTGTAATTTGACATGTTCACTTTGATAACTTTATATGCCAAAGCAAATTTTGTATTTCCAAATATTCAGTGCTTTCATGCAGGTAAATTGCTGACGATGTTTGATATTTAACATATAAATTATGAAAATATATAATATAAACAGTTAGCATAGAGCTTACAATCAATGATGGTTTACTATTCTGCAAGACACGAATCAATATTGGTCCTTTAATCTAATGCACTGTAACTGCTTATTAATAGTTTACTGCAGTTTAATTAATAACAGTGTTATGCTGGTGAAGATTCTCAGTCATCCAGGACATGATTTTTGTATTGAACGCTTTTTGAATTAATAACAGTGTTATTATGCATTACTTGCCCATCTCCTCTACGGTTTAATACATTCAACACTGAACCGTCAAATTTGTGTTAATCAAAGACAAGTCCGTCCCTCGCAGGGAGAAAGTAATCCAGATTAATTTTGGTTTCTGGGATTTCACAATATCAATGCGTCCTCTCCCAGACAAAGGAGCTCCAGGAGACGGACAGCATGAACAGCCGAGTGTGGATCCTCACCAGCACCCACTCCGCCAGCAAGGTGGTCATCATCGACGCCAACCAGCCGGGTTCGCTCGTTGACCAGTTCAACGTCTGCAACGCTCACGTGCTCTGCATCTCCAGTGTGCCGGGTCAGCTGGAGACCGCTGCTCCAAGTCCATCAATATGTGGGTCAGTGTGGCTCCTTTGTAAACATATCGTGTTTGTTTCCAGCGGCGAGCGAGAGCGATTATCCAGCAGGAGAAATCGTGTTGGATCCGAGTGACGGTGGAGCTGGAGGTGGGGAGGACTCTGGAGGGGTGGAGGGAATGTTGGCAGGCATCACGCTCGTCGGCTGTGCCACAAACTGCAGCGTCGCCCGGAGCAATTGCTCCTCCCGTACAGATACACCCATCATAGATAAAAGTCAAGGTGGGCCTGTTTGACTCTTCTGCACCTCTCTGACACAGGAAGGTGGCCGCTCTACAAACCGCGTCGTCTGAATTTATTTGTCTGGTGTTCTTTAGCCCCCGCCGCTCCCCACTGCAACGGCAAGATGCACCCCGCCCAATCGGCTGAGGAAGCTACGGAGGCGACAGAAGTTCCCGAAACAACGCCCAACCACACAGAAATGAGGTCCGGACCCCTGGGACCTTTTACGGAGCACGTCTTCACTGACCCTCAGCCTCGCCCGGCGGATTCCTTCGATAGGTAGGGGGTCAAAGTCCATCTGAGTCCAAGCAAGTCGGCGGAGCCATCTGTGGTAGATACGAGAAGGCCTGTCGCGATAAACGATAAATCAATTAATTGCACGATAAATTAAAATTATCAACCTCATTTTCATTTATCAGCTTTATCGTTTCTTCGTGTCTCTTTCTACTGAAGACACTGGATGACAAAAGGCTCAACTCCGGTGCTCTTCACTGACCCCTCCCTTTCTCTTTTCTTTTGAAAATCCATTTTAACGATCCAAAATCACGTTTTTGGATCGTTAAAAGCAGCTAAGCTGAGAAGCTAAGCTACGAGCTAAGCTAACTGGCCGACCTCGGGGAAAAATCCTCCGTCTTGTCGAAGCTCCACAATTCACGGTTGAAACCCGTGCCTTTGTGTAAAAAGTTGTTTTTCTCTGCAAAAGAAGCTGAGAACTTGTTACTGATTTTTTATTAAAAGCTTTGTGTGAAAAATGCTATGCTAAAGAGCTCAAACCTCACCGAGCGTCCACCATTTTGAGAACCAGAAACAGGAACGAGAAACAGCCCATGTCACGTCAAGGGGCCTCCCTCCCATTTTTCTTAAAGAGACACGCTGCTCGCTTCCTCACTATCCATCCTTCGGTTCAAACAGTCTTATACTGCCATCCGGTGGTCAAAAAAGGTTTTCCACTCAAAATAAATTAACCAACATTTCTTTTTAAATTTGACAATAATTACTAAATAATTATTGTCAAATTTCAAACAATATTATCGTTTATCACAATAATTTCTGAGACAATTTATCGCCCAGCAAAATTTGTTATCGTGACAGGCCTAGATACGAGTACTGGTTCTGAACAGGTGTGTCCACACAGGAGCACGGGCCAGTTCAAAGAAGACGCCTCTCAGCCCACAGAGTTAGAAGATGGAGGGGAAGAGACTAAAAACTACACCAGCGTGGCCCCCACCATGTGGCTCGGGGCCCAGAATGGCTGGTGAGTCACACCGCAGCGTTGTTTATGACTGAAACCTTTATAGACGTTTCCTGCTATTCACTTATAAATAAATCCACTTGAGGGAGATAAAAATTATCCTTTTTATAAATCTATTAAGATATTGATGTATTTAATTGGTACTGTTGTGAATAAAAAGGTTAATTGATACAGGAGCTGTTAAACCATAAATATAGATCTGACTGAATATAGAGCTTCTTGTTTCGTCAGTTTGAACTTTCTTTTCTTTTCCTTCAAGGCTTTATGTCCACTCAGCTGTGGGGAACTGGAAGAAGTGTCTCCACTCCATCAAACTCAAAGACTCCGTGCTCAGTCTGGTGTAAGACAAACGTGTCCCGCGTTCAGATCGTCTGGTCGGAGATAAAACTGCTTGATTTCAGGCTCTGTAAGCGTCTCTTTGAATCCCTGCAGCAGTTTCTGTCTCCGTCCAACTGCAGGCACGTGAAAGGTCGGGTTCTGGTCGCGCTCGCCGATGGAACGCTCGCCATATTTCATAGATCAGAAGGTATGGACGCCTACTGATTGTTTGTCCTATCGGAGTCCGTGCTTCTCTGCTGGACGGAGTTACAGTTTTACTTTGTTTTTAATCGACAGATGGTCAGTGGGATCTGTCCAACTACCACCTCATGGACCTCGGTCGGCCTCATCACTCCATCCGCTGCATGGCTGTCGTCCACGATAAGGTGTGGTGCGGCTACAAGAACAAGGTTCATGTCATTCAGCCCAAAAGCATGCAGATAGAGGTGAGTTACCTGCTTTATGTAATTATTTTACTGAGCATCGAACGGCAGCACCAATTCCCCCCATGTGATTCTGCAGAAGTCCTTCGACGCCCACCCTCGCAGGGAGAGTCAGGTGCGGCAGCTGGCGTGGATCGGCGACGGCGTGTGGGTGTCCATCCGACTGGACTCCACGCTGCGTCTGTACCACGCGCACACACACCAGCACCTCCAGGACGTGGACATCGAACCGTACGTCAGTAAAATGTTGGGTGAGTTTTTCGTTATTTAATCTGTGACTTGTTTTTCCACAGGTTTAGCCGTCGTGACACAACAGACACTGCGTTTCCTGTTCAGCCTTGACGTGCGCTCCTCTCACCCGCAGGTACGGGCAAGCTGGGCTTCTCTTTTGTCCGGATCACGGCCCTCCTCATTGGTGGAAATCGTCTCTGGGTGGGAACCGGAAACGGCGTGATCATCTCCATCCCTCTGACAGAAAGTGAGTACATTTATACAACGAGTGACTGATGCTTACTGAAGGAGTGATCCGAAGTTACTGGAATAAGAAGTGGACATAAACTGTTAAAAACACTAGAAACGGTTGAGAAGACGGTTTGTTTTTTGTGTTAAGTTACCTGAAAAACAGAAAGTCGTTTTCAAATTATCTAACTTTTAGATATGATGATGACACAAACCAACTCTTGAAAATCTCATTATATTTAGATTGTTTTCATGCTTCTATCAGACAAAACAAATATTGGGATTCATTTTATTAATATTGCATAAAAACATTTATAGTTTCCTTTTGAGCTAACCCTCTCTCCTCTTCCTGCAACTTTTCCCACCTTCCATGTTCCTCAGTGCTCGTACGTCGTTCACTCAGTCTGGCTCATAATTATTACTGTTGCTGTCCTCTTTCTCCTGTTCTTCCCTCCTTCTCCTCCTCCTCCCAAAGCGGTGGTCCTTCACCGGGGTCAGCTCCTGGGTTTGAGGGGTAAGTGGGAGCGCTCCCATCCTCCTCCTGTTGTGCTCGAACTGTTCTGACCCGGTCAAACCTTCACGTCTCCTGCAGACTGTTTCTCTTTGCTCTTAAAGCTTCAAGTTAAGCTCTCGGTTCTTCTGGGATTATTTAAGGATTACAGATTCAGTGTGATTTAGGTGTTTATGGTTTTGTTAGCGAGGGGTTTGGTGTTAGATGCTCTGCATGTCAACTCTATCGAGATTAACCGTTTTGTTTGTGCTGTAAATTCATTGCATGTGTGAAGTTATTTGGACAAAAAAAAAACTTCCTAAAGTTTAGAAAGTGAATTTTCCTGAGCTCTCATCATTTGTGCTCCAATCAGCCAATAAGGTGTCGCCTACGTCCTCCGGTGGCGTGATCCACGTGTACGGCGACGACGGCTCTGAGAAGAGCAGCGGCAGCTTTATCCCTTACTGCTCGATGGCACAAGCCCAGCTGTGTTTCCACGGACACCGCGACGCCGTCAAGTTCTTCGTCTCTGTGCCGGGTCAGTAAGAACCCTGACCCGCCTGGTCACGTTTCGAGCTCCTGAACTGAAATCCAGTTAAACATTTAACGCTTCTTGTAAAGTTTTAAATAACTGATCTGAAGGTGTTTTATTTGTGACAGGCAACGTGCTGGCCACCCTGAACGGCAGCGTTCTGGACAGCCCGTCAGAAGGACAGAGCTCCACAGCACCAACAGAGACGGAGGCGCAGAGCTTTCACAACGTGCTGGTGCTGAGCGGAGGAGAGGGATACATCGACTTCCGTATAGGTGAACACTCACAGAGCAAACGCCACTCGCTCATTTACGCCTTCATCAAAACAAATATAACCACAAAGAGCTCAAAACTTTTTGTCTGCCGTCTCTTTACAGCTGTGATTGATTTAAAAGTGTAAATGTTTTCCGATATAATCTATCCTTGCGATGTTTGCGCGTCTTCTAAAATAATTTGCATTAGTTCAGTCGCTGCTCTAAAGTTGGACAGAACAAAGAATGACCACAGTTAGCTTAAAGTTAACACACTCGCGTTGACATGTTCATGCTTTGACCTCTTTGTGAAAGCAGAAGCTGCAGCCTTAAAAGGGTTCTGTGGAAACATATGGACAGTTAATATCTTACCTGTTGCATATCTCTTAGAACGACTTCAACAACTGCTGAAGTGAACAAAGTGGATTGCTGCTGATTTAAATGTCAGGGCGGCTGTGGCTGAGTGGTTAGAGCAGTCGTCCTCCAGTGCAAGAATTGGGGGTTCGATTCCACCAGCAGTCACATGTCGAAGTGTCCCTGGGCAAGACACTGAACCCCTCATAGCCTCCAATGTGTCCCATCGGTGCATGAATGTGATAAAGTACTGATTATTCTTTGTACAGATCTAGTAGAGTGCTGCATGAATGGGTAAATGAGGACACAGATCGTAGTGTAAAGTGCTTTGAGTATCTTCATTAGATAGAAAGGCGCCAGATAGTTACAGTCCATTTAAGAGCTTTGATCCTAAAAGCTTGTTTCATGTGAGCAGTGTCAACTTCACACCACACACTCATTTAAAATGGAATCTGTGGTTGTTTGCAATAAAGGTAGTGTCTGCAGTAGCTAGCCAGTGCAGCCCAGAGCAGTTTCCTGCAAGAATATGATATTTCTGCTGGAATAACCATGTGATGCGAGACCAACAGCAACCTTAAGGTTTATAACCGTGTTTGTACAGTATAAACTGCGATAAAATGAGCGGACTTGATTTGTTTCAAGTTGCCAGAAATCCACTTAAATCCTGGTCCCACTCAGACTAGCCGTTAGCTCATCAGTTCGATCAGAAATAAACAGTTTCTCTAAACTGAGTAACAGTTTAATAATCATTTGTATTAAACAAAACTAAATAGAACAAGTAAAATATCAGTTCATAATTTTCAACCGAGCTCAACTTAAGTTCTGAACTACCTTAAGAAATGTTTCGATGAATCATCTAATATTGAACAGGAAAGCAGGATTCCTTCGATAAGTTACTTTCATGATAAAGTGGTACCTTATAGACAGAACCATAAATGTCTTGACTTACAGTTCAAAACTATGCAAAGGTGTCACATAGTGCAACTAATGAAAGTGATGGTGTTCTTCTTGAAATCATACATGACATCTAGTTTCTCTCACAGTGATGGACTGAAATATGGAAAAAAACGAGGGTAAATGTTAAAAGCCTGAGTATATTTCAAATAATGAGCACTGATCTACACCTGGTGGTGACAGAAGGAACTGCAGCCTACAATGTGCATTAGTCAGAACACTGGTGTCAAATACAGAGCTCTGTTAAATGTAATGTAAAAATGACTTATCGTGTTACAGTAGCTTCTCTGTGGTTTTAAAACTCTGTTACGATCCATTTTTATAGGTGATGGAGAGGATGATGAGACGGAGGAAGGAGAAAGCAGTGGCGAAGCTTCGCAGATGAAACCTGCTTTGAGCAAAGCTGAGCGAAGCCACATTATAGTCTGGCAGGTGTCGTACGTGCCCGAATGATGCCTGAAACTGGCCTCTTTAAAAAGAATCTCTTGATTTTTATTAAAGCTTCCAACCATCCAAACCTTGTAATAATCCCGGGTCATGTAAAAGTTTCCCTTTGGCTGTAAAACCCTCCGAGCCTTGCATCATTCCTTCTATTATACCCGTTCCTATTACTGTAAATGACTTTCTCTGATCTATTTATCTGCCTGCCATCTTAAGTCTGCTCCACACTGGAAATTGTAACGATCATCATAAGCCTTGTAATCCAGCCTCATGACTACCTCCCTCATCTGCAGTGATCTTACACTCGCCCTGCAGGCACACGTTTGCCTCCTTGTGTACTCATTTGTTCTCCATGGGCCCAAGAGTTGCACCTTTTCCATAAGTTTATCTGCATCTGTTGGGTTCCCCCCCTAAGAAAATCTAAGTGTTGCATCAGCGTGTTTTTAGAACATGTGGTGCATTTACAGCAGTTCAAAGGTCACATCATGTCCATATCCACTCAAAGGGGCTGAGTTCACCGTTTCCAAACTTCTGTTAGTAAAATAATCCCTCCCTAACCAGCTGGTTTGGTGTGACGCAGGTGGACGATGGCATGCTGTTACTTTATATGCAGGGATTCAAGCTCATCCTCTTGGTTCAGTATGGAAATCTGTGCATTGATCTCTGTGGATTAAATATTAAACATATTTGTGTGCTGAAAGCAATTTAATGTGTGGTCGTTTGTTTGACATCACAAAAAAAAAGTGTTTACAACAGAGTATTAAAAAAAAGAAGCTGATATTTATCGTTTGTTTTCAAAACACAGTAAATGAGGGAAGCGTTAAAGTGGTTCAGCTGGTTGTGTTTTTCTCAAAACATCTAAATTATATTTTGTTTTAAAGGATGAAACTTAAAATTCAAGCACTTCCATACATTCATGTTCACACTAATCATCCTGTCACTGAAACAAGAACAAGTGGTTCATTTTCCACTATAAAAAACTAAAGAAGTGTTCAAGAGTCAAAAACATACAATTACCGATAATGTATTTAAAAAGAGTAACGTTCTAAAGCTTAAAACAATTTAGATGCAGTGAGAACAGTTGTTTTAAAGTTGGATAACGCCAACTAATTACACAAGTTAAGGTTTTCATCTGAATACAGACATGGAAACGTGATGCACATCTTAGCCGAATACCTGACATTTCACGGCGCACATCATAAATCCAAAGTTATACAACTGCTCGTTTTAGACTCAAAGCAGATATTTTATCATAAATTGCTCACGTAGTGCCTCTTTGTTCAAGTTCTCTCCAGACTTTAGAGAAATATGTAAACAGAAATGCAGTAAAGGCAGGGTGGAGCCACTAACGTCAAAAAGACTCGTCTGAGGCGGGATGTGATCTTTTTGTTGTTAACAGGTCACATTAAAGACCACTGGTTTACATACAGAAGTGTACAAACTGTCAGTAGATCCAGTTCCTGCTGCTGCTCTCCCAGTGGTGGAGCTCGCTCTGACGGAACCACAGAGAGATTTCTTTCTGGGCGCTCTCCACCGAGTCGCTGCCGTGGATCACGTTCCTGAACGCAGAGCAGGGAGAGTTAAGGATCATTTCTTTGTTTTTTGCCCAAACCAAAACAAATTATTAATACAAACATCAAAACAGTAAATTGATTAAAATGTTACTTTATTGTTATTGGATTGTTAGATACGTAACACTCCACGAAATGCATTTTAATTTTCTCTTAAATCCATTTCACTCCTTCAAATTTCAGTTATTTTGTTTGTTAAAATGTCAACAATTTCATATGAAATATCTGAAATTTGATTTTTTTTTAAACAAAAACACAATGAAGTGTTTAATTCAACAGAACATTTAATGCTTTATTAGGATGTTTAAAAATGTACATGTAAATAGAGACGGATCAATTAAACAGCTCTTCTATAATTTATCATTTAAGTGTACAAAGTTCTAAAAGTTGATGAATATATTTGTATTTAAGTTAAGCAACTATTGTTATATTTTGCTAAATGAAAAATACATGTTGGACAAACATCTGATGTTGCTCCTCAGATAATGAATGTTATTAATTGACATTTATGAATGTTTCTGTTCAGTGACCTGAGACGACTTGGCGCTCTATAAATACTGTAAACTCAATTAAATTGAACTGTAGATCAGCCAGCAGCTGTAGAAAACTCATGTCAATCCAACTCTACTTAGAAATTATTAATAAATAAAAATCATTTGTCTTTTTGTAAACCTCATATGTTTACAGAAGAGAAAAGAAATAGTCCCGCCTTCTATAAAAGTGTTTCACTGAAACTTAAAATTCTAACTACTGTATTTTGTAAATATTATTAAATTAAGTGTGAAACTAAACTGAGACAACAAATTCATCATGATAACGATGACAATCGTTTTGCTCTGGATGTATTTTGTTGTTGTTTGTGTTCCAACCAGGACTTCTGCAGCCTTTATTATGCTGCTTCAGCAGGTACCAGACATTTACTGAAGTCGTTCTGAAATCGCTTCGCTTCATAGCTTTAATTTATTGAACAGCAGATTGTCTTTTTCCACTCATTAAGCTGCAGTAAACTCTTATCTTGTTTCTCTTTATTCAGAACAAGTTGCTGAAGTGAGGCTTGTTTCCTCTCCGTTTAGGGTTGGCTTTGGTCCCGACACTGTCTCAGTCTAACTTTTCCTTAATAAATGCACTTTGATGGTCAAATCAGCTGTATTTCAAAAGCCGATACGTGGAAATAGGTGCGTGCATTTCTTTGAAATTTAAGAAGCACCTAAAAACAATTATTTGTTTGCTCGACATTATAGCAAAGCTGTGTCTCAGGTGAACTTTTACTTACTAAATGCACTTTAATGATCAAATCAGCTGCATTTAGCCGGAGCTGTGCAGTGAAATGAAGCTGATTGTCACGGTTTTCAGGTGAAGCTGAGCAGGAACGAACCCATTTGCGCATGCAGAACTAAGAGGCGAGGGTGTAAAATAATAATCACTTTAATAATCTGACGTGGCAGAAAAAACTTACAGACAGGGTCAGGTCAGGATTATACGCAGAACACAGGAGACAAACTAGGAGCTGTACCAGACGATGCACCGACAAACACTGAGACACAGACCAGGGCTTATATACACAGACTAGACGAGACAAATTACAAACACCTGGAGGACATGCGGGTGGAGCTGATGGGGTAATTACTGAGAGACACTAGGGAGTACGGACACAGGGAGACTGACAGAGGGATACCATCCTTACACCGATTTGACGGTTGCACCAGGCAAGGATGACAGTGGCATCTATGGCAAGCCGATTGTGTCATTAATAGCCACTTTTACCTATTGCATGCCATACTACTCGAGTGCCATCTAGTGGCTGAAAATGGTAGTGCTCAATATTTTCAGTCAGAATGAATGAAAACTAGGGCATTAACAGAGTACTCGAGTAATCTACACATCGATTGCTAGGACATCTATCGAGGTTAAAAATGTAACATTGAGTATCTGTAGTGACGTCATATTATGTGACCACCGTATGACCGTAGGGGGCGGTGTTGCACTGTTGCAGGTCACAGAGTATTGTGTAACACCGGGTCCTATCCACCGAACCAGAACCAGTTTCGGTTTAAGTTTCGTTTTTGATGTGCTGCATGTTTCTTCACGTTTGCAGTTTAATAATAATAACTAATAGTTTAGTTTTTCCTGTGACTTATTTGCAGTATGATAAATGGTAGGAGCATAATATACGCCCCCAATGCTTTGTTGGTCTTTTTTTTGTAAATACCTTTTTTTGCAGTTTTATTTATTTATATTATTTTGTATCTTGAGATCTATGACGTTATCAAATACTCGAGTTCTACTCGGGTTTTATTATGTTAATGTCGAGTTTAAAAATTATATACTGTTCAACCCCTAATGAAAACGATCATATCTCAGCCAAAAATTGATTTATAAATATGGGGGAAAATCCAAAAATATATCCATTATTAATCCGACATATAAGTTGCAGGGCACGCAAATTATCCCAAAAAAAAAACAACAAAAAAAACCACGACTTATAGGCTGAAAAATATGGTATTTTCAAGGAATTTAAGTGCGCAAACCTTGATTTTAGCTTGTGTTCAGCTGCCATGCAAAACACAAAACGCTTCTCTTATTTGCACATTTGTCAGCTCTTACTTGCCCACTTCTACACAGAAATCTCCCCGGATGGTTCCAGGCAGCGAGTCGGCAGGGTTGGTCTCTCCTAACATCTTGCGAGCAGTTTTGACCACGTCCAAACCCTGCCACACCTGAACAAACACAGGAATGTTAAAACCATTGCATACTAGGAGGTGAAATGTAAAAAAAATACTTGTAGTGGGAAAACAAAAACCAAAAAAAAACAGGCTTAAACCCTGACTTGTTGTGTGACTCATCTTGTGGACATGCCCACAGAATGTTGGGGAACCTCACCATTGCAACGACAGGTCCAGAACTCATGTATCTTATCAGCGAGCTGAAGAACGGCTTATTCCTCAGGTCCCAATAATGTTCCCTCAGAAGATCCTCTGGCACCTGGTTTGCACAAACATGAAAGACGCAAACTTGTTTAACAGCTCATGCCTTGCATTTATTGTGTTAAGCATCATGCAAGCGAGCCACAAGTGAGACCATTTTAGCATCGTACCTGCTCAAGTTTGAAGCCCACAAGTTTGAACCCTTTCTTCTCAAAACGACGTACAATTTCTCCCACCAGTTTCCGCTGCACGCCGTCTGGTTTCACAGCAATGAAGGTGCGCTCGTTCACACCCGTCCAGCCTGGAATAGAATGGCAAGTTCCCACAGTATTACTATGTTGGTTGTAGTTTACGTTTATGCATCATAATCAATGATGCTCAGTTACATATATAGCCACATACCAGATGGCACTAATGGAAGTAACTTGAGGTTTACAGCCTTGTTTACATGTGACATTTGAATCCTATAAAGATTTACTAAAAGCAATCAAAGGGCTGCATATTGAACTAGTAAAAATATTTGTCCAAACAAATAATAAGGCAAGCATTTCCACTAGGCTTTTTCTTCCATTTTCTATTTGGACATGTTTGTATGTAGTTGGCTTAATGTTTTTACAACCTCTTAACTAGAAATCTCACACATTTCTTGTATTTTTTACTATTGCTATAGTGTTTTTTTCTTTACATGTCTTGTATTATCTTCCCAATTTATGAGTGGATAATAGATCTTCACCTTTGATGTCAAAATGTTTGGTCATTATCTTAAAACCTTGTGAGCCACCTGGCACAAACCTCAACCCTGCTGCTGATGCTGAAAACAGTGATGATGCAAGAGTGTTGTCGTAAGCAACAATTACAGGAAAAGGACATAACAGTGGACGTATTCATAAAAAACGCTAATATGCACGGAGGTAATAACATTCAATTCCAACTCAAACATACTTTATTAATCCCAAGGGGAAATGAAATGTTGTAACTCATTATCCTGGTTTCACTAAAGAGTTGTTATAGATGCTGATGGATGTGGACAAGAAGGATCTTGTGTCCTTCTTGTCCTTGTGTAAGGTTTTGTCTCCGCAGATTCATCAGTCTGGGCGTGTTTCTGCACCACATCTTCAAACTCCTGCAAATCTCTCGCCAACCCTTTTTTGCAGCTTCCAGTCTGCGCCTGCGCATGAGCACGTGAGCTGGTATACTGTCTTGGGCACATGTACTAAACTGTAATTAGTTAGTAAGCTAACGCCAAGCGGTTTATCCATACAGTGATGCGGTTACAGTGGTAGTTTCGTTGTTTTTAGCCACACTTTCAGCTAAAATATTTTTCAGCGCTTTTGGTAAAGTTGGCGCGTTTCTGGACAGGACACCGGAATGCTAACCGAAGCGAGGCGTCTCCTAAACTGCGAATAACTGCCGATAAAACTCACACCGAGGCTCCATAAAACCCAGGACGTTGTCCGGACATGTATGTATCACTAACCTGGCTGAAAGAAGCGGGCGAAAATCGACATGAACAGGAAAATCATTGTCGGTGGAGGACGGAGCCCAGCACTCTGCAGTCAGTGGTAAAGCCGGAGAAGCTAGCTTCTTTGCGTTGCTAAGTAACGCCTCGGAAGCGTGACCACGTGGTGCAGTTACCAGCGCTCACGTGATGAGGATTTCGTTACGGTGGGAAAGAAGTGACTGGTCATTCAAAGAAAAACTGGACTTTATTTGTGTATTAAAGCGTTTCCAAAATGTCTAAAAGGGATTTTAATAAAATTCAGTGAGTCAACTGCTCGCGTGGTGATGTCTTTTAGGAAAATAAATTAGAATATGACCAAACATTTTATAAATATATAGCTGTATAATCTCAATATCACTAACACAAGTATGAGGCAAGGCTATATCTAGAATAGGTTTTTGGTTAATCTCGGAATCCCTTACTCAGTTAATTTGCAAAACAGAAATTATGTCAACCCCATTAACAGATAAAGCAATTGTACTAACTTTAAATTTATCGTCTGATAAGCAAACTCAAAGATACCCAGCATACTGGAAATTAAATAGTTCTTTATTACAAAACGAATCTCTAAATAAAATAATAAGAAAAATTTCAGAACATTTAAAAACTGCAGAAGATAACGGGGAATATCAAAAACAATGGGAGCTTCTAAAATATGAACTAAGAAGATTGTTTATGGAAACAAGCTCGAAACAAAAAAAGGAAAGGAAATTATATTAAAATAATCTAATAACCAGTTTAATTTTACTATCCTCCATATTGCCAGAAAATATATCTGATCTACAGCAAGCAGAGCTCCTAACTTTACAAATAAAACTTGATCAATTATATATCAATAAAGCTAAAGGTGCATTTGTACGCTCAAGAGCCACGTGGTTCGAGGGAGAGCAATCAGTAAGATAAGAGGAATCAGAACTGTTCAGATTTAAAAACATACAGTATTTTGAACTGAATTCAAAGGTAGCCAGTGCAGAGAGGCCAAAACTGGTGTAACGTTCTCTCTTTGGTACCGGTTAAAAATCAGGCTGCAGAATTTTGGACAAGTTGCAGTCGTGCAATGGATGTCTGACTGACACCAAACAGAAGCGCATTGAAGTAATCGAGCCTGGATGTTGCTTGTATTATGGTCTCCAGGTTATTTTTGGACAGTATGGGCTTCAGCTTAGACTGTAGACAATGTAATGCCAACATGGGATGTTTTAATAAAGTACAAACAAAAGGTTTTATGACCTGTTAATATCAAAATTGAAACCAATATTTGCATGAATGGGCAGAACACATTCTCATATAGCTCTAAAAAAAATGTACGAATGCATTAAAAAAATGATTAAAATGGGCCACGTTTGATTTCAAATTTATTACGCGTCATACAATTCAGATACACAACCCTGTACCTGATGAACAGAGAAGTCGTTTGAGTCCAGGATAAAACAGGACGTAAGGGTTGAGGCACACTTTTTACTTCATACGGCTGTACCCTCTCTGCTCTGTCCCTCTTGTGCCTGTCTGAGCAAGTTATCCTTGTTGAGCGCCACTTCCCTGTTTAAAGGCAAGGTTGGTTCCTCTAGCTCTGTGCTTCCTCCTGCTTTGTGATGCTTCGCCATCATCATGGCACGGAGCAGGGGAGGGAAGGGGACGTAGCGCACTGGAGGCTCTGGGAGTGGCTCAAAGTCTTTAAACTGCTGCTCCATGTGTTTGGGAATCAGACGCCAATCGTGGTACATCACTTTATCCACCTCCTTTACTTCACTCTCAGGTTTTCCTGTCAAATACAATGATATTTTATTCAAACATGTTACTTTTTATTTGTTTGTATGTTGCAATTAAACGAGTAATAATAAATTATCAGCTCAGTTAAAAGGTCTTTTTTTTTTTGTGTCCTGTCCGGAAAAAAAAAGAAAAAAAGAGTCTAATCCTACCTTTATATGTGAGGATTCCCCAGGCTTTGCCATGATCCACGTTCTACACAAGAAAATAGAAGTGATTTGTGAGGAATTTGTAAGACAAACATATATAAACATACACTAAGAATATACATTATAAAGACGGGATAAATGCAGAGGTATATAAAAATCTGCTAAATTTTCCCAGGTAGTTTTACGATCAGGTCAGTTTAGACAAAGCATTAATTCGGTTGTTCTGGTGATGGCTCAGTAAGTGTTCAGTAGATAAATATGCAAAATGAAACTAAGAATATACACGGTGTGTGCACATTTATTTATGTTTAGAAATATACTTAAATATAGCAAAAACAAGTGTATGCAGATTTTTTTCATCTTATATACAGTTTTAGATAAGACAGATAGATAGAGCATAGTTGAAGCATGAGATGAAAACAATTTAACACAAGCTCTCCTTTGCTGAGTGCTCCACAGTGATCTGGATCTCCTCTCACCTCAGCTGTGAAGTCCACCCTGACCTTGGTGATCTGCCAGTAGCTGGGCTCTGTGTGGTCCTCCAGCCACGACTTGCGGGTGAACATTCGGCCAATTCCGAACAGTCTCAAACCAGCCAGTAGAGAAAAGAGGCGGCTCTCCCTACGGACATCCTGCCAAGCCATGACCGGCAGCATCTTCCCGGTGAGAGGCCGCTTCATCGTCTCATAGTCCAGGCCGTACTTCTGGGACTCCCGCGGTCGTGACTTCAGCTCTCGATATGCCCGGATTTTCCGAGCCATTTCTGCTATGAAACGCACCTTTTTCTTCCTCGCCATGACGGTAAAATATCCCACAAATACCCGTTCACCAAAACACTCTGGGCTCCGTTTAACCTGCGAACGACAATTTATGTTACACCTGACAGTAAGTAGAACGAAAAAAACACGTTTGTCAAAAAAACACGTTTGTCGATGCTCAAACAAGTCCTTTATATTAATCAAAACAAACACTATTTAAACAAAAAAATGTTTGTAATGTTCAAAATGATAAATATCTCAATGAAAATGTCTAAACGTGCCTGGTTTAGCAGTTGACCTCCGCAAACGAGGGACACAACTTCCGTTCAGCTGGTCCGAACAGAAATAGTTCCGTACTAACTTATGGACGGTGTGCTCAGTTCCGCTTAAGGAAAAATTAAT
>NC_056512.1:26867375-26991097 GCF_014905685.2 Nematolebias whitei | reverse complement strand
TGTTAGACTCATGAATCTCTAACTAGAATAATCACTGTGAAAAACCATATCATGTTGCTGCTGATCTGTTTCATGTTGCTGCTGATCTGTTTCAATGTTGATGTGTTCATGCGTGCACATCTGCTCACAGACTCATGTTCATGTTTGTGCTGATGTTCAATGTTTTATGTTATGAGTGCTTAGTGTATATTTAGTTGATGTTTTTCTTAGTTCATATCTTAGATGTCATTACTGTTTTTCTTATACATTTTATTGTTGGATGTAACTGGGACCCTGCGTACATAATTTCGCTCCACCACATGTACCACATGAGGTGCGAATGACAATAAAGAAACTCTGACTCTGACTCTGATATATATATATTATGTGTGTATGTGGGTGCGTGACTGTTCAACTCCCTGGGCCGACAACATCAAAGTCAAAGTTTCTTTATTTGTCGTTTGCACCAAGAAATACGCTAAACTAAGAATACACTAAGCACTAATAGTACAAATAGTACTAAGCACTAAATTTGTATGGAAAAGGTGAAACACCCTCACCTGCTGTCTCCACCCTCATTTGACCCACTCTGGGCCCTTGAGCAATGCCCTTAACCCCCAACATCTGCTCCCCTGGGCACCATAGGTGGCAGCTTTCTGCTCCACACAGAGGGCTGTGGTAGCTTGCGGGTATGTGGTTGCGTCAAGAAGGCATCCATCATCCTCCATCAAACTAAAAATGCCACGCCACACTGGACTCTTACCGCAACACTGACACTGTACACTGACACTGTACACTGACACCACCGAGGTGCTCCACAGAACGCCGCAGGAAGTCCTTCCTCAACCCCTTTATATACTTAGGCCAATAAAATTAATCCTGTACTACAATAAACACTTTAATGTTTCTGTCTGCACCTGACCTGTTTTAGACCTTCATTGCTGGTATTCTTATATTCTTTGTTATTTTATTTATCTTGTGTGATTCCTTGTGTATGTTCCTTTGTACTGAAACTCTGGCACAAAAAATTTCCTGTGGGATCAATAAAGTGTTACCTTATCTTATCTTATCTTATCTTATCTTATCTTATCTTATCTTATCTTATCTTATCTTATCTTATCTTATCCATCATAAAAACAGTTGCCAGTCTTTGGGAGTGGTGATCCCTGAAGAAGGGAGCAGCCGAAAGAAAACAGAGATATAACAAGAAGAGAGTGGTTAGGTGGTTCAGTGGTTTAGTTGGTAGACCTGTTGTCTCTGTTGCCTGGGGCCTTTCTGGGTGGAGTTTGTATGTTCTCTCCGTGTATGCATGGGTTTTCTCTGGGTTTTTCGGTTTCATCCCACAGACCCAAAACATTCATGTTAGGCTGATTGGTAACTCTAAATTGTCCCTATGTGTGAATGATTATTTGTTACTTTTCTCTCCATGTGGCCCTGTGATGGACTTGTGACCAGTCCAGGGTGTATCCTGCCCCCTGCACAGTGACATACAGTGATCTTTCAACCCAGAAAAGGAGAATCAGGTTAAGAGTAATGGCTAGAGACAATAATTTATGATGAAGTAGTATGTGTACAGCAGGATCACTTGGCACTGATAGCGGTTGTTGACAAGTTCTGCCAAAAGATTGGACTTAATCATCTGAACAAGTTCAATTTAAAGTGTAGTTTCAAAATCATTTGTCAGTTATGAACTGATAACAGAGATGTGTGTTTGCGGTTCAAACATTTAATGAGGAACATGAGGAAAGATAAGAGAAAGTTAATTTAAAAAATAAAATCTCAAGCTTTAACTTTTCAATTGTATTTCAAGTTTCTTGTTCAGAAGTCAAGATCTGAACTTTTTAGTTGACAATTTTTTCTAGCAAAACCTTCTGTGTTTATACGCTTCGTTTAAATGAAATGTCGGGTTATTTGGAAGCGGTGGAAGTGGTCTCCAGCTACAAGTACTTGGGTGTACACATGAATGACAACCTCAGCTGGAGCAACAACACCACCAGCCTGATCAAGAAAGCTCATCAGAGACTCTACTTCCTCAGACGGCTGAGGCGAGCTGGTCTGGGAAGCTCAGTCCTCACCTCCTTCTACAGGTGTGCAGTGGAGAGCATCCTGTGCTCGAGCATCAATGTGTGGCATGGAGGCTGCACAGCTGCAGAAAGAAAAGCTTTGCAGAGAGTGGTGAAGGCTGCACAGAAATCTGTTGGAATCAGTCTCCCCACCATCACAGACATCTACACCTCCAGATGCAGGAAGAGGGCCACCTGCATCATGAAGGACCCCACCCACCCAGCACACTCACTTTTTGCCCCACTCCCCTCAGGAAGGAGGTTAAGGAGCATTAAGTGTAGAACCACTAGACTGAGGAACAGCTTCTACCCTGAGGCTGTTAGACTCATGAATCTCTAACTAGAATAATCACTGTGAAAAACCACATCATGTTGCTGCTGATATGTTTCAATGTTGATGTGTTCATGCGTGCACATCTGCTCACAGACTCATGTTCATGTTTGTGCTGATGTTCAATGTTTTATGTTATGAGTGCTTAGTGTATATTTAGTTGATGTTTTTCTTAGTTCATATCTTAGATGTTATTACTGTTTTCTTATACATTTTATTGTTGGATGTAACTGGGACCTTGTGTTCATAATTTCGCTCCACCACATGTACCACATGAGGTGCGAATGACAATAAAGAAACTCTGACTGACTCTGACTTTAGACGTCAGTCTTATTGCTAGTTTAATTATTTTTAAATAAACAAACGTTATTGGTAATATTTTTTAAATTTACAAGCATGACATCAATTCACTCATCATATAAAAATATTTTTTCTTTGTTTAGCCTTTTAAGTCAGTTACAGTATTTTAACATTTAAGAAATCTACGTTTTTTTGTAAATTACAGAAACGGCTTTGATCACTGTTTTTTTTTTATCTAAATATTTATATGTTGTGGGGGAATGACAGTTTAACATAAGTTGGATTCTGCTTTTGGATAAATTTGATTATACATTTAAACCTTTATATCTTTATTTAAAGATATGAAGTAAGGAAATAAGAAAATTAATTTGACTGGTCATTTGATTAGGTTCTGTATAATTATTTAAAGAAAACAATGTGGCTTTGCTTTTTGCTAAAGTCCAATATTTTTGCAAAAAAAAGTTTTTTGTTTCTAAATAAGATTTATACTCCTGAAGACAAAACAATGAGAAGTTGTTTAATAAAAAAATAAACATCAAACTTGAGAACAGAAAGATGTAAAACACAGTAAAAATAATTACAGATCAGAAACGGTATGTAAGATTTTGATACTTAATAAAATATACTTAATGAAGCATGTGAGAGCTGCAGCTGTCAACTTCCGGTGTAGGAGTGACGTACTGCTGCGTGTTTTTGTTTACGACGGGTCACGCTCACCGAAAGTAGGTCATGGAAAAACAAAGCGAGCTCAGCTACCCATTCACAAGTCGTCATTTAACCAGCTAACTCTAAAGACAGTGAAGACTACATTTTGTATTTTATTTGCCAATAAAACAGCAGGACACCCAGGAAACGCGAATCTCGTTCCTTTCCATTCAGGCCAGTGTTGCTAGCAGCTACAGCAATTAGCTTCTTTACGCTAGCACCTTTTTGTGCATCTCCAGGTACGTCTTGCTACTTTACATGCTCATTACATTGCTAACTCTACTGTGTGATAGTTTATGCACGTAAATGAAGCATTAAACTGACACATGGCATTCTATGACATTATTTTAACATTTTACGTAATAATTTACTAGCTAAAGTCGTGGTGTTAGCCGTGGTTAGCTGCTATCGTTAGCCTCGCTAAGTGGCTAAGAGAAACATCGCGCATCAACTATTTATTTATTGTTGATGCCAGTGATTATATCAAATTTCATTTATTAAGATGGCTCTATTTTGTGCAGCTTGGACGTGAGTTTTTGTTACAAATTACACCCAGTCTTGTTTTTATTTTGCGGTATTTAGGTTTTCCCTGGTTTAAAAATCTGCTAAATTTAAGTGATACATATCATTTAAAATTTAATACAGCTTAAGAAGGAGCTGTTTTAACATAATGCTAGTACAGAAAATACATTTCAGTTAAGTTATTGTGCTTAAATACATTTCACAAAACGTTTATATTTTTAAATATTGTTGCATTAAAATGCTTTGTTGTATTATTATACAATATATACATGCATAATATATACTTGTCTTATGTATAAGTGTCTTTTCCACTTTTGTTTCTGGGCTTCTGCAATTACTACTGATGGAAAAATGAGAGTAAATGTTTCTCAGATACAAACGAACAGGATTATCAAGATTAAAAAAGGTTTCTTAGATTAGAGCATGCTGAGTGCAAAAACTAAAACTAAAAAATCTGAAAGCAGTAATAAAAAGAAAACAGTTGATGTGACAGTGCAGATTTAACGGTGACTCGGAGCGGTCATGTTGCATTCTTGACTTTCAGCAGCTGGACAGATGCTCTGCTTCAAGCATCTGGACTAAACCACGACTGGTTCTCAAGCTTCTTTATCTTGTGAGACTCTGTTGCGAACATGTCGAGACGAAGCCGAAACAGTGATTCGTGGGAATCTGTTTGGGCTGGGCTCCACTGGGATGCCGACGCCGGGGCTCTTGTGTTGTCCACTGAAGCTGAAGAATGGAGCTATGACCGACTTGAGGTACGAGTAAAACTCACAGAGATATGAAGCATCAAGTATTTGTTCACGCAATTTGCTTCATTTTTTCTAATCAAGATGCGCTGTGTAGGTACAATCGTATTACCGCTAATTACTAATTTTGTTTTTATCTTCCTGAATTTTGACTTCCTCAGTACAGTGATTCGGATTCTGAGGGTGACTGTTCGGGAGTGATGAGTCCTAAGGTCCCCAGTGCAATACCCGTTATAGGAGAGTCGTACTGCAGCTGTGATTACCAGACAGAGACCAGTTACAACCCTCGTTTTCGAGGATTTCACCAAATTAAAGACTGCCACTGTGGAGAGGATGACCAGGGTAAACTAGGACGCAACCATATCGAAATTCTTAATTTTGTCTTTACGCACTACAGTCTGATGCCACAAAAATAGTAAAAACGATAATTTTATCTGTTGATTTGTGTTTGGTTAAAAGTGAACAGTATTTAATTGTTACATTCAACTTGCCCTAAATGTATGACCCCTTATGTTTCAGATTTTGACTGGGCTTGGGACATAAGCGGACGATCAACAGCAACTTTATTGAGCTGCGACAATCGCAAAGTGAGTTTCCATTCCGACTACAGCTGTGGTACGGCAGCAGTCCGCGGCTCCAAGGAGCTGGCTGATGGGCAGCACTTTTGGGAAATCAAGATGACATCTCCGGTGTACGGAACAGATATGGTAAGCCTCCACTACCATTAAAATCAGAAGTTAAATAAAAGCTCATCTGTGGCTAAACATTCATTTCTGAATAGATGGTTGGAATTGGATCATCTGATGTAAATCTAGACAAATTCAAGCACACGTTCTGCAGCTTGTTGGGGAAAGATGCAGACAGCTGGGGTCTTTCTTACACCGGTAAGATCAACAGTAATGTGACACAGCAGTATCGGCTTGATACAGATGTGGTTACAAACAGTGATGTTCCTTTTGCAGGCTTGTTGCATCATAAAGGAAAGAAGATAAACTTCTCTTCTTGTTTTGGACAAGGATCAATCATCGGAGTTCATCTGGACACATGGCACGGCACTCTGACTTTCTTCAAGAATCGCAAGTGCATTGGTTAGTACAGAATCTGCTGCTGATTAAAGTCCACAATCATTGTGTAGTTAAAAATATGTGGACTCCAAGGCTGTTTTAATTTCTTGAAATACTTAAGGCCTTAAACAAAACACTAATGCTTTATTTTTTGTTAAAAGGTGACTAGAGCAGATATTTGAAAATGAAAGGTTAAAAATACTAAAAACATAAAAAAATAAAACAGGCAAATTAAAAGTAACAGGAAGTTGGGGATCGTTTGAAGTTGAAAAAAGGAAAACCGCGATCGGTTTATTGTTAAACTGAATTAAACCAGCTTGACCATGTTTGAGCAGAAAGCTTCAAACTTATGAAAAAGTTGAAACAAGGTAACATTATTTTTAACATTTAATTAAACTGATTATTATATGAAACTTGTTAAAAGTGTAGATTTAAGATTTTGATGTTGTTTGCGTTCACGTGTTCCGCTCGGGTTTAGTTTTTATTACATGCCATATGTGATGTTAATGCAGTAACTTGTCAATTAAGACAAGTGTTAAGATTCAGTTAAGTGTTCACATCAATTAAGGTGATAAATTATCTAGATGTGGACAGCAGCAATATTTTCTTAAAGCAAGCATTTTTTTTTCTTATGTCCGAGGTTTAACGTGGTCTTTTTTGTTCAATGTGTGATTGGTGCCACGTTTAAAAGTGCTCTAATAAAAGTTCAGTTGGTGTCTGGTTTTCACGTGGCTGTCCGCTCAAACTTGACGCAGCCTTACAGAGAGGTGAAAGTGATATAGAACATGTTTCTGTTGAGTCCGAGTCATGAATGAATCCTTCAGCGTTATTAATCTGCTTTCACATTAAACATAATATCTGACAGGCAGGTGTTTAAACTATGATCTAATAAACTGATTATTCATTAACAAGAAGCCATGTCCAGTGTAAATGTTCCTTTAGTGCTTTATTAGTTACATAGTAACAGAGCTGTGGAAGCCTCGGATTGGTCTAATTGTTTTTTTTTTCAAGTTATGGTAGCTGTGATTAAATGAACTTATGTGGATTGATCACATTTGACGAGCACCTTGTTGTCCACATGGCTCAGGTTAACTCATGACAACATGGCGCTCATCTCCACAGGGTGCCAGACTTCTTAAAATGTAGATCCAAATAGTAATGTTCAAAAGTAGCAGCTACAATCATTAAAAAATATATTTGTAGTTTTCTACGTAGTTCATATAAAACAGTATCTGAACAGAATGCAACATGGGAGGTTTTTTTTTTTATGCAAACCTTTGATAATACAGTTAAATTATTTGTCATATTGCATTTAAACAAAAATGTATGTGTGTGTGTGTGTGTGTGTGTGGGGGGGGGGGGGGTTATACATCAAAAGTATAAACTCCTAAAGGTTTTCTCCACTTTATGTGTGGGTTATCTCAAACTGAAGTTGAAAAGCTTCATATTAAACTAAACAACTGTAACTTGTAATGTGTGTGTGATTTTCTGACCCAAACTGAGCACGTTTCTCCTTCTCCATCCAGGAGTTGCAGCCACAGAGCTACACAATAAGAGGTTTTACCCCATGGTGTGCTCCACAGCAGCCAAAAGCAGCATGAAGGTCATCAGGTCGTGCTCCGCCCCCACCTCGCTCCTGTACCTGTGCTGCGCTCGCCTTCGCCGCCTGGTGCCAGACTGTATAGACACGCTGGACGTATTGCCGCTGCCGCCTGGCCTACGTCACTTGCTCCACAACAAACTGGGGTGGGTGCTCAGTCTGAACGGAGGCAACACAGAAGAGAACCCGGACAGGCCTGAGCCGTCCTCTCACTCGACCGTCACCCCCTCGACTGGACCGTCTTATTCTGAGAGTGACTCAGAAGGGTGTACGTCTGACCCCGAAGCCTGTAAGAGGAAGAGGTGCCGCTGGACGTGACGGGTCAGCTCCAATCCTCGCGTCTGTTTTAACACTCAGCGGTGACAAACTGTGGCGTCCAGCCTTGTGGACCGGCCAGCGTCGGTCGGGGGCGAGTTAAGCCGAGGGAGCAGTACATCACTGGAAAATGTGTTTTTCTTCCGCTGCACCTTCACCGTGACCTTGCTACTTTATATTTATCGCACGTCAGTATCCAAACCTTATCCGTCACAATGTATTTTAAAGAATAGCACAGATTGTTGCAACTCGTGTGGACCGCAGGAATGTTCATGTAACAATGGCGTCACGGAAAGCCAAATTCTGGTGGTCATGATGGTATATTTGGAAGAAAAGGATTAAAACATCTTCCGTGTCCTGTATGCACATAATATGTGGTGGTTGTTTTTTTTTTTACCTAAACGCTCTCAATACATTACCAAAGTAGTCTGTTACCTGCTTTACTGGCTTTTGTTGGTTATTAGTGAGTTGATTTTGTTATAAATGTTGGAGAAAGAAAAAACTAAAACTGTCTCTTAAATGTTACGAGACACAAACTGGAATGCACTTTGTATCGTTTAGTCCTCGGCTAACAGAAATGTTTCTTATTGTCATTAAAAATATTCTGTAAATGTGTCACTCTGGATCAAATTTTCATTGCTCCCATCTTATATTAACCGATTTTAAAAATTTATTTTTTTTATGCAGAATCCAATTCTGTTTTTCTGTTTATGCAAAGATATTTTATTGAATCTTTGTTCCATGTATTTCTGTTCAAATTGTTCTGTAACTGAATCTTTTTTTTTAAAGGTTATAAAAATAAGTTGTCTAATCGAAAACGTTTTGTGCTCTAATCTGCTCACCGTTTATTCCTTATATTTTCTTTTTCAAGCTATAGTTGTACAGTCGCTAAAGAAAAATCTGATCGTTTTGGCTGTGTCAGACGTGTAAATTAAGTTATAAAACGTTTCATCATAATAAAGTCTGTTTTCTCCACTGTTCTCATTAAGAAACAGTAATCTCTGTAGGTCTGTTTTTATTGTGATGTCATCAGCTCTAATGGACGAGTAAATATATGAAGTTTAATGAGGAGATGTTAATTTTGTGGGTCATCTTTTGTTCTTGGACCAGTTAGTCAACTGAAGGCAAAATCTTATGGGTTATTTTAGATAAAAATCTAAATTTCAACCACTAATAAAACCTGAGTGTGGGGAATGTCCAAATATATAAAACTGACTAAACCAGTAACCTACTGTTGACTTTTTGTGTAAAATGGTACAAACTTCATGGCAGGCTGGTCATCTTTTGTGATGACTTAAAAAAAAAAAGCAACCCCCACCCTTAAGGTCAGTGTTCTGTGGTTCTGGCAACAAGTCTATTCAGGTTCAGGTCCATGATCTTTGTCTATAATCAGAATTGCATCCTGTTTGGGACCAAACTGCTCCGGCTCCACGTTAAGTGGGTGCTCCTCGACTTCAGCAATCTTTAAATCAAACCAGAGATCCTCCATTAGATTGAGGTCTGGACCCTTCCAGGATATTTGACTGTTTCTCCTAAAACTACCGGAGCGTTGCTTCAGTGGTGTGTTTAGGGTTATTGTCCTGGACGATCTCATATTGCTTGGTGATTATCCATACTTGATGGATCTATCCTCCCTTTCACTCTGACCAGCCCCTGCTGATGAAAAATCCCCACAACATGATGCTGCCACCCTTGTGCTTCACTGTAGAGATGGTGCTTTCAGCATGATGAGTGGTGATTAACAGTCACTGTGTTGTCCTCAAGTTCAAGTATCTTTATTGTCGATCCATCACATATGGTACATGAGGTGGAACGAAATTATGTACACAGGGTCCCAGTTACACCCCAAAATAGCAAAATTTGAAGTATAAAAAGAAAAAGTAAATAAGGATCTAAGATATACAGGTCCTTCTAAAAAAACTGGCATATTGTGATAAAGGTCATTATTTTCCATAATGTAATGATAAAAATGAAACTTTCATATATTTCAGATTCATTGCACACCAACTGAAATATTTCAGGTCTTTAATTGTTTTAATACTGATGATTATGGCATACAGCTCGTGAAAACCCAAAATGCCTGTCCCAAAAAATTAGCATATCATGAAAAGGTTCTCTAAACAAGCTATTAACCTAACCATCTGAATCAATGACGTAACTCTAAACACCTGCAAAAGATTCCTGAGGCTTTTAAAAACTCCCAGCCTTGTTCATTACTCAAAACTGCAATCATGGGTAAGACTGCCGACCTGACTGCTGTCCAGAAGGCCATCACTGACACCCTCAAGCAAGAGGGTAAGACACAGAAAGAAATTGCTGAACTAATAGGCTGTTCCCAGAGTGCTGTATCAAGGCACCTCAGTGGGAAGTCTGTGGGAAGGGAAAAGTGTGGCAGAAAACGCTGCACAACGAGAAGAGGTGACCGGACCCTGAGGAGGATTGTGGAGAAGGGCCGATTCCAGACCTTGGGGGACCTGCGGAAGCAGTGGACTGAGTCTGGAGTAGAAACATCCAGAGCCACCGTGCACAGGCGTGTGCAGGAAATGGGCTACAGGTGCCGCATTCCCCAGGTCAAGCCACTCTTGAACAAGAGACTGCGTCAGAAGCATCTTGCCTGGGACTGCTGCTGAGTGGTCCAAAGTTATGTTCTCTGATTACAGTAAATGTTGCATTTCCTTTTGAAATCAAGGTCCCAGAGTCTGGAGGAAGAGAGGAGACACAGAATTCACATTGCTTGAGGTCCAGTGTCAAGTTTCCACAGTCACTGGGGTATCATGTCAGCTGCTGGTGTTGGTCCACTGTGTTTTATCAAGGGCAGGGTCAATGCAGCTAGCTATCAGGAGATTTTGGAGCACTTCATGCTTCCATCTGCTGAAAAGCTTTATGGAGATGAAGATTTCATTTTTCAGCACGACCTGGCACCTGCTCACAGTGCCAAAACCACTGGTAAATGGTTTACTGACCATGGTATTACTGTGCTCAATTGGCCTGCCCACTCTCCTGGCCTGAACCCCATAGAGAACCTGTGGGATATTGTGAAGAGAAAGTTGAGAGACACAAGACCCAACACTCTGGATGAGCTTAAGGCTGCTATCGAAGCATTCTGGGCCTCCATAACACCTCAGCAGTGCCACAGGCTGATTGCCTCCATGCCACGCCGCATTGAAGCAGTCATTCATGCAAAAGGATTCCCGACCAAGTATTGAGTGCATAACTGAACATGATTATTTGAAGGTTGGCGTTTTTTGTATTAAAAACACTTGTCTTTCATTGGTGGGATGAAATATGCTAATTTTTTGGGACAGGCATTTTGGGTTTTCATGAGCTGTATGCCATAATCATCAGTATTAAAACAATTAAAGACCTGAAATATTTCAGTTGGTGTGCAATGAATCCGAAATATATGAAAGTTTCATTTTTATCATTACATTATGGAAAATAATGACCTTTATCACAATATGCTAATTTTTTGAGAAGGACCTGTATGTACACTAAATAAAAACCAAACGGTACGCTAAAAGATATACAGTATACACTGTACTATGTAAAACAATATGGCGTAACAACAACACCCTAGATGTTTGAGTTTGGCTTCATCTGATATCATCTTCCATGTTTTGACAAAAATAAATTAAACCATGCAGTGTCTTTTCAGCTCTGTGCATCTTCTAATGGTCCTACAGACAGATCTGAGCTGTCCAACATAAAACCTATTGTAGCACGAAGAAACTATAAATTAACTTGAACGCATCACATGTGGTACATGAGGTGGAACGTAACTGTGTACTCAAGGTCCCAGTTACACCCAACAATAGCAAAAATCTAAAAGTATAAAAAAGAAACAGTATACAAGGATCTAAGATATACACTAAACAGTAATAATATAATACTGTATACGGTGTATTAAAAAGCAGCTTGAACACGAGTCTGTTGTGAGCAGATGGGGAGCAGCTTATGGGTAAGAAATCAGCAGCACAGATAAAGTCACATATCACCAATCAAAGTGGCATTACAGTGATTTCTCTGGTTAGGGATTCATGATTGAGTCTAACAACCTCAGGGTAGAAGCTGTTCCTCGCTCTAGTGGTTCTACACTTAATGCTCCTCAACCTCCTTCCTGAGGGGAGCGGGGCAAAAAGTGTGTGTGCTGGGTGAGTGGGGTCCTTCATGATGCAGGTGGTCCTCTTCCTGCATCTGGAGGTGTAGATGTCTGTGATGGTGGGGAGACTGACACCAACAGTCTTCTGTGCAGCCTTCACCACTCTCTGCAAAGCTTTTCTTTCTGCAGCTGTGCAGCCTCCATGCCACACGTTGATGCTGGAGCACCAGATGCTCTCCACTGCACACCTGTAGAAGGAAGTGAGGACTGAGCTTCCCAACCCAGCTCGTCTCAGCCGCCTGAGGAAGTAGAGTCTCTGATGAGCTTTCTTGATCAGGCTGGTGGTGTTGTTACTGTGGTGAAGTTAGTTTCACGTTGGACATTTGAGCTCCGTGGCTTCAGTAGTTCACCATGATAGTGTAGTTGCCCCAGCTGATGTTATCATTCAGGTGCACACCCACGTACTTGTAGCTGGAGACCACTTCCAACATAACCCAACACTTGAATAAACTTGCTTTATTCAAAGTCTACAGACCCTTTCCAAAATATTAGAATATCATGGAAAAGTTGTTTAACTTCCATAATTCTATTCAAAAAGTTATTTTTTAATAGATGATAGATTCAGGGCCCACAATTTAAACTATTTAAAGTATTTATTTGTTTATTTTTACATAATTTGGGCTTCCAGATCGTGAAACCCCACAAAAATAGGATTTCAAAAAATTAATTACTGTGGAGAAATCAGCCCAAATTTTGCAGGGCATGAATGTTTTAAACTGAGTGTGACACTAATCATCTACTAAACTCAAAGCACATGCACAGGTTTCCCCAGGTGTCATTAAATCGCTTCAGTTTGGTTCAGTTGTCTCAATTCATTTCAATATGGGGACGACTGCAGACATAACTGGCTAGAAGACCATCATTGATACCCTCCATAGGATGGGTAAGCCACAAAAGTTCATAGCTAAGGAGGCTGGCTGTTCACAGAGTGCTGTGTCCAAGCACATCAATGGAAAGTCTAGTGGAAGGGCAAAAAGTGGCAGGAGAAGATGCACCAGCTAAAGAGATGACAATGGGCTTCAGCGGATTATCAAACAGAGAAGACTCCAGAATCTGGCAGAGATCCAGAAAGAGTGGAATGAGGCGGGAGTCACATCTTCAAAAACCACCACATTCAGACACATCTGGGAGATGGGCTACAACTGTTGGGTTCTTTGGTCCTCTTTTCTGATGAAAGTAAAGTGTGCCTTTCATTCAGAATCAAGGTCCAAGGATTTGGAGGAAGAAGGAAGAGGAACAAAACCCATACTGCTCGAGGTCCAGTGTGAAATATCCGCAGTCAGTCATGATTTGGGGTGTAATGTCCGGTGCAGGTGTTGGTAAACTCTGCTTTCTTAAATCCAAGGTCACCGCAACAGTCTACCAGAATGTTTTATAGGACTTCATGATTCCTTCTGCTGAGGATCTGTATGGAGATGCAGATTTCATCTTCCAGCAGGACCTGGCCCCTGCCCATGCTGCCAGAAGCACCAAAACCTGGTTTGATGCCCATGCCACAGTGCTTGACTGGGCAGACAACTTGCCGGACCTAAATCCCATTGAGAATCTATGGAGTATTCTCAAGAGGAAAATGAGGGGCACCAGACCCAACAACAAAGAAGAGCTGACAGCAAGCATCAAGGAAATCTGGGCTTCATAACTCCCAGTCAATGCCACGTCGCATCAAGGCAGTGATTAAGGCAAAGGGATTCCCAACCAAGTATTGAAGACTAACATATCGTTTTGAAAGTACCATATTTTGATTGATTTGTTGTGATCCTAATTTCTTTTTTTTCTGCTCAAACTGAGAAGTGTGGGCTGATGTCTTCGCAGTATTCTAATTTTTTTTAAATGCTGGTTTCATGAGCTGGAAGCCCAAATTATGTAAAAATAAACAAATACTTGAAATTGTTTAAATTGTGGGCCCTGAATCTATCATCTATTAAAGATGAACTTTTTGACTGGAATTATGGAAGTTAAACAACTTTTCCATGATATTCTAATTTTTTGGAAGGGATCTGCACCTCCTTTGTGTCGGACTTTAAGATTAAAAAGACACCAATTCCTTCTGTAAAACAGAGCCTTCGAGCCATCTTGTTCAGTTTCACAGTAGATTATAAACTTTATTTATTGGTAAGTAGACAAATACCATTGAGATCACTCTCTTTTTCAAGGGAGGTCTGGGCCTGAAGGCAGCCTTCGGATGCATGTGGACTGCGGGAGGAAATAGGAGTACCTGGAGAATACCCACGCAAACATGAGAACATGCAAACTCCACACAGAAAGACACAATCTGTGGATTGAACCCAGGATTTAATTCTGTGAGGCAACTATGCTGACCACTACTCCACTGTGCTGCCTTATAATTTTTCTGGTATGGTTGATCGGTCAGTCTGAAGATGCGATCCACTATATCTCAGGGTATTAGATTGTGGAATGATCTGGAGGTTGATATTAAAAATGCCAAAACTATGTACATATTCAAGAGGATGATAAAAATTTGTTTTTTTAAAAAAAATATTAAGTATAATGTGAGTTCATAAAAATTGTTTACAGTTGATCTTATATTTTAGCTAAGTTTTTTAAATTATTTTTTACTTTTTTATTTTTTTTATAAATTCATCTTGCTTTTGTATAGTAATTTTGTTTGGAATATATTTTGGGGACAAGTGGCAGATATAAGAATTCATTCTTCTTCTGCTGCCTTTCATTTTATTTCGGTGATTGTATATATTTTTTCTTTTCTTTAAATTGTATTATATTTGTTGTTTGGATGAAATGAAATGAATAAATAAAACATACATACATACATAAATACATAATGGGTCAAAAACAATGGATTTTTAGTTAATATGGATGAAACTGGTTTTTCTTTCATGCCTATTCTTATGTTGGGGTTAATGTTATGTGATTTTTTTTTTTTGCTTTGGATATTAAATCTCATCTCAAGATCTTAAATGAAGAATCAAAGCTGCTGAATTGTTCAGAGTCATTTTTTTTAAGCTTCAAGAATTTATTTCTCAACATGTTTCTCTTCTTCATGGCTTCCTCTTAATTTTAATCCATGTTCTATGTGAATATTGAGCCAAATATATTGTTGGGTTAAAAATGTTGGTTACGTACTGTAACCCCTGATTCTATGAGTATAGGCGTAGCCCTTTAAGAGCTGTCGCTGGTGGGTTTATCCCTAAGGCACTCAGCGCTGCACTGAAAACTTTAGTCCACGCCCACCTGCTGTGTGGGCCTCTCCCCTGGTCCGTATAAATTACGGTGAGACCGGGAATCAGCTCCCAAATAGCGCTTTTCTTCAGCCATTTAGGAACCAGTGAGGCCCCGCGCTTAAAGGCTGCTCATAGAATCTGGGGTTACAGTACGTAACCAACGTTCTATTTCATATAGGCTTCGCCCTTTAAGAGCGGTGGGGTTAAAGGCGAAGCAGGAAGTAGTCTATGCCTCACTGGGTCCATTCAGACACAACATGAAGCACCTGCTTGCACAAAAAAAAACATTTCATCACTCAGCCTTCTGTGTGTGTAATTACGTGCTGCGCAATTGTGTGCTCCATGCGCAGGAGCGCACCGGAGAAAATCTCTGGTGAGGAAAAAGGCTGAGATAGCAGACCTGCTGCTGTGAATAGGAACAACGGAGGATACAAATTGTAACAGTGTAACAATGAACAGAGCAGACCAACAGCTCCACAGGATGCACCGATTAATAACGATCAAATCAGCAGTCATGAACTTGTGACTGATAATAAATATCTTACACTGCGACTGCATGTAGGTAGGTGTGAGCTCAAAAGTAAAGCTCCATGAAACAAATCATTCTGTCAGAACCCTGAGAACAGAATGGGTCATGGAGAAAGTAGAAACATCACGTAGATAAAAACGAATAACTGAACATGGCGATGACCAGGTAGCCGCCAAACAAATATCCTCCACTGTCATCCCTCCATGCAGAGCCATGGAGGATGAAAACACTGGTGGAATGCGCTCTGAGATTCTCTGGAGGGTCCAGTCCAGATGAACTGTAAGCTTCAGAAATAGCCTCACACAACCAGTGTGAGAGGCGCTGGGTGGGTAGAGGATGTTCTGAAGAGCTGTCCCAGTAATGCACGAACATATGCTGAAAACAGCACAGTGCAGCCGTGTGCACCACGTAACATGAAAAATGCGCGCATAGGACAGGAGGTGGTGAGATGTTGCTTCCTCCTTAGAATTATGAGGAAGAGGATAAAAACCCATCCAAGGTTATCACTCACGATCTGAATGAGCTTGTGATGCTTTTCAGAGCATGGTTAAAACGCAGTACAGCTGAACTGCCGTCAGCTTGAATTCTGAGACATGAGGGAGTAACAGAGAGTGCAAACAAACACTCACTCTCTTTGCCGATGTCAGAACTAACAGCAGGGCTGTTTTAAATGACATAAATGTAAGTAAAACCTGATCTAAAGGCTCAGAAGGAGCTTTGATCAGAGCGTGCAGGACCATCATTAGATCGCACTGTGGAGCTAGTGGACGTGACACCGGTCTGCGTCTCCGTACACCTTTCAGGAAACGCTTCATCAACAGGTGATTAAAAACTGTTCTGTCACCGAAAACCTCGTGACTGGGAGAAATAGCTGCAGCATAAGTCTTAATTGTGCTAAACGCTAGATCTCCGTCCATCCGCTGCTGCAGAAAGGACAGCATGCCACCTAATGGACATGAGATGGCCTCTACACCTTTCTCCGTGCACCAACGCTGAGAAATCGCTGCCGCAGCTATGGAGCACCTCTGGTGCTGCTGCTGGCCAAGGCGGTCCCTCCAACAGCCGGAGGGGCAGATGGACTGTGACGTCACCAGACGGTGTACAGTCTGAGACCTCCTCAGACCTCTGCAATTCCTCAAGGATGGTCCTGAAGTTGGCCCGAACAGTGCCTCTGGGGTGATGGGACCCTCCAGCAGGTCTTTCTGCAGCCTCTCGGACATGCATGGCGAGAGGTGGAGCCAAGTGGTCCTCTGGATCATGGTCATCCAGGCGGCGATGCGGGACAGGCAAATTGCAGAGGTTACACATGTTTAAGATGTCATCAGCAGCTTTACAGAGAGAGCTTTGTCTCCTCCAGCAGGTCTGCTTCTTCCAGCCTCTTCGAGATGCTATAGGCAAGCAGGGCGACGTTGTTCACTGCGGCCGTCTGGGATGATCACTGGTGAGCTCGGTTGGAGACCTTGTCACCATCTGGTCACGCTTCCCTGGAGGGACAGGTTGCTGGTCCATCCTGGAAGCGTTTTCCCCAAGTGCCACCCGCCAGCCTTGGCTCCGGGGGGGGGGGGGGGCGGAGGGTAAAACACAGATCAGTAAAACCCTCCACTCTAGAGACGGAGGCAAAGGTGAAGACGGCTGTCTTCAGCTTGCCAGCCCAGCTGCAGCCTCGTTCCAGCAGTGCGACGTCACAACTGGACAGCGAGGCCAGATGGGGTCAGGGCGATGAGCCCGGGCAGAGCCAACCTTCTTCAATCCTCCTGGATTATGTCGGGCAGCTCTGAGAGGAGGGCACCAACTGCTGGGAGCTGTGTGGTCGCCGACGTGGGAAGAGCCGAGGTTGCTGAGCATCCGCTCGGCCGCTCGTCTTCCGTCACTACGCTCTCCAGGAGGGAAAGGGCAGCTCCGCATCGCCTTTCTCGGAAGAGTCATTCGGTTCATTGTGTGACTCTGCGTCAAAGAAGGCGGTGGCATTGTCCCGCACATAGCGTCCCACTACAGAAAAACAACATTCAGCGGAGCTGCTGCCAACAACGCCTTTTTCGAGGAAATCATCCGATTTACCTTGAGAAAAAACACGTTAAAAAAGGAGGTGGTGTCGTCCAGCCAGTAGCGGCCCCCCACGGAAAAACATTCGGCGGGGTTGCTGCTAACATCGCCTTTGATGAAAACATTTGATTACCGCCAGGACAAACGCGTTAGAAAAGGCTGTGGCGTTGTCCAGCGGGTAGCCGCCCGCCACAGAATAAACATTCAGCGGGGCTGCTACCAACATCGCCTTTTTCGAGGAAATCATTTGATTACCACAAGGAAAAAAAGTTAGAAAAGGCGATGGCGTCGTCCAGCGGCTCGCCACGAAAAAGTACTCCTCGGCGCTTACCTTGAACAAGGCTGCTCGTCTGCTTCTCCTCGGGGAGGTAGAGCTCACCGGGACGGCAGGAGGTTGGCGTGGCGGAGACCCAGGCATCCTTAGCAAAGGTTGTGCCGGTCAAAGCTGGACAACTTTCCTTCTTCGTTCTCCCGACAGTACTAGCTAGCTGGCTGAAGAAAAAAAAGGGAGCCGATTCCCCGTCTCACCAGAATTTATACGGACCAGGGGAGAGGCCCACACAGCAGGTGAGCGTGTACTAAAGTTTTCAGTGCAGCGTTGAGCGCCTTGGGGATAAACCCACCAGCAACAGCTCTTAAAGGGCGAAGGCTATACGAAATAGCTCTTCAACGTTTATTCCATCGCAGAAAATGTTATCTTTTGCTCCATACCTACCGAGATACAAACCCGCTCATTTTTATTTTAACCAAAATAATGCTCATCTATTATCAAGTTAAGTCCAGCTCATTATGTTGGCATCTAAATCTAAAAAAAAAAAAAGATAAAAACAGGCATAGCCACGTTGTTTTGGAGGTGGTTGAGTTTTATTTGGAAATCTGACAGGCATGGCTGAACAGTAAACTCTCACTTTAAACAACAAAAAAAGAACAACCCAAAAAATAAAGACAGCAGCACTACAGGTAAACAATACTAGTGTCTGAAAATGTCATATCCACCATAAATCCACGTACACACATACTGCACTCAAATATCTGACACACACACCCACCCACACACACCCACACACTGTGTGAGCTCCATGTGAACATTCTTCATTAATATTCACACGATATCCAGAGATCTGAGCACTTAGAACAATAACCCACAGTGCAAATAATCTAACTATACACACATAATTTATATATTTTATGTATATAGGGTTTTCCATTTAGACAGTTTCAAAATCTTTGTAACTTCCAACAGTGAAGAAAAAAAACAAAAAAATTCAAGAATGGTCCCCGAAAAGAACATGAACAAATAAAATACTAGCGTGCACAACTTTTCAGCAGTCTCAAAACAAAGAATGACGATTACCAGTAAAAACCACCAACAAAAGACGAGAATCCAAAGGTGGAGGGGCGGAATGGGCCGAGGGGGTAAACGTTGATATTCACACGCACGTCACAGACTGGTTACTACATTTACTGAGGGTGGGAGGACTCTGGATCACTGTACAATTTTAAGATTAGACGATACATCAGGCAGACTGTCCACACATCAGCTCACGACAAACAGTACATGTTCATGCCCGTTCTGCACGCACGAGACCTGACACAACCGGATGGCTTCAAACAATATGGAATGGATCACATCTACTCAGAACAAAGCGGTCAAAGGCGACCGCCAACATATTTCTGTTGCCATCCCATCCTGTCAGATCCACAGGGTGTCATGGAAGAAGGTGAAAATCTCCTATTTGTTCTTGCTGCTCTGATGTGGATGAATGAGATGGGGGGTTGGATGGAGACACTTATTTTGTGGACAGGATGAGGGCCACGATGAGGCCGTAAAGCCCCAGCACCTCTGCGAAGATCAGGATCAGGATCATGCCCACAAAAAGCCGAGGCTGCTGAGCGGTGCCTCGCACTCCGGCGTCACCCACGATGCCGATGGCAAAGCCGGCCGCCAGACCGCTCAGGCCCACGCTCAGACCAGCACCAAGATGCAGGAAGCTCCTTATGGTTGGGGGGGAGGGGAGAAAGGAAAATACAGACAGCAAAATTTGTGAAGTTGTACAGTTTACAGTAAAAATGATACTTTTATCATTTTAAAGTTTTACTATAAGCAGATAAATGGTTCCCATGGAGTCCACGGTTTGTACAAATACCATCAAAAGCAATTCATGTTCTCATTTTTAATTTTCCTACATTGCTGTGGAGGGATTATAGCTTGTTTGTAAAATAATGCTGCATCAGTTTGTGGTCTTTCATATTCATCTTTACCCAGTATCACACTGGGCTGCAACCACGGACCCTGACTGGTGGACAGTATTTGTAAAGAAGTCTTCAAAATGTGTCCAAATGTTTACGGGGCATTCTTTGTGTCCTCGTGAGTCGCATCAACTTCCTGTTTGAATTCTGAGCATGTTAAATAGGAATTAAAACAAATGTTCTCTCAAAGCAGTCACAGAGTCACTGTTAGCATCTCAAACCCATCTCAAATGCAGCTCATCTTAGTTTCTGTCACAGCACTAGAGCTGCAGTATTGCCAAGTTAATTGTTTTTATACTACTGTGTGAAAATGTGTATTTGTAACATCACACTGTTTGTACTCGCAAAATACAAAGTGCATCGATTGTGTGTATTAAAAATGCAGTAGTCCCTCACTACTTGGCGGTTCGAAATTCGTGGACTCGCTCTATCGCGGTTTGTGGACATATAGTCCTTAACATTGTACAAAAAAATTATACAGGACACATGATTGTCAACTTTAATATTACTCATGTGATTGGGACAGTACTGGATACAGTACTGTATTAGTAAAAAGTTAACGAAAAAATAAAATATTTCAAACTGTCGCTGCCATTTTCTAGTTTTCTCTCAGTAAGCCTACATTGTATTCCCGCTCATAACAACCACATTTCCCAGAAGGCAACAGGGCCCTGCCCAGAAGCCCCGTTTCCTTCTGCTGGGAAAAAAAAAAAAAAAAAAAAACAGAGGTAAAGTTTTGCTCTGATTGGTGCCCAGCAGATGCAGAGAAGTTGCGCTGAACCCAATGAACTGGAACAGAACCAGAGCAGAACCAGACCTCCAGACCCATCAGTGAATCTTGAGAGCTGGTAGCCGGCCCACGAGGATTTCTAAGCGCAGACGCGCCCCAAAAGCTCCGGAGTCGTTTCCATAGCCCATGGGGACTTTTTTCATCCAGACTTGGAATCAATTCACCACCAACGGTCCCACACAAGCCAACAGAAGGTCTGACCCCCAAAAGCTACAATGAACAGGACCAGAACCGGACCTCCAGACTTAGCGGTGAACCCGAGAGCAAGTAAGTAAAATTTGGTAGCTACATATAAGTATTTTGTTAAAATGAGTAGGTTTAAGAGCTTAGAACATTGATTGTGAGCTTCATCGCTGCAGGTTAGGCCTGCAGAAACAGAACACAGTTGGACCAGAACCAAGAGCCGTTTCTGTGTTCCGCAGAGCTAGTGAATAAAATTTAGTAGCTACATATACAATACTGTACATATGTTGTTAAAACTGTGTAGGTTTAAGAGCTTAGAACAATGCAATAGTGTGGGAAGGGTTTCTAAAGCCTTAAAATATATACAAATACTAAAATGAATATAACGTTGCTACTTGGCAGAATTTCACTGCGGGCAGGTTTGGAACCAAACCCCCGCAATAAACAAGGGACTACTGTAAATAAATAAATAAAAAAACACAAAAAAGGTGCAGATCTTCCTGTCAGGTTCCTCATAATGACCATTTGACACGTGTACCGCCACAGTTAAAAGTAACGACTTGTTCAGGTCCTCGGAGCGGGTCATGTCGCCACGGGCTGAGCCCTTTCCCGCCCCAAGGCTACAACTTCCAATGATCAGATCTAGCCATGCCAAGAATACATCATTTTCAAATCTGCCTACCTTCACTTCGAAACTCCAGGAATTAAATTATAAACAAGGGGGACCACAGTCAAATGGGTCTAAAGTGGGCCGAAGTAGGTACAATCTAGGATGCAGCATGCTGAGCACAGTTTTGAGGGCTGTGCACACAGACTGATTTTTAATCATTGCCACACAAGACAAGTCGGCACAGCTCAGTGGACACACACACATTCAGTGAGACAGCAGCAGATTGTATTTTCTTATTCTGAGTCCACAACTGCCAAAGTCAAGAGACACTGGCTTAAAAAAAGTAACATTTTTGAAGTGAGGTTGCATAAAAACACCACCAAGAAGTGTTTTTTTTGCACAGAAGTTTTTAACAGATCATCTCAATCAGGCTGAGGTCTGGACTTTGGCTGGACTATCGTAACTCTTTAATTAGATTTTTTTTTTCCCCTCCAGTCATTCTGTTCTAGATTTGCTGCTGTGGTTGAGTTTATCGGCCAGTTGCACAATTCAAACTTTGTTAAGCTTCATCTGTTGAGCTTAGAACTCAAAAAATGCGACTGAAGAATAAACGAGCTACAAATAATTAGTTCTACATTTATCTGTGCATTGCAGCAAACAGCTCCAGAGAACAAGGTTCTGCAGAACTTATGGCTTGCAAACCTTAACTTTCTCCTTGTGGCCCTTCCAAAAAGCCTTTAACTTGTTTTCTGAGGCCTGTAAAGACTGAAATGTAGCTCGAGTTTAATTTCTTCCTCTGAGTATTGCACAGTCTGCCCTCCAGGTGAATTTGCAGAGCCTTTGACTCCTGTTAGACTGTAAGTGGACTTGAATGTTCCCACTTGTGAAAAAGCTCACAATAAAAACATGAACTCCAAATCTTTTGTAAATGGGCTCGTGACCCTTCGCAACTCTACAAACAGCAACAGTTCAGCAGAGCTTATTGCTGATGTCTTTTCTTCTTGGCACTGCATTAACACACATTTAAATGCTTCAGACCAAACAGATGAAATCTCTGCTTTAATCAGTGTGTTAGATTAGGACGATACTTGACCTCTTAATTCTAATAAATGCTATAAAACTATACTTGTAAATGTACTTGTATAGCACCTTTATCTTATCAAGATACTCAAAGTGCTTTACACTACAATCTGTGCCCTCATTTACCCATTCATACAGCACTATACTAGATTTTTACAAAAAAAATACCCCATTATTTTTCAATACGGTAATTAAATATGTCACAAGTTAGTGTTGATCTGAAGTTGTATTCATCTTTAGCCTTATAAACCTACTCTGAAGGCCTGATAGGAACAGGATGGTTTGTATTCTTAGTCTGTGACAACTTATATTCTCATGATGCAAGTCTGCGTGATGTAATGAATGAGCAAGGGATTAACTTACTTGTACAGAGTGACTGTCTCAGAGATGTTGTTTGCTATCAGCACAGCTACCACCAGCCCGTAGATGGCGATGATACCAGCCATGACGACGGGGATGATGGACTTCATGATGAGCTCTGGCCGCATCACAGACATGGCAGCGATGCCCGTGCCGCTCTTTGCCGTCCCATATGCTGCTCCTAGCGCTGAGCGAGACAGAGCAGACATTCACTGTTAATTTGAATTTCCCATACATCAGCTTTATTTATACAATTAGGGGCGTCACTGAAAGGCAAGATACAAGTATACAAGATGTTAAATCACTTAGTTTCTAAAACAGACAATACTTAAAAGGCAAAATGTTTTAAGTATTTTTTCTTACAAACCATCCCAAAAGAAATGAGCCCACCAAAATGAAAAAAATAAACTATAAATAGCTCCACTCCGAGGCAATTAAAAATACCTGTTCTTGTTGCTAGTTTGTTAAGCTTATACTTCATGTCACAGACTGATTACGCTATGAATTTTGTTGCTATAACTTCTGCAGCACATCCCTGGTGAAACTGTAATCTACAAAAATCAGCACAAATACAGTCACTCTGTATTAAACCCAGGGAGCATCATCTTTGTTGTTTAGGCCTGGCTCTTTATCAAAAAAAAAAAAAAAGACTGCAGTTTTTCTCACGCCTGTGCTTCTGCCACCACGCTGTTTTAAATCACAGAAATGTATGCAAGCCAAGTGTTTGACACTGTTCTTTGTTGTCTGCAGAGCTTAGGTTAAAATAAAAAAAAATCATAATTAAGGTTGATTTACAAGTAAGCTTCATGAAATGTTTCAAACTTTGAACATTACAGAGATAAATGATGTGACTGTCATCTTTCTTGCCATTTGGACTGTGTTTTTTTATTTTTTAAACCCTCAAACATTTGCCATTTTGTCATGTCTCGGACACCTAAATACCTAAAAACATTACATTATTTGTAAGTAATGTTTTGCAGAAATAAAACAACGATGACATGAATGACGTCAAGCTTGAAAATAGAGGCTAAAAAGCCCAAGCTTTGTTTTAAAACCATTTCTCCTGACAGGCATTCAGGTGACTTGCTGGGTGTCTGGTTATTCAAACATAAAGAGCTAATTGGAGTATTTGCACTGATGGTTGTATTTCACGGGCCATCTTCCATTTCCAACAAAAGATGTCTGGAAAACATTCATGAAGAGCAATGACTTGTAGTTATTTGCTAAGACCAAATGACAAAATCTCAGGTTCCTTATGTTGAAATAAGAAATATAATACTGGTAAATTAACACACTTCTAAACGTGTTCAAGTCTAGAAAAATGAACACTGATAAGTGAGATGCACCCTAACTCAGATAGAAATAATGAGATTATTTGTGTAAATAATTCAAGATTTAATGTTTAATACTAGATTAACAAAACACTGTTCACATGCATTGTGAGTGCTGGATATAAAAGTGTAATTGAAACGAGAAAAGGAATAATTAAATGGAAATCTGTACAGGAGCCAGAAAACTTTTCATCAACTCTGCAGTTTGTGAGAGAAGACAAACTGCAGTTTGTGATCTTGTCTAATTAATTAAACAGTCTAGATAGCTGAGTCTTTGCAGTGCTGCCCAAATTATCAAGAGTAACGGTTTATTTTTCCATTGTCTTTCACAGTAATTTTAGCTAAATCCATACCAGCGGTTTAAAAAGCATTACAAAAAAGTGTTTTTTTTGTTCAACGTCTGTGTTGTCTTTGCGAAACGTAAATGAATAAACAACAAATACATGCTGAGCTTTCTGCAGGATGGACCAAACAGGAAGATAATATTGAAAAATAAATGTGTTTGACACACATACAGGGAGAAAGATGTACTTTGTGACCGGTTTGGCACACAAATATACATTTTATTGTCAAATACAGACAAAAGTGGATTGAAAACACTGACCAGAAGCCAAATTTAAACAAAAAATATACTTTTATTGTCACATGCTGATGATATCTATGGTGTTACAATAATACATTGTTTAATTTCTGTATCTAAAAAGAAGTTTACGGTATTTCCAAGGCCAAAACGCAATTAAATGTAAAGAGATTTTAAATAGTGAAGAAAAAAAAAAGTATCAAATTCTTAAAACTACAGCACTGACAAGTTTTGTTATTTTTTTTATTATCGACACATTAAAATTACTTTTTTGTAATTAGAACTACTTGTGTAGTTCTTTATTGATTCAACTTCTAAGTATCTTTTAAAAAAAGTCAAAGTTGGGAGTGGTGGTGCAGAGGTTAGAGAAGGTGGGCCTGTGATCAGAAGGTTGCTGGATCGACTCCCTGGAAGGACAACATCAAAATGTGGGTGGAAAAAGTGAAACGCCCACACCTGCCTCCACCCTTATTTGCCCCACCCTGGGCCCTTGAGCAAGGCCCTAAACCCTCACCATCTGCTCCCAAACAAGTTTCTCTTGAAAAGGAGTCCTCGTGAATCAAGGAGACTACCTTTAAAAAGAATAAAAAATTAAAAAAAAATGCTATAAAAATTACTAATAAAATTATGAGACGGACATTATGGTTGTGCTGGATTTATCCACACGACAATTCCATGAAAATATTATAATTTAATCCCGTGTTACAAATGGTTTTAAAACGGTGTGTGAAAATGTGCAAAGCACGCAGCATGGTGAGGATTTTAAATGTAAAAGTCAAATTATAAAATGTACAGACGTTAGAAAAGGTGGGCCTGTGATCGGAAGATCGCCGGTTCAACTCCCGGTACAAACAACATCAAAAATGTGGGTGAGATAGGTGAAACACCCACACCTGCCTCCACTATCATTTGCCCCACTCTGGGCCCTTGAGCAAGGTCCTTAACCCCCACCATCTGCTCCTCCGGGCACCTTAAATAGCAGCTCTCTGCTCCACACAGAGGACTGTGGTAGCTCGGTGGTCGCATCAGGAAGGGCATCTGGCATAAAAATAATTGCCAAGTCTTCCTGCAAGTTCGTTCACTGTGGCGACCCCCTAACACAGGGAGCAGCCGAAAGAAAAAAAAAATTGGATCAGAGTTAAATAAACTAAATAAAATCATCTTATTGAGTGCTATGCTTGAATTGGTGGGCTTATTGTGCATTAATCTTTGGGGCTATAGACACTACAGTGAAAGCTTTGGGTTTCCCCTCAGAGGTTGGAGAAATCATTTAATGTCCCCCAACAAGTGGCGTAGAGAATGGACTGCACCTCTACAGCACCTTTCTATCTGATCAAGATACTCAAAGCTCTTTACACTACAATCTGTGCCCTCATTTACCCATTCATACAGCACTCTACTACACCCTTACAAAGAATAATCAGTGCTTTGGATCACATTCATACATCGATGGGACACACATCGGAGGCAATGACGTGTTCAATGTCTTGCCCAGGGACACTTCAGCATGCGACTGCTTGTGGAATTGAACCCCCCAACTGGGGGGACAACTGTTCTAACCACTCAGCCACAGCCGCCCCTGAATGAATGAATGAAAGTTTTTTTGGACTCAGTTAAATGAGTCAGTTCTGTAGCCGCAATAATCACAAATAATCACAACTTTGATTAATGATGACCTTTTTGTGCTTTTAATAACTTGATTTGGACACGCAGGATTTATCACCTCGGTGATAGCATGCGTCACCAACCAGCTACAAGATTATATCCTGAATTTGATTTGATTTGATGAAACCTGGCTCCTGGAGGGAGGAAGCTACGACGGCGAGGAGCCTTCGGTTAGCCTCCCCTCCGCCTCTCCCTCCCCGGCAGGTGTGCGAGCCCCGAGCGGCCTAGCGAGGCAGCTTCTGTGAAAGCAGCTGTTGTTTCCAACTAACTAACGCGGCTCGGTCTGAAACAGAACAGAGGTGTCAAATGAAGGAGCTGGAGGTGTAGTTACCGCTGAAGACCATGGCCGCAGAGGCTCCCATCACAGCGAAGAAAGGCGAGTACTCGGGGCTCTCCTCAGACGACATTCTGGCTCTTCTCCTCGGGCGGTGGAGCTACAAGACTGGCTAGTTTATTTTCTTTATGCGAGTAATGAGAGAGCTGGTGGGTCTCCTTTCCCACCGTCACCTCTCGACAGGTTTAAACACTGCGAAGCGAGGTTACAACCAGCTCAAGCTCCGGCGTAGAGGAGGAAAATGGCGAAACGGAAAAAGTCATGTGACCAAGCATCCCGGAAAGAACCATTCGGGCAAACGCAGGGGTGCGGACGTTAACGTCGACTCGTTGATTTATTTTTAAAATCTTCACAATAAAGTGCTGTCTTAAATCAAGTTATTATATAGTGTTATTACATATATTATATATAAATACTATATTATATTACTACTATATGGCGAGTGGGTTTTGTGAACTTGAACCATTGTGGTACGTTCTGCTGCAAGTGCACTGACTGCAGCTGAAACGCTAGTCGTCACTACACGGCACGCGCTGTCAGATTAATTATTAGTACGAAATGTTCAATAAATTCAACATCAAATTGCGACGGTTGTTTATCACTACAAGTAAAAACAATATACCAGTATAAGAACTGGTGCTAAGAGCAAATCAACAAGTTGTAAAGATAATCTTTAGTTATCTGTGTCAAGGTGACACTCCAGTGGAATGGGTGTTCCTGGTGTCAGATAAAGGGAAATATCACACCACAATTCAGTTTCTTAAACCTGTCTCTCTCTTTATCCGTCAGTAAGTTTTGTGTCAGAATCTGCTGTTATAAAAATATACAGCCTTTTAAATTGAACAAGCTTGTTCAGCATCTTTTAAGTGGGGTTTTGTAGAAAGATTGTGCACAGTTAGTGTCTTACCTGTTGTAGATAGCTTTTTTAAAAGGGTTAGCAGTGTTTTATACATTTTTTCAACACTGCTAGTTTTTTATGGGTATTTGTACATACAGTAATTTTCTGGTTATTTGCAAACACAAATAGCACCGTCAGCAGCTAGCAGTAGCACTTCTGGAGCTCTTCCTGCAGGAATACAATCATATTTTTCTTGTATAACATGTAATAATGTGTTGCAAAATTGATGGCACTGTAAAGGTTTCCAAAACCGCATTTGTTTGACCCGCTATGAAAGTTCTGAGAGTGGAGCTGCTTTAAGAGAGCAGCAACAATCCACTTTGCTTTCTTAGGCTAGGCTAAGACAGCTAGTTAGCTGCTAATTGTTAAAATATGTTTTTGTGAGGGAATTTCTAAAATGTCTCAAAATGCACTTTCCTTGCGTAAGTTATAGGGCCGCCCTCTTTTGTCTGGATTTTTGACCATGTTAGAAACATTCACAATACAAGCTGCCTCTCAAAATGGTCACAGGGCTGCCGCTGGCATCTGAAACAAGACACAAATCTTTCTTAGCAGAGTCTAACTTTAGTGGACTGTAGTGGGTTTTTTCATCAATATGGAGGCAAACGTTCAGCAACTGTTCCCCTGAATTTCACCGGAAGTTTATGCAAATGTGTCACTCAGTGTGATTAAGTGTAAATTTGTGTTTCCACAATTTATGTCTCTAACTTTTCCCCAACAGGTGTAGCCTAGTGAGACCTTTTGCACCGCTAAGACTAGCCATCAATCAGGTCAAAATTAATGGATGGATGATCATCCATCCATCCATCCATCCATCCATCCATTTTTACCAACTTTTCCTTTTTGGGTCGCCCATAACATCACAATATCTGATCTTTATCTTTAGGTTCTTTGCTGCTTCTACAAAAGAACTTCTGATGCTGAAACTTGTCTTGTATCCAAAAAACCTTCAGCTTTTTTAAAATGGCAGAAATTACACAGGACTTGATAAACTATTTTATCTTTACATCCCAGAAAAAAGCACTGAATTGTTCTCATCAAACACGATATATATATATATATATATATATATATATATATATATATATATATAATTTTTTAAATAAAAATCAATACACTGGCAGAAAACATGGGCTTTTTAAACTTTATATTCATATTCACTTTGTGTCATGTGATTAAACAGCAGTTTTCAGAAATAAAAAAGGAATGTGCACACATGACTACCACATGTACAGATAAATGTGTCATTAGTGCTGCAGCTCATTCATGTGATCAACTCTAATCTGCTAAAAGTATAATTTTTAGAGCATTAAAAACTCCTTTTTGTGTTTAATAACAAATTTTGCCTGCAAAGCAAACTTGGTAAAATTGACAAAGCTGAAACTAATGATAAAAAGTCAATAAAAATGCAACAATCACTTTTTTAAGATCTATTTATAGTGTTAGCACTCCTTGTATGGTCTTTAAGTATTCAAAACAGTTTTATTAGGTAGAAATAAAACTTAAACTACATAAAGAACATTTTAAACTATAAAAAAGATAACTAAAATAATAAAAAATTGGGAAGATACTTTAAAAAATACAACGAGTGAAGACTGACCAGGCATTTCAACCTGATAACAAATCCAACACTTACATTTTACTATATGGCAGAATTTATGTTAGGGACAATTTATAGAAGGGCCTGTGAAGAGCAGACACAGACGCCTTGTAAAACTTGAAAATTTAAAGAAATGAACAAATTTCCTTCGAGCAGTTTATGTAACGAGTGTTAAACAGAGGTGGGAACTTTTTTTCAGGAAGTGGATGTAAAACAACAAAACAGAGAGGAGGGTTTCCATACAAATGTTGTCATTTTTATATATTTAAAGGCTTCATTTTACACATTTTACTACAAATACCAAAAGTCTAAATCACGTTAGTATTCAGTGAGAGAGATTTGAAAATGGCATCATGTTTGGGGCATGTTGTTGACCTTGTCACAGTTTGTATTTATTTTATTTTTTCTGTAGACTTGGCTGTATCTGTGTCTTCTATCTCTTCAAACAGTCCCTGAGGTCACGACTCTGTGACCGTCAGTCTGAGCACATTTTGAAATCTATTTTCATACTTCCTCCACAATAAACACATGTTGAGACCTGCTGAATGACTATGAGGCCTATTGGATGGGACTGCATGATGAAGTATTTAAATGTGCCTAAACCCTCTGTTTGTGGCACCAATGCATCTTTGATTTAACAGATCAGACAGCACCATCTGGTGCTGATTTATGGACAAATCAGCACAAAAAAATCATTTAATTTTCCTTCAAACATGCATAAATTTAAGCCTTTTTTTTAAATTACCTTTGTAAAGTGACATGTCACATCAGCAGATACTGATTGAAAAAAGAATTTGATAGAAATGACTTTTTTTTTTTTTAAAAGAAGTTTGTTTTCAGATTTTTATTCTCTGAAGTTCACTCCAATGCCAATGCACAAGATAACCTCAAAGTAAGCTTTAAAGTTTTTATTTTATTTGTGACAGCTCAGATACAATAATACTGAAACCATCACATACATTTTACACAGAGCCTAAGGGAACTACTGTTCCTTCACCGTTGTGTGCAGAAATGTTTGCAGACACTATTTTAAAATTAATTTTACTCTGTGGACACAAGAACACCCTGCATGGCTGCTTGGTAAACTATTCATCAGTTTGTTGACAGGTAACAAATAAAAGCCAGGGAATAAATAAAAAAAGACATTTACATAGAAGCACGAGAGGGGTGTTATCATGCCAAAGGCTTGCTTTGCTGCATATATATATATATATATATATATATATATATAAATCAATTTTCGGCCAAATCTTTACAATTCTTTTGTCTTTTTATGGTTGATCTATTAATCGATAAATCATTTCTGACTCATCTTGACTTCATGAGCAGAAAATAATGAAGTTGTTTACACATAAACAAAACCATTTTTGCTCAAATGGGAAAATAATTATCTTAGCTGGGTATTGCACCTGATCAAATGTTTCAACTAAAATAAACTTGTCTGCATGTAAAAGTTAAAGCATTAATAAATTTAGTTCCGTCTTTTGTACATTTTTAACGATCTTCATTTTATGACTACTTGCTTTTACAAATAGTGTTACTCCTAATGTTGTGTAAAGCTCTGTGAAAGGTTATCACTACTTGTAGGAGCTATACAAATAAAAACAGTTCAAATGCTCGGGGAGAGGCACAGTCTGCAAAAACAAAGAGGCTTCCTGCAAATTATAAACACTCAGAAACTACAATGAAAATGGAGCAAAAAGCCACGAGGTTGCAGAGAATTTGAACATTATCGTTATTCACAAAGTTCTGAAAGTAAATGCTGCATTAAGAATGGGTAACTGTGTAAAAGTTACAATTACGTTTAAATTTTTTTTTTTGAAACTATCAAAACTTAAAAACTAGCCATCCATCCATCCATTATCTTTACCCGTTTATTCCATTTTGGGTCACGGGGGTCGCTGGTGCCCATGTCCAGCAATCACTGTGCGAGGGGAGGGGTACACCTTGGACGGGTCGCAAGTCCATCACAGGAACACATAGAGACAAACGAGACAAACAACCATTCACGCTCTCACTCACACCTAGGGACAATTTAGAGTTACCAATCAGCCTAACATGCATGTTTTTGGTCTGTGGGAGGAAACCAGAGTACCCGGAGAAAACCCACGCATGCACGGAGAGAACATGCAAACTCCACCCAGAAAGGCCCCTGGACCGGGGTTTGAACCAAGGACCTGCTCGCTGAGAGGCAGCAGCTCTACCAGTTGCGCCACCGTGCTGCCCTCCAAAAAATACAGTAACCTTATAAATTGCTTTGGCGTATATTATACCCAAGCTATTAGAAAAGCAAAAGAAAAAACACAACTTCAACACACATATTACTGGCAAACAGTTTAATGAAAGACCAGGTTAAAATTAAAACATTTCAATGAAAGCAGACATTAAAAAAAAAATCACCATAAATATGCTACATTATCCTAACCACACAAACACAGTCAAGCTAACATGTCTGAACGGGCAGCTCCGTGTTAGGTAGGATGCAAATGTATAAAACGTAGATCGCAGCTTTAAATGGAAGCAAAGCCATCTCAGGTGTGCAGTGAAACGTCCTAGAAGTGAATCAGCTTCAGACTAATGCTTCACAACATCGTCCAGCTCACGATACTTCAGCACACACTGCAAACAAGCATCTTAAAAATAATAATAAAATTAAAAAAAACTTTCCTCTGAACAAGACTCCAAACTACAGATTCAATCTTTCTCGCAGGAGATATTTGTTGGCCTTTAAAATCATAAATTCAGCACCCCGACTACTGATTGTACAATAAAAATATAATTTTGTTCATAAAAAAAAAAAAAAAAGAGCTTGCCTGCTGCTCTATGTATTCCCATACCCCACAAAGTTTACTTAAAAACTATTTACCGTTAAACGAACCCTGACACTGAATCTGAAACTCAAACAGGAAGTGAAAGATCACGTTAACTTTCATTTGTTCCTCACTTCAGAGCATTTAGTGATCACTAGAAAGTTTATTACTGCATTAAATGCTTTAAAATCCAACCCACAGTGGTGGCTCTTGTGTAACAACACCCACTCTTCCACAGACACACACACACACACACATCATACAGCTATTCAGTCCCAGACCAACTAATAACTGGAATAACAATATCAGCAAATGTGTTGCTGGAAAAGCATGAACAGACGAAGATAAGGCATCACATGCTATTCTTAGCGAAGTTGTACGAAGTGAAAAGTGTGGCACGGCAATGGCTTGAAGGCTGGATGAGGAAGCTACACTTAAACCCTTTAACATCTGAGGGCATGCAACCTTTTTCTTTAAAAAGTCAAAAAGTGAGAAGGTTTTCCTTCTTCAGTCCCAACCGTTGTCCTTTATCATGTGGGAAAGCTCAATGATGTACTTCCCCTCTTTGTACTTCTGACTGAGTTCAAAGGCTTGTTCCTGCAAAGACAAGGAGACAATTAGTCATGCAAGTAACATCAGATTTAATTTTGACTTTTCTATGCGCTGCATTTCTTTAAAAACACATTAGGTGTCTATATAAATGTTTCGGTGGTGATGCGACACTGTTTTCCCCCTTAATTTTCCCGTTTCATTCACCTTTTCTAACATGCCACATCAAAAATGGACTGATGTGGACAGAAATGTGGCAGCTTAATGGTGCATCGAATTATCTGCATAGTTCACACCATCCATTATTTTCTGTCACAGTAAAATTGGTCTTGAATAGACTAGAAGTAGCTTTGCTGACAGGTCTCAAACAAAAACAATTGGCTTCCTCGCAGGCAAATAGTTCTGGCCAATTAGAGTCAACTAATTTCTTAAAGAAACAGAAGCTGAAACTGAACATTTTAGACCAGTGGTGTCCAATCCTGGTTCTTGAGGGTCACTATGTTTTATTTGTTTCCCTGCGTTTCAGTCTGTTAATCACCCATTTATTTAAATTGGTGTCAAAGCAGAAAAAAAAAAATCTAATCATGCAGGATAGTAGCCGTTAAGGACCAAGATTGGGCACCACTGTTTTTAACAAAAGGTGACAAAACGTGTAGCAATGTGATTTCCTGAGACAAAGGAAGTCTTCGAAACCTGGCACAGTTTTGAAGACAATGCCAGAGTTTTTAAAAGTCTTAAAGTGTGATCATAATCATAATCACACAGATTATGCAGTCTTTAGCTATATCCCTCATAAATAAAGAAAAAAAAATTGCAGTTGGTGTAAGCAAGTACAAAGGTTTAAATTTATGAACCTAAACTTTAGAAAACCACCCTCTTTTGTGTAAAGTTACATTAATAGATTTCAGATATATGGGCTTAAACACTCAGAAACGTAACATCAGAGCTTGTGAAGGGTCAGCAACTTACATATTTCCAACCCAGAGTGGTGTGACAGTTTTCACAGTAGATGTCGGCCACTGCGTGAAGTCCTGTAAGCAGAAGTCTCTCCTCGGCAGGACCACAGCCGACGTTGACCCTAAAAAAAACAAAATGCATGGTCAGAAATGAGCAAATGATCTCTGGATTATGGAGTTTTGATAAAAATTAAACTATGCTTTCTACATACTAAAAAAAACCCCCACAATAACAGCTTTTCTATAAAAGGTCCCAAGTTTTGTTTTTAATGGGAAAAGCTCCCAAAACAGTGAAAAGATCAAACAGAAGCAGGTATCAGATTAGGACTTGCTGTTTAATCCACTCACTTCCTTGTGTTTATTACTGACCCACTAACCCAGGCGGAGCGTGACTCGAGTGAAGCGAACCACCATCAAGGTCCAATTTGTAGAAAATCTAATGACGTGTTGACACCATGATTTGTATCAACACCTCTAATTCTAGGAACTTTCAAAGATAATAAACTTGTTTTTAGACACAATATGCTGGGAAAATAAAGGCTGTAGATTTACTGAACTGACTGATGGGATTATGTAAGGGACGTGTCCTTTGAAAACTCACGAACAGCAACATTTTTTGTGAAACTTTACTTAAATACTCACACAGAGTTAAACAGGTAGGCTCGTCCTTGACTGCCTTGGAAAGACTAGGAGACAAAGATGAAACAGAATATCAAGAAGAGAACAGGATGTGTCCCCCAAAATAAATTTAACTTTAACGTCTCATTATTTCTGCCTCTAATCCAGCACTTAACTGAGAAGCGGTTTACATGCCACCCAAACATGATCCTCATCATCAAAGCCTGGTAGCATATTTACCTTGGAGATGAGATCGTCGTGGTTAGCCAGATGGGCGCGGCAGTGCACACAGCTGTAACGGCGGTGGCAGGAATCCAGGTAAGCCTGAAAAGTCTTGGCCTTTGTTAGCTTCACCATGTCTGAGAGGGAAACAGATAGGACAAAAAAAAAACAATAATTATTGTAAGTGGTAGAGCCAGATAAGTGAGAAGCTACTAGAGTAGTCCTGCTTTAAGGAAGTCCTGGCTTTTGACAAACAGGTTACATGATTGGTTGCAACCACTGCAATGTAAAACCATCAATCCAAACTGTCAGAACTGAAAATAGCTTTTGTTTTTGCTCGATGTCCATAAAAAGACCCAAGATTTCACAATCAGTACCATGTTTTACCCGCACAAACTCAAAAGAGTTGTTTGTGTAAGTGTTGCATAATACAATTTGTTTCTGTGAGGAAATGTGACTTCCTGCTCACTTCGTATGTGTGGTAATCAAAGCTTTGAACCTTTGAAAACCCTGATAAAAACATAATCATTGCCTGCCACACTCTGAGATTCCGCCATAGACACAAATGAGCTGTAAACCTTTTTTAATAGTCTCAGCAGGGACTCGGTTCACCTGACAGCTTGCTTCACCAATTCATGATATCGCTGGTAGTTCAATTTGACGACTACAATGTTTGTTTGTGCCCTGTTCTGCAAGTTGCTTACATTATCGACCCTAAACTAGCAGATAAATCTGTTAGCAAAACAGCTAGCATGCTAGCCCCGCAGTGTCAACACAGCAGCTAAAACGAGCACTGCGAGGAACTTCCTCGTTTATCTTCACCCACCTGACAACACCAAAGCAATTCTGAGTTTATAACGAGTGACAAATGTAAAACTAACCGATAAAACGCAGGTAGGACGCTGTTTAGCGTTTAGGTCGGCTCGGTGGAACAACAGCTCACCACCACGCGCTGACGGTTCAGACAAAAAAATGGGTTGAAAAAAAAAAAAAAAAGCGTCGAGCTTCAGTTAGCCCGTTTCTGCTTAAGAGTTCAGACCAAAAAAAAGCGAGTCCTCGAAGTTCGTCCACGGCCTTCGCTTGTACACGACAAAGCTGGCAGGGTGACGAGAGAGAGCAAAACGTTTCTCCGGCGGGAGAAAAATGTTTTGTTTATGAAAACACACACAGATGGAGGAAGTGCGAAAAGTGCAAAACAAAACCCCGCTGACCAATCAGAGCTCGTGTTTAGAATGTGGGTCAACCAATCAGATTCGAGCTCTCATGAACCTTTTATGGCAATGCTTCTTGGTCGAGTTTCAGGAATGGTGTGAAAGAGTTCTTCTTTTCGCTTCGTGTTGGTTCAGAACAAGTCATACGAAAGACTAAAACATGTAGACCAAACGAAATTTACTTTTCAAGATTCATCAAATGCTGAATATCTTTTTAACAAGGACAGAGTTTTTTTTCTGGATTAGTTTTCATTTAGTTAGTTTTCCTTCCCCAACACGTTTGCATGGCATTTTTAATCCAAATCATTTCACAACTAGGTCACATTTTTATAAATTACCAATCATAGTTTTTTTTTTTTTTTTACAAGCTGAGCTACACTTTAGTTTATAATCTTGTCACACTTAGAATATAGTAAACATAGATAACATTTATTTTTAATTCAACCTTTATTTATACAGGTTAATCCCATTGAGCCTCAGGGCCTCGTTTACAAGAAAGACATGTATGCGTATGTATAACATCAATAAGTGATCAAAAATAATGAAAGCTTACAATTGAAAAGCTTACATCCATATAAAAAATATTGTATGGAATAGATTGATTAAATGTATATTTGTTTCAGCCTTCCAGTACTAAAATAATAGGGAATTAAAAAAAGAAAGAAGAAGCTTGTTTTCCCTAAAAACATAAATCCAGTATTTTCAACCAATTTGCATTCCTATAAAAAGTATTAATGACTCATTTACAGATTCATGTATTCAAAATTTTGATTTCCAAAGAGCTCATTTTGCTTTTTCATTTTCCTCAGCTGTCGCGCCGCTTGACACAGCTAACCAGGCCAGAAAAATAGAGTCTTTGTTTCTCCAACAGACTGGTCGATTATTATCACAGCAGCGTGGCCGGACTTTGACCAGAGCTGCCTGGGAAACCAAGGGCACAGGTGAGGTTCACTGCACATGTAAACCTTTACCAGTTGGGAAAAAGAAAACAGATTAAAGACATTCTTATTACATACAGTACATTCACAGTGTGTGTGCATATACAGTAGCAGTCTTGTATTTTTTTTCAGTAAAGCAAAACTTTAGAGCCAGTCAAAACAAGGTTTATTTAGTCTCATCGATTATCACTTGGTTATATATTCACTCCTGTGATTTTCTGCAGACAAAAGCACTCATCTGTTTCTTTAAGTACTGATTCAATTAAAGGTGATCAGAGAAAGTGATCAAAGTGTGGACCGCCCTGTAAGCAAGTGACCGTGTCAGCAATGATTAAAGGTTTCTTCATAGTATACGAGCTGAATGAAAGCTTTGTTCTCTGCTGTTCAGGATCTCAACAGATCTCATCAAGGCTGAAGAAATGAATCGAACACTGTCCATTGTTGCCTTAAGAAGGTCTGTGTTTGTACGAATGCCTTTTCACAGTAAATCTGACTTTGAGATTATTCCTGACTTCGGTTTCTGCAGAGGTAGCTTGAGAGGCGAGATGGATAGTCGGTCATCACTCCTGTAGCTCCCAGATCAAATGCTGCCTTCATGTCTTCATCTTCATTGCAAACAAATAAATGCACCTACAATTACAGATAACACAGCAAGTTGAGACATTCCACTCACGCTTTAACTCTGGATTTTGCTAAAGCGGTATAATTTTTAACTTTCACTTTTAACTTCTGCCAACAACTTCAGTGCAGCTGCTTTAAAATATGTCTAGTGAATGATCGAACAAGGTTGAGTCTGGTCCTCTGGACAGATTATTCTTTGTTGAAAAGAGGCAGGGTGGCTTTCTTGGACTGTGAGGTCTCAGTTTCAGATGGAGAACATTTGCAAACTGAGGTGTACCACAAACCCACCCACACAGACCAGTATTTGCAGTTTGACTCCCATCACCCTTTGGAGCACAAGTTAGGAGTCATCAGGACTCTGTATCACAGAGCAGACAGCGTCCCCACTAGCTCAGGAGCCAGGCAGAAGGAGAAATCCTACACAAGACAGGCTCTAGAGCAATGTGGATATCCTAACTGGGCCTTCCTCTGAAAAGGAGGAACCCAGACCAGTGGTCATTCCGTATGTTGAGGGAGTATCAGAGAAACTGAGACGTTTATTTTCTAAACATAACGTCCCAGTGGCTTTTAAACCCCAAAATACATTACGGCAAAGACTGGTTCATCCCAAAGATCCACTCCCCCGGCACAAACAGAGTAATATTGTGTATGCTGTTCAGTGTCAGGAGGGTGATCAGTCTTACATCGGGGAAACAAAACAGCCACTGGCCAAAAGGATGGACCAGCACAGAAGATCAACATCATCAGGCCAGGACTCTGGTCTACACTCATCTCCAGGCCAGCGGTCACTTGTTCAGGGATGAAGATGTTCACATCCTGGATAATGAACTCTGGTTTGAGAGGAGTAAAGGAGGCCATATTTGTGAAGAGAACTCATCCATCATTAAACGGGGGGGGGGGGGGGGGGGTGTCTCCATGTTCAACTGTCCCCCTCTTCCAATGCTGGTATCATCTTCATCTAGTAGTATCATTAACATCTGTTAAGTTCCTGGGAAAAAAACAATGCAGACATGTTATTGTTTTTAGTTTTCTATATCGCCTTACAACCTAGCTGTTTTTTTTGTTACACTTTCTTTTAAATACCATTTTATTTTCACTTATTCTCAATTTGTACGCATCCTTTATGATTGTCTATTGTTGCCTTTGTTGTCCACTGTCATCATCATTCTTTGTTAAAATCAGGTCTCTCTTGTAAATGAGTCCCCAAAGCTCAATGGGATTAACCTGTTTAAACAAAGGTTGAATGAGTGAATCACTCAGCTCTCTGTGAATAGCAAGCAGCCATCAGGGCACTAACAATCGGTCGTTAGGCTGATGATCCTCCATCATGTGAACAGCTAGTTTTGTCTGTCACCAGCAAACTGGTTGATCCACTATGAGAAGCTGCTATTTATAGGACAGAGTTTATTTGCAGCTCTACAGACTGAAAAAGTCTTTGCATAAAAGAAGAAACGTTTCAACCAGAAGAATCCATCCAGAGGAGCCGACTCAACCTCGTTAGATTCATCTACCTGGATTATCAAGCATGTATCGTGTCTACTGAATGAGTTTTCGGAAAACCACCACGGGAAACCACCTGCATTTGTTGTACGAACCCTGTCATTTTCATCATTTCTAATGACAGGGCTTCCTAAGTTTAATTTTATGACAAATATAAACGGTCATTATCAGGTTCTAAAATGATTCACATCCAAGTTCAAGTGTAGAAAAACACAACAGATTCCACTTTGTCATTACTTATTAAACAAAAACAAAGCCAAAATGGAAAAACTGTATGCAACACGTCATACCAGCTGTCAGGCACGGTGGTGGAGGTTTGATGATGTGGGCTTCTTTGCAGCTATAGGCTCCTTGTCAGTTGATGAGCAAACTCCTTTGTTTACTAAAGGATTCTGGAGTCAAATGTGAGCTCATCTGTCTGATAGCTGAATCTTGGACTGAACTGGGTCATGATGCAACAAAACAACGATCCCAAGCACAGCGGCAAACCCACATCAGAACAGCCGACAGGAATAATCAAGGTGTTGCAATGATTCAGTCAAAGTCCAGCCCTCAGCCTGACTGCAACGCTGCGCAGAAGCAAACCTCAAGGAACTGAAGCAACGTTAAAGAAAAAGTGGGCCAAAATTCCTCCACAACCATGAGAGAGTGAGAAAGTCCTACAGAAAACACCAACTCCAAACTGATGAATCATGGGATGAACGTGGCACAGCTTTTCCATTTCAGAATCACTTTTTGTTGAATAAATAACAATATGAATAATTTTAGAACCTGGAAAAGACCATTTCTACTGTGTCGATGCAAAATACACCAGAAATCAAAGAGGCTGGTCTTTATCTTTGTCGACTCCATTATTGTTTAAGAAACATTTTTGTGTGAATTCTTATGAAGCATTCACACTATTGAGATCTATTTTTCTTCCACACGTTTTTCAGCATCTTTCTTGTTCCACAATTTTTGTGCCATTTCAACAAATCATTTATCAAAACATTCAGCTCGTTCTGGAGAAGGGTACTATTTTGTTATTGGTGCAACTTTGGCTTTTGAACTATTTAAGTCTTTTCTGCCACTATTTTCTTATAGAAAATGAATTGAGCTCATTTTCCATCCTTCAAATCTTTAGATCCGTTTACAACCTTTTACTGCTCCTTTCACATTTTGTTCTGCTTCAGCTGCTTTCAGATGTTTTTTCGGATGGTTTGTGATCTTGATTCTGTTAACTATATTTTTGAGCTTCTAACTACTTTCAGATACTTTCAGCTTGTTATGCTCCTTTCAGCTAATTTAAATTACAGCCTTTTCTGCTATTTTAGCTACTGTTTTTATGCTAATTTTAGCTTTATGGGCTAATTCCACATTTTATGCACTAATTTCAGATTTTTTAGCCTAATTCAGCAAAAATGTGCTCTCTCCCCCCTTCCTTTTGGGAATTTAAGCCTTTTTTTTTTTTTTTTTTTTTTAAAGGTACTTTTCAGCATTTTTTTTCCTCTTTCAAATTTCTGCTTGTTTTCAGAAAATTTTGAAATTTTTGTGCTAATTTCTGCTTCTTTCAGCCTAATTGGTAAAACATATTCTTTCTGATTTCTTCTGCTAATTTAGGCTTCTTCTACCTTTTCAGCAACCTTTTTAGCAATTTTTAGCTACTGGTATTTTCAGCTGTTTTCAGATAAATTCAAGTTTTTAATGATTATTTCATCCTAATTTAACTTTTCTCTTCCAATTTAAGCTTAATTTAAACTCCTTTAAAGATATTTCTGCTACTTTCAGCTTTTTCCTGGTATTTCAACCACTATTTAGCCGTTTTTATGTTAATTTAATATTTTTCAGTTAATTCCACATTTTTGGGCTGATTGCAGCTCTTTCTGCTTCCTTCTGGTAGTTTAAGCTTCTTTATGCATTTTCAGCTACTTTTTTTGCCAATTAACCATTTTTAAAAAAAAACACGTTTCTTAAGTTTTATGGTAATTTCTGATTTTTTAAATATAATTCAGCAAACGTGTTATTTCTTCTAACTTAGGCTTGTTCTTCCATTTCAGCTACATTTCAGCACGTTTTTAGCTAATTTCAGCTGTTTTTCAGCAATAATCATTCACACTGCATTTTCATAGGAAATGCAATTTCTCTAGTTTTGCTTTTCTTGTTTCAAGTTGAAACAGCTCTGTGCTGAAGGTGAAATTCAAACCTGTATTCCCCGAGCTGCCAGGTGTTTAAAAAGACTCCTCCTCATAGTGATTCTGAAAAGACGACCATAAAATGAGCAAACAAAACAATCATACAGAGTGCTGGAAAAAACAAACCAGTATTTGCTGAATTTCAACATAAATTTCATAATTTCAAGTTACACGGACGTTTTCCACTGACATACTTTTCTAACAAAAACCCAACCAGGTTGTTCTTCAAGATGCCCTCATCAGGAATGTACGTCCTTCAGAGACGAAAAGACAACATGTGAATAAAAACAGCAAAATATTGTAAACAGGTGCCACATTAAGTGTCAAAGTCAGTGAGTATTTTACCAGAATATGCCTTTTTGTGTTTAAAAAAAACAAAACACTCTAATCTCACCTGTTGATGACGCGCGTCAGGTAAAACTGCAGTAAGCTCTCTCCCAGCGGCACAAAAGGCAGCAGGCCGGTGTAGAAGAGCAACAGAAGCAAAAGGCCTCGATTCATGGAGAAACTGTAGGGCATGGAGCTGTTCTACAAGAAAAAGCAAAACCAAACACACGATGGATGCAAACACTGATACAAAGAAGGATCTTCAATCAGAAAGGAGCATTCCTTGAAAAAGTATCCATTATCCACCATCTTGCATGCTAAAGTTTAAAACTAAAAATTCATGCAATCTGTTAGCACTCAAACTACATGTTGAGGATGACGCTCAGCTACTACCACACTAAATTGTATCTCAATATCTGGAAAATGGACCGAGTTATAGCCAGTTTACTGTTTGCTAAGCTTGAGTAGCTGCAGTGGCCATCTTGAATCAGGATGAATCCAAAAGTTAATCAGGTGTAGATGTATATGCAGTAGTTCCTTCCTGAGCGTTTCATTAAATTCTGCTCAGGGGTTCATGAGATATTTTGCTAAGAGACACACAAGAAACACAAATGATTATAAAAGTGGTGATAAAGCAGAAGTGAGAAAGCCCATAAGAGGGCAAACCTGTGTTGCTGTTGCAGGAAGCTGTAAATGTCATTTGGGGGATTTTGTCTCCCTCAGCTGGTGAACGTACGATTCTGCGGCAATCCTTGAGGACCGAGGACTCCACAGAGGCCCACACAGTGATGTCTTCTCTGTTGTATCGTTTAACCAAGTCCGAAACCTGCAGAAATTATCTAAATAAACATTTGCTGCTTCATAGTTTGCCTTTTATTTTGAAAAAAAGTCTTGCAAGAGTCGTCGTCTGTTTGTTCTGAGGGTCGCTGCACCTTTTGGATCAGCAGCAGGTTGTGCTGTACGTCTTCATCCTTTTTAATCTCAACGCTCACAGGCAACTTAGGAAACTTCCTGAAAACATCCTCCAGCAGAGCAATCTTCCTGTCCGTGCCGCTGCTGTAGCGACCTGAAGGATCAGAGGCGTGCACACACACACATGCACACACACCTTCATTAAACACATTTTAGTCAATGATTGATCAAGAAATGTAAAAAAAAAAGGGAGCTGACCTGCATAAAACGTCACCTCCAGTTTCTCCTTATAAAGAGGCAAATCCTAGAAGAAACGCCAAACAAACATTTTATCGCCATGACATTAATGATTACAGTAAAATAATAAAAATCCACGTGCACTGTGGAGTATTCCTGGTAAACTCAGCTGCTTCAGCTCGGTTATCTTTTTTTTTGACAGCAGTGAATGCAAACATTTACCTAAATGTGATCCAGCACATGAGCAAACACTTCCCAGAATATTAAACAAAGAGGAGGAACACTGGAGGGCTCGTGCCGTTTAAACTTTAAAGTTCTTCAGCTCAGATTAGATTGGCCATAAAAACATCCTTGAAATGTGAACAAAAAGCAGCACGTCCAGCTTTTTTTTTTTTTTCTTACAAAAACACAACAGCAGTTCTGCAGTAAACATATTCTGCTGCGTAGTTTTCATGCTAATCGGTGGGCTCTCCCACCTCGAGGTTGAGGGAGCGGATGTTGGCGTCTTGTCCAGTCTGCCTCTCCAGGTTCTGGTCGTGAGACACCACCACGTGTCCGTCCTTCGTCAGGTGACAGTCCATCTCCAGCATGTCTGTGCCCTGCTCCACTGCGCTGCAGATGGAGACGATTAAAAACAAACGAGAAAGAATATCAATGTTATTATCTCATGTGTGAAATAAGGTTCTGCTGATGATGCTACTGAGACAGATTTTACAACAAGGTGTGAATCTCTTTTACTCAAATTATTGAGTAAAAGAGATTCAGGAAGAACTCTCCATTACAGCCTCTCATCATTAGAGGAGGGCTGACAGACAGATTCTTGGGACTGCAGGTTACATCGGACCTGAGCTGGTCTCTCAACACCACAGCTTCAGTGAAAAAAGTCCAGCCAAGGCTTTACTTCATTAGGCTGCTCAGGAAAGCGGGTCTGAACCAGCACCCTCTCACCCACAGATATCACCATCTGGTATGGGAACATCACACAAGTAGGCCTGTTGCGATAAACAATAAATCAATTAATCGCAGGATAAATGAAAATGATCAACCTCATTTTCATTTATCGGCTTTATCGTTTCTTCGTGTCTCTCTCTTTCTACTGAAGACACTGGATGACAAAAGGCTCAACTCCGGTGCTCTTCACTGACCCCTCCCTTTCTCTTTAAAATCTGTTTGAACCGTCCAAAATCGCGTTTTTGGATCGTTAAAAGCAGCCAAGCTACGAGCTAAGCTAACAGGCCGACCTCGGGGAAAACGACCTCCGTCTTGTCGAAGCTCCAAAATTCACGGTTGAAACCCGTGCCTTCGTGTAAAAAGTTGTTTTTCTCTGCAAAAAGAAGCAGAGAACTTAAACTAAAAGCTTTGCGTGACAAATGCTATGCTAAAGAGCTCAAACCACACCGAGCGTCCACCATTTTGAAAACCGAAGAGGGACAGCCCATGTCACGTCAAGGAGCCTCCCTCCCATTTTTCTCAAAGAGACACGCTGCTCGCTCCCTCACTATCCATCCTTCGGTTCAGTCTTATACTACCAAAAGGTACTGCACACAAAACAAATTAACCAACGTTTCTTCTTAAATTTGACAATAATTACTAATTATTGTCAAATTTTAAACAATATTATCGTTTATCACAATAATTTCTGAGACAATTAATCGCCCAGCAAAATTTGTTATCGTGACAGGCCTACACACGAGCAGAAAGGAAGGCGCTGCAAAGAGTCAGAGACTGCGGAGTGGATCACAGGGACAAAACTTCCTTCCTTAGACTCGATGTATGAGCAGCGCTGTCGAAGACGAGCAGCAGGAATCATCAAGGACTCACTCTCTTATCAGACACAGTAAATGTTCATACAACCTGAGACAATAGAGCTGATAGCATCATCACCCGCAGTACAAGGTTTTTAATAGTTTGTTCCCCTGCCACAGTCTGACTGATGACAAAACCCCTGAATCTGGTGCAATAAGAACCCTACACTACCCAACGTCACTTGTCATGTGACCATTCTAACTCTGATGGATTATGGAGACAGAATTTACAGACATGCTTGTAATGGTGTCCTTCGTAAGCTGGACACAATTTATCACTCTGCTACTGGTTTTGTTACAAATGCTCCTTATACACATCGTCACCTCTACTCTCTCGTTAAATGGCCTTCTCTACTCGTCGTGAAACTCATTGGTTGACCCGCATTTATAAGACGTTGCTGGGTTGGTCACCTCCATATTTAACTAATCTACCAGCACTGGTTTCAAAGTATAACACCCGATCCTTTCAGTATTTGTGGTTAACAACTCTAAAGACCATGTCTTGCTTTGGCTATGTTGCTCCATCTGACTGGAATCTGCTTCCAAAAACTTTGGGTCTGACCTCACTTGTCTCAGTTTCTAGTTAAAAAAAAAATGTTTTAAAGCAGTTTTAAAAGATACTTGCAAATGTTTTGATGCTTAGTAATGTGGCCATTAACTTTGACAATGAACTGTTAATGTAATTTGTGATTTCCTTGTTTGTCATTGACTTCTACATTTTATAGTTTTACCCGACTGTATTGTTTCCCTTCCCTTGACCCTACAATTACCTGTTGGTGCTGCCAGGCCAGCACTGTCAATAAGAATTTGGTCTTAGTTTTTATGCCTGGTTTAATAAAGGTGAAATGAAAAACTTAAAATAAAATGACAACAGAAGGTGTAGATATTACCGTATTTTTCAGCCTATAAGTCATGTATTTTTGCATAATTTGCATGCCCTGTAACTTATACGCCAAAGCGACGCGTTTATGGATTTTTTTCCCATATTTATAAACCAACTTTTGGCTGAGATACGACTGTTTTCATTCATTCTGACTGAAAAAATTGAACACTACCATTCTCAGGGCTAGATGGCATTCGAGTGTATGGCATGCCGTTGTGTCATGTAATAAGTAAAAATGGCTATTAATGACACAATCGGCTTGCCAAATTAGGAATAACAGTCAAATCAGCTTCATTTTGCTGCACCACCCTGGTAAAATGCAGCCAATTTGACCAATGAAGAGCATTAATTAAATAAAAGTTCAACAGAAACACACCTTTGATATCATTTCGAGCAAACAATTGTTTTTACGTGGTTATCTTGTTAAATTTCAAAGAAATGCACGAGTCGCCCTCTGCACGTTTACGTTTCTGTGAATCAGCTTTTGAAAATGCAGCTGAGTTGACCGTCAAAGTGCATTTATTAAGCAAAAGTTAAACAGAGACACACTTTTGCTATAATGTCGAGCAAACAAATAATAGTTTTTAAGCGTTAATCTTGTTAAATCCTTGTTAAAAGTCCTCCCGTGCACGCTTCCACGGCTGCCCTTCGGCAGCCAATTGATTTTTGGCACAACACCGGCCCACATTTCCAGGTTGTCAGCGGTGACGTGCAATAGATGCGACGTATAAGGCGAAGCGACGCATTTATGGATTTTTCCACTTTATTAGACATATTTGGACTGATGCGACTTATAGGGTGGTGCGACGTTTACGGCGGAATATACGGTACCTACTTTCTGTACAGTGTAGATATAAACTACTTTATTCTTTTTATTCTATTTATTTAGTGTTGTCTCAGTGTTTTCACTGCTCCATTCCAGCGTGCCTGGATTATTGGTCTGTGTACAAATGGCAAACAAAGAACTTTGTACCTTTGTACTTTTTGTACCTTTATAAGATTCTGTCAGATTGCCCAGACTTGTCTGAGGCACAGGCAGGAAGTACTGTATTTTTTTTTTTACTTTTCGAGGGGCCTTGAAACACTTTAGGGCAGATTATCACTCAGCACAATCGGCTCCAGAGCTTATAGACCAGTTCTAGTTACTGGTACTGTGTATGTTGCTCGAAGGATGGTTAGTGATATTTATGAACTTAAAATAAACTCATAGTTTGCTCCAACGTGTTAGTTTTCCCATTTTAACTGAGAGCAATATCTTATTTATATATTTTACAGCAGCTTGCCTCATGAGTGAAGCACTCACTGTGTGAATGCCTCCATGGTGCTTTCTATCCTCTCTCCGGATCCTGGAAACAAAGAGAAGAGTCAGCTTCGAGGATGGCTGCAGGGGAGAGCTGATGAACAGAACACACAGTGAAAGCTGCACAAATGTTGCTTTAAAAAAAATGACCAAACATGTCAGCAAAGCCATAAATGTCAAATTATTCAAAATGCCCTACCAAGTTTCTGATACGATCATACACTTGACATCTGGAGGTCAACATGTTTGCATTCAGAACTCAACTAACTGCTGCCATTTTTATAATATGAAACATTAAGTCATGAGAGATCTGTGCACTAATCGCTCGTCGTAGCAAACCGTCACGGCCTGATGAACGTTATTAGATCTGCTATGTCTGGATTCTTCCTCCCTCAGACTCCACGATGTCTCAACATGCTGCTGACTGGAAGTTTCACATCCCACAAACTGGATCAGGAATTCTTCCCACTGGCAGACGCCCCTCTTACCTCCTCTGTGCGAGATGTGAGTGCAGTAGAAAGCTGTGCGTTTCTTCCTGTGGAGAATGTGCGGGTTCTTCAGCAGGTACAGCGAGGAGAGAGTGTATCCTCCCAACACCGGGAGGGCAAAATACAGAAAGCTGCTCATCCTTTCCTGCAAAATGTGTCTCTGGAAGTTCTCACCGAGGTGACGAGCCAATCAAGCCAAGCAATTAACCAGATCTGAAAGCCCGTCTGAGGGTGACTAAACTGTATCAGTACAAATGTAGTCCTTAAGAAAAAAAAAAAGAACAGGACCAACTGGTTATGAGCCAAGAAATGTGTCCAGCCTTCTCTCACATATTACTGTCGCTCCTCCTGATTCCAGGTAGACAGCAGAAATCAGAGCTGTAAACCCAGGTTAATGAAGCACCAGCTCATAACTCGTTCTGCACTCGGTCCGGCCTCTCCCTCTCCTCAACCTGCTGTGCATACCTGAGGCAGGCATGGTTGCACTTTTACACGTGTTCTTTCCACCCTGCTCCACTGCAGGAAGCCCATATCGAACACCTCTTAGTCCCCTCTGCAGGTTGTGCGAGCAGATTTTTTTTTTTTTTTTTGAGTTTAGAGAAAATTCCTCAAAGCTCAGACAACATGACGGCAGTGATGCGTCTACAACGAAAAGTCAAAGTCAGCAGAGCGCAGCTCATTGTTCAGCTGGAATGCAGCAACGCTGTGACAACTAGACGGTGCTCTGAAATGCCGCAGCGGCCCTGGTTAACACCAGAACAGAGGAGTCTATTCATCTGACGCCCCCAGCATTGTCTCGTTCGGCTTTGGACCATCAACACACATGAAAGAGACTTCACGGGTCGGACTCGCATACAGCCCGTTTCAGAGTTCCTGCTGTAGTCTCTGTTAGGATACGTTTTTAAATGTAGGTTCCCCACAGAGTTGTTCTGCACTAGGAAGCTCTGAGGGGGATCCAGCCATGCTGAGACACGTCGACTTTGGAAATGTGTATTTGCGTGGCTCAAAATTCACTTCTGAAGGTGAACGGCGAAGGTTCGGACTGATTTGTGAAGTTTAAATGCCTTAGCACATAAATGGGCGGCTGTGGCTGAGTGGTTAGAGCAGTCGCCCTCCACTGGGAGAGTTGGGGGTTCAATTTTATCAGTCTGCAAGACACTGACCCCTCTTTGCCTCCGATGTGTGTCCCATCAGTGTATGAATGTGATAAAAGCGCTGTATGACTGGGTAAAGGAAGGCACAGACTATAAAGTACTTTGGGTATCTTGATAAGATAGGAAGGTGCTATACAAGTACAGAATTTACCATTTAAATACAGTAAACTGATTCCTCTCGACTCAGGTTCTCTGCCTTTTGCAGATGACGTCCAACTTCAAGGTCAAGTTTCTTGGTGTCCTGATCACAAGTGATGACAGAATGAAGCAAGACATAAATGAACTGATCAGGTCTGGAGTAATGACAGTGTTGCTCCGGTCTGATCCAGAACACAAAGTTCTAGATCTACTGGTTTGCCTACATTCCAGTCCTCACCTCAAATCATGGCAAAGAACAAAATCTCAGACTCAAGCAGCTGAAATGAGCTTCCTCTGTAGCGAGGGCAGGTTCAAAGATATGATGAAAAGCTCAGAGAGCTGCTGCTCCTCCCCATGGAGGCCTCCCTCTCTGGAGGGGGTTCCACTGAGGAGACCCCTGAATGCATTTATTTAATTTTGTCACATTGCACCCTCTATAGAAAACACCCAGAACTCTCAGGAGGGAGAACGGTATATTCAATTCAAAAATACTTTATTATAAACTCCTGGTCTGGGAAACCCCTCAGGATCCTCACTGGGGAGTAGGACATCTGGGTTTTCTTTCTGGACCTCCTTCCTCCCTGATCTGACAACAAATGAGGTGAAAAATAGATGAATGACTTCTTTGATTTTTAGAAAACCCTGATTCCCAGCTATGTAAAAAAATGTCATTTTGAATTAATTATTCTGTGTAAGACAAAATCTACAACAAAAAAGGAAAATTATTCAGGCGGTTATTATTAACTATTATATTATTATTAGCTCTAGTCCTGTCACAATAAACCAATTAATCAATTGATTGCATGATAAATGAAAATTATCAACCTCATTTTCATTTATTGGCTTTAATGTTTCTTCGTGTCTCTCGTTCTACTGAAGACACTGGTTGACAAAAGGCTCAACTCCGGCGCTCTTCACTGACCCCTCCCTCTCGCTTTAAAATCTGTTTTAATAATTCAAAAATCACATTTTTGGATCGTTAAAAGCAGCTCAGCTGAGAAGCCAAGCTATGAGCTAAGCTAACAAGCTGACCTCAAGAATTAACCTCCATCTTGTCAAGCTCCAAAATTCACGGTTGAAACCCGTGCCTTTGAGTAAAAAGTTGTTTTGCTCTGCAAAAAGAAGCTGAAAACTTGTTTACCCATTTTTTATTAAAAGCTTTGTGTGAAAAATGCTATGCTAAAGAGCTCAAATCACCAGCATCCGCCATGTCACCATGTCAGCCCATGTCATGTCAAGGGCCCTCCCTCCCATTTTTCTTAGACGCGCTGCTCAACTATCCATCCTTTGCAATATTTTGCAGTCAGGTCATCCGGACGGTTTCTTTTTTTGTGCTGAAACGTTTCGCCTTCGATCCAGAAGGCTTCATCAGTCAAGGAAACACACAAAACTGATGCTTCCTCCAACAGCTTACTCTAAAGTGGAACAAACCAGTTTTGTTGGTGCCAAGATGTTTTTTTTGGTACGCCCCCTCCTCCATTGCCGGCCCTCTTCCTTGTTGACAGTCATGTCAAACTGGTTGAAAACAACAAAGTCCATGCTCAATAATCCAGGAACACAATCCAGAAACTGTCCAGATGACACGACTGAAAAATGTTGGATTGTATACCTGGATTATTGAGCATGGACTTTGTTGTATCCATCCTTTGGTTCAAACAGTCTTATACTACCATCAGGTGGTCAAAAAAGGTACTACACTCCAAACAAAAACATTTCTTCTAAAATTTGATAATTCATTATTGTTAAATTTCAAACAATATTATAGTTTATCGCAATAATTTCTGAGACAATTAATCGCCCAGCAAAATTTGTTATCATGACAGCCCTAATTAGCTTTAATTGAACTTTTCCTGGATTAAAATGAAGATGACCTGCCATGTCTAACCGTTTAATATAATCCAACTCTGGACAAGTTTATCTTTAGGCTTCCTTCCATTCATTTAGACTTTCAAGATGTAGACAAACCTTAAAAACATCCCAAGACTTTTGTGTGAACAAACAAAAACAGTACAAAAAATTAACACCAAAAACACATTTTACCGTATGAGGAAGTTTTATTTAATTTGACATGTATAGAATTCTGTTTTAATCGTTTAATTCATAATACCTATAGAATATACAGACTTTAACCTTCAGAGAACGTATATCTTAGACAATCCCAGTAAATCATTTTTAAAAACAACCTTTTTAAGACTTTGTAGGGGAAAATGAAAACAAAATTCAAGTGTCAGAAAAAAAAATTGAAAACACTGCCGACACCAACAATGCTCGTAAGAGAAGAAAAATCTAATAAAAACATACTAAAAAAAAAAAAAGATTTTAAACTCCCTTTTACATAAAAAAATACAACATTTCACCAATATAACGACAATAGCAATAATAAGAACAGCCATTTAAAAACAAATCTGGACCCAGGGCGTCAGACTCGTTTATTCGGTGTGAATGTAGACGTGGGTGTTTAAGTGCAACTTGTCACAAACACCCCAACACACTCCTCTGTAAGACACGGAGGGTGTGCGAGAGTGTGAGGAAGATTTGCAGAATGACGTTCTTTTGGTTTACCCAGTTTGTCTGGTGGCAGATAACAGAAAGCAAAAAAAAAAACGCAACTAAGAGGTCAAGTGGCTGCGTATGAAAGGTCCAGAATCTATCTTGTGTCGCCGTGTCAGCACAAAAGCGACAAAACAACACGCACTTGCAAAAGCAAACACAGAAGAACAGTCTTGGCTTTATGGGGATGATACAGTCTTACACAGACGAACTTAAAGCTGTACAAGCAGGATATAAAGACATGGAGGAACGATTTCAAGACAAAGAAGGGGAGCAGGGCGCATGGCTTCAAAGACAAAGTGCAGACGTGCTGATTGAGTCATGGGATTCCTGTTCATGATCCAACGTGCGCCGAGAGAAAAAGGGTTTTCTTAGCGTGGCGGCAAAGTCAGTGAAGCAATTTTAAAGCGAGGTGGGTGCACAAAAACGGAGGAGGAGGCAGCCCTTTCAGTAAAGCGTGGTGAGAGGTTGAACAAGAAGCACGAACGACGACGACCGCACATGCACCAAAAAGCCTCGCATCAATCCCACGGTGCAGGCTATGGCTAAAGAACGGCAGCTACAGGCGTCGCTGCGAGACGGTGATCCGCTGCCGTTCACCTCGCCGCTGACCAAGCAGGAAAATAATAAACTGAAGTGAACCTTTGAGCGGTGCTCCACCAAACAGCGTTTAGTAGAGCCTGACCCAAAACAAGAAAAGAAAAAGGGACGACTAATGACTGATGAGATAATAGACACACGAGGAACGAGCACAGCTGTAGCGCCACATCACCCACGGTCAACAAACAGCCCTGTTTGCTTAACAGGTAACCACGACGACGCAGAGAGAAAGGAGCCAACGTGTACGGATTATACAACTGGACTGAGCTCCGAGCAGGTGAAATAAAACAGAGGCTTTCCAGGGCGGCTGTCATAACTCCTGGAGCAGACATCTTGGCGTGTGTCAGCATGAAAATCCCTACAGGCAACAACAACTGAATTCCTTTTAAATTAACGTCTCCAAGGTTATCGTGCACGAATGAGTCAGAGGGATGCATTTGTTTCTCTAACACTTCATAAGCTGGAAAAAAAATCACCCAGAATAACTTGCACTTTGTTTCAAGACTTGTTTTAGGTGTATTCGAGGACTCAGAAGTTCAAAGTTTACTAACGGACCCGTCATCAGGATCTAAAAGTACAGAAGATTACTTCAAACATTCGGAATCACAGGAGCTTCTGAGATAATTGTGTGCTCTTTGCTTCTTGCTGATAATTTGGGTGCAGCTGGAAAATTATTTTTCTAATTTTTTATAGGAAATTGCACAAAACGCCAAAAAAAGGTTCACAGAAATGGGACTTTTAGGGTCAAATTTTCAATAAAGCCTCTGTTTATTCAACGTGCTCAAAGTTAAACGAGTCTCCAGCGTTTGCTCTAAAAACAAGAACCATGTTTAAGGTGGATTTTTAAAAGCATCTCCTACGTCTCCCCCAGCCAAGGCCCTTCCATCACTCTGCCACTTTGGTAAAATTTTAAGGAATGCATGCTTTATATAAACATAACTTTTTTTTTTTGTCCTGAAAAACTAAAAAGGAGCAACAGTAAGAAATCCTGCCAACATGCCACTAAAACCATTGAATGTTTGAAAATCAAATGCTCAAAAAAAAAAAAAAAATGAACTCGACTCAACTCAAACCACTTTTACGGACAAAAACTTTTACAATCACAATAAAAAAAGCTTTTACATTTTGTATTTACATGCACACACCCTGTTAGCATCCCTGCTCTTTTAGCCCTCGATTCTTTTAAACGAGAAGAAAGTGAGTAGTAATTCACGTGGAATAAGAGTTATGGAGTTGGTTAATACAGTAGTTTGAACAGAGCTCAAACGCTTCGGCGACAGAACAGAAGGGGTTCGATGAGGAGAGGAAAGACGAGTTTAAGAGATGAAGAGGCCAACTGAACAAAGCTTAAAGAAAAACAAGGAAAGTGAAGTTAATCCAGTCCAACAAGGACAAAACGGACTTCACAGCCACACTCAGCCACAAAATAATCAAATGTATACTTAGCTCTTGCAGCAGGAATGCAAAGAAAAGCTGTTAAATGTTCATATTTCCTGTTTTGACATTGTGGTTTCTTGAAGATGCAGTTTTCTTTTGTTGAAGCGTGTCGTTCGGGGTCTTCTTGTTTCAAGCCTTTGTGCAGTTTCAGTGCTTAAGCCTAAAGAAAAGATAAATAATTAGTAAAAGAAAGACGTCGTATGAGCTACTGTTTTAAAGCAACGTTTTCTTATCCTGTACTTAAAATCAAAACTACAGTTTAAATCTTTTTTTACTCGTTTAATTGTAGTGTGTAGTAAAACTCCGTAGCAGTTTAAAACTATTTATCCAACACGGGAACTGTGGTTTCCTTTTACCAACTCTCATATTAAAACAAACATAAAGCTATTAAACTCAAAAGTATTTTTTGTTTGTTAAAACCTCATAGGAATTTTTTTTGAAGAAGAAGAGCATCTGGATCTTTATTATTTTTTTGCAATGTTGCAAAAATAGTTTGTATTATTACGAGTTTAAAACCATTAGGAGAAATTCAGGAGAGAAAAGCTGTAAACAGTCTTTGCTCCAGCTCAGTAGTTTATCATTTGTCCAACTTTAACAGCACTTAAAGTGCGAAAACATCAAAATGTTGCATAATATCACTTTCACCATTTTGTTGCATAACTGGCATATTTTTAACTGGACAGGCTAAAGTGAAACAGGAAGTGACATCAAAGGGAAACTCTTTAAATAGGGAAATTTTCTTGTTTAACGTTGAACTCTTCTTTGTCTCCCTCTGATAGGGACTTAAAATAATTTAAAACCGTGCTATTCAACTGGCGGTCCGGGGGCCAAATCAGGCCCACAGGTGAGCTCAGTTCGGCCCACCAATGGGTTGGTTTTTAAATAAAACTAGGTCTTAAATGGTAAAACAACCTTACTTAATGACAATAACTGCTGAATGTTCAGCCCCGGAGCTCTTGGCTTTCAGTAACTGTGGCTCCCTGAACAATTTAGTTGAATAGCCCTGATCTAAAGAATCATCAAATTCTCTTCTGTTGGCCATTCAATGCTCTGTTCACATGCAGGCCTCCTCTCGTCATCACTTCCTGTTACTGTCCTGTTTTGCATTTGCTCTGAATAGAAGTCCAGTTGTTTTTGTTTAACTTTTTTTTTTTTTACATGACCTGGATGACTGAGAATCTTCACCAGCATATTAATATTATATTATCTTTCCAAAAATGCATTCATAACCATTACAACAATTTGACGTCATAGCCAGTTTAAGTCAATTTTTGACGCTGCAGATAAAAACAATGAGGACCAAAAAGAAAACGATAAATTTTGCATATTTAAAAACTGCCTTTTAGTTTACAATAAAAATGCAAGTCTTAGTTTTGTGTAAAAGTTGATACAAATACATAACATTTCCACACTTTCTTCAGTTTACTATATGATATAGTTAACAGTGGTAGTGAAATTAGGTTGGAGGGCAAACATTTATAACAAAATAAATCAAAAATTTTACACCATATCTAAGACGTACAAAGTCAGACAATGTTCAGCTCTGCAGTGGTTTTATTACAGCTCCTTTGAAGCACATTGCAACAAACGCCTCGACACAAACAATAAAAGCTAGGTTAGATGAACAACACAGGAGCATGAGACACGATCAAGACGTAAATACCTTATTTAAAGAGAAGCTCACACCAACGACTTTTCTGGAAATCAGAAAGGAAGAAGAAAAGGTTAATCCCATTTCAATGTATTCTGGATAAAATCCTGCTCAAGTAGACAACCTGTCCATTCAGTCTGCCTGAGGGACAGCTTGATCCTCTGCAGTGGACTGAAAACCTCTCGGACTCTGCTGACCAGGTTGTTTTGACTCTTTTCAGCGTTTCAAAAAAAATAAATCTGAACTCCGTTTCCTCTACAGCTACGGTGCATTTACCCCACAAACTTCGCTGCACATCATTAGATCAGTGTTTTCTTAGCAGATTGCTGGATGGGAAAACCGTTAGACCGTTCTTTAGTTGAAATCAAATAAGACAAAAGCAACAATATTCAGTTTTTCCATTTACATTTTGTTTGGTTATTGTGTTCCCAGCTTCTTTACTTTCAAAGAGATGATAAAAAAACAAATGAGAAAGGAAATACAGGGTTCCAGCATTTCATAAGAACAAAATTCCCTGAGTTTTTCCTGATTTTCCCTCGAGTACATCTTGAAATTTGAGGAGATATTTCAGACACACGAAACACTCAGAACTAGTATACTGTAGCCAACCGGATGTGCATATGGAAATAAATATTTTACTTAACCAATTCCTAATAATTAATTATATTGAATACCATCAGATACTAAAAAGAATTATAGCCAATCAGTAATACATGCACACTGTACAAGCAGAACGATCATGAGGCCACCTGCATCATGAAGGACCCCACTCATCCAGCACACACACTTTTTGCCCCGCTCCCCTCAGGCAGAAGGTTGAGGAGCATTAAGCGCAGAACCATTTGGCTGAGGAACAGCTTCTACCCTGAAGCTGTTAGACTCAAGACTCCCTACTCAGGATTATCACTGTGAAAAAAATCACAGTGAAAATGTCACTTGGTTGTTGATATGTGCTGCTGAATATCCATGATGCTGATCTCATGCTGCCGATTTATTTCATCTTGCTGTGTTCATTTGTACTCACCTGCTCACACAGACTCATGTTCGTGCTGCTGCTGTTTGGCGCGTTGTTTTGTTCTATTAGTGCTTAGTGTATTCTTAGTTTAGCGTATTTCTTAGTTCATATTTTAAATCTTATTACCGTTTTTCTTTACAATTTGTATTTTTGTTGGATGTAACTGGGACCCTGTGCACAGTTTGGTTCCACCTCATGTACCACATGTGATGTGAATGACAATTAAGAACCTTGAATCCTTGAACATGGACTCCATGACGCTAGAAAACCAGCCTTAATGTACATGTCAAACTCTCAGAAAGGTCATATTTGAATCATAACATTCAAATTTCCTGAATCTTCCCAGATTTTTCAAATCATTGGGAATCCTGAAATAATCCACCGTATTCAAGCTAATGCTCGCCACTATGTGTGAAGTATGCACATGTCACTTTGTTTATTCTCACTGGCTGAAGGTTTGGTCTGTAGGCTGGACACCATCAGACCAAATAAGCAGCAGATCAAGGGGGTGTGGCCAAACAGCTGTCAATCACTTAAAACTTGTGCTTCTCAATTTGGGCTGTAAAAACCGATTTGCCCGTTTAGAGGAATTGTGTTTTTCTTGTATTTGGGGACGATGCTGCTTTAGACTTCAGCAAAAAGTAAAACGACAAGTTTTAACACGTTTTAAAATCTTTATTGTAAATATTAGGAAGGATTTAGCCCCGCCGGTCCATTCCAGCCATCCCTGAATAAATCACTTGCATAAAATGATCTTTTGTAAAAATATTTTTCCTAGCATGATCATCTAAAATACACTTTTGAGTTTGTAACCTGCCTGTAACAATGGTGTTGTGCCGACTGTGTATTTCTTACGTACCAGCGTCTCACAGGTATCAATACGACCTCCTGGAATTTAGCCGTTTCCTTGAAGATCATTTCCTTCAGCTTGTCTTTTGGAAGATCATCAAGTTCCATGGAGAACGTAAAGGGCTCCTCTGCCACAGGCTAAAAACAAACAAACAAACAAACAAATAAAAATTATCAACAGCTGCTAAAGAGCTATGACTTTTTAAAATAATTTAAAGATTTCATAAAATAGTCTTTGTGAGAACCATTTTAATTATTTTTAGATTGGAGTCGTTTCAAGATGGCATCAGTCCAGTTTTGTCTTGGCCCCTCCTAAAATAGTTAGCTTGTTAATCTGGTCAGAATTAAACTATTTCTCCACAATGATGCCATTCAAAGAGCTATCTACAGCAGGTAAGATATTGTTCATACATTGTTACACAGAAAGCCTCTTTTAAAGCCCTGAAATGTTTATTTAAGTATGCGAGGGGTACGCTTGCCATTCAAATATATGTTGTGACTCTTAAGAAGTATCTAAAAACACGTATTTGAGGGCCACAATCCTGCATGTTTTAGAAGTTTCTCTGCTTCAACACACCTGGTTTGAACAAATGAGTAATTAAAAGGCTTCTGCAGAACTTGGAAGGCTTGCTGCAGAGCAGGAAAGCATCTAAAACATGCAGGGTAGTGGCCCTAGTGGACCAGGATTGAAGACCACTGGTTTAAAGTGTTGAGATGCCATTAAAAGTCACATTCTTTCACAAGTGGATTCACTGATCAAACTTCATGCCAACTGCACTGCTAAGAGGCTTCCACAAACAAAGAATGGCTTATGATTAAATCTTGAGCCTGGGCAGAAAACAAATTCTTAAAGAAGCCATTTTGCGTACAACATTTGCACACCTTTTTAAAAAGACGTGGGCGTTTCTCCCACTGTTCAAATAAATTCTACAGTACACCACAGTTCAGTCGAGTTAAGTCCAGAAGCATAACAGGAAGAAGTAAAACGTGTTGTTACCTCATCTGAAGGATCGTAGTACTGCTCCAGGTAACGATGAGCCAAGGCTTCTTCAACAGTGATGCGTTTGTTGGGATTAAAGGTCAACATGCGGTCCAACAGATCCAGGGCTGCAGTAATTAAAAGGTTTAAGCTTCAGTAAGTTGACAGGTTTTCAGACAGTTTTAAATAGTTATTATTGAATGTAGTCAGCATTCACATTATTGATTTACAGGTTTGTTTTGTTTTATTATTTTATAGTTTACTAGTTCTGCATATTTTGTGCTATTTGAACTATTCATATATCAAAACGCAGCGTTTCTCTTATTATCCAAGGAGGGCGCCCCGCCCTGTCAACAGAACCAAGTTTACGCTTCCATTGGCATGTAGCTAGCATTTTACTTCTTTCGGCTCGTAGCTAGCACTTTGCTTCTTTCGGCTCGTAGCTAGCACTTTGCTTATTTCGGCTCGTAGCTAGCACTTTGCTTCTTTCGGCTCGTAGCTAGCACTTTGTTTCTTTAAAGCTTGTAGCGTAGCTAGCCCTTCGCTTCTTTTCACTTTTAGCTAGGATTCTGCTTCTTTTAGCTACCATTTTGCTTCTTTTAGCTTTAAAAAACACAGTTTCAGCTTCTTTAGAAATTTTCAACAAATTCATTCACCGCTCAGCGCTGATTGTACATTCATAGAAAATGTATTTTAATTTTTAGCTACAACTTGTTAATGTTGCTGTCATACCGGGATCCTGGACAGCACAATACAGTAATAGTTTTAGGGATACTAAACTCTTAAAGAAAATCACAAATATTATTGGAACGTCAAAGCCGCTTGTTTTTTTTTTGGCATCTCCAGATCAAAATTTAGGATAAGATCTTATTAAAATGAGTCTTTTCCCAAACACATTTTCCCCACCCACCCTGACAGCAATATTTATAAACCTATTCCATTTCTTTGAATTCCTTAAAAAAGAAGATCCTATGATTTGTTATATGTACCTTGCCGGTCTGCCCTTGGGTAGAGCTTATCCCAGGGAACCCTGGGTCTTTCTGCGAGGGACTGCAGATAGTTCCTTGCCTTTGTGTTAATGATGCAGTTTAGATCTTCTTGGGATGGTGAGCCAAGAACGCCTGCAGACATGGAGGAGTTACACCCTCCAACTCAATGTTGTTACATCTTGACTAAAAGAGAACTACTGGCTCTTACCCAGTATGTGGTTGAGCTGGTCCAAGTAGTGCTTCCCAGGAAAGATTGGCTTGTTGGACAACATCTCAGCCAGGATGCAGCCCACTGACCAAATGTCAATGGACTTTGAATAGCCCTGAGACATAAACACATACAGTCAAACTGTGTAACAAGTCTGTCCAAAAACACGCCTCCCATCAGCTAGTTCCACCAGTACCTTCGAGTTGAGCATGATCTCTGGAGCTCTGTACCAACGAGTGGCCACATACTCTGTCAAGAAACCAGTGTGGTCGTGTTCGGGATCGGCTATCCGTGCCAGGCCAAAGTCACAGATCTGAGGAAGAGACAGCGAGTCTAAAATAAAAAAACTTCATCCTCTTCAAACTAAACCTAGAAGAGCTGTACACTAAAACTTTGGTTTCCAAACACAAAATCAAAGTTGCAGAGACTCGTGAACCCCTGACCATTTATATTATATGTATCAATTAAAATCAGTAAGCATTTCATTTTAATGAGTGAAACAAAGACATTGCACTGTGAAGCACCAATAATGTTGTAGTTTAGTTTTTTTTTCCTCTCTCCTGGAGTAGAAATGCATCAGAAAGCCTCGGCCACACGTGCCACGGCTCACATGAGATCAGCTAATCCAGGGATTGATGGCTGCTTGCCGTCAGTCGTACACCACAGCACCTGATGGTTTGAGATGTTCCTCCACAGTAAAGTACAGCTTTGGATTACAGTACTCCAATAATGACCAGCCTTGACGCCGTTGGCTGATCAGCTTTCAAAATAATACCGCAACCTTTGCAACACATTTTCTTTAATAACCTGAAACGGTACTTTCAGTCTTGAGCGGCCTTGTGTTTGCTGTGCAACTCTTCACCTGTATTTGAATACTCAGCACAATTTAACATATTGTGCTTATTGGTTGTTTACTTAAAAAGGAGAAGTGGGAATAAACTATATGAACAGCATTTAGCTAAAATAGAAATACTTTCAGACTCCAGTGTTGTGGAACAGGAAAGAGGAAATGGCAGGTTTTTACTACGCTCGAAACTACAAATTGTAAAAAAAAAAAAAAAAAAAAACAGAATCTGACTAAGAGCTTATAAATATCTAACTACTGCTGACTTAAAACAAGTTATACCAGCTTTAACGCACTTTTGTTTTGACTGACGCAAATTATTTTTCCACAAGTATCAATCACTAATATCCTGCAGCTAGACTCATTACAGGAACTAAACGGAGCGTTTTCTCTTTTTAAAAAGGTTTGGATGACAGCTGACACACTGCTGAGGCGAACACAAAGCAGGCTGGACTTTATCTTAAAAAGTGGTTTGTAGCTTTGTCTGACTGGAGCTGTACAGCAGAAAGCTTAATGGGTCAAAGTTTAAATACATTACAGCCAATTTACTTCATAAAAGACTGCACAGAAAGGCTTAAAAAGATAAAGTTTCTTCTCAACAAAACTTCAAGCCACTCTATTATCTTTACTCGCTTGTTCCTTTCCAGATTGCCAGATTTGGAGGGGGGAGTTCACTGGTGCCCTTATCCAGCCATCACTGTGCGAGGGACAGGACATCTAGTCCATCACAGGGACACAGAGAGACAAACGAGACAAACAACTGTTCCTTCTCACACCTTGGGACAGGTTACGGACAACAGCCCTCATTCTCTCCAAAAAACTCAAGGTTTCTGAATCCAGGTCCCAGAGTGGAAATTTTTGGTGGAACCCCCCCAAGGTGGTGTGAAATGGTCACGATTGTGAAGTGGCACATGCACACTACAGGCGGCTGCGATCAAAAGTTTTTCTGCACGAACAACAGTTATAATAAATGGCAGAGAGCTGAGTGTTTTTTGTGCTACTCCCCCTTTTTCAGCACGTAGGAGCAAAACTAATAAAATCCAGGCTCCAAAGAGACGTTAGTGTGTTCACCAGTTTGGACGCGACTGTGATCATGCAGCCCTGCATCAAGGTTGCCAGATAAATCTAAAATGTCTTATTCCCCCCCCCCCCCCCCCTTTTCTGTGAACATGTTCAACAAACACACACCTCATCTTACAATATCTTTACTCATCACATAGGCAGTTTAGGTCAATATATTACCATTTCAAAGCCACAGTGTTAAAGCTCATAATTTCTTATCTGGCAACCCAAATGACATGGGAACTACAGCATTTTCATGTAAACTCACTCATTTTGTTTATTACTCCCAGTAAAACATTGAAAAAAAAACCACCAACGTTTCCAGAAGTTGTTCTCATGTAAACAGGACCTTATAGTAGGTAGATCACTTTGACTTGGTCGTTTTAAAAGTAGCTCGCATGCTGAAAGTGTGGGCACCCCTGATTTAGCGTTACCAATCAGCCTCACATGCATGTTTTTGGTCTGTGGGAAGAAACCGGAGTACCCGGAGAAAACCCACGCATGCACAGAGAGAACATGCAAACTCCACCAGAAAGGCCCCTGCTGGGATTCAATCTGGCAACTTCTCACTACAAGCCAACAATTTCACCATGCGTCACCCAACACACATTTATTTGTTCTATACAGGCAGAGCTGTACAGCAAACAAGTTGCTTTTCTTGACAGAGACAAACAGTTATTGTTTCCTCCACATTTGTTGTAAACTTCAACAAAATGTGACCTGTGCTGGCAAACTGAGTTACAATGAGAAATTTGTTTACATTTTTAAAATTTCCATCTCAGAAGATTCAAAATGATACATAGACATATCACCTGGACTGGCTACAAGCTAGTTCTGTTTACTAGTGCCAGTTTTAAACTTTTATTTTTTTGGTCTAAATCAACCCTTTTATAAAAAAAAAAAAAATAAAAAAAAAAAAAGCACAATCCCATGCTACACTGACATCATTATACAAAGGGATTTCCTGGTGCTACAGCAGCAGGCAGAGAAAAAACTGTCAATTCCAAAAGGTTCAAAGAAAAATTATTACTTTTTTAGAAGTACATACAAGAAAACTTAATTAAAAATGTAGATTGTTCATTATTTTGTTTACTTTATTTAAATCTCAATGCGTTTGAATAATTTTTAACATTAAATTTTTCAAATCATGGTAGTAAATGTTAACGATGAGGACAAACGTAGAGGCCTTACCTTGAGGTCGCAGGTGGTGTTGATGAGCAGGTTGGAGGGCTTGAGGTCGCGGTGCAGCACGTTGGCCGAGTGGATGTACTTGAGTCCTCTTAGGATCTGATAGAGGAAGTAGCAGATGTGGTCATTGCTCAGCTTCTGGGTCTTCAGCAGCTTGTAGAGGTCCGTCTCCATCAGAGTCTGCACGATGTAGCTGGGGAGGTGCACGAGTCAAGGCAGACGACAAAAAGACTGACAGCTTCCGTATAAACACTAAAGAATTTGATTAAAATATTAAATTATACGTTTTGTTATTACGGCAACATCCGTCTTCATTTCTTTAAGAGAAGACGGAGGCTGGTTGTTACGTTAACAATATTTGGCAACGATTTTGTTCCTCCAATCGTGCACCAGCCAACCTAAAGAAATGACCGCAGAAACGAGCAGTTAAACAAAATGAACACAGGAACAACAGATACAGATCATTCCTGATCATCAGAGGATGAACTCATGACTCAGAGTGAATTAATACCACAAAGTTAAATAAAACCTGAGTGACCGTCCTGCTCTGACAAATCATCCATTTTGAAATTACAGATATAAATTTTATGATCGTTTCATTTTTATGACATAAATCAGACTGTAGGTTTGTAGTAATTTGTACTGTGGTGCATTTTTATTAACTGTACAATTATTGGATGCAGGATTTTAATATATATATTTATTTTTCTCCACTGGCTTAAAAAAAAAATGCATCTTGATACATTGTTTCTTTCTGCAAGACAAAGGTTTCGTTAAATATGGCTTCGTTTTTCGTTAATTTTAAAGAAAACATTCATGCTTTTTTTTTTTTTTGCCTAGACATAATAAATATATTCATTTATAATTTGCAATTCATTTCAATTTATTTATATAGAATTTTACAAATTCCTTTTCCACAACATTTAAAATTTAACCTAAATTTTATATTAAATTAATTTCAATCTTTATAACTGGGACTGTATATAGTCAGCTCAATAATTAAAGTCATTGCATTTTAAAAAAAATAACATTATAAATAATATAAAGAACGTAATGATCTGCGTTTCCCCGTTTCAATTTCTGGAAGTCGGCAGCCTCGGGCAAAAACAACGAAGTGGACACTGTCACGATAAAGATGTCATCTTTTTTTTTTTTGTGCTGAAACGTTTCGCCTTCGGTCCGGAAGGCTTCATCAGTCAAGGAAACACACAACAAAACTGATTCTTCCCCCAACAGCTTACTCCAAAGTGGAACAAACCAGTTCTGTTTGTGAGAAGATGGTCTCCTGACTGAAAAATATTGGATTGCATACCTGGATTATTGAGTATGGACTTTGTTGTTTTCAACCAGTTTGACAAGACTGTCAACAAGGAAGAGGGCCGGCAATGGAGGAGGGGGCGTACCAAAGAGACCATCTTATCACAAGCAGAACTGGTTTGTTCCACTTTGGAGTAAGCTGTTGGAGGAAGAATCAGTTTTGTTGTGCGTTTCCTTGACTGATGAAGCCTTCCGGACCGAAGGCGAAACATTTCAGCACAATAAAAGAAACTGTCCAGATGACCTGACTGAAAAATGTTGGATTGTATACCTGGATTATTGAGCATGGACTTTGATGATAAAGATGGTAATTTTTCACATAATCATCATTAATCATCTGTACAACTTAAAATAATTTAGATTTGGTCCATTTTTTTAATGCAATGAGTAGCAACAAACATTTTTTCCTAGAAGTCAACTTAAACTAGTTTTTTTTTTTGTACTGGTCAATGGTGATCTTGATAGTTGATATAAATCTGATTTATTTTTTATATTTGGCTAATATGCATTAAAAAAAATGATTTAACAAAAGATAACTGCTTAACGTAAATGAAAGTATGTTTAACAAGACTTAAAATTCTACACCTAATAACATTAGGGATGCAATTTGTACGGTGACGGTCCGGTACAGATGTTTGGACGGGTACAGTGAACTGAGAGCGAACACGTCATTGCTCGCAGATGTTTAACTACATTTTACTAAATAAAATCAAATGGACTCGTGACCGGTCCAGGGTGTACCAGCAAGACATTAGTATATTTATTCAGTAATCCTGAAATCAAATTATTTCCTCATTAGAACTCAGGTGAGATGTTTGAATGTTTCACATTTTATTCATTTTGTCTCGTCGTTGGTTTTGCTTGAAGTCTGGACCGAATTAACTGAAGGAAACACTCCTGTTATTGTTTTAAGTAACACTTTAAGAGAAACCTCTCTGGAGTTTTAGTAAACTTTCTGTCAAACACATAAACGTAGGTTGTCGTCTCACTTTAAACCAAGCCTGACAATCTGTATGTCTGTCTATGAATTCCTGCCTTTTACATAAAACCATTCTGCTCATGAGCGGCCAGCTTCCTGATATAAAAGGCAACAACGTTCAGCTCTCTGCTAAGTGATCTCTCACTGCATCTGCTCATTTTCCTACTGACACGCACGAACCAGCCGATAAACGATGACACATCTCTTAAACGGAAGGTGAAACATCCACAAGCAGGAAGGGGAATCACCCGTGTGTTCAATGTGCCATTTTCTATCAGGGCATCCGACGCCTGCTCCAATGATTCATCTTTTAAATGACGCCACAGACTTAACTTGCTTTTTGGGCTTAATTTAAAAAAAAAAATCCTCACCAACACGGTGCTTTTAAATAAAACTAGGCGAGCTTAACGAGACAAAATAAAACGAGCGCTCACATACTTCCCATTTTTCTGAAAACAATGCAGCGTTTCACAAAGAAAGTGCCAGAGCAGCTCTCGGTGACAGCAACTCACAGGCTGGCTGTGCCCACACATTACTGACAACGTCTACTGTGAACGAGCCGCACCAAGCCGAGCAACAATTAGGCAGCTCAGCCAACACCGACCGGCGAGCTGCTTCTTACAGCTGCGTGCACAGACGCAACGGCTGAGCTCCCCTCAAAAGTTAAAACTGCTCTTAATAAAGCTTAAATTTTTTTAAACAATTCAAAATAAGGCGAGTGTGAACATTTCTTGTTAAGCAAGACAGGATACACATCTCTCATGTCCTCAATGTGGCGCGCCCTCAGGATGTCTTTGATCCCGATGATGTTCTCGTGGTTGAAACGCAGCAGGATCTTGATCTCCCTCAGCGTGCGCTGGCAGTACGTCTGGTGCTCAAACGGGCTGATTTTCTTGATGGCCACACGACTGAGCTCAAGGTTGTCCGTGGCAGAGCTGATGAGGAGAGGAGCAAGAAACGATTGTCAGATTACACACAAAAATGACGCATCAGAAACCAAAGGGAGCGCTGCTGCGGAGTGTCGAGTTGTATCAAAGTGCTTTGTTGTGCAGAGAAAGAGAGTTATCCAAGTTTCTAAACAGCAACGTTACATCACAGCTTTGCTCCTGGTCACAGTGTCTAAGTGCAGGACAGGCTGGTTTAACTGGGCATGTTCTCACAAGTCCTTCACTCACTTAAACACTAACAAGAACAAACTGCTGGTTACAGATCAACATAAAGATACTTGTTGCACATCAGCACAACAGTCCTCAACAAGCCTGTAAAACACCAAACAGCAGATAAAGCAAGATCAGACAAACACAGCTTATATACGAAACTAACCAGTGTTTCCTGTTTGAAATGGATGTGTGGGGGCAAAAATTAACATTCACTCCGCTTATCTGGATGAACAAGGACAGCGATTATTTGACTGTGACACAGGTCTACACAGCAGGACATCACAGCAGGAAAAGGCCTTACAAGGGGCAAATCCCTCTTTGCATCCTCTGCAGCAGACAGGATGCGTTCACCTGGAGGGGCTCGAGGCCGGACATCAAATATATTTCAGTAGATTTGAGGTGAAGTGCATCATCTTGCAGGTTTCTGATCAGATAGTCTTGCAGAATCACTCCTAGCATTTCCTGTATAGTTGTAGCCACGCCTGTAGCAGCTAGTCTGCTAACCACGAACAGGCTGCTTTAAGGCTAATTTCATTACATTTTTACAGTTAACGACGTTTGACAAGCGGTTTGTATCAAATAGCTCGTACTCACCACACCATTCCGTATGCCCCCTCTCCAATGTAAGATAGGTTCGTGTAGCGAGGGCCCACGTCAAAAACTTGTCCCCTCACCGTCTCCACCGTACGACTGTGGGGTTTCGGCGCTGAGGGATCCCGCGGAGCTCCGTCTTTGGCTTCAGCCCCCTCCGAGGCAGCAGCGGCGGCCTGAGCGCTGCCCGATTTCGCGGCCTCGGCCGCCGCACTCCTGCGAGAATTCTCCATTTCTTCTCCCCGAGCCGCTTCCGCTCAGACAGAGTGTGCTCGAACCGAGGGACCGCCGCGGCTCACCGAGCTCTCAAACCCGCCGACAGAAGCTGCTTAACGCGGGCGGAACGTGTGGCGCAAAGCGACAACGGTCGTCTCTTTATACTACCAAGTGGATTTTTCGTGCGCGAGCGCGGATTTGTTCTCTCAACGGTGAGCGTAATGCGCGTGCCAAACTACGGGTAATATCGGAGCGTTAGATATGTTTACGAGGATGGCTTGTTCGGGCGGGGCGGTTTCGTGTTTGCAGCAGCTACAAGTAGGCGTATGCTGCTGCATGATGAGCCGCCTCTACATGCTGCATATTTTGAAGACCGCAAGGGGTTGGGCACATCCTTATAACATATAATCACACAAATTCAACAACAACAACCACGTTTTATATAATCTTAGATATATTTGTATATATATATTTTTTTAATTTGGATATATAAAATAAAACTATTACAGAAAACTATTTAATTGTTTTTATCTCAAATGTCAATTTCTCTTATAAATAACATTTAAGATATTAATTTTCATTATAGATAGGCAAAATGTATTTTTAAATAAATACATTTGGCAGCCCAGTAATTATGAAATAAGTTAATAAGGTCGGAAATTTTATTTTTTGACTAGGGAGCTTCTTACTGATATCTGTTTTTTTTTTTAAACTAATTATAATATGCTTCCCACAAACTTGAAAGGCACTCACAATCATAGGATTCAAGGTTCTTTATTGTCATTCGTATCGTATATGGTCACCGTAGGTACATGAGGTGGAATGAAATTGTGTAAACAGAGTCCCACATAGACATATATACGCTCACAAACGTGAGCTAACGTAAAGTTAAAATACTTCACCTAAAAGTATTTACCATGTTTACAACAAGAAAAGCGGTTTTGTACATTGCCACGATGTTTAAATGTTTAAACATTTTACTCTGTAAAATTTATTTTATTCCTGTGGTTCTCTTTTAACATCTTTTAGCGTAAAACATGTTTGTGATCTTGAGTGATTTTAATGTAAAGTTTATTTTAAAAAAATGTTTATAGTATTGAAGTGCAGACGTAATGCTAAAAGCTAAAACAAATTTTACAGGGGAGAAAATTTGTTACTATGGAAACGAGTTCAGCAGCCATCGTAAAGACGCGCCTTTGCCTACGTCATCACGTAAGGCGAAGCACTTCCTGGATCCTGTGTTGTTAGCATATTACAGTACAGTACTCAAGTAATGGTACTAGCTTCGAGGCCAAACTGGACTGGGACGATTCGTTTGGCGTTGACTCTTTGTGGACTACCATATACCACCTGTACCTCCGGAATATTAAGGTATGGATATTAAGGAACATTTACTCTAAAGTAAATGTTTATTGTCTTTAACCTTTTTTGGATTTACTTTAAAAATGTACACGTAAATCAGACCCTGACCCTGTTAAGCTGTACATTTTATGTTTTGTTTTTTTCAGCTTCATACACTTGTATTATAAAATATAGGTATTTGTCTGCATGGAGCTGATAATGTCTGTTGGAAAATGAGCCACGGAGCTGCATGGAGGAAAACATTTGAAATATGTGGAGTTTTAATGGCTCGTCCATCCTGTTTCTTTTTCTTCCTCAGGCCTGGATTCTCTTGTTCAGTTCCTGATTCCGTCAGAACTTGTGAAAACCTCACACCCTTCAGTGCCAGCTACTGCAGCCTTTACACGACCAGTGCCAGGACAATGCCATCTTCAAAAGCTCCACATGTAAAGTCCAGGGGCCCCCTGTATCCAGGGTCCAGCATCAAGCGCTTCCCTGTACCTGATGACAAGGTGGACTGGAGTCAGAAGTGGGCCGAGTATGATCCAGTCAACTACACAGACCCTGCAGTTCTGAAGAAGCCAGTCTGGGCAGATCCTGATATTGGGTGAGCTTTAATGCAGGCTGAGTGCATTTTGATAAAACTAGGAGTTGAACAATGAAATCTGAGAGTGTCTGTATACTTTTGTTTAAAATGAGAAGGGGTTTAATAATAACATTTTTGGGGAAAATTTATCTTTTAGCAGCTCTTTCTCCCCAAAGTTCAACACTGTGGATGGTGCTGTGGACAGGACAAGCTTTGAGGGAAGCTATCGAGTGGAAAATGGAAAGCCGCTGTAAGTTACAAAAATAAAAAGTTGATTTTGCCACTTTTTTATGACCTCTGATCAATAACACTTTAAGTCTGTGACATTGTTCAATTTGCTTTTGCACTGTACAGAGCTGCATATTAAAATAATAAATGATTATCTATTAGTGTCGTAGTAAACATCTAATGGGTCTTTTAATATTAATGTGCAAAACCATTAGGACAACAGAGCAGTTTGTGGCCACTTGTTCTTTAAAGCAGCCTTACAACGAGGATTTGCTGTTCCTCTCAATGCTCTTTACTGAAGACCCTGTGTACTGCAAACCCACACACACAGACCAGTATTTGCAGTTTGACTCCCATCACCCTTTGGAGCACAAGTTAGGAGTCATCAGGACTCTGTACCACAGAGCAGACAGCGTCCCCACTAACTCAAGAGCCAGGCAGAAGGAGAAATCCCACACAAGACAGGCTCTAGAGCAATGTGGATATCCTAACTGGGCCTTCCTGAAAGCAGAGAAGAAACCCAAACAGGACTCCAGTCAGCCATCAGGTGAAAAGGAGGAACCCAGACCCAGACCAGTGGTCATTCCATATATTGAGGGAGTATCAGAGAAACTGAGACGTTTATTTTCTAAACACAATGTCCCAGAGACTTTTAAACCCCAAAATACATTACGGCAAAGACTGGTTCATCCTAAAGATCCAGTCCCCCGACACAAACAGAGTAATGTTGTGTATGCTGTTCAGTGTCAGGAGGGTGATCAGTCTTAAATCGGGGAAACAAAACAGCCACTGGCCAAAAGGATGGGCCAGCACAGAAGATCAACATCATCAGGCCAGGACTCTGCGGTCTACACTCATCTCCAGGCCAGAGGTCACTCTTTCAGGGATGAAGATGTTCACATCCTGGACAGAGAGGAACGATGGTTTGAGAGAGGAGTAAAGGAGGCCATCTTTGTGAAAAGAAACCGTCCATCATTAAACAGGGGTGGAGGCCTCCGTGTTCAACTGTCCCCCTCTTACAATGCTGTGATTGCTAGTATCACTCAGCTCTCTGTGAACAGTAAACAGCCATCAGTGTGCTAATGATCCATTGTTAGGCTGATGGTCCTTCTGGAGCATGTGATCAGCTGGTTTTGGTTGTCAGCAGCAAAACTGGTTGATCCACCCTGAGACGGTGCTATTTAAGAGACTGAGCTGAATACAGCTCCTCAGACTGAGGAAGTCTCTTGGATGAGAGACGAAACGTATCTACTTTTTTTTGTTTTGTTTTTTTGAGTTTCCAGAGGACCAGATTGAACTTTTTTTTAGTTTTCTACCTGGATTATTGAGCATGCATCAGGATATCTTTACTGAATAGTTTTTGTGTTTGCAACATAGTGCCTGAGGCTCATTTACACCTTTCTTAGTAATTCTGTCATCTTCATTAATTATCTTCTCAAAGCTGTATGTTATGTAAGTTTGCAGATTTACTTTGTGTTCTTTAGAAATCCTCTCGGACGCACAGGGTTGACTGGAAGAGGTCTTCTAGGACGGTGGGGACCCAATCATGCAGCTGATCCCATCGTCACAAGGTAATTTTTACTGTAAATGTATGGGATATATTGGTAATGCTCACTTTTTTTCAAGTTTCAAATTTCTCTAAGCAGTTTTTGCTTGTGTGCTTTCTTATTAACATCTGAACGTTGACATATTTTTCTGTCTGGCAGGTGGAAGGTAGATGGAAGTGGAGCAAAGATCCATCACTCAGTGTCCAAACTGCCCATTCTGCAGTTTGTGTCCATCAAGAGAAAGGACTGTGGGGAGTGGGCCATTCCTGGGGTGGGTTTCTTTTACTTCTTTATTCATGTAGCAATATAAATGTATATAAAAGGCCTCCATCATATATTAATGTGACAATAAGGTATTTTAATATTTTATTTTATTTGATCAATTTTCTCTTTATTTCTCTACATTTATGTTTGTCTTTATTGTTTAGTAATTTTACAATTTATATTTAAATTAAGAAAAAAAATTGTTACAATTTTATGCATTTTTTACGTTATTGCTTTCTTGTATTTGTGATGCATCTTTGCCTATTTTTTCTTTTTTTTCCCCTCTCTCATTACAGTACAATTGCTTAGTTAAAATACTTTTTTAAAATGACCAAAAGAAGGAAAAGAGGGGGAAAACATTGTTAGTTATAAACTGAAGGGAAATGCAAACATAAATAACAGAATAAATTACATTTTTTGGGATAATTTATTGACATATGGGTGTATTTAAACTTGTTTTTCTCTTGTTTGTGAAACGTTCTCTTTCACTGTGGCTTTTTAGCTTTTATTGTATCTACTATTTCATTTTCTGACATAAAATTGTTTCTCACTAATCACTTTGCTCTTCTTTCATTTCCATGACTGTGCCAACAAATCTGCTGCTTTGTTCACGTTGTGGCTGCATTTAATCTACTTGGAAAAAAATAGGACAAAAAGAAGTTTGGCCTATTTAGACCTAAGATTTACCAGATTTTAACCAGAAATCAGTGATTAAATCCCAGACAGCGCTCACATGGTCCTGTGCTTTCATTCGTTGTCTGCTGGATTTGCAGGGGATGGTGGATCCGGGGGAGCAGGTTTCTAGCACGTTGCAGCGGGAGTTCTCGGAGGAAGCTCTCAACTCACTTTCAGTCGCAAAGGCAGAGAAAGTAGAAATCCACAAACGCGTCACCAAACTCTTCCAGTCTCCAGGGTTTCAGGTCAGTCGCTGATACAGACATCAAACGTGCATTTTTTTTTTTGTATTGTCCAGATTGTCTGTGTTTTTATTTTAAAGCAATCAAATGCTATATGCATCTTTACATCATTCTCTTAATGAGCCACAGTCAAAATAACCTTAAAAAACATTAAAGTTATCTCTTCAACTGTCTCTCACAGCCTGTGTATTCCAATAAATGTTTCAAAATACATGGTTTTTCTGACTTTTTAACCTCTTATTTTATAACGTTAATCGAATGGCCTGAAAAATGATATGGAAAAGCAATTTAAGAGATAACTTTTGAGCTTGTGTAAAATTTCCCTTTTTTCTCCTTCAGGTATTTAAAGGCTACGTCGACGATCCAAGAAACACTGACAGTGCTTGGATGGAGACAGTTGCTGTCAACTTTCATGATGAAGAAGGTATTTTCTACCTGCAGTTTGCTTTACCTCATGTTCACTTTTCTTTCTAAAGCTTGGCAGTAGCATTCCGTGCTGGTATGCATATTTGTGCCACCTTATACGACAAAGTTATAAAAGCAGATCAGTGTATGTGTTGTATGTCTCGGCTACTACTACATCAAAATTTAGCTTAGTATCTGTAAAACTACCATTTTTATGTCAATTAGCTCTGCCGGCCATCTTGAATCAGGTTGTCTCCAAACGTTAATCAGTTGTAGATGTATATCCAATGATTATTTCTTGAGAATTTCATTAAAATTCATCCAGTGGGTCACAAGATATTTTGTTAACAGACAGACAAACACACGCCTGTGGACGCACATGCATAGGCAATTGCATAATAATAAAAAATCCGGACACGAGTTGTTTCGCGACTGCTGAGATGTGTGTGTTGTTGCAGGTAACAGTGTGAGCGAGCTGCCGCTGCAAGCTGGTGATGACGCAGGCCAAGTCCAGTGGGTGGACATCGACTCGTCCTTCACTCTCTATGCGAATCACTCTCATTTCCTGCAGCTGGTTGCCAAAGAGAGGAACGCTCACTGGTAGCCAAAGGCAAAAGATGGATCTGATATAATCGCACAAACAAGAGCCTTAAGATCTCGTTTGTATGTAGTAAGCATGAACTCGGATGTGAACCCTCCTCTCTAACTTATTTATAATAATCTGATGTAATACTAGACACTTAATCTGCATTTATTAAATTAGCATTATAATGCATTAACAAATTATGTGATTCTGGGTGTAATATATGCTGAAATTATAGCAACAGGAGAATAATTTAACATGAAAGCAGCAACGTCTGACTGGTCCTCCTGCACTTTATCACTGTTTTACACAGTATTTCCTTCAGACTGAGCATCTCCAGACCAAAACTAGATTTTTTTTTTGCAGTAATATGTATTTTTGTTTTCAATCCGAGGGTGTCCAGTGAGGCTCTTACAGGAAGCGATGAAGATTCTGGCTGTAATTGGGCTTATTAAGTTGGAACCTCTTACAAGAAAAACTCTAATTAAATTAGAGCCGGTCCCAAGGAGGCGGCACAAATCCAATCAGCCTTCTTTATTTGCTCTTGCGGCGTCTCAGCCTACAAGATTTGCCTGCATGACTTGAAATTCATGCGATGTCAGGTTTGATCCCTGCACCAATGAAAGGGTAGGACGTTATTCTTCGACCCGCACTTTCAGCTCCATTAGATGGCATTGAAGTGTCTTTTAATCACCAGAACAGCGTTTACTGCAGAAACACTTTAGAAGTAGATGATGTTAGTTGGGACCTGAAGGAAGAGAGTTTTTCTAATTACACTGGCAGTTTTTAAGTTATTTTACTTGTTTCGTTTTTGGGGAAATAGGACAAAAATACAAACGAAATGTCAATGTCAACTGATTATATCTTTTTTTAAATTATTATTAAGACTTCATTCATTGAACTAAAGTGACTATAAATAGGGTGTGATGCCAAAATTAGTTCAGACATGTTTCCTAAACTTGCACTGACTTTTTGATGGCAGAATGTCTTCTTTGGTGGAGGGTTAAATTAAGTTGTATTAATTTATTAGTACAGTGATTTATAAAGTCCCATTCTTGTTCCAGTTTTACTTTAGAAATAGTCTTATCGTATGTCTAACATTTAAACATAGAAGCAATAACCTTCAGATGTATGTGCTAACCAAATGCTATGTCTTTAAAAATCTAATCAAATGTCTGATGTAGAAATCTGTGTCACATGTCAATAAAAACAATTCATGCACGTTTGATTTTACTGAAGCAAATTCAATTTATTTGTAGTCATATAAAGTTAAGTTAGTCTGTTCTATTATGTGATTTTTACCATTACAGAACTAGTACTCTGTTTTTTGTTAGTTTGAATAAGTTGTTTTAAATCCTTCAATAAGTTTAGTTTTTTTTTTCTTCACACAGCGTCTCAGTAACAGTTACTGAGTAAAATGTTTGTGCATTTGTAAAGATGAGTAGAACATACAGAGAAGTTCAAAAGAATAGTTTAAAGCTGAACATACTGTACAGTAGTTTGATTGCAGGTTGTGACTTGTTAAAAACAAGTAGCAAACTGAAATGATAAAATGAACAGTTTTTCATTTTAAGCAGCTTACATCATGACTTCCACTGCCAAAATCTAGACCAGGGGTCTGCAACCTGCGGCTCTGGAGCCACTTGCGGCTCTTTGGTCCCTCTGCAGCGGCTCTTTCAAGCTTTGACCAAAACTGAAATAAAACTAAATTTTATTGGTTGTTATAACAACAACAACAACAAAAAAGGGCCAGTTTTAGCTGTTTTCCTGTAATTTATTAAGCCAATATATGAATACTAGAAACATTACAAAGAGTAAAACATACTCGTTTTCACTTGACGCTTCATTTCTTCAAAGTAGAATTATGTAATTTTTCTACAATTAAAAAATCACATAATAATGCATAGTTTATTGTTTTAGTTTTTAGAAACTGGGCAAAATCTATGTTATTTTGTCCTTCTTTACAAGAATCACGTCTTTTATTTTGTCTTAAAATGTAAAAATATTAATAAATGTTAAAAATTGTTAGATATTTTTAGTTTTATAAAATCATCCCTACTGTCCAAAAAGCGCCCTCCAACAAACTTAAAGTGCTCCGTGGGCCACCAGTTGAGAATCCCAGTTGTAGCAGGTATTGTGGCTCTGGACACATTTAATTAGTGAACACAGGGGCAGAAATGGCTCTTTTGATCGTAAAGGTTGCAGACCCCTGATCTAGACATTAATGTTGTAGCACATGGCTGCCTGTATATTTATTACTCATACAACTGGGTTTTATTTTTTGTTTGTTTATTTTTTAACAATCGAGTTCTCGGTTTGTTGGATCTTTGAAATTAAACAACTGAGAAAAATAATTAAACATTTTTATTGCATTATCGCTATTGTTTTCTGTAGTAGATTTGATTTTTAAATCATAATTTTTGTAATTTGATATTGAAAACCCACTTTATGTTCTTTTTAATTCATTTTAAAGTGGTTGGTTCCAAAATGCTGGTCTGGAGGCTGCGTTCACATTAAACTACATTTCCCAAGAGCCTGCGCGACAAAAACGCGACGTCCTAACTGGCGACGTGGCTGAAACACCGGGTTTCAACAGACCGGGGTGATTCAAACAGACAAACCCGCTACTCGCTATACTTAAACTAAAGCTGCTTCTAGACTTCAAACGCCTCTAACAAGTATTTTATTTTAAACACTTGGACTACCTCACGGTGTAACCATGTCGGGAAAGGTGAAGAGCCGAAATGCCGCAAACGCAGACGGTATAGCCGGTGGTGTGTCCTGTGATGAGCGCATCTTACGGGATATTCATCAAATGTACATGGATTCAGAGAGCGGTGAGCTGAATGGTTCAAACACACTCTTCAGTCAGTCTGAACATACAGCTTAGGTTTGAAGTTTTATTTAATCGACTACATGTTAGCTTGCTAACCAGGTGCGGTAACGCAGGGGGCTAAGTGTTAGCTAACAGGGATTTTGTGGCTTGGCTGACGTTGCATGATTTGTCAAAGTTAAGTCACCCTCTGTTATTATCCTTTGAATTATCTTTGAGTCTGTGTCACTGTTTGGTGAGAAGTTCAAATCTGTCTCTCAAAAATTAGTCCCTCTTCATTCATTAGTTTAGCTTGACTCTTAAACAAATGGGACAATGAGTACATGAAGTGTTTTATTCTTTGTTTTCTGTTTCCTTTGTTGCAGGATTGATTCAAGTGGCTGAATCTGTTGGTGTGAAATTGCTACCACCCAGGAAAAAAATCACAGTGCTGCTGATGGGCAACCACTCGGCTGGGAAAAGTTCCTTCATTAATTGGTAAATAAACTATCTGCAACATGGCATTAACTGCAGCCACCAAGATGGAAATATAAAACTTTATTGACCTATAGATTCCAGTTATCTCCCTCGTGCTTATGGTTTTGAACAGCATGTACAAATTGTTCCAAGTTCAAGAATCTTTTATTACCCCAAGGGACAATTTGTTTCACAGTCAGTAGGCACATAAAACATCCATACTAGACAAGACATTGAGACATTAAAATAATAGTACAGAAATCATCATTCCTTGAGAAGCCTGATCTCTACAGGGATAAATGAGTTTTTCACGCTGTTCATCATACATCTGGGCAGCAGATATCTGCGTGCAGATGGAAGCAACCTGAACTCACCATGGAGTGGGTGATCAGGATCTGCCAGAATCAGCCTGGCCTTGTTCACTGACCACCTCTTGTGTAGGTCAGTGAGGTTCTGTAGGGCTATACCAGAAGTCTGGCTGCACATCTTGACAATCCCCAAGAGTTTATTCCTGTTTTTGCATGTCAAAATTTATTTTGGTTTCTTTCCTCTTGCAATGATATACTTATATTGATTTATTATGTACTTGTTTGTTTTGGTTATTCAGGTACGTGGAGGAGCACATCCAGCGCACTGGAGTGGCCATTGAGACCCAGGGATTCAGTTTTGTCACAAGTGGCCGCAAGAGAGAATCTCTCACGGTGAGCACAGCAGCACGTCATTATTTTTTTAACATTGGTTATAATTACTAAACTGGGATTCAAACTGCTTTTGTTCCAAGTTTGTCATTTAAAATGTTTTTATTTATTTTTCTTGTTTTCTATACTGAACATCTGCTTTGCACACAATCTCTGACAAAATGTGGTTTTGGTGGTTTCTTTAGGGAAATGCAACACTTCACTTATATCCTCACTTCAAGGCTCTGCAAGAGTTTAAAGGTGAGACATTTTAAGTTAGACTTACACCAATCTGAAATTAGGTGGAATATTCCTATTCTTAGCTGCACATTTTAAAGACTTAAAACAACACAACTTGACACTTTTCACTCATTGCTTTTCCAGTTCTGCGCCAACTGGAACTCATAATGTACCAAAACGATTTAAGTTGTAGTCACACTGTGGATAACTTGTAGACGAGTATTTCTTGTTGCATTAGATTATATTTTGATTATGTGACGTTAAAGTGTTTTATTTTTTATAATCAACAAAGATGAATTGTCTTATTATGATCACTGCTTATCTGTCATGCTCTTAACTCTCTGAATTAATTTTTAGGTGTAACGGAGTATTTGAGCACAGAGATCTGCACGTCCCGACAGAAACGGTTCAGCCTGGTGACGTTTGCCGATTCCCCAGGTTTGGTAGATGGTGACATGAAATATCCATTTGACGTGGACGAAGTTATCCTGTGGCTTGGTGGGTTGCAGTTTTTTGTTCTTTTTGACTGCTGTGATGTTAAGACTTAGATTTTAGGCAGCGGTTTGTTTGATGCGCTGATGTTACCAAAGAAAAAGAAGGCAACTTCTTTTATATTTTATTTAGCTGAAGTCGATGTGAAACACTTGTGTACCTACTGCTATTTTCTCCACTTGAGTATGAGCTGCTCAGTAATCTTCTTTAGCACAGAACCATCTATTTTTCTTTTCCAAAGAAAACAATCATTTCAGCTGAATCCGTTTGTCACAGTTCATTAAATTATGTGCTTAAAAAAGGGGGAAAGAAATGGTAATAAGTTTGACATTCTTGTTCCATGACTTGCTTTCAGGTGACCTTTGTGACCTTATTCTGGTCTTCTTTGACCCCATGGGTCAGGCCCTGTGCAAGCGCACGCTCAACATCGTCGAAAGCCTGAATGAAAAACACAGCGATCGACTGCGTTTTTATCTGAGCAAAGCTGATGAAGCCGGCGGAGAGTCAGACAGACAGGTAAACAGATCTGGTTGTGCTTCTGTTTCGTAACACAAATTAAAAATGTGAATGATTCATTAAACAGACTGTGAAATGATGAAAGGAAATGTCAAAAAACACAGATTGATAAAAATAAATGCAAAGATCAGTCTGACTGAAACAACCTTTAGTTGTGATTGGTTAATGTTGGAACAGAACAACAGGCATCTCAGAAAATTAGAATATTGTGTGGTGGTTCTGTATTGTAAATTGGTGTCACACCCTAATCAGCTGGTTAACTCCTGAGCTACAAGTGTCTCATTCCTCAAATCCAGCCGCTCCTGAACCAGAGACATCAGAAGCAACTTACCTGCCGAGGAGAAAAAGAACTGGACTGTTGCTCAATGTCCTATTTTCAGATGAAAGTTAATTTTCATATCATTTGGAAATCAAAGTCCCAGAGTCTGTAGGAAGAGTGGAGAATGCCTTATAGACTCTGCGGCTGTATAAAAGTCTGCAGCAAACTCTGTTTGATGCTTATTCCATGACACATTCAATGACATTTAGGCCTGTCACAATAAACAATAAATCAATTAATCTCATAATAAATGAAAATTATCAACATAATTTTTGTTTATCGGCTTTATCGTTTACTCGCGTCTCTTTACTGAAGACACTGGACGACAAAAGGCTCAACTCTGGTGCTCTTCACTGACCCCTCCCTTTCTCTTTTCTCTTTAAAATCAATTTTAACGAGCCAAAATCACATTTATGGATCGTTAAAAGCAGCTAAGCTGAGGAGCTAACTTAGCTAAGCTAACAGACCGACCTCTGGGAAAAACATCCGTCTTGTCGTAGTTCCAAAATTCACGGTTGAAACCTGTGCCTTCATCTAAAAAGTTGTTTTTCTCTGCAAAACGAAGCTGAGAACTTTACTGATTTATTTTTATTAAAAGCTTTGTGTGAAAATGCTATGCTAAAGAGCTCAAACCACATTGAGCACCTGCCATTTTGAGCACCGAATAAAGGAAGGCGAGCCAGCCATCATGTCAAGGGGCCTTCCTCCCATTTTTTTTTTTAGAGGGACACACTGCTGGCTCCCTCACTATCCATCCTTCGGTTCAAACAATCTTTTACTGCCATCCAGTGGTCAAAAAAAGATACTACACACAAAATTAATCAACATTTCTTCTTATATTTGACAATAATTAGTAATTATTGTCAAATTTAAGAAGAAATGAAATAAATTTGACAATAATTACTAACTCTCAAATTTCAAACAATATTATTGTTTATCGCAATAATTTCTGAGACAATTAATGGCCCAGCCAAGTTTGTTATCGTGACAGGCCTAATGACGTTCCATGGCATGTTCCATGCATTGTGTATCTCTATGTAATCTGTCTTGAATGAGTTCTTGCAAGTAAAACTGGTTAAAAATCTTCTGCCATCGAGCGTGGTTCTTTTATTTAAGTTAAATAGAGGATATTTTTATCCATTAATAATATTAAAATTTTTTTAGATGCACCTGTAGTATAGTGTAAAGTCAAAGTCAATTAGGAAAATTAAATGTGGATTAAAATTGTGAGAAATTCTGTCTAGTTTTCACAATCTGACTTAAGTTTAACACTATCATCCGTGTTGTGTCCATTAGAGCCTTGAGACTGTAATTGTTTTTTCTTTGATAGTTGATGAATTCATGTTTCAATACCTACAAGAGAAAATGACTGTCTTCTTTCTGCATCACAGAGAGTAATGATGCAGATTGTGCAGGAGCTCTGCAAGCGGCCAGGGCTCAACAAATGTGGGTTTGAGATGCCCACCATCTACATTCCCAACCCGAACAAGGTAGGAGTTCGTCTGTCTTGGAGCTCCACGTGGATCGTTTTAAAGTCGCTGTCTGTTCATTCCCTCTTCCTTCCTTTGTGTTTTTGTTTGTAGCCCAGCCGCTGTGTGAACCAGATCGAGGACGTTTGTCGTACGATCGAGAAGACCATCAACCAGACGGTTCAGAATACGCTCAACTCTCTGGAGAGGGACTGTGAGCTCATTGGCGAGGCCGTCGCAGATAAACTCAATAATGACCGGTGAATAATGGACACACCCTTGATTTTTTTTTTTTTTTTTTTTTTTAATTCATAATGTCAAAAGCTGGCTTCTATCAGAGTATAACCTCGACTGTTTGATCTTGCAGACAGACCAGTTTGGAGAACAGACGAGCGCGTTGTAAGAGCTGCTTCCTGACCCTGCTGGGTTTCAGCGTCCCTCTGGCTTTGTTGGCTCTGCTGATCCTTGGCTCTGTGTCTCGGGAGCTTCTGGAGATGGCACTGGGCCATGAAGGCACTGAGGCCCTCTCACTCTACCTGGTGAGTGTTCAGTACTGATCTCTTGTGTTTATTTAAGCATTGGACCTAAAATAAGTGCCTTTGTTTCACTCAGACTCCCATAGTGAGAGTATACGAGTCCCTGACTGGAGAGCAGCAGCTCTACGTCTGCGGCGGCCTGGTCCTTTTGTCCTTCCTCCTGCTCATCTTGGCACGCTTCTCCTTCAGGTGGGAGACGTCAGTCTGCTCAGAAGCTCACACGTTTTTATTTGTGATACTTTTGTTTTTATCTCTGACCTAACTTTACCGTCCTTCCCAAGTGAACTTTTTTTTTATATATATTTCTTCTTTTATGTGGGTTGACTTCAACATTTAGTTTCAGAGGGAGCATTAAGAAATTAGTGAAAAGAAATGGATTTTAATGTCCTATACGCATAAAGTTAATAGAAAACACATTTAGTGTTTTGTGTATTTAAAACCATTTAAAACAAAGGGAAACAAACCAAAAGAATGCGTCTGGGTGCTTGTGACTTTTAATGTCCGTTATGTAAAAAAAAACAAAAAAACAAAAAAAAAACTGTTTCCAGAAACATGAGCCCTGGAGTCAAACTGTTGGTCCATAAAAGTCCTTCAGGAGCCCATATAAATGAAGACCACTTTTACTCTTTGCTTTTCACAGTAACACATTTTAGATCACAGAAGCATCCGAAGGCTTTTCCCTCAGAATTGCTTAATTTTTTTGTAAATAGTTTGTTGTTTAGCAGCTGCACTAATAAATTACAGTCCTTCTGTTTTTAGGGTGTTTTCCATGTTTTTCTCCAGACTTTAACAAACTTTGTGACTCTGATTCTTCACAGGACTCGCTCGACTCTTTCGGGCAAACAGAAGCGGCAGCTTCAGGAGAAGCTCGAATATGTTCAGGAGGTGGTGAAGAGCAAAAAGGTACCGCGGTTTGTGTCCGATCCTGAAACGGTTCTGACAGGAAATGAGCTCTTCTAATGGTCTGTTCTCTCCCCGTAGAAAAAGCTGTATGAAGAATATTTACGCCAGAGCGTCAGCGATCACGACATGGACTTGTGAGGAAAACGATGGACATTCCCACCATGATCTGGGACCTTTATTAGCCACGGTTTTACACCAAATGACAAGTCGCACAAAACCAGCCAGCCATTTGTTAATTTTTATTAAAATCGTTTTCAGAGTTTACCTGTTGGACCATGTTGAAGCTGTTACAAACACTACCTGCAGACCAGATGAATATTGTTACGGATTAGTTCTTGTTAGCACTTGTATCCTGTGCCTCTGCTCAACTCTAAGGAATTCAGGAAAATGCCACTTTTCAAAAAAAGCTCCCCAACTATTTATACTAACACGAAGCACTGATTTCCATGAGTCACTTTGTATGAAGACATTTACCAGCATTTTCTACAATGATTTCCAGTTCTGTAACTATCATGAATTAGTCGGTTTATGAATATGTAATTATGTGCACGAATCATGCAGGTTTGGTTGTTTGTCAACAATTAGAACTTGCATCAGTGACCAACTCGACTGTCTGTACTTTGTCTTTATTGAGATTATGTTTTCGTTACAAGAGAATAAATGCTTTTCAAGTAACTTCATTCTGACTCCAGACTTTTACACTACGATCATCTCGTCATGAGAAACGAGTCAGTTTGGTTTATTTATGTCCAGTTTTTCTTTCTTTTGTTTGAATTTTTCCTTTATTTGTTTTTAGTTTGTTAAAGTTTCTGTTTTCATCAGTTACCTGTAGTTTGATTCAAATGGGGTGTAAATGTCAGTCACCGTTTTGCTTCTAGCCAGACTTTTGAAACTTTGAGCCTTCAATACTTTACTTTTAGCTACTGATACATTTAGCTTCTGTGATACTGTTGGCTTTTAGCTGGTCTTTTGCTACTTTTTGGCTATGGGTTTAGCTTATTTTCGTTTTTAGCTTGTGTTTTAAGGTTGAGTGGTGGCACAGAGGTTAGAGAAAATCGGAAGGTCGCCGGTTTAACTTCCCAGACCGACATTAAAATGTGGGTGGGAATGGTGAAGCACCCTCATTTGCCCCACCCTGGGCCCTCAAACAAGGCCCTCAACCCCCACCATCTGCTCCCCTGGGCATCCTAGATGGAAGCTCCCTGCTCCACGCAGAGGGCTGTGGTAGCTCGGTGGTCCGTGGTTGTTTTGATCAGAGCAGAGTTCTGCCATGCACCCGAGCCACAGAGCCTCTGTCTGCATTCAGTTCATCTTAAATCTTGTGCAGCGATGATTGCTCGCTGGAATCTGCAGCAAACTTAAAATTAAAGCGCACAAAACTAAAATATCTACTCTTCTCCAGAAGCATCCTGTTGGTTGCCTTCATGCACTTTTAACCCAAAGCTGCAAATCTTAAACACTTGTCAGTAATACCAGTAATCCTCCACCAGAGGGTAATGTTATTTTGTAAAGGTGATGATTTATCATTACACTGACTTTAGGTAACAAATTGTCTTTGTGACAGGCGGCTGGTGACAAAAATAAACAAATCTAAGAGTACTTTTATTTTTTTACTAAGTTGTGTGTAGATGGAGAAACTGGTAGGATTTCATGCTTGAAAAAGATCAATGTATAAAGGTTTAATAAAAAAACGTTCTCTAGAAATGGGCAAGTACAAGAATTTAACAAATTTTTTTTTTTTTTTTTAAAGTAGGTGTTCGTAGAAAATACTTAAAAAAAACCATTCAGGAAAGGTCCAATAAATACTGACAACAACCCCTTTAACGCTGCTGCTGAGGCCTGTTGGGTCATTTTAACACGAGGGCAGCAGCGGAGGGATGTCTTGCTCCATGGAAGCAAAATACAAAGAAATAAGGGACAACCAAAGACTTGTGACTATGGGCAGCTGTTGACCCCAGAGGGGAAATATTTCACATACATGAACTTTTAATGTTCCTTCCTTTGGTTTAGTACATCCACAGAGCAGCTGTGGCTGAGTTAGAGCAGTCGTCCTCCAATGCAAGAGTTGGGGGTTCAAATCCACCAACAGTCACATGCTGAAGTGTCCCTGGGCAAGACACTGAACCCTTCATTGCCTCTGATGTGCTTCCCATCGGTGTATGAATGTGATAAAGCTCTGATCAGTCTCATTAGAATGATTTGTTCAGTTCCCTTTGATCTAGTAGAGTGCTGTATGAATGGGTAAATGAGGACACAGATTGTAGTGGAAAGCGCTTTGAGTGTCTTCATGAGACAGAAAGACGCTATAGTCCATTTACATATTTACAAATGGTATTTTCAGATTAAACCCAACAAAGTTAAGTCTGGACATTTTCTTTTTGTTGAAATGTTTCATCCAAAAGACTTATCTGACTGAGGAGCCACAAACAAATTGACGAGTTCGTTGTGGTGGCTCCTCGGACTGATGAAGTCTTCTGGATGATGGACGAAACGTTTCAACAAAAAGAAACCGTCCAGAGGACCTGACTTAACTTTGTTGGATTTTTCTACCTGGATAATTGAGCATGAACAAAGATACATGCAGCTGTTGACCCCAGAGAGGAAATGTTTTGCATGGGAGTTAGTAGGCGAGATCAGATCCCTCCAGTTTTAGCTTCTCTCCACTGGCTCCCTGTCAAATTCAGAACTGAATTCAAAATCTTACTTCTAACCTACAAAGCTCTCAACAACCTAGCTCCATCTTATATTCAAGATCTTATTGTTCCATATTTTCCCAACAGAACACTTTAGGAACCGCAAGTAAGCCTGCAGTCTGAGAGTAAAGTTTCCAAAAGCAGAATGGGAGGAAAAGCTCTCAGTTATCAGGCTCCTCTCTTATGGAACCAACTTCCAGTTTCTGTCCGTGAGGCTGACACATTGTCCAGTTTTAAGACTGGACTTAAGACTTTCCTTTTTGATAAATCCTATAGTTAGGGTTGGCTTGTTATGCTGCTATGAACTTAGACTAATGGAGGACAAATTGCCCTTATTTCTTTAAATTACTTATTAAAATTGAGTAGTTTCCATTTGATACTATTTCTATCTTAACATGTGATTCTTGACCTGCCATTGTGTATCTGTTCCTCTCAAACCCAGCTGGTTGAAGCAGATGACCACTTGTCCTGAGCCTGGTTCTGCTAAAGGTTTCTTCCTCGAGTTTTTTCTTTTCACTGTCGCCTTTGTGCTTGCTCAAGATGAGAGTCTGCGATGACGTTAAACTCAAAGCAGTCTGTTTCTCAGATAAATAATGGTATTAACTTACTTTTTATGTACATGAATGTTTCTGTGAACTTGTTTTTATATACGACTGTTTCTGTGCAGTGCCCTGAGATGACTTCTGTTGTGACTTGGCACTATAAAAATAAACTGCATTCAATTGAAAATTGAATTGAACTTTGATGATACATATTTTTTTAAATAAAGGTTTGGAGGCACTAACAGAAAGATGTTAGAGTAGTTAGCACCCAGATACTAATTTTTAACTTTAATTGTGATGCAAAAGTACAAAGAAAATGACTAAAAACCCTTCAGACGGCCTGGAGATCTACTACTTTGAACAATTACTACAATTTTTGGCTTGTTGTCAGCAAAATATAAAGAAATGAATGACTTTAGGCTTTTAATCTCTTGTATTAAATTCCCACTTCGTCCTGTCTGCCTGCTGGCACTCGGTGAACAGGAAGGAGGTTGACGTGTTTTCCGCAGGCTTCAACCGGGGAAAGTTGCTTCCTGAAGTTCACAGTGTTGATGGTTTCCACACCAAACCATTGTGTTTGCACACAAAAAATGACTAATGCGGATTTTCTGGACTTGTGAACGCTTTTCTTCTCGCCGGTCTCCAGGCTCCGATGGAGCTGCCTGACGAGAGGATGAGCTTAAAGGAAGACTCAGGTAGTAAAAATAAAACACACACAGGTTAAACTTTAATCTGCTTTACAGCAACAAGCGACTGCACGACGACGTGGAGCGCTTTACGAACCGATTGTTGTTGAAATGTTCGTGTTCATAAAGTTTTTGCTCAGGGAAACCTGTTGGTGTTGAAACGGATAAACGGCCTGTTAGCATTATTTACCGGAGAAATGAACTGGCGCTGCTAGCCACAAGCTAACACTTTAACAACTCGGTTCGGTCCAAATCTTCAGCTCAAACTTTAAATTCAAACTAAACTAGTTTTAAATTACTTTTTAGGGTTTGTTACTTCATTTTAATACATTTAATTTTCTTGTTTACAGCTTTAACACTGGTTGTTATTGTAAAATATGTCAATAAAGTTTTAGTTTTCAAAGTTTTTATTAACGCAAAACGACCAAAAGTGTCGCTAAATGTTTATCTGCTGAGTTATAAGTAGAAACACTGTGTTTCGTTAACAAAAGTGAAAATAACCCAGTTGACATGTTATTGAAAGGTTATTCGTGTCATTAGCATTTTTTACTATGAATTGGAACCCATTCCTGTCTGTTTTTGCACTTCTTTTGAATAATAAAGTCAATTTTACGAGCTGAAATAGTTGGGTTTTGCTGTAAAATCAATGCAGTGGTGAAAAATGAAAGTTTCTATCAAAGGGCTTGAGATTAAATATAACGTATTATGACATTTAACTTTTTTCAATTAAAAAAAGTATCTCATACATGTCTTTAAACTCTACTCTTGTTATGTAAATATAAAGTTATTTTAAAAATTGTGCTTTAGGGTAAAATCCTGTTGGAGCACCGGTTACTAGTATAAATACTCCTGTATGTCTACAAATCACTGAACAGTTTCGCACCCCCATCTCTCTGATCTGCTACAGCCGTATGTCCCACCACGCTCCCTGAGGTCAGCGGACCAGTTGCTCCTCACAGTTCCAGGAACTCGTCTTAAGCGCAGAGGTGACAGGGCCCTTCTCTGTAGCAGGACCAAGACTTTGGAATGAGTTACCTCTGCTTGTCAGACAGGCCCCCTCCCTCTCGGTTTTCAAGTCCCGTTTAAAACCCCACTACTATTCGGTAGCTTTCAACACCAGATGATCTGTGTTTTGAACCTGTATGCTCCACACTGGTTTGTCATCATTATCTGCATCATTTTTATGTCTATATTCTGATTTACTTCATTTTGTATTTTGCTTTGTGTGTTACTTGTTGTTTTGTCTGTACAGCACTTTGGTTGGCCTTGTCCCTGTTTTAAGTGCTCTATAAATAAAATGGTATGGTATGGTATGGTATAGTAAAACTGTGGCATTTTGGGTTGATGTAATGGATTGAAAATCTTTGTAATTTTATCATCTGAAGTTGCTACAACAAACGATAATTGAAAAATGGAATATGGTTGAAAAGACATGATGAAAGTGCAAGTATGTCTGTTTACACTTATTGGAGATGTTACCTCACAAACTGAATTGTGATCAGCTTTTATTTATTTATTGGTAACTGAATATTTTAGGTTTTGGTGCTGCTGGTTGAATAAGAAGCTGAAATTGTTTTCATGGAGTGAATCAGAGTTTTTTTGAGTCTTTTTTTCCTGATGCTGATCTCCTTTGTATCTCATTGGGTTAAACCATATAAAAATGTAATAAATCTGGCATTGTCTACTTCAAAAATGTAAATTTAGTTTCAGGTCTGGCAGCATTTTTATTGTAAAGATAAATAGCTCGGATTGATCCTCTTTCCCATTTACACATATGTACAAATTCAGATATGAATGTATTATTGCTCTTATGTGAAGAAATCCAAACAAAAACAAATGTTGTGATCTATGTAACCAAGTTAACAATCACATATAGGACTGATTTGTGGAGATTAGTGTGGAAATCTGAGCACACAGAGGCACTAAATAGTTCACATAAATCTAAATGAATCAAAAATATAACTAGATTTTAGAAGTTAAAAGTCTCTGTGCTTTTTAATAGAGATTATTTTTATTACCGTACTGCAGTTTTTTAAAAGACTTACAAACTATGCAGCTTGCTCAAAACCTTTTATGTCCAACTGAGTGTAATCCCTGCTCATCTAAACATCCTGAAAGAAGGGATAAACGTTGCAACCTGTGTGCTGTTTTCAGAGGTGAGCCTGCAAGCCCAGCTAGCCGAGTGCCAAGCTCAGGTCGAGCACTGGCAGGGTGTGGCGACAATCTGTGAGCTGAGCAAACAGGAGGAACTGGCAGAGCTGCAAAAACAATGTGATCAAGAGATCCAGTCCCTGCAGGAGGCTCTCAGAGGTCAGCAGTGGTGGTTGTTGCATTGTGCAAAATGTCATTCTCAGTATGCATATGCACCAGAGTAGTTAGGTTTTCTTTTTAAGTCAGAAAAATAATATATGCAGCATAATAGCATTCGAACTATTGTAGAGCTCTGGTTTTGATATGAATAAACATTGATGCAAAGCTTGTGCATGTTCCACTTACTGTATGCACGAAGTAAGATCTGACAGTTTTACTGAAATGTGAACAAGCTTTAAATGAGTTTTGTGTAATTTTCTGCAACTAAAGCAACGGCTATCAGTTTTGTTTCTGGTTTATTTTACAAAACTTGAGAGAAGTTCAACTTTTTACTTTTTTTTTTTTTAACATTCTCAGATGTCACGTCCTATAAATTAATTTTCTGATGCAGTGTTGGAGTATATTTTCAGTGACATTCAGATGCTTTGAGTCTTATGGGCATCAGAAAGTTTCTTTCTGATGATACATTTGATCTTCATCTGGGTTTAGCTTTGCACCTTAGCAGGATTCTTCCATGGTCTTTGACCCTTGAGTTTTTTACTTTTAAAATGACTTTTTTAAAATATCCTTAATGTGATACAGACAACAGTGTAAACTTTGCAGAGAGAGACTTTCTCCCAGGTCTCCACCTTCACTGGTCAGCACCATCCAGCCTCATCAGTGACAGTCCTGACACTTTGATCTCTTCCAGGCTTAGGTTTCATGCATGTCAATATACGCTCCAGTTTGACGAGGTTTCGCATGGACTCTGACATAATATGTTGTCAGATCTCTGGCCACCACACCTACCAGGCCCCCATGACATTTTAATGAGTCTCAACTTCACAGAACCTTTTATCATGTACTTCCTGCCAGTCTCGATTACCAGTCTTGCTCAAGAAAATTATAGGTTTCTTGATTTTCTAAGCTGTTGCACTTTTTTTTTTATTTTTTACGCAAGACTTAGAATTGCTCAATAAAATTTAGTGGGGAAGTCTTGGTTTAGAAGTGTTTTCATGCAGGGTTATGCTTCTTAAACCCTTCAGTAATCCTAGCTAGAGCCCTACCGATATGGAAATTTTGAGTATCGCCGATACCAATATTGGGAGGGGAAGGTTAATGCTGATAATCAATATACTGGCTGAATTTTTTTTTTAGCTTTGTCCACCCCCAAGAATCTAAGTAAGCAGCTACTTTTAAACCTGTTTTAACACCTGAAGTCTTGAAACTGTCTTCCTAACGTGCGTTCACATTTTCTATCCTCCACTATTCATCATAGTTACCAAGTGTGTTACAAAAATATAACTTAAACAAAGAAACGCCCATCCCTGTTTGTTGTTTAAACACAGTCTCGTATGGTGAAGGTCTAATTAGTATCAACTGCAGTGGTTTTTCTATTTCTTTGAAAAAAAGCAAAGATTTCAGGCAAACAATGCATTTCATTGAGAACAACAACGATAATGTAACTAACACTGAAATATTTTACCTCGAGATGAGATTTATTGTTCTGGAGAAAGTTTTACATACAATATGCGAGGTTATTTAAACATTAGCTTGCTAACTTGAGAGGCATGTAGCTAATGATAAGCGGGTTGGAGGATTGAAGGGAATTTATTATTGTAGTTTTTTTTTTTTTAATAGATCATTTAAAATAAACTTGCCATGCTCTGTTCAGCAAAATACACTACACACAGTTTTTAGTTGTGCCCTGCTTGGCTGTGCCGAGTTAAAGTTCATGGCCATGACTTGAAAGTAGTCCACATGCGCCCTCTGCTGGATACATTATACAATTGCACCTTGTGCAAGTAAGGACATTCATTCAACCTTTATTTATACAGGTTACTCTCATTGAGCCTCATGGACATGACTCGTTCCCAGCGTTTTAGGGGTGAAAGTATTTATATCAGCGTATAGTGGGACAATTATCACCTATACCGATATGTCTCCAAACGCCTATATCGGCCCTACCGATATACCAGTCGGGCTCTAATCCTAGCCATTTTCAAAGATAGTAAATGCCCTTTCCAGGTCTGAAATGGTTCAATTTGGCAACTTGTATCATAATGATTCCTTAAAGGGAAATCAATGCTTTGAATCTACCCAGTAAAAGGTCTGTCTTTTCAGCATTTCTTAGCCGGCTTTCCATCTCCTCACGGGTTTCTGTGGCTGAAGCTGCTGTCAAAGTCATTCCCAAGACTTTTCACAGGTTGGGATTGGCATTTCAGAGATGTAAAATTAAAATCTATTCTCTACTGTTTGGTTTATTAATGCCAGTTAGGTCATTAGTTTTGTGTTTTACAACATTCTAGCTTGTCTACTTCTTCAGTCCTTTATATGATCCACCTGCCTTTTAACTCTAACTCAGTGGTCAAGTTCAGTTCATTCAAAAAGGCACTAATAGACGGTTGATCTTGGTTCTAAAATTTGGTCTTCTTCATTCTGCTTCAGCAGATTTTATCAACTTGTTCATTGCTCAAACAAAATCCGAGAGACAGTACATGTGAAGATTCCCACTTTGACTTTGCTGGTTCTGCTGAAACTCTAAGGTTTAAATTACAGTAATAGTCCATGGAAAGTTATTGAATTGAAGCTTGAACAGTGTTTGACGCTTTTTCTGCATTTCCTCTTTGGTTGTTGCCATCGGTATTTTGTCCTTGTTCTCTTCTGATGTCATTCCTTCGTGAAGCCATTTAATCCTGTTCATGACTGAAAGAACGGGCTGTTTTGAAGGATCTCTACACTTAGCGGCTCTTCCAAGCTCACCCGTCTCATTTCTTACCAGATGTTAAGCTTTTTTTTATTTGATGCTCGTCTCTTTCTGCATTTTTGTCTTATTGTTGGATCCTAAATCGGCTGTCTTGCAGTTCTTGTCACACAAAAATTTTACTGTATTTTCCGGACTATAAGTCACTTCGGAGTACAAGTCACATTTATTTAGAAGTGTATTACACAAAGTGCAAGAACAGACATTTAGTCTGAAATAACAGTAACACTCAGAACATACGTGGGATCCTGAACAGGTTTAATTAACATAACAAGCCAACGAGTCTGACAAGCATGTTACCAGTAAATTCTCCAATCTCATTCCACATCACTGAATTCATTGAATTCTTCATCCTCTGTCACTTCTGAACAACTCTGCCTTTTGGGGACATTTTACTTGTGTTAAGTTTTTCTTATTTGTCTCTTAAGTGAATGTTTGTGGGGAGTGGGTGTTAGAGGTAGAGGAACAACATATAGTTGTCAAAAGCCTAGAGGGCCCTTTTGCAGCTGCAAATGGTAATGTTGACTCTTTGGTTCATGTCTATATGAATGAACATTTAAGGCGTCGGTCAAAAGTTGCGTCATGAATATGGAAAAAAACGTGAATAAGTCGCAGGACTGGCCAAACTACGAAAAAAATGTGTGACTTGTAGTCCAGAAAATACAGTACTCATAGTTTGTTCATCTCCAAATCCATCCGGCTAGAGTACTCTTCACTTAACCCTCTTCTGCTCTGTCCTCTCAGACTACGTTAATGTTTTTTTTTTTTTTTTCTTTTCAGATTCTTTGCTGAGACAGAAAATCCAGAAAGTGGTTTTGAGCATATATTTGTTTTTGCTGAAAATCTTCCACTTCTGTTTGGTCTCCAACCAGCCTGTGGTTGTTGGTCAGCGGTAGCTCCAATCTGATAGTTGTAGGGAAACTCAAGGAGCATATTGACATGTCAGAGGTTGGGTGTTTTGGGTCCTTCAGATAATGGATATCCTCTTTGAGACGTCAACTTAGCAAAAGTTGAATCTATAGAATCCAGAAAACTATTTGATAGATAATCTTTGTGATAGCTCCCAAAGGTTAGAAAATTGAATTAGTTGTATATATTTTTAAATCCTTTACTGTTTCCAGAGACAGCAGCTCAGTATGAAGCCAGGATCGCTGTGCTGCAGTCCCAGCCTGTGGACTGGAGGAGATCCAGTGGACAGAACATGGTCAGTGTGCGCCTGCGTTCCTTTTTTATATACAACTCTTGTGTATTTTGGACTCAACTCCCATCATTTGTTTCTGTTAGGTCAGTAACAGGAAGGGCAGGGTAGATCCAGACGTCTCCACTAACGAATCCCCAACATCGGTCGTCAACAGCTTAATGGAGGACGAAGCGTCAACGCACAGAACGCAGAGTCGACCGGCAGAGCTGGAGGCAGCGGCAGAGGGGGAACCAGCGGCGCTTTCGACGGAGGGATATTTTTCACTACAGCACTGCGACTCGGCCTCGCTGTCCTCCTTCTCTCTGGACACGCCCTCTCTGCCCAGAAAACTCCTCGCTCAGGAAGATACGGACTCTCTGGTTTCTACAGGAACTCTGGTGCCTGAAGCCATTTACCTGCCGCCGGCTGGACACCGGCTCGTGACTCACAGCGACTGGGACTCGCTCAACGCGCAGGTCGGGATACTTTAAACCTTTAGCTTTCAGAATGCTTCATCTGATATGTAAACACTGAACTTTTACATTTTGAGCGTTTTGCTCCAGTTGAAGCTTTTCCTGCTGAGTTTGTGTGGTAACGAGGTAGCCGCTTGTTTTGAAGCTGTCAGAGATGCGAGGGGAAGTAAGTCGGCTGCAGGCGGAGAAGGAAGTGCTGGAGAGAGAACTGGACACGCAGACGAACCACACACACCAACAGGTGGGCTACTCTGCCCGCAGTGTGCGCTCTTTTACTCTGTTTTAGATGAAGTGAATCGTAAACACAGATCGCTGTTTGATCGTTTGTTCAGGTATCGATGCTCCAGTCTCAGGTTCAGGCTTCAGAGGCCCTCCTTCAGGATTTGCAGAAATCTTTCAGCCAGTCTCAGAACGCAGTCCAGAGCCGGCTGGTAAGTGGCAACAAGACACTTCTTCACACTAAATGAGACTAATAAAGTTGTTCCAGGTTCAACAAACTGGATTTTACATGTTAAATAGTAAAATGTAGACTGCCAGTAGGTAAATCTGGTTACTTTTTGACAATTTATATATTGTCAAATATTGTCCCATGTCCCCCAACTGAATGTGAATACTGAAAAGTGAAGGTGAGAAATACCAAACGTGCTTGTGTCTGTGTACTATTGCACAGTTAAAAAAAAAAAGATGTACAAATTCATGTTAAAATCTTATTTTCAGACCTCGTACACTCGAGCACAATTATTTTCACCAGTGCTCATTTGTCTTTGTGGTTGTGTTTGTTGTTCCCATGCAAAAAAAAATTTTTAACGTCAGACTTATGTCTTTAATTTTGTTTAATTCATCTTATTTTTGTGTGTGCGTCCAGGCAGAGTTGTCTCTGTCTCAGCGGAAAATGTGCAGTGATTTGTCCAAACTGAAAGGAGAGGAGGTGGACGGGGACGAACCAGACACCAGCTCATCATTCTCAGCCACACTGCATGTACAGTTACTGTTTTACCTCTCTCAAGAACAGCTGCTGCCATGAAAATATATGGTTCTGTAAAATAAAGTGTTTGCATAGATTGTAACACAGTTGAAATGGTTGATTGAAACAGGAGAAATGCAGACATGAACACAAAACCTGTGAAAACCTTTGCTTTAAGTTTCTATTAAGTACCGTACTTGCTGCCGTATAAGTCGCATCAGTCCAAATATGTCTAATAAAGTGGGAAAAAAACAAAAATAAGTCGCTTTGTCGTATAAGTCGCATCTATTATGAGTCGCCGCTGACAACCCGGAAACATGAGCCGGTGTTGTCAAAAATCGGTTGGCTGCCAAATGGCAGCTGCAGGAGTGTGCACGGGAGGACAAAGAATTTAACAAGATTAACACTTAAAAACAATTATTTGTTTGCTCAACATTATAGCAAAGGTGTGTCTCTGTTTAACTTTTCCTTAATAAATGCACTTTAATGGTCAAATCAGCTGCATTTCAAAAATCGATTCGCGGGAGCGCGCAGAGGGAAGACTCGCTGAGCATTGCTTCGAAATTTAACAAGATAACCACCTAAAAACAATTGTTCGTTTGCTGGACATTATAGCAAAGGTGCCTCAGTTGAACTTTTTCCTTAATAAATGCACATTAATGATCAAATCAGTTGCATTTTGCCTGGGCGGTGCAGCGAAATGAAGCTGATTTGACGTTTGCTCCAGGTGTCTCATTAATAGTCACTTTAACTATTAATGAGACACTTGGCTTGCCATATGGCTCGAGGGCCCTCTAGTGCCTACAAATGGTAATGTTTAATATTTTTCAAGTCAAAATGAATATCGTCAGATCTCAGCCAAAAATTGGTTTATAAATATGGTGTTAATAAAATGTATATTAGTCGTTTGGGTGTATAAGTCGCAGGACTTGCAAATTTATACAAAAAGGCGCAACTTATATGGCGAAAAATACGGTATTAGGGGATCTTTAAATGAGTGAAACCTCTCACATACTGACTTGATGCAGCTTAAGATTTTTGTTTTACTAAATCATAACTGAGTTTTAATGACGGGTACAGACGGTTTGACACGGTTTGATCCGATGTTGCAGGGAGCGCACTGTGAGGAGCGCCTTCGCATTGAGATTGTCAACCTGAGGGAGCAGCTGGACACTCGGACGGAGGAGAACGGTCGGTGGATTAGTTTATATTACCATATTTTTTGGACTAAAAGGTGCACTTAAAATCCTTTATGTATTAATTCTGGTTGTGCTTATTGATCTGGAACCAATTTTTTGTGATTATTGTGAATGAGTTGAATAAAATTTGACTTATCGGACTGTTTTGTTCGCTTAATGCGCTTATAGTCATAAAAATACGGCATGTTTTTTTTTGTTGGCTGCCTTCAACACTGAAAGTGCTTCATTATTCCCCTTCATGCTTCCCGGCTGCTGCCGATTGCAGAAGTTTTAGAGGGTGAGTGAACCACTTCTACTTTATTGACCTTTTAAACCAGTCTTTTGTCGGGAGACATCTTATTCCTTGTTGAAATTAAAACTGACACCAACGTAAGCAAATGTGTTCTGAACAGGACAAATCATCAAGTTGTGATGTGATTGTGTCCACAGTGCAGCTTTCCACTCTGAGGACGGAGACGGAGAAGGTCCAGTCGCAGCTCCTGGCCTGTCGCACTGAGTTGGACGGCCTGCGGGTGGCGCTCACTCACCTACAGAACACCAACAAAGCCCTCAGCGCTGAAAAAGTAAATCTACCCTTCTTTTAATGTTAAATTATACACCTTCTATTGGTCAAATTTGAAGTGTTGATTGTATGGGAGGCCTTTGTGGTTAGCTAGACTCAATTAGAGATAAATTTATCATCTAAAATGGAAAACTGATTAGTTTTCATTATTTTAGGGTATTTAAACCATCGTCTAATGTAATAGATTGGACTGCACCCTGTTTAAACTCATCGTTATTAAATTTCTAACACATAATTTAGACTAATGCCCAATTTATGAGACGTAGCTCTAAGGTTTTATTTGATGCAACTTCAGCCATGCTTAATCTCTCTGTGGGTTTTCACACCGATGTCTGTGTGGCTGTCAGGCAACTCTAAACCAAAAGCATCTGGAGCTGCGAAGCCAAGTGATCAGTCTGCGCTCTCAGCTCGACACCAGCCAGGCTGTCCAGAGAGACTTCGTCCAGCTCTCCCAGTCGCTTCAGGTACAGGAAGAAACGATGGAGAAAAGCTTCACCGGGAGCCTGAAATCAATTTAAACACGTGGCCTCTCTCCTCTTTCAGGTGAAGATGGAGTTGGTTCGACAGGCTGTGAGTCTGGAACAAGTCCAGGAAATCCTGGAGGGCGGCGCCAGCGAAGCAGATTCTCAGCCCGCTGATGCCTCGTGAGTTTTAGGAACCAAAGAAGCAATATTAAAGAACTCGAAGGAGACCAGTAGAGCTCAGCTAACCACTCAAAATCCAGGGACGGTGGAGTGAGCGATGACTGGAGTGAGCGATGATTGGAGTCACTGCTGCTGGAGTTTGGGTTATGACTCGATCTACTCGTGGACACTTTGTCACAGAGGACGGTTTTATCCAAGTCACATAAACTGTTGCCTAAAACAGCAGTTCAGACCTTTTGAATATGGATTCTGTGGGAAGGTTATGAACAGTAAGTATCTTACCTGTTGTAGATAACTCTTTGAACAACCTTCGTTTGGAGAAATAGCTGAATTCTGACTGGACTGATGATCTAACGGTTCGTTTGAGCTGCCACTTTACAACAACCTTAACACTGCCATCAATTTTGCATTGCGTCATTGCACAGGAAGTGCTACGGCTAGCTGCTTCTGCTTGCAGACAAGCAAGGAATCGTGTAATTTACCATAAAATGTGAAATCAAAGAAAATGTAAATACTTTTAAAACCGTGTACTGTGAAGTCTTTAAAAGTGGAGTTTAAGGAATTCAACAATCCACTTGTTTCTGAGAATTTAATTATGTCCCCAAACTAAAGTCATTTAAAGAGCTACAGGTAAGATACTGTCTTCACTGAAACCCCCCCACTTCTAAAGTTCTGAACATTCCCTTTAATGACCAAAGCAATCTTTAATTACCAATGAAGTTTTCTCAAGCTGTCTTTTGAATTGCATCGTAACACGTTTCTTCCTGTACAATACTAACGTAAACAGTTTGTTTATAAAACTGACGTGATTCCAGCAAAACACTGACCTGTTCAACACTTGAATCTGCTTTGTAACTAGTTAATAATTATGATGTAATCAGTAATCCTCAGCATCTTTGTGACGGACATCTAACAGCACTCAGTGCAATAATGACTAAACTGGTGCAGATACTCTTCTAATTAACTGTTTTCAATTAGGATTTTTATGTATTTTTGATATATGTAATTATGGTTATGATGTTTGTTTTGGTAACGTTCCTGTGTTTATTATAACAACTTTCAGGTTAAAATGTGGGGGTTTTGCATCATGAGGTGCAAATTGCAAAATATGCAATAAAAGGAGGAACATCTTTTTATTTTAATGTTCTTTGTGGTGCTCGCTTCTTCAGGGGTCGCCACCACGAGCGAATTGTTTTACACCAGATGTCCTTCCCGACAAAACCTGGACTCAAACCCGCAACCTCAGGGTTACATGACTGCGGTTTTTGTTTTATTTTAACGCACATTATTTTTCCTAAGTGTTAAGGTCATAAATACCTGTAAAGGCTATGACATGTTCTTAAATCCTGGCCCAGTACTCTGGAGTGTTGACTGAACAAGACACATTACATAATTAAGCATTCACAGTTTCTTTAATACACATCTTTATTTTTTATTTTTTTAAAGAATAGAATAAACAGAAAAGCTTTAATATACCTTAGCTTTATATTATTTTCTGGACATACACAGACAAAGAAAAAAGTTTGCAGCTTTTGTTTTGGGTGTATTTACAGATGCTTTGTGTGTTTGATGTTTTGATCATGTGACTCGGAGCGCCGCCGCTCTGCCCTCTGTGTCTCGCCTCGCTTCAGACGCTCTGTTGCGCTCGAGCTTTAAACCTTTCCTGGATGGACAAAGCAAAGACTTGTCAGTTCTCTCCTGAAAGCCCCACTGATAATTAAAATGGGTTTGGGGTGAAAATTCGAGTCATTTTAGAGGATGTTAGATAAAGTTGGACATTGTGGAGAACGTGGTGGTTTGAGTTTTACTGATTTGAGATCGGTTTGATCCCTGAGGTGGTTCTGAACAGCTTTACTCGCAAACAAAAACAAAATAATCCACTTTCAATCAAGATTTTCTAATTTTGTTTAATCAGTAATTCACAGAACTATTGGAAGTTTTTAATCAGGATTACTTTTTCCTGCTTGGGATTACAAGTTATTTGCTGCCAAGATTTACGGCAAGCAAGTCATATAAGACATCTTCAAAGCTAGCATCCATAATTCTTCCAAACCAAAATGAAGTGCCTAATTTTTGTTCATTCTGTCCACAATTTTGCTGAAATCTACAAGGCTGTTTTTGTTGTCAATTCCACCTCAAGATACAAAAAAAAAAAAAAAAAACTTTCAGATATTTTTTTTACTGTAATTTGAAATACTGGTACAAGAAATTCCCTAGAAAACTAATTTTGATAAACAATATGAAGTAATGACTAGCAACAATGTAATCACAATTGTCCAAAAAGAACTGAAACTTTAAAGGAATAATTTTAACTTTAAACAGGTGAAATAAATAATCGAGTCTAGTAACGACTAAAAGTGTCTGAAAAGTCTGTTTCTCCTCATAAGACTTTTGTTTAGGGTATCCACAGTGTTCATTTACTGTAAACAGGAAGGGTATTTTGAGAATATCTGTAGCTTCAATACACACGAAGGGAAAATTAAAATTTAAGGGAAAATCTGTCTTAAGAGGATGTTTTAAACGATTGTGGAGAAGAAAAAAACTGAGCTCTTCTTATTGCAGAGAATTATGGATACTTGTGAAACGTCCAGTCGAGTGTTAAAAAGATCACTGAAAGGATAAGGATCGTTATTATTAAACTATAAATATATTTTTAATGTACTGTCCGTTATGTAGACATTATTACTAGTAGGAATTTGTCTTTTTATTTCTGGCCAATAAGAAACTAGTCTTTAATGGAAAGGGTGCCACTAATGTCTAAAAGCAAAACAAGAGACAGGAGCGTTGTCTGATTATATGTTTAAATGGCCTGCCATATAACTCAACTAGCCGAGGCCACTTTTTCTTCTTGTGTGTTGTTGACCAGACACCAGATTGTTTGATTTTTATTATTATTCCAAAATGTCCAACTAGTTAGTTCTTTCTAGTTTCTGATGATGCATGAAGGATAAAACGATAGTCAAGCTTCAGTGTTTGTTTGAACGCAGTAAGGTTTGATTTTTAGGACTAGTCCAGGAATATTGTTATAATGCTTGTTAGTAAAATGCACCCTGTTGGTTTTATGGATGTAAATGTCAAAGCAAAGCATCAGCAGCATGCTGACTGTGATTTAGTCCAATTTTAAGGTCACTTCAGGGATTAATTCACCATTTTCTTGCATCCAGCAATAAAACATCACGTGTGCAATGCTGTTGTGCATTCCGATCCAGAGGCATGGATGCACAATGCAGAGGAAACCTTTAACCTGAGTCAGGAGAGATACCTTATTGTGTTATAGGGGTGTGGAGGAGGGGGGGTGGGTTTAGACTGGATTGTCATGAAGGGAAAAGAGAGGAGGAGCAACCAAGGAGAGGACAAATGAAACCAAAGTAAAACAGATTAGAGATAACGAAGGTGGGAGATGATTAAAACTGACAGGAACAAAACAAGAGGGAGAGGTTAACAAGCATTTAATAGGGAGGCAACATCATCTGTAGCATTTTATTAATAAACTAGTTTAAATGTTAAATGAGAACAAAGTCATGTATTTCCTCATTCATTCATCTTAAATACGATTTTACATCATGTTCTTTGCAGTCATCAATTCACTTCAGCTTTTTAATGTTGCTGCATAAAACTTGTGTTTTATTCAATGCATTACTCACTGACGAGTAGAAACTAGATGAAAACTTGTCTCATTTAGCTGAAATATTCAACATTTAACATGTAATTTCATGTTAAATTACAAAACGTGATCCCTTCCAGATTACCACAAGTGTTTGCTCTGGTTCAGTTTTTTTTAGCTGCAACAATTGATTACACAAGTCTCTGCTTGTTACTTTACTTAAAAGAAGAAGAAAAAAATAATAATGTGCCTAAAACCAGTAAAACAATGGGGAAATGTTTGGTACACGGGTCACGCTTTGAGCTCACCCTCCAGATATGTGCGAGCCACAAACTTGAGAAGCTCATCCAGAAGGATGACCGGGAAGGAAAGTTTCAGCACCATCATCCACTGCTCCACGTTCAGATGAGTGAGCTTGAAGATCATCTGCACATCAGAGGAGCAGCGTGTTCACATTTAAAATGTTCAAATTAAAGTCTGAAACAGTGGATCGCTAATATAACATGTCTGAGTCGCTCCTGCTGAAGCTGAGGACTCACGGGCAGGGGGTCGACGTAGATGATCATGAAGTGAAGAGACATGGAGAGGGTCATGGCACCCATCAGCCAGCCATTGCTCCAGGGGGGCATCCGCACCAGAGACTGGTTCTCTGACAAGCTGAGGGTGGAGGATAAGGGAGGTATAAGTAGGACGAACAAGTCCAAAACCACATAGAAAAGTCTGTTTGGAGGTGAAAATATATGTGAGGAAAAATTAAAATAACAAAAGACTGCAGAAATGGAGGCCTGGAGAACATGTTCTGTGGAATTAACCTCTAAAGTGCAGCAATGCATCAAGATAATAACCTGAAACTTTAGCATAATCAGCTCCAGAACCGCTTCAAGATAAAGACTTAAACAGCTTGCAACTTTTAAACGAGGAGAATGAAGTGACACACTTCCACAACATTTCCACCTGGATCCTAACAGCACCAGTTAATGAGCTACACTGTAAAGAACAACAAGAACCCCAGGTATACAGCGTGGTTTAGAGCACAGTCCTACCTGTTCAGAGCGTTGCACATCTCTATGGTGACCAACACAGACAGAGCCATGGTCATCGGCGGGGAAGACTCAAACACCTCACAGCGAATACCTTCAAAATCCTCGTTCTCCTCGCTGCACTGCATGAAGTGAGACTAACAGGTGGGACAAAAACAAATTAAGTTCTCACGGTGCCTAGACTGACACTGAACTATTTCAACAGTTCTGTTTGTCTATGGGAGAATAGTTGTGGAATGATTTTAAAACCAACCAGCTGGTAGAAGGTGACCGCTGGGCCCTCGTCACAATATAAAAACCACCAAGCAGCTGCTGCCACTGTTGCAGCACCAACATAACCTGGAGGAAGCGATATCAGAAGTCAGTAGGAATGATTAGAATATCGCCTTAAATGCTTCAACGGATGGGACCCCCCCCCCACCCAAAAAAAGAGAGAGAGAGAGAGACTACCTCCAATGGTCAGATATCTGAAGAAGAGCCAGCCTGAAATGAGGGGCTCTTTTGGGGAGCGGGGGGCTTTGCCCATGATGTCCAGGTCTGGAGGGTTGAAGCCGAGTGCAGTGGCAGGCAGACCGTCAGTCACAAGGTTGACCCAGAGAAGCTGGACGGGGATCAGAGCCTCTGGCAGACCCAAGGCAGCTGTCAGAAAGATACTGAAGGAGTGGGAAAAGACAAATCAAGTCACTTGAGTTCTTTCCTGTGGCAACAATGTTTCTTTTGAGTGTTTCATGCAAAGTGCGGTATAACGTGCTCACCAGACAACCTCGCCTACATTGGAGGAGATGAGGTAACGAATGAACTGCTTCATGTTGTTGTAGATGGCTCTGCCCTCCTCAACAGCAGACACAATGGAAGAGAAGTTGTCGTCAGCCAGGACCATCTCAGAGGCAGACTTGGCAACGGCAGTGCCAGAGCCCATGGCGATGCCAATCTCCGCCTTCTTCAAGGCAGGGGCATCATTCACTCCGTCGCCGGTCTTAGCAAAACATAGAAGGACAGTGGAACAGAAAAGACTTATCATTAATTCATTAACGTTTAAGGTGTTGGTTCATCAAACATCTATTTTCCTTTTTTCTCTCTCACCATGGCGGTAATCTCGTCAAAGCCCTGCAAGAACTCAACAATCTTTGACTTGTGGGACGGCTCTACTCTGGCAAAGCAGCAAGCCTTTCGGACAGCGTTCTTCTGGTCGTATGGAGAAAGGTCATCAAATTCACGGCCGGTGAAGGCCTTCCCAGTGACGTCCTCATCCTCAGAGAAGATGCCAATGCGTCGGCAAATGGCCACAGCAGTACCTTTGTTGTCTCCTGGAAGAGAGCACAAAGAAAAAGATTTAGTCTCTTTAGTTTAGTTTGAGGTGTGATGAGTGGACTTGTAGACCCACCAGTGATCATAATGACACGGATGCCAGCAGCCTTGCACAGTTCGATGGAGCTCATGACCTCTTTACGAGGGGGGTCGAGCATGCCAACACAACCAACGAAGGTCAAGTCAGTCTGGAAATAAGAAACAAAAATAGTAAATGCAAATCTGGGCGAAATCTGTTTCAAAACTTGGTTCTAGTTCACCCACCTCATATTCTACAAAATGGTTGGAGTCCTCCAGGTTCATCTCCTCCTTCTTCGGAGGTGTGTCACGTGTGGCGAGAGCCAAACAGCGAAGGGTGTCCCGCCCAGTGCCCCATTCCTTGATGACTGACATGATCTGGTCTTTGACTGGGGCAGTCAGTGGTACACGATTGGTGCCAACGCGAACATACTCACAACGGTCAATGACACCTTCAGGAGCACCCTAATGATGTAAAAAAAACAACAGTTTGAGTTTCTCACCAATAAAGTTAGCTTCAACATTCCGAATCAAATTTGTTTCTTTACTAGTTTTTTATCCATTCTTTATTTTTATGTCCTTACTTTGACAAACATTTTATTCCCGACAGGAGCTTTGGCCGACTTGGCAGGTGAGCAGTAGACTGACATGGACTTTCTGTCTCTGGAAAACTCCAGGGTGAACTCCTTCCTCATTAGCTGCTTGATGACCTGTAGAAAAGTCATAAGAAATATAAGATGAAATCGCCCTCTGCTAAAACCCAAGTTTTCAATCTTGGTAACATGTCGATAAACCATCATGTCTTATGTGTTAATCAGTCTATCATGAGAAAAACTGAGCACACCGCGTTAGCAGTGGATTTAATCTGAAATTTGCAGAAGTTAATTCATACAGCTCATATGTTCTAGATTAAAAATAGAGGATCTAATCCTGATGGAGAGAGGCTGTACAGCTAATGTGAATGCTTGGTGATAAAACAAGTAGCACGAGTTACTACAAGCTAGGTGGAGATGCTACTCCTTTTTACTTTTATGTCCCAACAAAGTATGCTTAACCATAACAAAGTAAATAAAGTTTATTTGTGACAGCGTTATAGCCAAAATGTAAATGAGTCTTCATTTTTTGATTTACAAATTTTAAACCAAAATAACTGGCTGTGCTTCTAAACTAATTATTTGCTTGTCTGTCACAAATACTGCATCATATAGCCTGTATTAGTATTATTGCCTATGAGTTTTCCGACTTGCATCTGAAACAGTCAAGTTAAGTGAAACGCCTTTCCCAGATCAAAAAATTCTGACAAAAGAAAATGAAAAACAGAATAACAACTGCTGGAGTGGGATGTAAAGATTAATAGAGTGCATGAAAATCAAGTTGGCCAATGAGTAAAACCCTGAAAATGTGTTGAACGATGCCGAATTACTCTTTGGAACTGAAAAACGCCAGAGAGCTGGTTTTATACCTACACAAAGTCTAGCTTTTTCATATAATTATATAATGTGATCCTTTTCCAAAAATAAATAATGTCTATGTTATGAATGGGTTAGTTTAAAGTACAACTGATCTGTTAACTTACATATCCTGCTCAAAGTTGTTTTAATGAACTTACCGAGCAGCAGGTGTTAGCTCTTTCGACCTTGGACAGACCACGCACTTCAGTGTTGAACACGTTCATCTTCTCCACCAAACAGCACAGGGCTGTCTCAGTGGCCTCCCCCACTTTCTCATAAATACCCTTGGACTATAGCGTGGAAAGAAAGAAATTATTAGATAAATGTATTACTAAGACGCTACGACAGCATGTAAACCAAAGTGTCATCGGCATAGAACATTGCAAATGCTCTGCTGACCTCGTTGTAGTCCAGAGAAGAGTCGTTGCACAGAGCGCAGATGGTCGCCAGCTCAACCAGTCCATCAAACTGTCCGCATTTCATGTGTGCATTATTCTTTGTGCTAATTAGAAAAGTAAAAAAAAAAAGTTTATTAAACTTAAGCACTCAAATTGGATCAAAATATTGTATTGCTGAAAAAAGTTATTTGGTGTTTTAGTGTGGATTTGTCACTTACACTTCTCCTTCAGGGGTGTACTTTGAGCCTGAAATGTCAAACTGACTCAGGGCAACACTGTCACCGTCAACTTTATCAATGATGAACATCTGCAGAGAAACAGATCATAAGACACAGTTTACAGATTTGATCTGCGTCGCCATTCATCATTTCAGAGTTGGGTTGAAAGCTGGCGTTTGATGATCAGACCAACCTTGGTGACACACATCTGGTTGGTGGTGAGTGTGCCTGTCTTGTCGGAGCAGATGACGGAGGTGCAGCCCAGAGTCTCCACGGAGGGAAGGCTCCTGACGATGGCGTTCTTTTTGGCCATACGACGTGTACCCAGAGCCAGGCAAGTGGTGATTACGGCAGGCAGGCCTGTGATGGAAAGAAATACCAGAGCACAATATGCTTTCAACACTGCTCAGGGATGGTGAGGAAAGGTCAAACATTAGAAATTGTGCTTCTAAAGCTAAAAGAATTGTGACATCTAACCCTCACTCCCAGCAGAGATGAAAGAACACATTTTAATTTAAAGTGTTCAATTATCCTCTTGTAATTTAGCCAGGACGATTCTGGTTAAGTTGACTGCACGTGATAAGCAACAGTTTCAAACACCGTTAGGTAACCCAATGGGCTGCGTCAAACAGACGTTAATCTCTGGGGTTTACCTTCAGGGATGGCAGCCACAGCCAAAGCCACAGCAATCTTGAAATAGTAGATGGCACCACGGATCCAGGAACCCCCGTGGACAGGGTCATTGAAGTGGCCAATGTTGATTATCCACACAGCCACACAAATGAGGGAGATAACCTGTAGGAAATACGCCAGACATGAGTCTAGTTTTATTTGTATAGGTTTTTAATTTTTTTTTTTTTAATATTAATTCACAGGGTCATCATTTTGTTTGGGAGGGGTCTATGAGCATATGTTTACATGTACTAGTTATTTTCTCTGATACTGTTATTTTTAAAAAAGTTATATTTAAAATGGGTAATGGGTTAGTATGTATAAAGGTTTTAAAGGTTTTTGGGGAACAAACGGCAACTATTTCCTTATTCACTAGAAACAACAGAGCTGTTATTATTTATTTATTACTTATTTATTTTATTTTCTGCAACAATTTGTTTCAATCTGTCACTGATATCTGTACAGGTACGCTGAAACATAAAATATATATGATAGCAGAAGAAGAACTAACAATTGTTGCTGTAAAACCAGCCATGCTTTGTTGTTCTTCTGCATTTTGACATAACTTTTTATTACTGCCTCGTGGCCCAGCATGAGTATCTCCACAATTTCTTTTCGTGTTCTTGCATAAATAAATATATATTTGTTCTAGCAAAATATAAAATTAGTTTTAAGACTATAAGGTAGGTTTTGTGTTCCTCTACCTTGGAAAGCTGCTCTCCAAACTCATCCAGTTTCTGTTGCAGAGGGGTCTTCTCCTGCTCCGTGGCTGCCATCTGGTCACGGATCTTCCCGATCTCAGTGGAGACACCAGTTGCAACTGCGATGCCGATGGCTTTACCTGCAGCGATGTTGGTGCCCTGGTTAGAAGTTACAGACAAGAAGACATCCTTTAGAAAACAGCTCAACCAGCCTATTGTACAACTTTCAAATGGTCCTTTATGAATATTTCCTCAGATGATGCACTTTACTCAACCTGACAATTTAATATGCCATAAAATGCAAGAAAATTTTTATAGCATTTTCTGCTGAAGAAAATGTACTTTTAAATACCATTAGTGGTGAGAAAAATAACATTGAACTGCTAAATTCCTTCGACAGCAGAGAGTAGCAGCAGTTATGACCAGGGGCGATTCTAGAGTCTGTCCCCAGTGCTTGGAATGGTTCTTGGCTTGAACAACGCAGTGGCCATTGGCGTTAGAAGCATTTATAATGTTGCGGGGACACACTGGTGTATTTTAATGGGTTGTTAAACATCTATGTTTACAACAAAGAGTAGCCTGACCAACGGCTCTCCTTGTTTGAACAGGGCACGCGCCGCTTCTCTGACACGTCCTACCCTGACAACTACCGGCAGTAATGTAGCACTAAGCTAGCGCCGGCTAAGATTCTACAGACGTAGTGCTCCACTTTTCATTACACAACCTAATAAACACTTTGTGTAAAATCATTGCAATGCGAAACCCATTGTTGTTGGAGGAAAAGGGGGTGGAGCTCCTGCAGGTAAGGGGCGTTTCACTTCGGGTCAAATTGAGATCACTGATTGGTCAGTTACTGACGAGCCTACTGGATTGATTGACAGATGGCGTTGAGGATCCAACTTGTGCAAAAAAAAAAAAAAAAAAAAAGATTTTACTGATCCGTTTAAGACTGTCATCATTTATTCCAAACTTATTCAATATTTTGATGAATCTAAGGTTTGCGAAATGAGCTTCCTAACAAAACTGTAATGATGGTTTCTTTATTTTCAGGGGTGCTGAGTTAAAATTTAGGGGTGTTTGAGCACCCCCAAATAGAGGCTAAGTGCGCCACTAGTTATAACATAAAAATAGCTTAAATGGCACCTTTCTGATGAACAACTGTCACAATCCTTCATCAGTTCACGTCAGAAAGACCTTTTAATTAATAAAACCTGCAGTTTTATAACTATAATCACAATGAAATGGCTGCAGTAATGGTTATTAAATGAGCTGGAGGTGTACAATAAAAGGAGATGCACACAGGAGCCTGAACGAGTTCTTCAGATTTGATGGCAATCAAAATGTCAAGAGATAGTAAAGGAGGGCAGGAGGCTGGTCAGAGACTCACAGAGAACAACATGTTCTTTTTGTCCTGGTTGACGGCTCGGGGGTCTGGGACAGCATCCGTGTGTTTGATCACGCTGACAGACTCTCCTGCAGACAGAGAGATTGGGTGGATTGGTCAGGGAAGACTACAAGACACCAGAAACACGGTCTCCTGTTTGTGTTGAAAACAGACCTGTCAGGATGGACTGGTCCACACGCAGAGTAGTGGACTTGATGGAGATGATCCTGATGTCAGCTGGCACTTTGTCACCAACTATTGTCCACACAACAGCGCACAGATAAAGGCACAAAATCAAACGCTTTATTCACTTAAACCACATGGACTCGTTTTGATTTGATCTATTTCTTTTGCAGCTTTACAGTTCATAACAATGTGACAGCAGCTTTACAGCTGGACGGCGGATGGAGGGGTGCGGGGCTGATTGACTGGCTTTATCACTCAGGATGGATGGTGTTGTTGTTGAAAGCTGACACCGCAGTGAGAGTTGGAGGGAAAGGGAGGCCTTGGGGAGATCATGAAATGAGAAGAACAGGTGGAACGGGGAGAAACAGAGGACTAAGTCCACATAAAAGGCCTTCAAGGCCTTTTTCTCTTCTCTCCTGCACTCAACACCCCTTTTCCTCAAGTGATTGCTTTAATCCTCCTGCTGCCCTTGGGTCAAAATGACCCGCAAGGTCTCAGTTTTAAAAGTGAGACCTTTTGGCCTTGAGGGCAGGATGAATGCTAAAAGACTGGTGTCAATGTTCACGGACTTAACAACCCATGTGATTTGTCACAGGGATCGGACAAAATATAAATAAATTAATTAATTAATTAATTAATTAATAAAACACTGAAAGAAAAGCATCCTGCTGTTTTATGTTAAAGTTCCACTGATAATATGAGCAAAAAGTTATTTATGTTTATGCATTCATGAGGTCTTTTTGTCCAAACTTCGGTCTGGACTGGTCACCTGCAACAAACCTAAACTTGGAATTTGTAAAAATCTATTTTTTAGACACTAAATCAGTTCATTTATCAAACTGCAGCATAAATAATGAGCATTATTAAACTTTTAGCTTCTTTCTACTCTTAAAAACACATTGAAGGCACCTTCAATGTGTTTTTTAATGAATACTGGGACACGTTTAGGTGTGTAAGCCATGTATAGTTCAATAAATATAATAAACAAACATTTTAATTTCACATTGAAACTTTAAGTTTAGAGTTAAAAAAAGCTAACGACAATCTCTGCTTGTTTTTCTTAGTTATTGTCTTGTGTAAAATCAGAGGAGTCATTAATTAGTCTGAACAATCATTTGTTAAGAATTTGTGAATCTTTAATAAAAGTTGTAAACTATTCAGCATGAGCTAATAAAATTAACTTTGTTTCAGACATTTTTTGTTATAATGTCTCCTCAGTTAAAAAAAAAAATCCCAGTAAAATGCTTAATATCACAGACGTTGATAATGTTTGCTTATTATTTTTGTTTAAAATTGCCAAACGGACTAAACAGTGTTGTAAGACTGCTGTGCATGCAGACTGAATGAATATAATAACAGTAAAAACATGCAACATTCATTATTTCTGAGTTCTGCTTTTATATTTGAAGTAAAGCTCAAATGAAGACCCCTGCCTTGGTGTTTCATGACCCACAGAGGGGTTCTGACCCAGCTCTTGGGACTCGTGCTCTAACTCAGGGGTTCTCAATCCTGGTCCTTGAGGAACCCCATCCTGCATGTTTTAGTTGTTTCTCTGCTCCAACACACCTGATTCATGTTCTAACTGTGGGATTATTTGGAGTTGTTGGAAGTCATCTACTCACTGTTCTGCCTCCTCTACAGGAACATTTAGGAACGTTTTCACAACTTTTAGGCAAAATGCAGGAGGTAAAGATACAAAAAGTAAGTTTAAAAAGCAAGAATCTTACCAGAAACCTCCACCACGTCCCCAGGAACGATCTCTCTGGCTTTGATTCTCTGCACACTCTTCCTGTCTGCTCTGTAAACCTTTCCCATTTCGGGCTCGTACTCTTTCAGGGCCTCAATGGCGCTCTCTGCGTTGCGCTCCTGTTGCAAGAAACAAAACAAAAAATGCACACAGAAAACACTGAGGTTTTTTTTATGTCTAATGTGTATAATTCAGTGAACTTGACAATGTTTGTTGTGTAGTCATGATGATATAATGATGGATGGATAAGGATGGAGCAAATCCATTGCAAAAATAAGTTTCATGATGGGTCATTATTATTCCAGGATTTTTTTATTTCCTATAAGTAACATTGTTTTTTGTGTAAATTGCCAATGACTACATTTTGCTTGATCCCCTGTCCTGTTTCATGCCATTTACCACAATGTTTCAGCTTTTCATGATACTTTTACCACAATACAACCATCAGCCTACAGTTCGTGGAACAGAAGCTTGTCCATTCATTGAGCACGTGTAGTTAGATTTTCTGTCACCTGCTGCCCCCTGCTTGTTCTGAATCTTTAAATAAATGTGCAGAGGTGGTTAGATGACAGTTCTGTCTTTTGTCCATTTTGACACAGACTGTTTTGGTTGGGTTGGTTCACAACTGCTGAATTGAACTGGACCTGGTTCCATTTTATTTTCCCCGATGTGATTTTTGTCATGAACTGGTTTAGTACAAAAGAACCAGTCTGAGTTGAAGTTTACAAACGACCACCAGTGGAAGCGTCAGACTGTGATGGTGGACTGATGTTCGGTTCAGTCGGGGGGGTTTCTTCAAGGCTGCCCCCAACCGCCTCAAAGTGTAAAGCCCAACTTATGCCAGCTGCCCTCCCTCTCTCCGCTCTCCTCCATACCCTCAATGTGTGAATCCTTGTGCATAGTTTCCAAATGACTAATGGTTGATACGCACCCCCCCCCCCCCCACACATAGCCCCCGTCATCAGTCCCACCCCCCACACACACCTCAAATCTGCATGATTGTCCTTTTGTCATTTTACTTGAATCTTCAGGCTGCAGCTCGTCAGCCTTTCTCTTTCCTCCACTTGCCTTTAACCTTTGACCTTCCCACCTTGCACCTATGTCAAACCTGTCATTCCGGTGGGAGCGTGTGCTCTGCAGAAGGACACGAGGCTCCAGCAGGTCACGGCGTTTGTGATTTATTGTGCGTGACTGTTACTAAGTTTGAGAGTCTATTTAAGTGTGTGCGTACAATACAGAGAGTACGGGCCGCCGCGTGTCCTTGTGTCCGCAATTGTTCCTCTTTGCACAAGTGTGTGTGCGTCTGCACACGTGTGTGTATGAGCACTGACCTGCCACACTCCAACAATGGCATTTGCAATGAGGATGAGGAGGATGACGAAGGGCTCCACAAAGGCAGTGACGGTTTCTTCCCCTTCTTCAAACCAAGCCAGCACCTGGCACACACACACACACAGACAAAGTTTATTTTAGAACAAAACCATAGATAATTAGTCCTTTATGGCAGCAGGAGAAGTGGACAATCATATATTTATCTGTGTGTTTGCAAAATGTTTGATGAAAAATTGAATCAATCTTTATGAAACTCTAAAGAAAGTAATCATTACATGTACGTCTGCAGGTGGTTTAACCCAATTTAAGATGGCCGTCACAGCTAATGGATATTAGCCAACACAATAATGACTCTTAACTCAGGGAAGCTTCCAGGTATTGAGCTAAAATCTGGTGTGGTGGTAGTTCAGAGTTATTCCCATTAAATACTTCAAGCACCAGTGGATTATTTGAAAATTTTGTTTGAAACGTTGGCGTGACATGTCTGATACTTTCATTAGAAATGTAACAAACTACTGTAATCTGAAAACTTTTAATTACTGATCATTATTGATTAAAACAACAATTGTCTGTATCAGTTCAACCAGAGATAAATTATTAACAAGACTTGAAGAAAAGTGAATTTTGGCAATATATATATATATTTTTTTTAAGAAAAAAACTATTTTTTTTAATAGTTCAAGTACAAGAAATGGTTGAAAATTGTGGTCCTGAGGAAATAAAATCCCACCTGTTGTAGACAAACATTCAAATGTCTACCATTTAGAGAAACGGCGTTTAACCAAAATAATAATAATTTAAAAAAAAGTGGACTGTTGTCATCTCGAAACGCTGCAACGGCTATTTCATAAACTTTACATGACATCCTGGTTTGCATTTCATGTGTATTTTTTATAGAATGCTATGATAGTTTGCATGTGCAACCTGGGACATTTTCAACAAGAACATCCCAACATTTCTGTTGAATTAATCGTGTGACATAAAACTGACAAATGTGCAAAACGTTTTGAAATTAAAATCTCTAGTTCAGAGTTGTGTTAAAATGACGGCAACCCACTTTAGTTTTTGTTTCTTTTAATCTGGTCAGGATTAAACTCCATTGCTGCTTTTGCATCGTCCAGTCTCAGCACCCTTTGCTCTATTTCAACCCGACCAGGTTGTTCACGATGTCAGTGGCTTTATTTGATGTACCAGTAAGCGGGACGTCACAGCTCAGCCACTCGAAACTTACCAACAACAATTAAATAAAAGAGAACTAAAGTCAAAAACACTCAACATTCCTTACCATTGTTTTCAAAAATGCTGTGGCTAAGTTGATGCCACTTTTATTTCTTCGCCAGTAAATCAAGTCCATTTGATCTAACTCCATCTGAGATCAGCCGAAACGCAAAGAAACATCTGGAATAGTGTTGCCATTTTAATGGATATTTTATAAAAAGAGAAACACTAAAATGAATACTGTGGTTGCAAGGATTTTAAAAAGTTGTGTTGGATTCTTGTGAAGGAGATGAACTCATGATGTCACTCTCTGGCCAATCACTGGCCTGCAGACATCAAATTAATGCTCCTCAATCTACTTCCTGAGGAGAGCGGGGCAAAAAGTGTGTGTGCTGGGTGAGTGGGGTCCTTCATGATGCAGGTGGCTCTCTTCCTGCATCTGGAGGTGTAGATGTCTGTGATGGTGGGGAGACTGACTTCAACAGACTTCTGTGCAGCCTTCACCACTCTCTGCAAAGCTTTTCTTTCTGCAGCTGTGCAGCCTCCATGCCACACGTTGATGCTGGAGCACAGGATGCTCTCCACTGCACACCTGTAGAAGGAGGTGAGGACTGAGCTTCACAGTCCAGCTCATCTCAGCCGCCTGAGGAAGTAGCGTCTCTGATGAGCTTTCTTGATCAGGCTGGTGGTGTTGTTGCCCCAGCTAAGGTTGTCATTCAGGCGCACACCCAGTATATGTAATATAATATATGTATGTATTGGTAGAGTTAAATAGACTGTCACTGTTAGTTTAAGTCTGTTTTTGTAATATTTGGATCCAACAGTGGGTCTTTTATGGCTTATATTAGCTCTTTACTTTAAATTGATGCTGCACCTGTTCCTCTATGTGACTTTTTATCTTTTACTGCAAACTAAAACATAAATTTATTACGACAAGTCAGTTTTTATGAGAAGTGCGATCCATCGGTGGCTCAGTGCCTCTTCTCCATATAGTTCGGCACGTGGGCGCCCCTGTGAGACCGAGTCCCTCCGTACAAAGGCAGATCTGTTCAGGAAAGGCTCTGTGTTGACACCGACACAGATTAGTTGCAGGTCAGCGAAGCACAGATGGGGAAAAAAGAGTAAGAGTCGTCCCGTTATCCTCATGAGCACTTCAGTGTCTCCCTCCGCATCGTAATCCTCCTTCCATTTGTTACATCCCTCATCTTTTCTCACCCTTTCTTTTAGATAAGGCCCAAATGCTGCCTCCCTTCAGTCTGTCTTTGTGTTGCTCCTCTTCCAAAGACACAATCGATCTGCTCAGAGTCTGTCAGCACGTCGCCGTGCTGCAGCATTCCTGTGTGTATGAATAGGACGAGCATGTATCTGCAGCATTCAGTGAAACCATATACCACTCTGAATCTGCTCGTTTGTCACTGTAACAAACAAAAGCCATTGTGCAACTCAATCCTTGCACCCCCCGTCCTCCATTCTGCCCCCTGTCTTTTTGTGTGCCCTGCTGCTACAAGCCATCCCTCGTTCCTGTCATCCTTGACCTTTGTCCAAGGATACAGTTTCTCGTCCTGGCTTGAGACTTTCTTAAAATAAAACTTGTGCTATGCATATGTGCCCCTGCGCACTGTCTTTCTCTTTGTCTTGCTCTCTCTCTCTCTCTCTCTCTCTTTTTAACACACACAGCCATCAGGCCTTCTAGGGCCACAGTGACAGCTGTGCATGGAGACCGGGGGGCAAAGATTGAGGATTAAGACAATGTGAGCAACGTGTCCTTCTTAATAAAACCGCAGCCGGTAGGGACAAGAGTGACACAGACAAATGAGAGCTTCTCCGAAATTCATTCAGTATTTTCCTCGTGTCCGTGCACTCACTGACAGCTCCCTTCTTGTCCAAGAACATATCTGTCTTTTTAATGATCAGGTTTCTTCTTCTAAATTATATTCATATGTCAACGTGTTTAAAACCATCAACAGCTTTGAGAAACATGTACTCAGTGATGCACCTTCAGCTCTGCCATTTGAATGGTGGAGCTTGTCGGCTCGTCAGAAGAAAGCAATGCTTGGACAGAGCGCTGAGGTCTTTGCTGACAACTTTGGCTCTAATATCAACCTGATTTGTCGAAAAAAATCAACTCCGGAATCACAGGATGGAAATAATTGGTTGCACATCTACTACTGCACGGCATGGATCGTCGAACAAAGGTACATTCGTGCCAAAGCCAGTATGGGCTGAAACTTTTAACAACTATCTGGCGTTTGCAAGGGATTCTTCCAAATTGTCTTGAAATTTTTTTTGCAAGGGATTCCTCCAAATTGTCTTGAAATGTTTTTGCAAGGGTCCTCACTGAGTCGCAGCAGCTTGCAGTCTTGAACTATGAACATGTTCAAAAAAAATTCTTGCAGGCATCTCTAACCCACCTCCATTTGTTGAGCACTAGAGCTGCATAGGAACTCTATTGTGACGGGAAACATCTGGAGCTACAGCCCCGCATGTCCAGGTCTAACAACTGTGCCCATTAATTAGTTTAAAAATACAGGTGTAAAACTGCCTATTTTTCATTTCAAACATGTACTTCAGGACAAGGCAGGTGTTGAAATATGGTTCATGGTCTAGATCAGGGGTCGGCAACCTGCAGCTCTGAAACCACACGCGACTCTTTGGTCCCTCTGCAGCAGCTCTCTCAAGCTTTGACCAAAACTGACATAAAACTGAATCTTACTGATTTGTTGTTCTACAAATAACAAAAAAGGATGAGTTCAAACAGTTTTCCTGTCATTTCTTTTGCAAATATGTGAACATTGGAATGAGTACAAGAAGTAGCACATATTTTAACTTGATGGTTTATTTCTTTATATGTAGAACTGTCTGCATAGTTTATAGATTTTTTTTTATTAAAAAATTTGTAAAAAATGTTTTTTCCTCCCCGTCTTTTAAATAATCTTGTCTTTTATTTTAATAAATGTTAAAAATCATTAGATATTTTTTGCTTTATAATGTCACCCCTACTGGCCACAAAAGCCCCATCCAGCAAAAAGTGTCTGATGGGCCACCAGTTGATAACCACAGTTGTAGCAGGTTGTTGTCTGGACACATTTAAAGCAAAGTGCTATGTGTTGTCATCTTTGTATGTTCCCATACAATGGCAAAATTGGTTCTCTGCAGTGGGCAGCTATGTAAGCACCCAGGGAGCAAATGGGGATTGGGTGTCTTGCTCAGAGACAATACAAGATGTGACACCACAACAAGTGGGCATGACTTGGGATTGAACCTGGGACTTTTTGGTCCTGAGTGGGCTGCCCTACCTTTCCATCTCGGCTCCCACTTAATTAAATTTAATGAATGAAGGTGTACAAATGGCTCTTTTGAGCTTAGAGGTTGCAGACCCCCGGCCTAGATTACAGCTTTGAAGCCATGCTTGAGAAGCATGGGTTGTGATTTCTGTGGCCATGTAAAAACTGCAACAGAAAATGTTCTTATTTGTTTTGCAATTTTCTCACAATTTTGAGTCACACGCTAGTCTCCAGGAGTAGCAGCACAGTAAGAGACTGGCTCAAACGCCAGCTTGTATGTTGCTGTGGTAAAATGTATGTGTATAAAAATAAAGCTACAGCTCTGCAGGCGAACCCTGACGTTCTTAAACTTGAATTTGGGTTAGTAATCGCTTTGGAATATGCTTCTTTTGGGAACAAATAGCTCTACCATTCCACGATTTAGCAAAGTTTGTAATGTTTCAACGTGGAAGCTCAGAGGGGAAACTAACGGAGCTCAGATTAATAAATATCAGGGAGCATGATGTTTCGCTCCAGATCAGAGACTAAATAAAACATCACGAGATGAATTTTAAAATAAAAGCCCTGCTGATGCCTTCCTTGTACTAAGTCAACACAAATGGGCACAAAAGACTCACAAAGGAGATGCACGCAGCCAGAAGAAGGATTCTGACCAACAGGTCCTCAAACTGCTCCACCACCAACTCCCAGATGCTCTTTCCTGAGACAAAAGCAAACATCAAATGATACGTGTTCACCTGGTTTGTACGAAGGTGTTAAAATCCTAAAGTTATTAAAAAACTACGTGCAAACTAATTCAGGGTAACGACGCTCATATCGTCCCGTTAGTTGAGACTTTGCTCTTTGGGATTTTAAAAAGTGATCTCTGTTCCCATCAACGGGCACAAACAGCCTCTTCTTGAGCAAAGTGTGATGTGAGCCTATTATTAGCAGTTTGGGTCACACAAACAGCACAACAAGAAGCCAATGACGGGAGTTAAACAAATGTCCGTGTCGCTTGTCAACACAGGAAGTGAGTGGAGCAGGTGTGTCCGTGAGGCTCGGTGTTGAGAGATGAACTTTGATGGACATGCAGTAAGTGACGGGCAGGTGCGTGACAGGACTCACCCTCCTCTGCTGGCAGCTCTGTTGGTGGAGACAGAGAGAGAGAGTTAATGAAGCCTCTGCAGGTTTGTCGTGTTCTAACGCAGCAAAAAGGTGATAAAACAAAACGTGGGCGTTCAGATCTGTTAATCTGGGGGGTGCTGTGTCAGGGTTATGAGTCGTAAATATCTTACCTGCTGTAGATAGCTCTTTGAACGAACCCAGTTTGGAGAAATTTTGATCGGATTGACAAGCTGGTGGCTAATCCGAGCGAGACCAAGACCGAACAGAATGGCTGCTGATTTAAAACATCTCCACTCTAAAAAACTCATAGTTTTTCAAGCAAATATACTTAATTAACCTTCACACAGTCTTCTGTTTCACGTTGTTCGGTCTTTTATGTCTATTTTAGTTGTTTTCTGGCGCAAATAGTGGAAGCAGCAGCTAGCTGTAGCACTCCTGGTGCAGTCTGGGTCACTTCCTGTAGAAGTGTTTCATTTCCACTGGAAAACAACGTATTGCAGAACTCACTGCGGTGTTAAGGTTTTTAAATTATTGTCCACTCAGACTGTTATGAATATTTTTTTAATGATGTTTTAATTCAGCAGTAATCCACGTCGGACTCAACTTTGCTCAGACTAGCTGTTAGCCCATCAATCTGGTCAGCATTTAACTATATTTCTCCAAACAGAACTATCTACGACAGGTAAGATAGTAATTGTTCGTAACCTTTCCACATTTCACTTAAATTGTGCTGTTTACGCCAGTTATTTTCAGACTTCATGTGCTTTGGAAGGGAATGGCTTTTAAGCTAAACAGATGAGGCCGATAATGTTTGGTTTGTTTAAACCTAGTTGGATTCAGAATGAGTTTAGAGTTTTATTTACATTTTACTTCCTCACTCTGCAGAGAGAGTGCTGCTGGAAACATCTGTTGATAACAAGTTCACCTTTTCTTCAGAAATGCTCAATCTAAAACCTATATCAGTCGCCAGAAACTGGACAACACATTTACTCCTTAAACACACACATACACATGCACGTACGCACGCATGCACGCACAAACGCACACACACAGTCCTCAAATCCTACAATTTTTCTCTCTTCCTCCTCTTCATCCCTCTGTGCTTCAATTCTCTCACATCTTTCATCCAAACTAAGTCCATCCATCCATTCCAAACTAAGTCCATCCATCCATCCATCCATCCATCCATCCATCCATCCATCCTGCTCTCCCTCACCGTTGTAGCCATACTTTTCCAGGTTCTGCTTCACCTGCTCAGGCGGCAGGCCGGTGTCTTCGGTGACCCCAAAGTAGGCCAGAACGTCGGCCGACTCTTTGGTGTGCGAGTTCTCCATTCTCACAGAAACGGAGAGGCTTCAGAAGAAAGGGATAAAAGAAGGAAAACAGAAACTCTCACATCAATCTGAGAAGCTGATGATAAAACTGAGACTAGAAAAGTCTAAATTAAAAAAAAAAGCAGTTTTCACCCACCACTTTCTTCAGTGTGGGACTGGGATTAAAAAACTGGTGACCCCCCTCCACGCCTGCACTCTCTCTGGGCTGGTGCTCTCCTCCAGAAAGTGCGACCCGGCAAACTTTCCTGAAAAGTTTTATACAGACGAAAAACTGGCCTCATTGGTGCGCGCTCCCCATGGCTCTCACTTCCTATTGGACGGGCTCGCTGCAAACAGGTGGGCAGGGGGTGCCCTGTGGGGAAGAATAGGAAGAGAGGGAGGTGAGTGGGGTGGGCGAGGGCAACAACTGCAGAGGGATCCAGCAGCTCGGCAAGCTGGAAATAAGATGTGATGAAGAGAGCGTGCACGGTCAGGACAAAAAGAAGACAGGCAGGGACACTGATGCACATGTGGGCTCACGTGTCTGTAGACAAATGGACGCTCGGGCCAGCGAGAAGACTCTTGGAGGGAAAGGTGCTTATTTTTACCAACGGCAGTCATCTCTGATATCTTGATGCTCTTCTAAAGTGGTTTCCATCAAACATCTTCAGGCTTCCCTGGTTTGTTTTTGGACTTTGGTTGTTTTTTCCACTCACTTTCAGTCCTGAACATTTTGAGACAATAATTCAGCTGAATAACACATTTACTAAAGCCAGCAGCTCAGGGGCCAGGAATCCTACAATTATTGTCATTTTGTAATTTAATTTACATTTTTAAATTTAGTTTGATTTCAGATTAATTCATTGGTGGGCCAGACTGAGCTCACTTGTGGACCTGCTGTGGCCCTCGGGCCACCAGTTGAATTGAACCTGCATTATTGATTCCCCTTTTTTCATGTTTTATTGCCCTCTAACTCGTCTGCTGTGCTACTTAAGCTGTTTACATTTGTAAACAATCAGCTCATCCATGGGCTGGGCTCCACATTGTTGTTTTTATAACTTTCATACTTTTTAAAATATTTAACTTTATATACAGACATTTTCCACGTTGAAACAAATCGAGAAATTTTGTGTGCTGTTCTGCTACAGTTAGCCTTTAGCCAGCTTTTGCTACTTTTAGGTTCTACCTAGTCTTTTATTAATATTAGCTACTTCTTTGTTAATTTTAGCTTGCAGCTTGCAACAATTTGCAGCCAGTTTCAAAGACACAAATATTCCAATTTCTACAGTTGAACCAATAAAGATAACCAAAGTAAACAGTCTGACATATAAAACAGCATTTTAGCACGAAACAAAGGGGTCCACACGGACCCGATAGCTGAAACTTACCTTGCCGAGCTTTTAGCTGTTTCAGTAGATGAATCAGCTGAAGGATGGTGCATCTCTCCGCTTCTGTTTCAGCTCTTTTTTGGACCTTTTCCCACTTGTTTATTTCCTGAAGACATGGCTTTCAGATAATGTTCATCTACTGTAGGTGATTTATTAGTTTCTGCAGCTCTTCTTCTTGTTTCTGCCACCTTTATTATTTTTTTTGAAGCAGAAATTGTTGGGATCTGTTTTGAGGCTACTTTTTGTTATTCTGTTGTGTTTATTTTTAGCTTTATTCCCTTTTGGTTATTATGTTTTATTTTCTGTGTTAGTTCTGTTACTTGTGTTTGAATTGGATCAGCCTTTGTGTTTTCCTCCGGGCCACAAGCGGCACCTTCCTCATTAATATTTTTTCCAGTTGGTCTCTGCTCCTCGGCCTTGCCACGCCCCCTACACCTGTTCTCAGTTGTCAGTTTGCTCAGGTGTCTCTCCTTCTCTCGTCATCTCCGTCCTTTCAGTCCCTCAGCTTCACTCACCAGCAGCGTCTAGCTCTAGCACTTGTCCTCAGGTGAACTGTGCTGCCACATCAGCTTTTTGTTTTGTTTGTTTAAAAAAAAAAGTTTTTTTTTTCTAGTTGTTCACTGCATTCTTGGAGCCACTCGATAGAAATTATCCATGGTGTAATGTAAAAGAAGTAAAAGTAAAAAAAAAAAAGAAGCTAATAACTCTTTAAAAAGCCTGCAAACTCCATCCATCCATCCATCATCTTTTACCCGCTTCTTCCTTTTTGGGTCACGGGGGTCACTGGTGCCCATGTCCAGCCATCACTGTGCGAGAGGCGGGGGACACCCTGGACAAGTCGCAAGTCCATCCCAGGACTGCAAACTCTAACCACTTAAAATTTCAATATATCTGGGACACTTAGAGGCAAAAGTAAAGAAGTCAGAGGTGATTTAAAACTTTTGCACAACACTGTGTCAACATTAAACATAAAAATGATTCAAGATATTGAAATAAGTATTAAAACTAGGTCTAAGTTTTAATTTTTAAATAAAGATGTAGTTCTTCTTCTTTCCGGGGAGCTGGTGTTGATCTCAGGCAATGACTGAGCATCAGCCGGTGGACACCACGGACAGAACAAACCAACGTATTGTAATTGAATAATATCTATTAATTTAAATTAATAATTTAATTAATAATAAAATGGATTTAGGTAGGACTTGGAGTACCCGTATTTATCTGAAAACTGCAGGTCCGGCCCATAATTCAAGAGTTTGAATCGCTGCAATAAAACAATTGAAAATCTTTCTGCTACAATATACTTTTAGCCTGGATTTTTAAAAATTATATTAACAAAGATTAAAAATGAGAAACAGCTGCTCATCAGTTTATCATCCTGTCATGTGCAGCTGGTCACATCAGAGCAAATGTTGATCCTGAAAACACTCGACGACTTGTCTGTTTGGTGTCGTTCTCGTCAGCCTGTTCTTGTTTTGATGAAGGTTTCTGTAACTCTAGAGCTGAAGTAAACATCTGGAAGCTGTGTGGCAGATGTTTTTAAGATCTGCTCTGCCTCTGAACCGTTGTTCTGTTCTGGACCTCTCTGTTGTAAAACCGGACGAGCTGAAGGTGGCTCACTGACATTTAGCTCAATCTCCTGCAGGGATCAGGTTACTGCAGCCCATCTAAATGTTGTGCTCTAATGCTGATAAAGCACAGTGGTGATAAGACCACACACACACACACACACACACACACGGACACACACACACACACACACGCACACACACACACACACACGAGCAAAACTCAAGCTAGTGTTTTTGAGCTATGAATCATCAACTCCTGAAACACAAAAATAAGAAGGCTTTTGATGTCGTAGCTGCTGATGGTGAATCCTGGTGCCCGAGCTGTAAATTCATCATTTCAAGGTGCATTCACTGTCATGTTCCATGTTGTAATTGTTAGCTTTATGCTAGTGGGTTAATAATAACAGGAGGGAGGACACAGTCATAATGACAGAGGATGTCCTCGGTGTTGACATGTCTCTGCTTTGCAGTCGGCCCGTGCTTATGCTGTTTTGTTCTTTTTACAGCCGAGGACAAACCTGTTGCTACTCTTCTAGTCCACTGAAGCAAATTTATTTTTCATGAGGGATTCAGTAAAAAGCAAAGGTTTAATGAGCACACGCCTTTGGAATGGGATAAGATAAGCAAAACATTGAAAAAATAAATAGTTTGTTATTTATTATACATAAACATGTTTTGTTGGCACATTAAAAGAGCCTACCATATTTTTTGCTGTATAAGTCACAGTTTTTTGCATAAATCAGCATGACTGCGACTTATACAGTGAAGCGACGTATTTGTTTTTTCCCATGTTTATAACCCAATTTTTGGCTGAGATCTGACGATTTCATTCATTCTGACATGGAAAATATTGAACACTACAATTTTCAGCCACTAGAGGGCCCTCGACTAATATGGCAAACCAAGCGTCTCATTAATAGGTAAAAGTGGCTATTAATGAGACACTTGGCTTGCCATACAAAGCCACCTTCGTCTCGCTCTGGAACTCCTGGAGCAAACATGAAATCAGCTGCATTTTGCCGCCCAGGCGAAATGCAGCTGATTTGACGATTAAAGTTCACTTATTAAGGAAAAGTTCAACTGAGACACACCTTTGCTATAATGTTGAGCAAACAAATAATTGTTTTTAAGTGTTAATCTTGTTAATTTCTTGTTCAAGTCCTCCCGTGCACATTCCCACAGCTGCCATTTGGCAGCCATTCGATTTTTGGCACAACACTGGCCCACATTTCCATGTTGTCAGCGGTGACGCATAATAGATGCGACTTATACGGCGAAGTGACTTATTTATGTTTTTTCCACTTTATTAGACAAATTTGGACTACTGCAACGTGTATGGTGGAAAATACAATATTATTCTTTGCATTTTGTTACGTTACAAACTGTTTGGTCTTAATTATTGTCTTGAAGCTTTTTATGTGAACTATCAGCTACTGGGCAGTTTGGTGTTTTGATGTTCACCATTTTGAACATGGAGCAGAGAATACAAAACAAGTGATTACAGATAACCACACTGAAGGGTAAAGGTTTAAGACCATCTCCAAGCAGCACATTTTTTTCTGAGAGTCCACCATGCTGCCGTTTAGCTTTAATTTAAACACACGAATGCATCAAATCCTAAAATATGATAAAAGATGAAAACAACAAATATATGATCACTTTCTACATGAAAAATACAGCAATAAAAATCCTGACATGAAAACTATTAGCAGACTAGTGTACAGTGTTTTGATTAAATAAAATTAATCTAAGCTGGTGCTTTTATTCGGACTCCTTTTTGCATTTGTAAAGAGATTATATGAACTGGCACTATTTAAAATCAACTGAATTGAACAGAACTGATAATGAAGAATAAAGAAGAATGAATGAAGAATGAAGAAAAGTTCAATATTTGATTTAAAATCAAGAATGCCAACTTAAATCTTAACTCTAGAGCAGGGATCTGCAACCTTAGCGATAAAAAGAGCAGTTTTTTCCACTTTGCTTACTAATTACGATGCTCGGAGCCACAAAACCTGCTACAACTATGTCCTGTCAACTGGTGGACTGTGGACCACTTCAAGTTTGTTGGAGATGACATTCCTGGCCAGTAGGGTGATATTATAAAACAAAAAATGTCTAACTATTATTAACATTTATTCATATTTTTACATTTTAATACAAAAGACAAGACCAGATTCATATAAAACAAGAAAACACATATTATTTTTTAACAATTTTATAAAATTGAAAACACTGAACTCTGCAGGTTTATGTGAGTTCTCTTGAAGTAGTAAGTATCCTACCTAAAGCATAAAGCTAAAGACTGGATAAAATTAGGCCAGTTTGTTGGATATCCAGTTATATTTTTAAATTAAAACTAGAGAAATTACATTTCCTGTGGAAATGCGGTGTAAATGCTTATTGCAGAAGAACTTGGAAAACAGCTGAAATTAGCTAAAACATGTTGAAATGTACAATTTGTAGCTGAAATGGAAGAACAAGCCTAAATTAGTAGAAGAGAGGCAAAAGAACACATATTTGACTTTTGAATATTTTAATTATAAATTATGTTTAATTTAGCAGAAATGAGCACATATTAGAAAATTAGCTAAAACAAAGTTGAAATTAGCAAAACGTAGCTGAACAATAGCTGAAAAGGCAGAAAGAAGCTTAAACTACTAGAAGGAAGCGGAAAGATCTGAAATGAGCTAAAAATGTGCAATTAGCTGAAAAGGCTAAATTAGCATAGAACAGCTAAGTATTAGCTGAAACTTTCAGAAAGGAGCATGACAAGCTGAAATTAACAGAAAGAAGTTGGAAGCACAAGAAAAATGTCGTCGTCAGCAGAAAGAAGCTGAAAGGAGCACAAAACAGCTGAAAGTTTCTGGGAAAAAAGTTTAAATTTGCACAAGGAAGATGAAAGAAGCTGAATACTTTATTTACTTTGTTGTCTTTTATTCTTAGTGTCAAATATTCCTTCTCAGCAGCTTGTCTTAAAGATATTCCACAACATTCTGGTGGTTTTGAGAGAAAGATCACGCTGTGAGACTGGAAGTCAACTCACAGTGTCTTAAGCTACTACTAGTATGATGTAGTCCACATGTTTTACACCTTGTATTTGTACTATTCTTGACAAACTTGAAAAATGACAGGAAATCTGCTAAAACTAGCCATTTTCATTTTTGGCAATAACTTAAATAAGATTCAGTTTTATTTTAGTTTTGGTCAAAGCCTGAAAGAGCTGCTGCAGAGGGACCAGAGAGCCACATGTGGCTCCGAGCCACAGGTTGCAGACCCCTGATCTAGAGGGTAAAACTCCATTTTCATGATGATAAATCATTATATAAAATTTAAACAAAAACTGAGACTTATTTGTTCAATAAATGAACATATTTGGAAGAGTTTGTGTGGTTTTTTATGTTCAGACAACGATTGTGGCATGATTTTTAACATCATTCTGTGAAAACTAAAAAGTTTAGTAGGTGTAGAGTTGAAAGTAAAAACGTTTTTATATTTTTGTTTGAAGCCTGATTTCTTCAGCTACTTTCTCCAACCCATCACAGCATTTGTCCCTTTATCGCTCCTGTTTATTCATTTGATGTACCAGTTTCTTCCTCTGTTGTTACCTGCTGCTCACATTTGTTGTTATGAAACGATTGTGGCGGTGAGGACTTCATTCATGATGTAATCAGTGTGTGAGGGCTGGCTGTGGACGGTGGACCCGTCAGCTCATCAGTGTGATGGATGCACACTGAGGCAGGACGCTAAGGACCAATAGCTGCATTATCAGTGCAGTGTGCGTATGAAGTGTGTATTGTATTATTAGCAGAGGCTGCTGGGTTATGATGTGCCTTCCTATAACCGTACCTACAGCAGCAGTTGTGTTCCTCTGATATAAATAGTGCAGTGGGCATGAAGGCAGGCAGCCATGACACAACAGCAAGATTTCAATGTTCTTTCAGGAACCTTCATAGATGTGTCACCCTGTAGGGGAGGACCGCTGGAGGAACTGCTCTGAGGCTTGAAGGTTACATCCAGATGCAGACATGTATTTGAGGATTCACGTGTTGTGCAGAAGTTGTGTTGTTCTGTTTGGAATTAGAGTAAGATGATCATTCTCATGTTTTTACAATAAAAAAGTTAAAGTTTTATTACTTTTTTTTAACCTCACGGTCATTCAATGTATAGGTTAAATTGAAGTTATAGTTTAGATATTTCAAAGCAGTATAAATATAAAGAACAAACAATTACAATAAACATCTTACCTGTTATAGATAGCTCTTTGAGGGACCTCATTTTGGAGAAATAAAGTTTGATTTTGACTAGTCTAAGCTGAGCCAAGTCCAGAGTTGACTGCTGCCGCTTCATGTCTGTTTTAGACTCAGAACCCCAAACTATGAAGCCACCACCACCATGCTACAAAGACAACATAAATAGATTCAAGTGCTGTATGTCAGGTGTGATGACTAGTGAAGACCCAAATGAGACTAGAGAGGCATTTCCAAGAGCAAGCAAAGCTATAGTAATAATAATAATTATAATAACACGTTGCTGGCGCAACATAAAACTTACAGGAGCACGGATACTCGAGGCACAACAGGAGGACCTGACAACTGACTGAGCCACGGATTGTGAGGAGGAATTACTGAGAGAAAACAGGTGAGCTCATTACAAACTGAGAGCAGTTGGAAAAAGGGGAATTAGAGCAATGAAAAACAAAAGAAGAACGTTAAATGAAATACTAAAACAAAACAGAAGACTGGAGCACTAACGAAGAAGAACAGAAACCCTGAACCGTTTCCATCTATAAAGTCTCACATACTGATTCAGGGTCATTTTATCTCTAAACACAATGATTCCTAATTTAAAAAGAAGCTTAACTTTGGTGTCATCTGACTTCAAAACATTTCCACCTGTCTTCCGGGCTGTCTTCCTGGTATTAGTTGACTGCAGCTGGATATGTACTTGTTTGAGACCAGTTCCTCCCATCAACACCTCTGTATTTCTTTTTCTTGGTGATGGACTCGTGACCAGTACTAGAAAGACCTTTTCCCATCGTACACTTCCATCACATGTGCTGTGAACATCAACCTCAGCTGTGACACTGCTGACAGCTGTTTTATAGTTTCTATGGATGAACCTGCTGCAGCAGCACAGCTCTGTTTGATGGGAGGGAGCCTCCAAGAACATAAACTGAGGACACATTTTAGCTCTCACATTTCCTTGTTATGTCACCAGATCGTGGAGTGAGGCCCCGGTCCCCCCACCTCAGGTCCAAGAAGTCAGCATGAATGCCTGAAGAGCTTTTTCCTCCTTTGATGATCAGTCATCCAGAGAAGCATAGTTGCAAATTTACTGATTTTATTTTAACAGTCACTACACTACAGACTCCAATCCTTAGAGAATGTCATACGTGCACATATTTAAATATCAAGCAACAGATGTTGACAAACCAACAATAGAACATTTTGCTTCTTTCAGAAAAACGACACCAACAACATCCTGCAAATCTTATATCAGCATGTCTCTCAAAGGTTCAAGGGATTTGTCCTGCAGGCCACTGAAAACGTCTGATGACTGATGTTATACATATCTATCTATCTATCTATCTATCTATCTATCTATCTATCTATCTATCTATCTATCTATCTATCTATCTATCTATCTATCTATCTATCTATCTATCTATCTATCTATCTATCTATCTATCTATCTATCTATCTATCTATCTATCTATCTATCTATCTATCTATCTATCTATCTATCTATCTATCTATCTA
>NC_056512.1:26846799-26866975 GCF_014905685.2 Nematolebias whitei | reverse complement strand
ATGGAAAAGTTGTTTTAACTTCCATAATTCCATTCAAAAAGTTAATCTTTAATAGATGAAAGAGTCAAGGCCCACAATTTGAACGATTTCAAGTATTTATTTGTTTATTTTTACATAATTTGGGTTTCCAGCTCATGAAACCCACAAAAACAGGATTTAAAAAAAAATTAGAATACTGTGGAGAAATCAGCCCACACTTCTCAGTTTTTACAGAAAAAAAAGAAAGAAATTAGGATCACAACAAATCAATCAAAATATGATACTTTCAAAACGATATGTCAGTCTTCAATACTTGGTTGTGAATCCCTTTGCCTTAATCACTGCCTCAATGTGACGTGGCATTGACTGGGAGTTATGGAAGCCTGGATTTCCTTGATGCTTGCTGTCAGCTCTTCTTTGTTGTTGGGTCTGGTGCTCCTCATTTTTCTCTTGAGAATACTCCATAGATTATCAATGGGGTTTAGGTCCGGTGAGTTGTCTGGCCAGTCAAGCACTGTGGCATGGGCATCAAACCAGGTTTTGGTGCTTCTGGCAGCATGGGCAGGGGTCAGGTCCTGCTGGAAGATGAAATCTGCATCTCCATACAGATCCTCAGCAGAAGGAACCATGAAGTCCTCTAAAACATTCTGGTAGACTGTTGCGGTGACCTTAGATTTAAGAAAGCAGAGTTTACCAACACCTGCACCGGACATTGCACCACAAATCATGACTGACTGTGGATATTTCACACTAGACCTCGAGCAGTATGGGTTCTGTTCCTCACCCTTCTTCCTCCAAACCCTTGGACCTTGATTTCTGAATGAAAGGCACACTTTACTTTCATTGGAAAAGAGGACCGAGGAACCCAACAGTTGTAGCCCATCTCCCAGATGTGTCTGAATGTGGTGGTTTTTGAAGCTGTGACTCCCGCCTCATTCCACTCTTTCTGGATCTCTGCCAGATTCTGGAATCTTCTCTGTTTGATAATCTGCTGAAGCCCACTGTCACCTATTTTGCTGGTGCATCTTCTCTTGCCACATTTTGCCCTTTCACTAGACTTTCCATTGATGTGCTTGGACGCAGCACTCTGTGAACAGCCAGCCTCCTTAGCTATGAACTTTTGTTCATAAAGATTAACTTTTTGAATGGAATTACGGGAGTTAAACAAATTTTCCAAGATATTCAAATTTTTTGGAAAGGGTCTGTATGTACAGTAGAATCAGATCTTTCTTTCAAAGCTTCAAAAACTGCTGCCTTTAGTTTACAACTGGTTTTAAATAGCAGCAGTTTATATAAAATAGTTTTAATTGTTGAACTCTTGCTTTCTTGTTTAACTCAGTATATTTTTCAGCAGATTTTCTTGTTCCCTGCAGCCCAAATTTCAGTTTCCTAACCACCACACCTGCCTTGTGCTGTTGGGGAAGTGGTGGCGCAGAGCTTAGAAAAGGTGAGCCTATGATTGGAAGGTTGCCGGTTCGACTACCCGTACTGCCAACATCATTGTGTGGGTGGAAAAGATGAAACACCCACTCCTGCCTTCACCCTCATTTGCCCCACTCTGGGCCCTTGAGCAAGGCCCTTAACCCCCACCATCTGCTCCCAGATCAGGTCTCTCTTGAAAATGAGTCCTCGTGACTTATCCTGTATAAATAAAGGGTAAATAAATAAAATAAAATAAACATTGATTTCCTTCCTCTGGTTTTATCTTTAGCTGAATTCTTGTCTCACTTTTTGTTTTTCGGCACACCGTACCTCAGAGATGCCACCTTCTATCTGTCATTCAGAGACGTATATACATTTGAACCCTTCCTGTCAATACAGAAACCCTGCTTAAAACTCCATTTCTCCAAATTGCGGTCCATCATAGACAGGTAAGATATTAACTGCTCAGAACCCAGCTTATTATGCAATGTATATTTTTAATGATGTGATTTCATTTCTCAACAATCAAAAAATGCTTATGTTAATGAGACGGTGAGCAAATGTGCTCTTTGTGTTCCCCTCTGCACCTTGGTGCGACACCCTTTGGCAGGTTAGTTGGAGCTGTTTGACATTCCTGCAGCTTCAGAGTATATTTAACCCTGTGGCTCCCCTGCTGGATGGCCCCCTCCATATACGGAGCTGAGCACAGGGAGCGGAGAATGTCTGTGTGGGGAAACAGAAGCGATGACAGGGTGATAGATGAGTTTTATGACCAATGAGGGGGTAAACAATCAGACTTATCACTGTTTGTTTCAATCTACCAGACTTGCTTTTTGTTTTCTGCAGGTGGCCTGACAGGTTTGACAGGTTTGAAGTCATTATTTTTCTCAAACAATACCTCCAGGCAGCATTGTGAACTATCAAACACCAAACTGCACGTTGCCTTAACACAGTTAGAAACAGAGAGGTTGCCATGAGAGAGTACGATCTAAATGTGACCTTGCAGACACAAGTGTAAACATTTCTGAGCATGTCACAGAGTGTTCAAGAGAGAGTGCGACAGAGACACAGACAGACGGGTGTGTGCACGCAGATGTAAATGCACATACAAGGATGTGTGGTCTTTTGTGTGTCTCTCTGTGTGTGTGAGCGACAGGTGCTTTACTGGAATGGTGCTAAGCTGTAAGTGTTTTCCCAACCCGAGCCCTATTCCTGGTCTACACACACCACACACACCAAAGAGAACGATGTTTAGGATCATGAGGACTGTTTGTTACACTCATGTGCACATGTGTGCCGGCCAGGCACTGAGATGCTCTCCGAATAAAATTTGTTTTGTTTGTTTGTTTTTTTACACACAGCAACATGAATGATTTCTGAACGCATGTTCATCTGAATCTGTTCTTACAAAAGAATCATTAATTCATTTAACCTTTGTTTATACAGGTTAGTCTCACTGAGCCATGAGGACTCATTTACAAGATGAACCAGTGTGAGAGCCTACGTGTAGATAATAATGACCAACTGACCAAGGAGTACAGGGTGCAGTGATGGGTACGTTACAACCAGTTATGAATCTTAGCGCGCCATGGTAGATCTGCAAGGAGCTGGCAGGGGCATTCATGTAAATAATGTCACCATAGTCAATGGCCGGTAGGAAGGTAGCGGTTACAAGGCATTTTCTGGCATTCAGAGTTAAGCAAGATCTATTTCTGGAAAAAAAAAAGTTTCAATTTCAGTTTCTTTATCAAGTTTTCAATATGTGATTTAAAAGAGATGTGCATCGACCAAAATTCCCAAGTATTTATAAGAATCTACAAACTCAGTAGGAACACCAAGCATGGATGAGATAGGAGGAAGAGTTGCTGGCACCAACTTTCTGTTTGAAAACAACATCCCTTGGGTTTAATCAGCATTTAGCACCAGTTTGAGATGGAATAAATCTGACAGAATGATTTCAAATGCAGATTGTAGAAGCTGGAAAACCTTGGCAACTGTGTTAGCTTGGCAGTAAACAATATAATTGTCGGCTTAGAGATGCAAGGATGTGTCAGGAATGTTTTGACCTACATTATTTACTGTATATAAGTTGTAAAAAGAGTGGGGCCTAAAACTGAGCCTTGTGGAACACCATTAGTGATTGTTAGGTAACTAGATAAAGTACCAAAGTCCATGCTCAATAATCCAGGAATGCAATCCAACATTTTTCAGTCAGGTCATCTGGAAAGTTTCTTTTTTTGTGCTGAAACGTTTCGCCTTGAATCCGGAAGGCTGCATCAGTCAAGGAAACACACAACAAAACTGATTCTTCTTCTTCGAAGGCAAAACGTTTCAGCACAAAAAAAGAAACTGTCCAGATGACCTGACTGAAAAATGTTGGATAGATAAAGTACCATTATGTCCAACACAAGAATGTCGATGAACCGATGCTGCTGCAGAAGACTTGATCCAGCTCACCTGAATTTAATCAAGCTTGCAATCTTATCACGTAATATAGTTGTGCACATTTTCTATACTTGCCTGAGTTTTACAGTGCATGTGGTTTACTCACATAGTTTCAAGATTTTCTTATAATCTACACAACAAAATCAAAATAGAAGAGACAAATAAACTGCATCAACAACTTTGCATTTTAAAAACTATTCATTATTAACAATAAATAAACATTTCTTGGCTTAGATATGCAGATAAGTGAGAAGAACACCACCAGCTATTTATTGGGCTAGTTTTTAATATGTTATTCTTGTTTCTGTTAGTCCAGATTACTCTCTTCTTTCTTTGTGAATAGCTATGAAGAGAGAGAGAAAAGGTTTAAATAAAATACAGCAGCACAGAAGGTGTTTAACTAATAGAGGGAAAATGTGAAGATTTTATGTAAAATAAAAAAAGGATGAAGACGAAAAAAAGATCCAACATAAAAATTCTCAACACACTGTAAATCCTCAATACACGGACTATTAGTGTTATTAGACCTTTATTATGGTTAGTTCCCATCGAGCCTCTAAGACTCATTTACAAGAGAGACCTGTTACATACAACATACAGAGTAGATGAGAAAAAGAGAACACAAGGGTGGAGGAAGCAAAAATACTAAACCAATCATGTCTCACACCATGTCCTGTGGGAAACATTGTAAAAGATGCTAAAAAAGACCTTGCAACATAAAGCTGCAACATACAATGACATCATAATACATTTATGCATAGAGGTCAACAAAGCCTGTGAGTTGTCCATGGACACTACAGAAAGTTCCAAAGTTCTGATAAGATGGTACAGTGTCTATCAGCATTATGGTTCTGAGATGTCCTCGGGAGGGGGTGGGGGCAGGCAGATCTTCTAGTTTACATATCCACCAGGAACAATTTGAGATAAGTTGGCCAGTCCAAGGCCAGCGGGGAGGCCAAATTCAGATAAACAACAATAGTTTGGGCCTACAGACTCTGTTTTCTGTCTGCCTTCAGTTCTGCTGGTGCACTCAATGGCGAATCCCAACAGCCAGAATTAGTGGACATTCTGCACGGTCCGTGCTCATTAGCTTTCTCCAAGATTGAATCCTTCATGCCGGCGAGTTTCAGGAGCCGCAAGTGGCTTACAATTCTCAGAAATTGCATCCAGCTTGCGGTTGAGTTTGGTAATCATACGAGTCTGGGCACTCAAAGCACGGATTAATCCTTCACATAAGGCTGGAAGTTTTACCGTGGCCGAAACTGTTGCCGATGTCTTCCTAATTTGTTGAAATCCTAGGTATCCACTGATTCCAAAAAGCAACCCTGTTATCATAAATCCAATGATGTACACATCTTCTACGTACTCCACGGACAGCACAGATACCTTCCACTCATTACATGAATCCATGACATATCCAGCTGCGTGCATCAATTCAGGGCATGAGGGCTCTCCAGAACCCTGTCGTCTGGTGGAATTTTTTTTAATCGATTGCGTTGAGAGACCAGCTGACCATATCCATAATAATTTTCGATTCAGAAGATGTGTAAAGAGAGGCTTTGAGCTTGACAGGACAAGAGAGCAAAAAAAGCAGAGGGAGGGAGAGAGGTTGAGAGCGATTGTCTTCGTTGAGAGTGAAAAAAAGAACAACTAATTCAATTCAAGACTAATTTAAGAATTAAAGGTTTATAGAGGGGTGATTGACACAGACGTAGGGCAGTCGTCTTTGGACAGAAAGTCACAGGTTTGATTCCTTGCCATGCCCACACGTGGTGTCTGTGAACGAGTCACCTACTCCCTAACTGCCTATAAGTACCTGCTCCACTTATGTGTTTTTCTCATGTGTGATGGGTTAAATACAGAGGACAAATGTTGTCATTGTGTAAGCGTGCAATGACGGCAACACATACCACCTCACATGAGTTTCAGCAAACTCTGACATCTATGTAGGTTTTTTAATCGATGACCTGTGAGAGAGCCCTGCATTGGTACGAAACTGAAATGACTGTGCAGGAAAAAGCGTCACCCTCCGATCACAACCACAAGATTGTTTGGAGTTTAAGTTTGAATTTTATAGTAATTCAAAATTTGCTTGCAAGCTTTGAAGCTAGTATGTCACTGTGCACTATTAATGTAAACACAAAGTTTAAAGCAGGACTGAAATGTCTTCATCTTGTTCAAAGTCTTTGTTCTGTATCTCGTCACGCATCATTAAAATAACTATACAGATTATACAACAAAACACAAGCACGACTGGGAATAGTGTGCTATGATGTGTGGTGATACATAACAGATACAATTTGAAAAATAAAACCTGCAAACTTGTCATATATTTTTATATAAAACACAACCAAAACCTCTAAAGTCCTGTGTGACCATCGATGCGTTCTGCTCACGGTTCAAGAATCTTTAAGATCCAACATATTTGTTTGAGGCTTACTTTTCAGGCTGTGTTTCTGTCTGCTGTTAACTCGGCAGTCGGGGAGTAACAGAGGTGTGCCATGAAGCGGTTTCAGAAGGACCAAATAATACAGACTGGAACAGGAGGGCTAGAAAACAAACATGGACATTAATAACAACAAACAAACAAACAAACAAGCTGCTGACGAAGCAGCTATCAAACAGAAAGATGGCCAAGCATGAGGAGCACAGGGAACAGGTGGTTAACAAACAGGATGACAGGATGATGTCCTGATGAATGAGTGAATTTAAGTAAGGTCTGAGCAGTCGTATAAAGAAGGATTAACGGAGAATAACAACAGCCGGAAAACAACAAGAGAGTTACAGGATAAGGAACGAGACAAAACTGACTCATTCAACAATATAAAAGACTATGAAAAAAGAATGAATAAATAATAAAAGTTCAGGTGCAGCAGTTTGAACGTTTCTTTATCTTGGTTGTTTTTATATCTTATTTCAGCAAATGTATGATTTTTGTTTTGTTTTTCGTTCATATTGATGGAAAGTTATGCAGGAATTTAGTGCAGTATCTACATTACCATCCTTCCAGATCTCTGCAGAAATGTCCTAGTTATCTAAAAATAATCTGCAGAAATTTGTGCCATTGAACATTTGATCATCTCTCAGCAGCAGATAAGTTAACTCAAACCTCAGAGATAAACATCGTCAACTTTCATTCATTTGTGTGGCAGAGCGTGACTCGGCTGCACCGTTTCTCTCATTCATGGTGGACGTCAATGGACGCATGCAGGACTGAGCTGGGGCCAGGACTGAACTGGGACCAGGACTGAGCTGGGGCCAGGACTGAGCTGGGGCCAGGACTGAGCTGGGGCCAGGACTGAGCTGGGGCCAGGACTGAACTGGGACCAGGACTGAGCTGGGGCCAGGATTGAGCTGGGGCCAGGAGCGAGGCGTATAAATCACCTGCAGTATGCGTGGAGTTTGATTACCGCACCGGAGCTGGAACCCAAAATGAGCAGTGTTGAAAGAGCAGCCAAGTAAATAATATAACCCGGAGTCTATCACAGCTGCTCTGGAACCATTGTCTGAGCGCCCCCCCCCCCCCCCCCCCCCCCTCATAATGGACAGGGGACAACGTCCACAGCACTGAACCCGAACAAAATGCTGACTGAGACTGAGGTTTCTGATGTAAATCTTAAATGATCTTCTGTAGATAATGTTGGCATTAAGATGTTAAAACCTTGCTTGAATTGTTTCTTTGCACTAGTAGTAATTGATGGTGGGGAGGGGATGGAGGGGGGGTGGGGGGTTAATAAGGCTGCAAAAATAGTTAGCTGGACAGAAGGTCCCGTTTCTCCAGAGCCAGTTGACAACACTTCTAATAATAGCCAGGATTGTCCTTGGTTATTTTTACAAAAAGAAGTGTGTGTGTGTGTGTGTGTGTGTGTGTGTGTGTGTGTGTGTTGGGCGTGGGGTGGGTGGGGGGTGTCAGTGGGTGTGTGAGGAAATTAAAGCAGAAAGGATGAGGATTTCTCAGAGAAGACAAGGAGAAGATCTGATTACAGCCACCTCAGACCCTCAGCTTGTGCGTCAGACTTTGTCCTCCACCCTCACCGCCTCCACGCAGCTAATGTCACACGTTCCATGGAGCTTTGGTTTTGTCTGTAATTTTCTCCACTGTGGCTTCACCCCCCCCCCCCCCCCCCCCCAACACACACACACACACACACACTGTATCTATTTTCAGCTCCCTGCAGTGTTTAAAGGGAGAGATCTCTCGACTCCTTGTCTTGCCCCCCAGCTGCATGCCTTACAAGGACCCCCATGGTGGACACTGTTGCCTAGCAACGGGCCATGTTTACACCTAAGCTGCAAAGGCCCGCACCTGCCCTTCATCATCCTAATTACCTACGTCACCGCCCTCCATTGCCTCTCATGTCGTCATTCACTTCATGGTTGTGCGGAGTGGCAGAGGAAGTTACTGACAGAGTGAAAGTATGAAAAATGTATTTAGTTTGATTTTAAGTGTTACATCATCAGACAGCCTGAAATCAAAACATGTTTGGTCTAGGCAGATTCTAAAACAGTTTTTTTTTGTAAAAGTCTTTTCTCATAATCACTTTTTAACTCATATGATCATTTGGTGAAACACAAATGTACTCCACCTGCACACGCTTACGTTTTCTGTCACATGCCGCTTCATGACCATTTGTCTTTATTACTACCCACATGTGGACCCAACCAGTCAGTGGTGGCCCTAAGGGGTGGCACCGGATGGCAGCTGCCCCTGGAAAAAAACTTTCATGTCCCTCCAGTTTCCACCCTATTTGTTGTCTTGCTAATATATACATTTTTAAATAGTAAATAAAATCAGTGACATTTCCGCAGAACTTCACTCTCTGTTCTAAATAATTTAGAATTCACACACACCCATTTTGAGTTTCAAAATGGTTTAACCCACCAACCAAACCTGGGAATTTTCTGAGCAGATATGGTTTAATGACCGACAGCTAAAGTCTATTTTAGTAACAGAATAAAACAAAACACAATCTTGCCTTCTCCTTTTTAGATGATTGTTGTTTTAATTATTTTTTTTTAGTAAGTTTCTATTTGTGCTCAGTTTGCTGCTCCACAAGCATAAAACCTGATTTAGTTAGCTAGTTCAGCACTAGTTAATTATTTTTTTTAGGTCACAGACTTGTTTAGGAGGATTTGTGTTATCAGATGTTACTGTGCGTTTATATACATGTTTGTTAATTAGGAGGTCAAAAGCCTGAAACTGTGTGAAAGAGTTTCAGGAGAATCTGAGTTTTGGAACATTGTTTATGTTGTTCTTCTCTTACGAATGAATTAACGTTGGTCATTTTGACCCAAGGGCAGCAGGAGGGTTAATTAACCAACAGAGCAGAGAACCTGGCAGCATGGATCTGCTGAAGTCATCAAAAAAGATAATTAAAAAAAATCAGTCTGTTTTGCCTTATCATCTGTCCAACATCTGGAAACAAAAAACTTCAGTGATGGTGGAATTATATTTTTATTCATGGTAAATGTTTGTGTTGAATGAATAATGCAGTTCCTGCCCTTAGATCCTAACAAGATGTGTTTTATTCATTTTTTTAATCTCAGTCTCGTTATATATTTTTTACAGTAAATCCACCGGTGCTGCCTCCATGTCAGCAGCCATCATCACCCAGTCTCTTCCCACACTCACCCTCTTACCTGGTTATTACATGATGTCCTATAAAACCCTGGAGTCCCGTGAGGTTGATTTCCTCTCAGAGACGGGGAGCAGCATGATGAGCTTCGATAATGATGGCAGGACTGGAAGCAGAGTGGAGGAGCAGAGACATCGAGGACATTAGTTAGAGACAGAGACTATGGGGACAAAGTGACATGTAGGAGGACGGAGCAGCAGAGCCCTCATCCCAGCCCTGAACTGTAAATACTTATATATTTAATAACTACTAACAGCAGTCTGAATGGTGTTTAACACGTTTTAGTGGAAGCTGTATCATAAAATGACCCACAGCTACATTACCAGTCAATATTTTAAGAAGGAAGAGAAATATATCACATAATAATTTGATTCCACTCCAAACTGTTTGGTGATAGTTCAGATTTTTTGAACTGGGATTATGTGAAGAAGTTAATGAACAGTCAATATCTTACCTGTGGCAGATTGCTGTTGAAATCAACCCCAGTTTCGACAAAAAGTTTAATTTCGACAGGACTGATCAGACGAGGGTAAATTCAAATGGGACTGAAAACAAATCCAGTCTTAAATTTTTCTAATCCGATCATGCCGTAGCTACTTGACAGTAAATTACATTGTTTTCAGTTTTGCATTAAATGCTTAATATATAGATATATTATTATATGCATATACAGGAAGTATTACAGCTACAGCTATGTGTCCTTGCTAATAATCATGGATTTATATGGAAATAACCAGATAATAAGAAACTGATGGTTTATAAAATGGCATACAAACAACCACGAGGATTATTATTATTATTATTATTTTGAGTTTTTGTCGCTTCGAGACAGCAGCGATCCACTTTGATCCTAAACTCACTCAGATTAGTCATTCACTCATAATTCTGGTAAGAGGTCGTTTAACAAGCTAACTACAAAAATATATTAATTGTTCATAACTTCTATACATAATAGAACCTTTAAAGGTCTTAACTGTCATTTAGATATTAACATGCAGCAAAATGAACAGATCTGGTCCGTTCAGATGATCAAAGAGGAGCCTGATGACCTCTGACTTGAACCAGGCAATAAATCACATCCATTTGGTGAAAATTAAACTTTTATTCCTACAAACTGAGACCTTACAAAGAGCTTTCCATGACAGGTAAGATAATTATTGTTCATAAACGCTGAACCACCCACACACACTTCAAACGGTTTGACTGTCACTTTTATTATTTATATAATACATTACAATATGAACATGTTTGTCATTTTATTTAGACAGCATGCAGAAACATGTACACACGCTACTGAAGATTATTTTTGCTGTAAATGTTTTGTGGCTCCGAAGGAAAATTATTTAAGCTCCATTGCTTTCATTACAGAGACACGTTTTAAGTTATTTATTTAAAATAATAATTAAGCCTGAAAACTTAGAGGAGTTATTATTGACTTTAATGTTGTGACGTACAGAATCAGACAAATAAAATTAACTCTGTCACAGTGTGGTCATATTGTTATGCACACCTTGTACAGAAAACATTTCATTGTGTTTGTTTTACTTACCGTACTTGCCGCCGTACACGTCACACTGCCATATAAGTCGCATCAGTCCAAATATGTCTAATAAAGTGGAAAATAAACATAAATACGTCGCTTCGCCGTATAAATCGCATCTATTATGCGTCACCGCTGACCTTTGTGCCATAAATCGATTGGCTGCCAACTGACAGCCGCGGGATCGTGCAAAGGAGGACTTTCACACGAATTTAACAAGATAACCACCTAAAAACAATTGTTTTTTGCTCGACATTATAGTAAAAGTGTGTCTCAGTTGAACTTTTCCTTAATAAATGCACTTTGACGGTCAAATCAGCTGCATTTGTCCTGGGCGGCACAGTGAAATGGATTTGACGTTTTCTCCAGGAGTTCTGGAGCGAGACAAAGGTGGCTTTGTATGGCAAGCCAAGTGTCCCATTAATAGTCACTTTTACCTGTTAATGAGACACTTGGCTTGCCATATACCTTGACCACCCTCTAGTGGCTGAAAATGGTAGTGTTCAATATGTTTCAATGTCAGAATGAATGAACTCCTCAGATCTCAGCCAAAATTTGGGTTATAAATATATATAAAAAAACATAAATAAGTCACTTTGCTGTATAAGTCATATGCATACTAACTTATGCAAAAAGTTGTGACTTATACTGCGAAAAAATACGGCAAGTGTGCAGATTTTGCTACTTTAAGTGTCATAAAAATTAGAATGTGTTTTGTTTATTGAGTGAAATTCTGAAGAGAATAAACTATCAGAAGATGACTTTATAGACTTTAACATTTTCTGTTTGCATGGATGTGAACCAGAAACATCACATCTTTATGGATGTAGAAGAATCTGATGGGATCCATTGGGAAGCATATGGAAATCTTTCTGAAGTGAAAACTGTCAAACTTCACAAAAATGAGCGATACATCATATTCCATGTCATCCAAAGTTTCTGTAAAACACAAACACCACAGCAGCGTTTAAGAAACACTTTATTTATTCTCAGATATAATAATAATATTGTCGCACGGATGCTTTACAGAACAGAAAACTCTTATTGCTCCCAAATACTAGAGACACTTTTCTCCTCCTCTCCTGACTCATTTAGTTTTAGAATCACTTCTATTTTTCTTTTCATTCATTCACAAAATCTCCCAAAGCTCAATCTCTGCGGCGAACACGAACCAATCCTCAAATCAATGAGAGAAATATAAAAATCTCACACAGTCGTTTTGTATCGGAGCTTTAAAATGTCAAAGCCTGCGATCCAAGCAGCCAGAAATGGTTGTGGTGTTGAAATACGACGTGTAGTTTTCTTAATGTACAAAGTGGTTCACATTTAATAAAGTATAGATAAAGATGGGTGGATGGCATTACGCCGTAGATCGAAAAATATACACAATATGCGATATATAATTTATATACAGTAAAATGGACAAGAATGCACATTAAAATGTTATTTCCAGTTTTACACCATAGTTCCCACAACAGGACCAGCACATGAAATGACCAAGACAAAGACACCTTGTTTACATTTTGTTGAAATCATTAAAACAAGACATACAGGAGTCTATAGCGTCAACTTTTTAAAGGAAATGTAAAAGTAAAAGCTCATAGAACCTTTTATGATATAAAAATGATACCGGATCAACTACTTTCTCCAACACTTGATTTAAAAACCTAAAATGGGTGAAGGCAGACCAAAAAAGCTGGAATTACACTTCTTACTGCAGCCAAATCCTTACACACGCACACACACATACAGATCTATCTGGTTAGTAACACAATAAACAATATAAAATGCGAGTTATATGAGGGCTAATAACAATAAGACTATATATTTTACAGCAATAACTTCCTCTTTTTCTTTTAAAATCCTCCTTATAATAAAATCTCTCTCTCTCTGATGTCTGTAGGAAGGAAATAAGATTGTGTGTAGTGGGGGTTGGGGTGTCCTATAGGTTGCTGAAGAGCTCGTTTTTCTTGGTCCAGTCCATTGGAGGGGCTCTCTTGTTGGAGCGCTTCTGGTGGGTGAGCTCTTTGACCTGCTGCAGGGTGAGGTTCAGAGCGGGGATGGCGTCGGTCATCGGACCCTGAAAAACAAACAGGCGAGGGTGAGAAAATCAGCCCGTTTGGACGAGAACGTGTCGAGCCTTTTAAAGCTTGCCGCACCTCTAGAGGGGTGCTGGTGGTCGGGGTCGTGAGCGAGGCGTTGGAGGAAGCGTTGGAGGGCGACGGACTGATCGACACCTTGGAGTTCCTCTCTCCCTTAACGGCGTCTCTGCTGCCGTTCACCTGCGGACGCAAGCATTCATCAGCATCTCAACGACAGACAAATGATAAAAGTAAAGTTAAGGACCACAGACGGATCTCAGGCCTTCCTGCAGTCTCTTACTTCACCACATGTGGGCAGTTTTGGATTTCACATGTTTTAGACACAATGATCCATTAATGTCCATTAAACAAATTATTTACTGCAATTACAAATTTGTGGCAATAACTATGGGAAGGTCTGAACTTCTGAAGTCTGAAGCTCCTTGGCGTCATCTGGACCCGCCGTGTTCAGAGGAAGAGAAATTCTGAGTTTGACCTGCAGAAAACTATTATATAAATATATACAGTGAAGCACAGAGGTGGAAACATTATGGTATGGGGCTGTTTTTCTCCTAAGAGTACCGGGCGACTTGGAGGCATCAGGGGGTCAGTGAACAGGTCTATAAAATCGTAGACCTGGATGAGACTTTGAGCATGAAAATGACCCAAAAACTACCACTGAGATAAATGAGTGGCTTAAAACCAGTCTCCAGACGTCATTTTTATAAAACAAATGTTCCTAAATGTTTATTTATTTATTTTCTGAGCCAAATATTAACCACGGCAGAGACTGACAACCCTGACTGAAGTTTTTAAATATTTTTAACGAGAAATATTTAAAAAACGTAGTGACAAAACCAACAACACCAACAACTATATATAATTTTAACCATTCGTGACTTATCTTCTCATTTTTGTGTCAAATATGGCAACAAAATGCTAATAGCGGTTCATTTTAAATTTGCCTATATTTCTAGAGAGTATTGTAAAAGGGGGTCCAGAGTCCAGACCTGAAATTCAGGAAGAACTGGTATAAAAAAAACTTGTGGAGGGACCTGAAGATTTTGAAGTGCCATGCAGAAGTCAAGAGACCTAAAGGATTTAAAGTTTCTGTAAATAGGAGTGTGCCACAATCCCTCCTGAGTTGTATTCAGACCTGCTGACCAACTACAAGAAACCAATGAAAACAAACCAAGTCACAATTTGCTTGAGGATCAAATACTTTATTACCTAATTATATGCAAAATCATTATTAAATTCTATGTAATGTCATTTTCCTTATTTTAGCTGATTATCTGTTGTTCTCTATTCACAAAATTCGCATAAAATCAATTGTTTTTCAAAGGAACTTGTGTATTTTCTATTTGTCTGCTAAGAGAAACCTCCTACCAGCCTTAACATTTCTGGTTTGTTGATCACAAACTTGTAAAACCTTTCAACTATTCATTTTTTTCACTAATAAATGTTTTTTTTGTTTTTTTTACCTGAGAAGCACTTTTCCTTGACCTCCTTCTCAACCCCCTCCCATCTCAGCTCTTCAACAAGCATTACGCAACAATATGGGACCAGTACTTTCACATACAGTTCCTGAATAACAGGAAGTGTCAGTCAGGCGTTTACTCTGCTCAAAAGCCCAACAGCCAGCATGGACACGATGGTTTCTTTTACCATATTGGTAATTATTTTATAAAGAAAATTATTTTAATTAGAAAGAAAATTCACACCATCCTTCCTACTATTGCCTCTGATTCCCTGTCAGATGAGGCAGCTTTAGAAATGTCACTAGAACCTTATTTATGTTTGGACTGTTTTTGAGCTCTCTGAATTGTCAAAAATAATAGCGTCATCCAAACCATCCACATATCTGCTAGAGCCCATCCCAACCAGACTGTTTAAAGAGGTATTTCTCCTAATTAATATAAACATTGTAGATCTGCTTAATTTATCTCTAATGAATGGTTATGTACCACAGTGCTTTAAGGTTCTTGTATTTAAACCTTTACTTAAGAAGTCTGATCTTGATTCAGGAACTCTGGCCAATTATCAACCTATATCTAGTCTAACTTCTAACTCAAAAATTCTTGAGATAATAGTTGCAGGTCAGTTGTGTGAACATCTTAACAGAAATAATCGGTTTGAGGAGTTTCAGTCAGGATTTAGAGCTCATCATAGCACGGAAACAGCACTGGTGAACATTGCTAATGATATTCTCATGGCCTCAGACAATGGACAGGTGTCTACACTGGTCCTGTTAGACCTCAGTGCTGCATTTGATACAGTCGATCACAATATTCTTCTAGAGAGACTTGAATATGATATTGGGATTACAGGAATGGCTTTAAACTGGTTTAAGTCATATTTATCTGATAGAGTCCAATTTGTAAATATAAATAATGAATCCTCTTCATACACTAAAGTTTGTCATGGAGCTCCTCAGGGTTCAGTGCTTGGACCAATACACTTTACATTATCCTTCCATTAGGTAACATTATTAAACAGCATGGGATACATTTTCATTGTTATGCTGATGATACTCAGTTATATTTATCCATGAAACCCAATGAATCCAATCAGTTACTTAGACTACAAGCATGTCTTAAAGATCTAAAACTCTGTATGACCCTTAAATTTCTGCTTTGAAACTTAAACAAGACAGAGGTTGTGGCTGTTGGACCTGGACATCTTAGGAATAAATTTAGCAGCCTTTCACTTCCTCTGGATGGCATTAATTTGGCCCCCAAGGTTCAAGATGACTTTATTGTCATTCACATCACATGTGGTACATGTAGTTTGGAACAGAAGGTCCCAGTTACACCCCAAAATAGCAAATATATAAAGTATAAAAAGAAACAGAATATAAGGATCTATATATGCTAAACAACAATAATAATATGATGTATTAAACAGCAACCTGAACAGGTTCCAGTTCTAATGTAAAAAACCTTGGTGTTATTTTTAGGCAGGACATGTCTTTTAACTCCCACATTAAAAACTTTACTAGAACTGCTTCCCTCCACCTGTGTAATATCACTAAAATTAGAAACATCTTGTCTAAAAACGATGCAGCAAAACTGGTCCATGCATTTGTCATGTCTAGGCCGAACTATCGAAATTGTTTATTATCTGGGTGTCCAAAAACTTCTTTAAAATGTCTTCAATTGATCCAAAATACTGCTGCCAGAGTATTAATGAGAGTTGATGGGAGAGATCATATCGCTCCAGTTTTAGCTTCTCTCCAATGGATCCCTGTCAAATTCAGGGTGCGTGCACGGGAGGACTTTAACAAGAATTTAACAAGATTAACATTTAAAAACAATTATTTGTTTGCTCAAAATTATAGTAAAGGTGTGGCTCAGTCTAACTTTTGCTTAATAAATTCACTTTTATGGTCAAATCAGTTGCATTTCAAAAGCCAATTCGCTGAACTGGGCGCATGCAGAGGGACAACTCGCTGTGTATTTCTTTGAAATTTAACAAGATAAGCAGCTAAAACAATTATTTGTTTGCTTGACATTATAGCACAAGTATGTCTCAGTTTAACTTTTACTTAATAAATGCACTTTAATGGTCAAATTAGCTGCATTTTGCCGGGGCGGTGCAGTGAAATGAAGCTGGTTTGACTGTTGCTCCAAGCAGCGAGCAGAACAAAAGTGGCAGGCTATGGCAAGACGATTGTGTCATTAATAGCCACTTTTACCTATTACATGATGCAATGGCATGCCATATTTCTTGTGTGCCATCTAGTGGCTGAAAATGGCAGTGTTCAATATTTCCATTGTCCGAATGAATAAAAACGGTCATATCTCAGCCAAAAATTGGTTTATAAATATGGGGAAAAATCCATAACTAAGTCGCTTTGGTGTGTGACTTATAGGCCTAAAATTATGGTACTTTGAATATTAATTTCCCTAACAGAGGATTATATAACTATCTGCTGTATTTGTTTTTAGATTTCATATATACTCTCTGTCAAGACTCTTTGAGTTCTCCAGAAGTTAATGGAAAACTCAATGGGTGGAGCTTCTTTTCACACAACGATTCAACAATGGCAGGAAATACAAGTCTGTGATTAATAACCACTTCTCTGGTGTGCCACACCACGTCTAAAAAAGAAGCAGCTTTTGAACACAGAGAGACCTTGGCCTTTCAGGCTGTAGGTGTGCTCAACTATTATTGTCCTCCTCGCTGCTGGCAGGAAGGAGAGGTCAGATCTGTGAGGAGGGAAGTGGCCTCTGTGGGAGACTCACCATCTTCAAAGCTCAAATCTTGGCTTCTGTTCAGAGGCAGACTCTCAAAGCTAACTCTACCTCTGTACATTCAGAGATGAAGCTGAAGCTTACCTTCTCCTCCACTTCTCCGTTGGTGACGGGCTCTGGCAGTGGACCTGTGGACGAGAAAATCACAGTGCGGTCACTCATGGACTCTAAAATAACACAATCATCTCTGTTACGCTTTGCTTTTAGTTTCAGCGCCGCCCCGTTTGTCTCTTAGCAGCTCATCTTTTAGTCATTCTCAAGTGGGACATTTTGACCAACTGGACTTCTTCAGACCAGATTTAAGGACATCGCCCGCTCTTTAACCTCACCTTCCATGTTCCCTGATCTTTAAAGACAGGAGCAGGTCGCTCAGAAGTGACCTGAGATTTAAGTCCTCTCGCCCTCGCTGTTTGTGTCTGATTCTGAAAGGAGCCTCTCCGAGTCCTAACATCTCCTGCTCAGAGCCGAGAGGCCACATCTGAGTGGGCGCCGTGGAAACCACACAAAGCGCTGACCCGCCGGGCGGCTCGGAGAGCTGCAGCCGTGTGTGTCGGCGTGTGAGAAGCGAACGGAGGACGGTGGCCTCTGAGTGGGCAGCAGGCAATTACCTGGGAAACACCTGGAGGGAGTCTTTAATCTTGTTTTAATATTTCTAACCCTGAACCTGAAGGTGAAAGCACAGCTCTGTGCAAAAGATTTAAACCATCGCTAATACCACAGCTTATAAGCTAATGTGATCCTAATGAATAGTTCATAATACAAAACTATTTGAAGACCATTAAAAGTCTTGAAGAACGACTGATCCAAACTACGTTCGAAAGTACTTATTGTACTTTAAAGTTCATGCTCCTTCATGCTTTTAATAGAGTACATTTCATTACATTATTTTTTGTTTATAAAGGATAATCAGATCTTTTGAAGTTCTGTGGAAAGGTTTTGAACAATGAATATCTTACCTGTTGTGGATAGCTTTTTGAACAACCCCAGTTGGGAGAAATATAGTTTATTTCTGACCAGGTTGACAAACTAATGGCTAGTCCGACCAGAACCAGGACTAAAGAGGATCACTGACGTCTGAAAACAACTCCAATCTCATTTCATTTTATTTTATGGTGATTTATGCAAACTAAAGATGACAGCTTGTCAATTCGGTCAAACTTAAACCCAATTTTCCCAAACTGAGGTATCAAAGAGCTATCTGCAACAGGTAAGATATTTATTGGTGAAAACCTTCCGCAGAACTTCTGAACAGTTGCTTTAAGGTTGATCAAAAATATACTGAGCAAACCAAACGGAGCCTCTTGTAATATTTCATTTTATTAAACCTTCAGTAGTTTTGAGGCTCTTGGGGTCTGACGAAACAAAACAAAATATAAAGATGCTTCTTGCTTTACTTCATACCACAAATTATTTCACATCGATTTAGAAAGACCCAGACTCTGGGAACCCCTGGACTAAAGTAGCTTATTTTAAACAGTTAAAACCATAAAATTGTCTTTTATTAATTCACATTTCTTGGATGTTTCATGCTGGCGTTCTCCTAAATGTAAACCTTTTTTTGTAACTCCACCAACCTGAGCATCTTTAGATTCTGGGGTATGTTTATTACAGCTTTTTCCGTGTGATAAATTTACGTCTCCCTATCTTTCAAGCTAATCCGTTGTCGTGGCAACAGCTGGCTTGATTTTGTAAGTGGTCTCTTGAGGGTTAAGTGGTGGTGCTGAACTCCAGCTGCCTGAAGAGCAGCCGCCACGCTTTCCAGGGACAGGAAGGACACGATGAACTTTACCACAGCTCCCTCTAGTGGTGGACTCAGGTATATCAGGATCAGTTCAGTGGTTGAAGGTTCATCACTGACTTGGAAAGAAGTTAGTGAAAATAATAAACTGAAGGTTAGTCTCACCTCACATAACTGTGATGCAAATTTAGATGATCCTGTTTCAAGACGTTCAGCCAAACTTTTGAGTTCCTGTTGTTTTTAAATAGTTTCCGGTGTGACGGCACAAACAGCGCCAGGCCTTTAAACTTTACAAACAACCTGGTCAGTGAGTGCAGCCTGACTCTGAGCCGTCTGATCTGTCGTATTTACGTCTGAAAGATTAACTTTCCCTGCAGGGCATCGGTGTTATATGGTGGGCAGGAAGTGGCTTAGTGTCTGTGATCCTCAGCAGAAAAACAAACGCGGGAGAGAGGACAAGAGGAAAAGAGGGAGATGAGATTAAAAAAAGAAGCAGAGCCAAGAAGCTGTGACCGGCGTTTACATTCTTCAAAAGCTTCCTAGAAACATGAGAGCAAAACTGGCATCCGGCCTGAAAGGGCACTGGTGGTCTCACCGATTAGGTGCTCGGAGGTGGGGGTCACTCTGCACCTCTTGAAGAAGGTGTCTGTTTCAGTGTCCACCACCAGCAGCCGAGCCTCCTCCCCGCCGGCTTTAATGGCAGCGACCACCTGTGAATGTGTCTTCCCTTCCACTGGGACGTCGTTCACCTGACGCATAGAAGAAGAAGAAAACATTTTAGATCTTTGAAATGTTGCAGAACAACTGGAAGTTCTTCCAAACCGAACCAAAAGTCGTTTTCCTACAAAAACGTGTGATCCGGTTTCTACAAATTCCCCGTCGTTTTAACGTTTTTACTTTTACTCCGGGTTAATTAGTGGAGCAGCACGGAGACATTTAAAGCTTTTAAAGGAACACAAACGCAGACCAGCTGAGCACTCTAATGTGAAATCTCCATGGGAAAGCATGTGAGAAATGTCTTGAAGGGTGTGCGTGTGTGTGTGTGTGTGTGTGTGTGTGTGTGTGTGTGTGTGTGTGTG
>NC_056512.1:26845758-26846789 GCF_014905685.2 Nematolebias whitei | reverse complement strand
TGTGTGTGTGTGTGTGTGTGTGTGTGTGTGTGTGTGTGTGTGTGTGTTATAGGGTGGATATGCACGTCTAGAGGAAGCTGGAGAAAAGCTGCTCGGCTAGTAACAGCAGCAACAATGGCTGTCTGCTCCTCACAAAGCCCCCAGCTCCTCGGGGGGTGGTGTGGCTCTCTGGGGCCCCTTCAGGGACAAAAAATCCAACTCGAGGCTCTGGTGTATTTCTAATCCTTACATTTGTTTAACTGGTTTTGTTTTACTTGATTTGTTGGAGCTGGTGCTGGTGAAAGGCGCCCACCACACTGTTTTTACCCCCGTGTTGTTTTATTCACGGTCCACGCTCCATTTGGTCATTTCCAAACAAAGACAAGGCAGTCTCTGAGAACAGAGAACTTCTTGGACCAGTTCAGAAACTATTTCTTTTTGTTAGAGCTCTGAGAAATTGACTTTAGTCATTTTATGATGAGAAATGACAACGTTATGACTTAAAAATAATGTTATCAGTGATCTAACAAGACGTATTAGGATGACTCTCAGATACTACCACATAAAGTCTTAGCTCAATTACTGTGAAACTGACCGAGTTATAACATTTTATTTTTTTGTCTAATCTAAGTTTGATTGGCTGTGACAGCCATCTTGAATAATGTCTCCAGAATTTAAACAGTGTTTATTTATTATTATTTATATATTTTATAGAGAATTTCCTTTAAATTTACCAATTGTTTCAGGAGATATTTTGCCAACAGACAAACACAAAAACATGATCACCCATGTTTTGCCTGTCACCAGGCAAGTCTTTCAAAGAGTTAAATGGCGTTGAATGTTTGTTAACCTCACCATAAATCCCAAAGATCTGAACTATCCCTTTAATTCTGTTAGTTCATGACACATTTCTCCTAACGGCTCTCCGACCTGGTCATGGAGGCAAAAAGCATCAAATCATTTAGAAAAACATATAATGTTATGACTTCATATTTGCCTTCAAGCAGCAACAATAAAACCAAACATTTAACGCCATTTAACTCTTTGAAAGA
>NC_056512.1:26833863-26845358 GCF_014905685.2 Nematolebias whitei | reverse complement strand
CACACACCATTCTTCTCTATTCTTGTCAAAGAAAATAAAAATGTCGCCGAGGCCGACCGGAGCGGAAGTGACCAATCAGGAAACGCCTACAGGAGGATTTTCTGAACGGCTTGCTTATTTTCTCACATGACAGCCCTTTTTGTCTGATAACTGACCAATCAGTGTCTCTCATGCACACACACACACACACCCCTCCTCCCCCATGTGGTCCAACAGTACCTGTACTATCCTGTCCTTGGGCTGCAGGCCGGCCCTCTCAGCTGGAGAGTCTTCGTCCACGGCTCTGATGTACTGGCCCGGCCGCGCCCGCTCGCTGTGCAGGTTGAAGCCATATCCGTTGGGGCCTCGCTGGATCACGCAGAGACGTGGCCGCAGCTCAGCCTGCACCTCCTAGAAGAGGAGAAAATGTTAGCGACCTCACCCCCCCTAGCCTTAACAGAGCTGGTCCTGAACTAAAAAGAACTACCTCCACCATGAGCGTCTGTTCAGGCAGAACCAGAGGCACAAAGATCACCGAGAGCTCCTGAGACTCGTTTACCATGAAGATGAAGCCGAGGGCGAACATGCAGGTGGCCGCTGCATGCTGATCTGCCCTCGCTGCGTTTGAAACTATGAAATGTAAACTGCTGCTGCTTTTGGCCCCACGTGATCCCAGGCCAGGAAGGAAGGGGGGTCTCTATTGGAGGTGACTGCAGGTCTGTTGGGAAGGTTTGTGGACCGGTTCCGGTGTGGCTCTCAGGACAATAGAAGCTGGGTGTCAACCTCTGACCGCCTCCCCCCTGTCTCCCTTCTGCTCCGGGGGATGGCAGGAAGACTTCGAGCTACTTTGTCATCCAGCAAAAAAAAAAAAAAGGGCAGAAACCTCCCTTCCGCTGTACAGATGAAGCAATTTCTTTATTTAGCAAGGAGATGGTGAGGTCAGAGGTCAAAACAGAGTTTGGAGTCAGGATGATCTTTTATCATCATGACCACGCCTGACCTGATGCTGCTTTCTTTCTTCTTTTTATTTCATTACATCAGAGCCACAGAGCGGTGCCGCCCTCGGTCCACTAAACGCACAATGACACACCTGGATTAACGCTGTTAGTCGGAGAGAACGGCTCGCTTTCTCTGGAAAATACGGGCTGATTACAAGCACTTCAAAAGATTAAATGTGGACCTTTGTCAAACCTGAGGCAACATTTTCTCTCATAACTCAGCTCCAACGTAGAAATGAGCGACTGTCTCCTCACCCCGTCGACACCCACCAAACAAGTGGTTTGAAAGAAGGTGAAACGTTAGGAAGATCTGCTCCGACTCATTTAAGAGTAAGAGAAACTGGACAGATAGTGACGAATCGTTGCAAGGAAAGTTTTCTAAACTGGGACCTTCGTTTCTTAGAAGTGCCGTGCTGAGAAAGACGACTCTGTTTAATAAACACAAACATCTGCATTTAGTCTCACAACGGAAAAACTGCCAACTTGCAGATTCTGCTTTTTGAAGTGGGGTTCTGTGGAAAAGTTATGAACAGTCAATATCTTACTTGGTGTAGATACCTCTTTAAACAATAGGCTTTAGAACCTTTGATGCAGCCTGAGACACTTCCATTAAGATTTTCATATCTTATTCCGAGAATAACAAGGTAACGTACAACTGAAGGCAGCAAGAGGGTGGAAAAAACAGTCTTAATATGAACTGCTGTGAAATTTTTGAGATTGGATTTATTTAAAGGTCAATTCAACAACCATTCACTCTCTCACTCACACCTAGGGACAATTTAGAGTTACCAATCAGCCTAACATGAGATACAATGAAATACTAAACTGTGTTAAACATCAGTAAATACAGGTGTGTTTTAGGAGAGATTTAAAAGCAGGGAGTGAAGTGACCTGTCTAATGTAAGGGACAGATTATACCAGAGTTTAGGACCCATGACTGCAAAAGCCCGATCTCTGAGTTTCAACCTGGTTTTTGGTACAACCAAAAGCAACTGGTCAGATGATCTCAGAGCCAGAGAAGGAACTGAAGCAGATCAGAGAGATATGAGGGTGCAAGGCCATTAAGGCATTTACAGGTCAATAGGAGAATTTTAAAATCAATTCTGACATGTAGAGGGAGCCAGTGAAGGGATGACAAAACTGGTGAAATATGCTCAAACCTACGAGTTCTTGTTAACAGCCAAGCTGCAGCATTTTGGATGAGCTGGAGACGTGAAAGGGACACCTGGCTGACCCCAACATAAAGTGTGTTACAGTAGTTGAAACTTTAAAAGTTTGAAGCCATCCATGCCTTGATATCATCAAGACATTTTAGTCGAGGGTGAATTGTGCACGAACTATTTGGATTTAAGGGCAGATAAATATGACAATCATCAGCATAGCAATGAAATGAAAGACAATGTTTCCTCAGGATAGACTCCAAGGGGAGCAGATACAATGAAGACAGAAGGGGTCCGAGAATAGAGCCCTGCGGGATCCCGCAGGAAAGAGGCACTGAAGCAGATCAATTATTACTAACGTTAGCACAAAAACTCCTGCCACTCAGAAAAAAAATCTGTATGCCTCTTTTATGACTGTCTATTTTTGTTGTTGTTATCCACTGTTGTCATCACTCTTTGTTAAAATCAGGTCTCTCTTGTAAATGAGTCCCTGAGGCTCAATGGGATTAACCTGTCTAAATAAAGGTAGAATGAATACTGTGGTCAACAGCATCAAAAGCAGCTGTAAGGTCAAGGAGTACAAGTATCACAAACTGAAGGTGACAGCGATTCACTTTAGACTTGGCCTCAACCAGATTAGCCATTAGCTTGTCAGAATTATACCAAACTGAGGTTGTTTAGAGAGCCATCTTCAACAGGTAAGATACTAATTAAAACAATCCGAACCACCTATTCTCGTTAAAATTAACTGTGCCTGCCCAAACTTTCTGTTTTTAGCTTCAAGAGTTAAGCTAATCAAGCTAATTTGTTCAAACTACAAGACAAATAAAAGTTAAGCTTATTAAATGAGGGGCTTGTCTTTGATTTGTTGTGTTTTTGAATGTTTAAGTCATTTTTTTTTTATTTGATAAATGAAACAACTAATGGTTACAAAGCTGCGTTGATCGTTCGGTAATAAACTTTAGTTTTCCCGAGTTTTAAGACTGAATTGAGAAAACTCTCGTTTTATACTTTTCTTTACAAAGCTGAGAATAAAATAATAAAATATGATAGGAAAAAGCAGCTCCGATGTCAGAGTGTCCAACAAACTTATTCCACAGTCCAACGTTCACTCACCTTTCGGTGTGTTCAGTTGTGTGCGCTGCCAAGTGAGTAAGACGGATACTGAATACAGATGTTGCTTTTCTCATGAGCCATTTCATTTTGGCATCAATAAAGTGCCTGATCAGACTCCAAACGGATAAACCATCCTTTAATTAATCAACAAGATATGCACTGAAAACAGCTAAAATATTCTTAATAAATAAGACGACAGTGAATCCGAATTAAAGTACTATTTCAGATATTTGAATCTATGAACAAACCCCCCAGAATTTGACTTCCTTGTAACCAAAAAGTATAACCAAGTGTTTGGAACTGCAGCAGACTCCCTGCTGCTCATCAGGGCTGATGTTAAGCGTCCCCACTTGGGGAGCTATCCGGGGTGCGAGAGGTCCCGACACTGATAACAGAGGAGGGTTTATCCTGATTCATGCTCAGAGGAGGATTTGTGTCTCCAAGGAATCTCCACGCCGGTTTGTAATCTGTGGAATCTGCTGAATGCACATGAGCCAGGAGGGAAGCATTGCTCATTAAGCCTGATTGTGTTTCTAATGCACGCCGCTCAAATCTGACACACACACACACACACAAAAACAGACTGTGATGTTCTGCAAAAACTGAAATGTTTTATCTGTGAAAGAACAAACAATCTGTGCTGCATCATGTGACCAAACAGAACAGTGTGGGTTTTGGCTCAGGGTCAGCTTGGATCAGGAGCATTTATATTCTTCTTACTGACATTTTATTTGTTTTAGCTTGTTTCTCACACCCCAAAGCCTGTGAGAGCAAACCATATGTAGGAGGAAAACAGATTGAATCATCTACTTCTGATGCTTCCTCAGATGATCGGTGGTTACGGAAAGTCATGTCAAAGTACTGCATTTTGTTATCTTATCTAAGTACAAGTTTCCATTTTTGTGGGATGATTTACTCAAACCTATTCAAACCTGTTCCTTAAAGATAAAGGTCACATGCTGTAGTTTGTAGTTTACATCTTAAAATAAAGGCCCAGGAATGCATGTCATCCGCCAACATGGATATTTTTAGACTGCAATCATCTTTTGTTGACAAATAGTTACAGCTTTTTTGATCAAATCTCAAAAATTGCACGCCATATGGCAAGATCTCATGCAATCAGCGCTCAAAGTACATGTTGAGAATGACTCGCAGCTACTACCACACCATGTTTTAGCTCAAAATTGGTGACAATGACTGAATTAGAGCCAGTTTCGTGTTGGCTAAGGCCCTGTTTACACGACAACGATCCAATGAAAAAGTTTTTTCCCCCCCCCATTTCTATTAACACATTAACATGAAAACGTTCTCATTACAATCTGTTTACACAGCAACGGAAGACACGGAGAAGATGTAATTCCCTCACCACGCCACTAGTTGGTGCTATGTTCTTTGAAACTCTTAAGTGCGCATGTGTAAAAAAAAAAAAGAAGTTCTACCTGAAAGCTGCTACAACGGTCGAGATGACAGACAAATATTTCTATGGACAGACGACGAGGTTCAACTGTTGCTTATTCGGTAATCAGATGTATTTTGGACCCAGGTTAACAGAGATGGCATAACAGGTTCCTCTGATGATAACGGACACAGCGGCTCGTGACAAACTGAAAGCGTTGGCTGTTTTTTGGATTCTTCCCCCAGCACTTAAAGTATAAAGTGTACAGGCCACCTTTTTTAAGACGTCAACCAGCGATCTCATGGTTGTCCGTTCCCCCTCGATGTAGGGGCGAAGTTCCTCACTCAGAGAGACAAGGGATGCTTCGACAAACGAAAGCTCTCCCTCCATTCTTTATCGCTTACATCTTTCAAATGAAAGACGGAACGTTTCTACAATTTTTTGTTTTTTGAACCCGTCCAGAGGACCAGACTTAACTTTTTTAGATTTTTCTACCTGGATTATTGAGCATGCATCAGGATATTGACTGCATTGTTTACAAAGTTATCCCACCACTGGCTTTTCCTCCCAGGTCGTGTCCAGTAGCGCCTCCTAGCCGTGCTTCTTCTTCTCATACATCCGTTAAATAACAGAGTGGAGCTGTATGAGATCCGTCTTTGATGATTTAAGTAAAGAGATAACAAATGAGCACTGTGTTGGTGAGCCAGAGTTAGATTTATTAGAGTCAGAAGCACAAACAATACTCTGGTATCCGTCATTATCGATACCGGTAGTTTCTTCTTCTGTGAATTGTAGGAAGCCGTTATGTTTTGTGTCCTACTGCGCATGAGCCAGGGATTGCCTGGCAGAAATTTTTTTTTCTGTTTACACGACAACAGACACCAGGACGTTTTCGAACCATTGCACTCTGGAACCCGTTCTCAAATTGACCCGTTGTCAGAGAAAACATTCGATGTTTTTGTGTAAATGAACAGCACAAACGCAACGAAACTCTTCCATTTTCACCAGAAATCGTTTTCGTGTAAACAAGGCCCAAGTTCAATTTGCTGTAGCAGTCATATTGAACCCAGTTGAATAAAACTCGTGCCAAAATTCCCAACAAAAATTTAGCACAACCTATCAGAGCTTAGAGTGTGTGTTGGGGATGACTTTCAGCTACTTCCACGGGAAGTTTTAGCTCATTATTTGTGAAACTGACATTTTTGTGTTGGCTAAAGTTGATTATATGTGATGGTTGTGCTGAACCAAGTTGTCTCCCAAAGTTAATTAGTTGTAGATGTTCATCTGATGATTTACTTTCTGCAAGTTTCACTAAAATCCATCCACTGGTTCATGAGATATTTTGCACAAAGACAAACACACTCAAGCATAGAGGAGGAATATTAATGCTCAGGCCACCCCAGAATAAAAAAAGAAATAAAAACCTTTTGACATAAACACACTCTCCGTGACACACACGTTCCCGCTGAGAGAGGAAGTGAAGCGCAGGAACTGTAGACACATCTTCCCTCAACGTGCTTCCTTCTGTTGGCTCAACTTCCCAACATGAAAGCGAAATCAGTTCTCAAACGCACGGAAACACCTACTGTCATTAGTCTGCTCTTAGACAATTAAATGTCAGAAACGTAATTTAAAAAAGGCTTTAAGATGCTCCTGAAGAGAGATGAGTCACTGTGTGCTAATAAATGAAGATAAAAACACGATCATGAGTCGTAAACCATGACCAGGCTGATAATCAAGTGAAAACACAATCCTCACTGATGAGTTTTAATCAAATTTAAGCACTAAAATAGAAACTATATTCCTGGTAAATGACTGACGTGTTAAAGTTACAGCTGAGTTAATAGTAAACAAGCCACAGCTGTTATTAACAAGGCTGACTCATGGTTAAACAACAGCAGGCAGTGCAAGTAAAGTGAAACTGTTTCGGTCATGCAGAGAGCCGCAGTTGCACAATATTTGTTTCCTGTGACACAGAAGTTCATTTTTAACAGCCGTAGTTTTATGTGAGCGGCAGATTTTCATGCAACTATAATCTCTGTGCAGGAAATTAGCGTGTGAGCGTAGTTTCTCTAGTGCAGAATACAAAAAAAAAAAAAATGGAAGCTGAGATAAGTTCAGTTTCAGTTCTCTGACAAAACAGCAGCAACTAAAATCAGATGGAAGGATTCGTGATTAATAAATACCATATTTTTCGGGCTATAAGGCTCACCAGATTATAAGGCTCACTGTCAATTTTTGAGAAAATTAAAGGATTTTAAGTGCGCCTTGTAGGCTGAAAAATACGGTAACACAATATTAAGTTTTCTACAAAAAGTAAATGACGTGTTAAACAATAAATGGTACTATATATAGACAAAAACATGCTAGTCATGCTAGCAGCACAGTGGTATAATATTCTTGGAGGTTTTTTAAAAAAGGCAAGTGGACTTGTCTTTGTTTTTGTTTTTTTTAATTACGGTACACGTTGTCTTCTCATCCACGAAGCTTGAAGTTTACTTTATTAGTTTAAAAGGACAGTGTACGTTAATGAAGATTGGATAGATGTAAAATGCACCAGAGTTAGCCAAAAGACTATTTTTCATCTTCAACGGGAGGTTACAAGTCACTCTAAAAACAAAATATGATAAAAAAAAAACACAAAAATGTAAATAGATGTGAGAAGCAAAAAGTTGCCTTTAAAAACACTTTTAGCTTCACTGTGTCCTGGATGACTGAGAAGCTACACCAACCTATTTGAAATAAATGCTAACATCATGCTTTAGCTGCACGTGTATTATGAATGTGATGAATTACGCCAGAGTTAATACTGTTTAACAAATCTAACCATGACCATAGCTCAAATGTCACATTATTAACGACAAGTTCAATTTTCAGATATGGCTCCTGAACGAGCTCTGCAGTCATGGATGCCTTGCAGAAAACCAAGTTTAGCATTTCATTGTTGGTTTAGTTGGCGCTTTGGTCTGTTTTGTGTCTCATTAAATGAGGGGCACTCAAAGTAATGAGTGAACTTTGCATTTGAACAAAATGCTACCACTAAGTGCAACCTATCACATAAGTTGTTAACTAGTGCCTTTTTTACAGTCACTATTTCACATACATAAAATCAAGCACCACACCTCAAATAAAGTCAAAGCTAATTCTGATGTTCAAGGTCTGCGTCCAACTCTTGTCTTTTGGTCCTTTACATCTGCTTTTTATTGGTTATTATCACAATGCATTGCAAAATACTGACTCTGAGTATCCACATTAGCAAATGTAAAAAGCTCAGGGGGCCACAGGTACTGAAAGACAAGATTACAAGATAAGACAAGATAGCAGACTTTGTTTTATGGTTTAAAATCTAGTTTTATTTAAAAGTGAACTCATGTATTTTTTATCAGAAGCTCTGTAGTTTTAATATTGATTCTACTTTTATGATTATGTTTTATTCATATTTTATTGAGTCTCTTTTAACGTTCACCTTCATCTGTTGGACTTTTGACATGCAAAAACAGGAACAAACTCTCGGGGATTGTCAAGATGTGCAGCAAAACTGCTGGCATAGCCCTACAGAACCTCAATGACCTACACAAGAAGATGTCAGTGAACAAGGCCAGGTTAATTCTGGCAGATCCTGATCATCCACTCCATGGTGAGTTCAGGCTGCTTCCATCTGGACGCAGGTATCTACAGCCCAGATGCAGGACGAATAAACTGAAAAACTCATTCTTCACTGTGCATGAACAGTGATGATTTCTGTACCGTTAATTAAACAAATAAACAAACAAATTGCCCCTCGGGATAACAAAGTTTCTTGAACTTGCACCCATCAGCGAGCAGAATTGAGTTCACCTGTGGGCCTGATTTGGCCCATGAGCCGTCAGTTGAGCCACCACATCCAATTCTAGAGGTAACAGCTAACACAATAAACTAAACCTAATCAGTTATGGCTGTGAACCTTTTATTAGGATAAATTTGTGTGATATTACTCGAAAACAAATGACGTCTGATTGGTTCTCACTGTGTGGCATAAAAAAACTTAGAAACAGGACTGACACGCCAACCAAAAACGGGTCTACTGTGAAAAACACAACATTTGGAGCATATTATATTTTATAGTATAAGTTTATAAACAAAAATGGTAGGAAATGTTCACATCAAGTTGAAAATGGAGCTCTCACAGTTAATTATTCAACTTGCAGAGATATATAAGAGAGAAGAAAAAAGCAGTCTAGACCAAAGCAACGAGTCAAATATTTAGAGTGGCTAAAATTCATTACATGTTAACAAGCAGTTCGCTCACTTTTGTCCCGAGCCAGATTGACTGATTGGAAAATTCATGGCCTCCATAATAATTCCCCATCATATTTACCATCTCTGACTGAGCCAAGTACGGTGGCCCTGAGGTGTAAATGAACAACATTTGAAAAAACAGAATTACATTTGAAAAAATGCAGCAAAAACAACAAAAACACAACATTTGAAAAAACGGTATTACATTAAGCCAAAGCGGAAGTGGTCGAATCACATTTGGAAAAAAAAAAACAAAAAAAAAAACGGAATTACATTCCAAAAAACAGAATTACATTTAGCCAAAGCGGAAGTGGCCGAAGCGGAAGTGGCCCGAATCACATTTGAAAAAAAAAACAAAAAAAAAAACGGAATTACATTTGAAAAAATGGACATACATCAAAGTGGAAGTTGCCAAAAGTGGATGTGGCTGGAATCACATTTGGAAAAAATGGAATTACATTTGAAAAAACGGAATAACATTTGAAAAAACCGGAATTACGTTAAGTCAAATCACCTCAGGGCCACCGTAGTTTTACGTAAAAAAAAAAAAACACTATACAATACACCTCCAATAATTACTGTCTGGGAGTCTTATTAAAGTCAATCCAATGGTTCATATGATGTTTTTCTTTTTTTCTTTTTTTTTTTTTTTTCTTTTTTTTTCTGAGCTCAGTTTAAGTGTAGAAACATTGTGAAGTGTTTCAATGAACTTATCATCATCGCTCAATTTTTTATTTTTTTTTTTTAAAGAAAGAGAAGAAAGAAGAATAAATAAATAATAAAAAAGAAGAAGATAAGACGAGAGACCACCATGACAAAACAACATGCACAGCACAATGCCACCCACAATATCACCATGAAACATTCGACATCGCACAATGAATCATCTAGCTTCCGCCACTACCCAACCTAGCGTGCATCTGTCAAAGCACCTGAATCCAAACACCCGCGCAAGCACGCCCACCACCACCAGATTTCTCCAAAAGAATGCCCAATAGTGGACGCGGGGGCCCACAGACCCGCCCCCCCAGGACACAATGGCAACATAGGGAGGACCGGAGCCACAGACACACAGCGGCCCACAGGCCCGGAGCCCCAAGAGTCTCCCAACAGGGAGAACCGCACCCCCCCAGAGAGGAGCAGAGGAAAGAACCGGGTGACCCCAGCCACCACAATGCAGAGCCTCCAGGAAGCTGCAACGACGAGCCCACAGGCCCGGCCAGCGACCCATGCCCCCCCCAAGTAGATCCGGCCATGGACACCGAGCCCCAAGCCCCGAGGCCATACCACCCCCTAGCAGAGCCCCGACAGAGCCAGGGCACCCAGGCCCCGCCAGGCAGCAACCAGGGCGGACCGACGTGCACCCCACCACCCAGCCCAGACACCGAGAGCCACCAATGCACCGGCGGCAAGGGAGTCCCCTGCCAAAGGGGGGCACGACCGGGGGGAGTGGACCCCACACCAAACGTGGGGCCCAAATTGATCCAAGAGAGGGGGGACCACCAAAAACCCAACCCGAGCAACCAACAGGCACACACAGATAGCCCGACAGAATCTCTGTCGGGCCGACCGCATGCACCATCTACCTGACAGCGACCACAGGCCGGCCCCAGCCCAAGGGGCAGAGCAGCAGGGAGCCGCAGCCGAGGAGGGCCGGCTCTCACATCAAGAGCTCCGCACCATAGGCCCGGAGACGCCCCAGCACACCACCCATGCACCCCCCCACACACAGAGCACCCCCACCGCAAATGCCACACAGGAAGACCAGCCAGTGCCCGGATGAGACGAAGCCACGCCCCCAACCGCCGCCCTACACCACCAATGACCACACGTACACTACCATAGCCGACCCCCCGCCAAAAGCCGGCAGCCACCCCGGTCAGAGTGCCGGCCATCGCAACCAGGAACCTAGATTAAAAGAATCGGAACAGCCCAGGAGGAACCGAAGCACCGGCCCCAACACTGACCGCCCCCAAGGCCCAAAGCCCACCCACAGCCCAGACCCCAACAATGCGCCCCCCCCCCTCCATCCCCGACCCCTAGTGTCACACGGAGAAAGGAGGTGTTTGTGAAAGGGGAAATAAAATAAAATAAAATAAAATAAATAAATAAATCTATATATGCATAAATAAATTATGAACAGACCCACTTCCTCCTCCTCCCACTCGAATATGGTGTTGATGCATGTTGTTATACAGTGCGTTTAAAATGGGGGGATGAGGTGGCGACCGGCACAGACCCACCTCTTGCCCAGAGAGCAGGCGGCGCCCGTTCACCCCTCATCTCCGCACAGAACCCTAAATGTCTACATGCTACAGGCACAGGTCCGGGGAGGTGGAAATGGTAGTACATCCCACCACCTAAGTGCGATCATGTGCCCACTCCAGATCCTATATATGCATGTGTCGTGAGAGTGTTATAAGTGAGTGTCTAGGTTGTATATTAAAATTAGGGCCCAGGACCCCACCAGCCACGGAGATGGATGATTCTCCCCGTAGCTCAGTAGTGCATCTGAACCCCAAAACCCTGTTTGAGTGGTGGTGTGGTGGAGTGGGCGGAGGAGGACGT
>NC_056512.1:26781166-26828863 GCF_014905685.2 Nematolebias whitei | reverse complement strand
TCTATGTTCTTGCATTTTATGCCTTTAATATCTGTAGTTTGCCTGATGATGTTTTTCTAACAGACACTGCCCTGATGTGTGTCTCAGCACTTCGTCCCATGTCTAAACAGCTGACATGCAGTGGACTCCCAGCTGAACGCAGCACACTTGTTATCTATAAGGCTGACTCGCCCTCTCCTCCTGTTGTTCTAACACAAGAAGGCAGCTCTCTCATGAGTTCAGCCTCTTTGATCACCATAAACCGCCACTGAAGCGACACGCTGCCAGGCACCATGGTTACTCAGTGACACGGGAGAACGTAAGCCTCGTGGTTCTTGTGAATGTCACGTGGAGTTTTCTGATAAAGTTTAACAACCCCAAGGTCCGAGTCCACGAATGTTTAATTTAACCCCATCCGATCATTCTTGAAAAAAAAAAAAAAACATATATTTTTTACAACAGCACAAGTTTGAGTGTTTTTGAAGAGTGCACCACTTTCTCAGCCAGGTTGGGGGTGTTGGATTTCAAGATGGATCACTTAACCAGCTGCAAGGCTAGCCAAGGGGGGAACAAAGCACCCTACTGTCCCACTCCCCCCACTTTTATATGAGCATGGGACAAAATGGCTCTTTAAAAGACACTAAAGAAAGGTTCTGCTGAGGGTTCCCATTACAGGAGCCTTTTTATGGGGCACGGCCTGGAAGCAGAAAAGTAATCAGTCATCCCAGCAGGCATACCGACACTGATAAGACCAAATGGACTGGTCCTGATTACCAGGCACATCTTTCACTTTAAGATCATCTACTTTGCTCAGACTTTATATTACAGATCATATCGTTCCATATTTTCCAAAGCACTTCACTTTCAGACTGCAGGTTTACTTGTGGTTCATATAGTTTCAATGCGTAGAAGGGGAGGCAGATCTTTGAGTTATCAGGCTCCACTCTTGTGGAACCAACTTTAACTTTCTGTCCATTAGGCTGACACTCTGTCTACTTTTAAGAGCCGGCTTAAAGGGATCTCAGACTACTGGCACATATTGGCCTTAAGACGTAGTATTTCTCTGTTCCACTAGAAGTTGTTGCTTGTGACATGTGCAAGCTGCTAGATACTTTAAAAGTATAAATATTTGTTACATTTTTCATCTAAGGACATCACCATTATTTTACCAGCGCAATGCATTCTGGACGACGTGGTTGTAGAGGAGACTAAAACACAAGAAGTCGAGGCTGAAATGTTATAACGTGAATTCCTGCCAACCGTCCCGACTTAGGTGGGACAGCCCTGGAATTTGCCCCCACCCCCCGTCCCGCGTCCCACGTAAGGAGGGACGGGACACCCAAATGTCCCTTATTTGGCAGGAGCTGGCTGGGCTCACCTGTTCATGTCGTCTGTGTGGGAGGAGGGATGCAAAGGGGTTGATTCATGGGTTTCCTGCAACAGGAGGTGTGAGGTTACTGTAATAAGCTTATACTGACCATAAAGTGCAAGTTCTCAGCTTTCAGACACCATTTGGAAATTTTCTGATCGCGTAAACAATCGCAAAGTTTAATCCCATAGACTGCTGGAGAACAAACTGACAACATTTTCTCACTCTGCTGCTGTTTTTACCCCCTTCTTTCTGGGTGTTTTCACACCTAGTAGTCCAGTAGACTCGATTTGATTGGGGAGCAAAATTCAGAACATTTGTTTACATTTTCAGCTGGTGCGGTTCACATCCACACTGCACTGTCAATTGAGCAAACCTGTTACCCCCCCCCCCCCCCCCCACACACACACACACCTGTGGTGGCGCTGCACCAAGAACTACTGAAGGAAACAACACAAAAACATCTGAAGAAGACACTTCTTCTTCTTCTTCTTCTGGAAATAAAAACAAAATGGAGTGGCTTCAAATTTGAGTGGTTTTAGGATTTCTGTTTTCATTTTTCAACAATGGATTCAGCATGAGCGGAAGATGAGGCAGAAGACCATGGAGAATGTTGTTTTTCACACAAGGCGGCTGACAGCTTCGTATGATGTAAGAGAAATGTGCATTTGTTTGCCCTGCGCTGTAGTCCACTTCCTGCTTTTGGAGCGGTCTCCGGTCCGTTTGCATTCACACTGTATTCGAACTGTGCCAGAGTTCTCTTCAACAGAACTGAGACCTAGGTATTTAGGCGGACCAGAGTTTGTTTTTTTTGGTCTGCATCAGAGTTCGATTGCGCATTCAAACCTCCTCAAACGAAACAGACTTTCTAGGCAAACGGACTAGAGTTTGATTAAAGTGGACTAAACAGGGATGGTGTGAATGCACCCTCTGTATATTGAAAACCTGTGATACTCTTCCTATAAAAAACATATTTGGACCAATTGTTCTGTTTCCTTTGTCTCTTTTCTGGCCTCTCAACCCACAGATGGTCGTGGAAAATGGCTGCTCATCCTGAACTTGGTTCTGTTAAAAGGTAAAATGAAGATATTTCTTTCTACCTTCACATGCAGAATAGGATCAGGAAAGTGACGAATTGAAGTCTTGACTCAATATGCTAGCTTCCTAAGATCAATAATATTTACTACAATGTGATTAAATATATTATAATATGAACTAACTTTACTGTAGATGGAAATGAACCTGGATCTGAAATGGATTTATGATTTGGACTTGGTATTTTATTTTGTACAACTCCCTAAGATTACCGTACTTTTCTTGTGAAATGGTGCTAATTAAGTAACCCAGACTGAATGAACATTGAAACACATAGCCAGCTTGAAGTGGCCTGCTTGTTTCTGTTCCATCCCATCCTAACCCAAAAAAGTCAACAAGTGTTATCTCTTGGGCCAGTCTTCCTGTCTTTGACCCGGACAAAGCTAAACTAGTCTAACAAAACACGCTCCTTGCTCACCTTCCTATCTGCAAGAATAAGAGAACTGACTGCGAGGAAGAAAGAAGGGTAATGTCCAAAAATAGAAGTTGCACCTCTGAACACCGTGGTTTGGGTCTCATGATGCAGGACAAACAGGTATTCTTACCTACAAGGAGAAGAGGCAACATGACACAATCATTGTGGCTTTACTGTAACAACTTAAAACCACCGTCCCTGGTGGTTATGGGTTACAGTGCCTTGCGAAAGTATTCGTCCCCCTTGAACTTTTCAACCTTTTGCCTCATTTCAGGCTTCAAACATGAAGATATAAAATTTTAATGTTTTGTGACGAATCAACAACAAGTGGGACACAATCATGAAGTGGAATGAAATTTATTGGCTGTGTCAAACTTTTTTAACAAATAAAAAACTGAAAAGTGGGGCATGCAATATTATTCGGCCCCTTTACTTTCAGTGCAGCAAACTCACTCCAGAAGTTCAGTGAGGATCTATGAATGATCCAATGTTGTCCCAAATGACTGATGATGATAAATAGAATCCACCTGTGTGTAATCAAGTCTCCTTATAAATGCACCTGCTCTGCGATAGTCTCAGGGTTCTGTTCAAAGCGCATAGAGCATAATTAAGACCAAGGAACACACCAGGCAGGTCCGAGATACTGTTGTGGAGAAGTTTAAAGCCGGATTTGGATACAAAAAGATTTCCCAAGCTTTAAACATCCCAAGGAGCACTGTGCAAGCAATCATATTGAAATGGAAGGAGTATGAGACCACTGCAAATCTACCAAGACCCGACCGTCCCTCTAAACTTTCATCTCGAACAAGGAGAAGACGGATCAGAGATGCATCCATGAGGCCCATGATCACTCTGGATGAACTGCAGAGATCTACAGCTGAGGTGGGAGAGTCTGTCCATAGGACAACAATCAGTCGTACACTGCACAAATCTGGCCTTTATGGAAGAGTGGCAAGAAGAAAGCCATTTCTCAAAGATATCCATAAAAAAATGTTGTTTAAAGTTTGTCACAAGCACCTGGGAGACACACCAGACATGTGGAAGAAGGTGCTCTGGTCACAAGAAACCAAAATCAAACTGTTTGGCCACAATGCAAAACGATATGATTGGCGTAAAAGCAACAGAGCTCATCACCCTGAACACCCCATCCCCACTGTCAAACATGGTGGTGGCAGCATCATGGTTTGGGCCTGCTTTTCGTCAGCAGGGACAGGGAAGATGGTCAGAATTGATGGGAAGATGGATGGAGCCAAATACAGGACCATTCTGGAAGAAAACCTGTTTGAGTCTGCAAGAGACCTGAGACTGGGACGGAGATTTATCTTCCAACAAGACAATGATCCAAAACATAAAGCCAAATCTACAATGGAATGGTTCACAAATAAACGTATCCAGGTGTTGGAATGGCCAAGTCAAAGTCCAGACCTGAATCCAATCAAGAATCTGTGGAAAGAGCTGAAGACTGCTGTTCACAAACGCTCTCCATCCAACCTCACTGAGCTCGAGCTGTTTTGCAAAGAAGACTGGGCAAGAATTTCAGTGTCTCCATGTGCAAAACTGATAGAGACAAACCCCAAGAGACTTGCAGCTGGAACTGCAGCAAAAGACGGCGCTACAAAGTATTAACGCAAGGGGGCCGAATAATATTGCACGCCCCACTTTTCAGTTTTTTATTTGTTAAAAAAGTTTGACACATCCAATAAATTTCATTCCACTTCAAGATTGTGTCCCACTTGTTGTTGATTCTTCACAAAAAATTAAAATTTTTATATCTTTATGGTTGAAGCCTGAAATGTGGCAAAAGGTTGAAAAGTTCAAGGGGGCCGAGTACTTTCACAAGGCACTGTACAAGTTGATTCTGGCAACATGCTGGTACTTTGAGCCGTTGGCTCACTTTTCACCCATTCTCTTAAGAATCCCTCTAAATGTAGTCAGACTGTACTTCTGAAGTGACAACAAACCATGCGTAGTGATTAACACCAAGCCAAGGCCCGATTAAGGTTTAAGAAGTCCTGTTCTTAGAACCAAAGACTTCATTAAATTTTAAAAATCTGCAACCTGAAATCAGGGTTTAATGCAAACCTTTCTTTACCCAGCTGACTGAGATCTACAACCTCAAGGTGGTAATTGAAAAATAAACTGTCGATTTTTATTAGAGAATAAAACTTGTAGTGTAAATATGTATTGGAAGGGATAGAACTGCTAGGGGTGGGGGTGAGTCTATTTCAGGGTGATCCTCGAGTTATTTCCCCCTCCACTCCCCTGCAGGGTGTGGTGACGCTGCAACTCATTGTCGAACGAAGCAGGAACATGGAATGTGCCATTGTAGAGTCTCCATCCAGTATCCTGTGGGACCCAGTCTCCAACAACCCCACCCACCCGGTTCGGGCTCTGACCTGGGCCGCAGAGACTTCGTCTGCAGGGACAGTGGCTCCGTTGTTTGGACTGGTGTCACAAAGGATTCAGTGGGATAAAGTTCTGATTTTACAGCTTTATTCATTTTGGCCCAGATCGATAATAACAGAGTTCTGTCTTGTGCAGGATTTATCCTGTACCGAAGACATTCAAACGACTCAGGCTTTCATTTATGTTTGACGTTGATATAAAATGTGAACGTGTCGCCAAAACTGATACTGACTGGTTCTGGTGGCCCGGGAGTTAAAAAGACTTGACTTGGACTGTGTAAACAACTGAAGGCCGGCTGAGGACCTTTGTTGCCCTGTCCTCGTTTCTTCCTCCTCTCATTTCCTGACGTCGCTCAGCTGTTTGCTACGTAATAAGAAAACATCCTAAAATAATTTATAAAAGCGCTAACGTTTGCTGCATTTCTTTAAACATTTAGGTGTTTCTCTCTGTGCTTACATATTTACTTAAATATAAACTTTGCCAAATGTTATCAACACAATGTTTTTACACAATAGTACTTTATTTGAAGTTTTTCTGTGATTTCGCTCGAGCGATAAGAACTTGACCAATCAGAGTTTTCAAGACTGATTTCAGCTTTTAGCTCTGAGCTGACATTCTGATTTCAGCCAATTCTAGTTTTTCTCGAAGAGAACAAACTTTATTTTCTGACATCTGGTTGATTTAAATATTCAAATGTATGCTTATTTCTATGTTTAGGTGAAAAACGTTAATTAATATAATTTACCCTCTTCCAGCTGCTGTCGTTTCACCTTAGAGACATTACAAAAACTGACTTGTCTTCTCTCAGTTAAACTTCCACACCACAGATGTACTGTTGCTAACATCAATTAGCCGCTTAGCGATGGTGTGTTTACAAACTGGATTATTATTCGTCTGATTTCAGCCACTCACTGGTTAATCAGTGCAGTCACACTTTTTTACAAAACCACTGTAATTTTTAACATGTTTGAATAATCAACTGAACATTTTGGTAAATTGTCTAACGACTCACAAGAACTTTAAATGTGTTGTTGAGTCAGCATGCACACGATCATGTTCTTGTTTTAGATTTTTCTGCATTCAGCATTTAGTGTCCTTTTATAAACAGCTAACCATTGGCTACTTTTAGCTTTTAGTTAAGCTTTTGCTGTTTTTAGCTAGTTTTATCTTTTGTTATCATACAGAAACGAAAATATTTATTTTGTTAGCATTTAGCAACTTTTAGCTTTTAGTTAAGCTTTTGCTGTTTTTAGCTGGTTTTATCTTTTGTTATCATACAGAAACGAAAATATTTATTTTGTTAGCATTTAGCAACTTTTAGCTTTTAGTTAAGCTTTTGCTGTTTTTAGCTAGTTTTATCTTTTGTTATCATACAGAAATGAAAATATTTATAAAAAATATTTATTAAATATTTATATATTAAATATTTATTTTGTTAGCATTTAGCTACTTTTAGCTTTTAGTTAAGCTTTTGCTGTTTATAGCTAGTTTTATCTTTTGTTATCATACAGAAACGAAAATATTTATAAAAAATATTTATTAAATATTTATATATTAAATATTTATTTTGTTAGCATTTAACAACTTTTAGCTTCCAGTTATTGTTTTGCTACCTTTGATTTTTAGCTAGTGTCTTTCTCCTTTTAGCTCATAGCTAGTGTTCTGTTTTAGATTTAACTCAGTTTCACCTTTGTCAGTAAAATTTTGCAGTTGATATTCAGACTTCATTTTCTTTAGTTCATTTTTTCTTCCCATGTTAATTCAACTGAGTCATAATGTATGACTGGGTATAAACGTTTAGCAGTTTTGTATTGTACACCTCATTTATTTATGTTTTTAGCTCTTATGGTAAACAGAATAAATAAATAACTTTTTCTGTAACATCCTACTTCTAGTTCTAATTTCCCACAAACAAACATGTTACAGAATGCATGTATCCATTAGGACTGGGTAAATCTTTCAGTAAAGTGCATTAAAACCCAGATCCCAAACTAACAAACATGGCCACACAAATACGTGCACTGTGAAACCACCCACACAGAGCAAATATAAATGCAACGCACATCTAAGCGTCTGAATGAACGCCAAGTGATGATGGTGCAGCTGGTCAGAATGAATCATGGCGCACATCTGATCCTGTCAGACAGCACTTCATTACCTGAACCGTGAATAATACCTGGCTTTGTCACAGCGGCTTCAACAGTAACCAGACTCCCAAACACGCCAACCATCAGCTGGACGAACTGTTTACTTAGAGTCACAACGGAGAGTCCGCAGTTGGAACAACATACCAAATGTCTTTTACCATTTATTCCAATATAGTTGTAGTTTTCACTGTGAAAGAGACAGTGAGATTGATTTCCTCCCATCAGTGGAGTCTGTGCTGCTACGAGCTGCAGGGTCCGTCATTGCGGGTCGGGTTAGAAAAGGACCAAGATGAAGGAGGCGGGAGAATCCTCCACCAACAACAATGACAGGAAACCAGCACTAACGTCCTGAGGCCCGAGCTCAGGCCGACTCTCCCCTGAACCATCTTGGACCACATAGTTGCTGAAGGTGCGGTCGTTTGTGCCTCAAACGCAAACAATAATCACAAAATTACGCCTGTTCCGATACCAGAGATGTTATCCACCAGCTGATTCCTTTACTGTTTTATCCAATGACAATAACCGGAATAATTATCGTAATTGGTGGGACTATTCAAATGAATGGTGGCCGTTCATTTTAATACTCAATAACTAACAGGAATACACATGGTGGGGCGCATAGTGCTGAAAATACAAATTTATACTATGTCTTCCCTTACAACTGCTTCAGGATCATTGGCCCAGTGAAAACGTGTCACTCTTTCTGATGCAAAGTGAGTATAAAAAGTCCAGCATCACGGTTCCAAGCTCTCTCTAATAAGCAGCTTTTAAACGAATGAGCAGATTAGAGGAGAGAAGAGACAAACACAGGGTGCTTCGACACCAAGTCTACCTCATGTCTCGCTCAAAGCCTCGGCTGTGTGTGCGTATGGTACCCACTGTGGTGATACGCAGTTGTCTACACTCACACAAACGCACAAACTTAGAAACACTTTCATGCGCACAATATCTCATCTAGCTACAGTCAATTTCATGTGACCCGAGCGCTCTTCCTCTTCTGTAATTAGTGTTTAAACATAGGCTACGCCAAGCAACCGCTTGTAAAGAAGGAAGTTTCCCCCCAAAAAAACAAAAAAAAAACTTCTCACTCTCTTCAACAGTAGACACTTTTATGTTCATGACACACAAGAAGTTTGGTTAAAACCAGCTCAAAAAATAGTTTTATACAGCTGGATCAGTTTTCTTCTCAAACATTTGTCAACTATGGACCATTTCCTGAAATACCCTCATAGACCAATCAGTGTTAGACAATAATTAATCATTTTTTCTGAAAACTAATGAGCTATTTGTCCAATTCAAGAGGTGCTTAATTAAAGGGGTGTTTAGGTCTTTTACAGTGGGGCTCTTTGACAGAGCTATAGGAACAATTAAGTTAAATAGCTCTTAGGAAAACCTTAGTTTGAAGAAATCAAATTTAACTGGGACTGGACCAACAAACCCAGCCAAGACCAAAGAAGGCAACTAAATCTGTTTCCCCATTTATTTTTTTTACCTTTATATAGGGTTGGACAATTCATTCATTCATTCATTCATTCAACCTTTATTTAGACAGGTAAATCCCATTGAGCCTCAAGGACTCATTTACAAGAGAGACCTGATTTTAACAAAGAAAGATGCCAACAATGGACAACAGCGACAACAATAGACAAATATAAAAAGGCATACAGATTTATTTATTTTTTAACAAATACGATGGCTAAAAAAAGTAACAAAAAAACAGCTAGATTATAAGGCGAATGTAGAAAACTAAAAACAGGAACATGTCTGCATTGGTCCCTGCCAGGAGTCCAACAGATTCTTAAAGCCACTTAGAGAGGTCAAGGTCGAGAGCTTCAGGTCTTTTTGTAAGATATTCCAGGAAACAGGAGCGGAGTAGGAGAAGGCCCTTTTGTCTAGTTCAGTTCTCACTGAGGGAACACTGCAGGTAATAATGTCCTGAGAGCGCACACTGTAGCTGCACTCACACAGAGACACGTAGGAGGAGATGTATGAAGGCAGCAGACCAAGAAGTGATTTAAAGATGAAAATGTACCAGTGAGAGAGTCTGCGTGAAGTTAATGATGTCCAGTTAACCAGTGAATACAGGGTGCAGTGGTGTGTACGGTAGTTCCAGCCAGTTATGAATCTTAGTGCACCATGATAGACAGCATCCAACATCTGCAGGGTTCTGTTCGAGTTGAAAGTGAAGCTTCAGCTTCAACCCGAACAGAAAACGCCGTGACACAACTACATAAGTGCATGGTGACATACACCACAGCTCGAAAATGTCTGCGGTAGCAGGCTAGGCTAGGCTAAACTCCAACGCGCGGTAAATTTTCGCTTCAAAATTAGTGCCCATGACCGTCAGAATGTGACTGAACAAGCTTTCACAAGCAAAGAGAACGCAGAGGACATATTTGATAAGAGAGGAAAAACTAATTTGGCGGTTTGGAAGTGGTTTGGCTATCTAACATCTGATAAACTGCAGGTTTCAGTGTGCTGCAAAATATGCCGGAGAGTCGTTCCAGCTAGCGGTGGGAACACATCTAACTTGTTCCACTCGATAGAAGATGCTCAGAGTCAGAAGATGAAGCACAATAAAAGTATGAGCCAACGTATCGCTGAAACAACACCCCCAGCTGTATCAACAGAGAAACCCATGCAGCAAACGCAGACATTTGCTGCATGGGTTAAGTTATGATGTTTAAAGTTAAAACTATTAATATTGACAAAGTTGAGAGTTTTATGTTTATTGAACTGTGATTTCAAATTTTGTTGAAGGCTAAATACAAATAAAAGGTGAACATTAATTTATTTGTACAGTTTGCACAGTTTTTCTGAGGCTTTTATATTTATATCTATATCGGAATTATATCGTTATCAACCGAAATTAAGAAATATATTGAGATAAAAGTTTTGGCCATATCATCCAGCCCTACCTTTACACCACGTCAATTTCATATTACAGCATTATTCAGGCAGAAAACTTGTGTTATTCCTGCAGGAAGTGCGCAAAACCTTTACTGCTAGCTGCTGCCGCCATTTGCATTCACAAACATTTTATTCCATGTTAACAGTGTAATGTGAAACTGACAGCAAAGTAAAGGTTTATAAAATAGTGTTCATGTAAACCTCCATGAACCTTTTTAGACTGGAGTTGTTTTGAGACAACAGCACTACTAACGCTTATGCTGCACTTGGACTAGCCATAAGCTCATCAATCTGGTCAGCTGTAGTTTTAAATCCTTACAGAACTTTGTTTAAATGGAAAATTTGAACCTTTTATACCATCTAGATAAAACAATTATCTATATTAAAATTTAACCTGGTATAGACACAAGTTAAATATTAAATGTGGAATCTGATGAGTATTACTGGTTTGAACTTAAAGTCAAAACAAGGCTATGTTTCCTGCTGTGCAGACCAGAGAAAGGATGTCAGCATGTGGCTCCACAATCTGTACAGTTTATTAGCGTTAAAGTTGCCTGGATGGATGTTTACAAGTTTCCTACCTGATGTGCACTAACCCGGTCCATACCAGTGTGGACTCTGGTTTATAAAATGTGCTCTTGCAACCAACTGGGTGGTCCCTCTTCTGCTTAAGAATGACAAATATGTTTGTGATTTTCTCCTCCTTCAATCGCCACCTTATCGTGATGGAGGAGTTTGTGCACCTGAATGATCTTAGGAGCTATGCTATCGGTAGCAATTGTAATTGACCCTGGTAGGGTCTCCCAAGGCAGATTGGTCCTTGATGTCAGACCAGGAAAAGAGCAACTCAAAACACTGGTATGGACAAAGAAAAACAAGGAACTCAATGTCCCTTGCCCCGACGTGGGTTACCGGGACCACACCCTGGAGACAGGCCTGGGGGAGGGGCTTGTCAACGAGTACCTGCTGACCAGGTCTTTACCCATTGTCTACCGTTGTCATCACTCTGTTAAATCAGGTCTTTCTTGTAAATGAGTCCTTGAGGCTCAGTGAGACTAACCTGTATAAATAAAAGTTGAATGAATGAATGAATGAATGAGTACGAGTCAGGTGCATGATGCCATGAGCAGTGGCTGAAGGCGGGGGCATTGGCCCTCTGACCCTGGCTGACCAAAGCTGGCTCTTGGGACATGCAATGTGACCTCTCTGGAGGGGAAGGAGCCTGAACTTGTGTGTGAGGTTGAGAGGTTCATTCATTCATTCAACCTTTATTTATTTTATTATTGATAGTCTCATTGAGCCTCAAGGACTCATTTACAAGAGAGACCTGTTTTAAACAAAGAACACAGATGAGGTATAGACAACAATAGGCAAACATATAAAAAGCATACAAAAAGAAAAGTAAATAGAAGAAATTATATAAAAACGAAACAAAAAAAAACAGCTACATTATAAAGCCATGTAAAATACTAAAAACAGGAACATGTCTGAATTGCTTTTGATATGAACTTAGCAGATGTTTAAAGTCCCTTAGAGAAGTCAAGGTCAAGATCTTCGGAGATGTTTGCAAAGTGTTCGAGGAAACAGGAGTGGAGTAGGAGAAGACATTTTTGCCTAGTTCGGTCCACACTGAGGGAACTCTGCAGGTAATAGGGGCCTGAGAATGCACGTTGTAGCTGCACTCACAAAGTGACATGTAGGAGATGTATGAAGGCAACAGACCACGAAGTGATTTAAAGATGAAAATGTACCAGTGAGAGAGTCTGCATGAAGTTAATGATGACCAGTTAACCAGTTAATACAGGGTGCAGTGATGGGTATGGCAGTTACAGCCAGTTATGAATCTTAGTGCACAGTCATAGACAGCGTCCAACATCTGCAGGGTGCGTGTAGGAGCGTTCATGTAAATAATGTCACCATAGTCCTTGAAGGGAAGGAAAGTCGCAGTTACAAGGTGTTTCCTAACATTCAGAGTTAGACAGGATCTATTTCTGAAAAAGAAACCCAGTTTTACTTTCAGTTTCCTTACCAAGTTTTCGATATGAGGTTTAAAAGAGAGATGTGCATCGACCAAGATACCCAAGTATTAATAAGAATCGATAAACTCAACAGGAACACCATTCGTAGATAAGATAGAAGGAGGGACTGCTGGAACTGACTTCCTGTTTGAAAACAACATCCCTTTAGTTTTATCAGCATTTAAAGAGAGGTACTGACTAGATATTGGATGTTGGGCTCACCTCGATGCACAGCATGGGCTCCAGAACCAATCTCCTTGAGAGGGGCTGGACCTTATTTCACTCTGGAGTTGCCCACGGTGAGATGCTCTGAGCTCAGGGGTGGGCAATTATTTTTTCCATGGGGCCACATGAAAAACAACAAATATTGTGGAGGGCTGGCACAAATGACTTTTTCATTCAACCTTTATTTAGACAGGTAAATCCCATTGAGCCTCGAGGACTCATTTACAAGAGAGACCTGATTTCAACTTAACTCAATACTGCATAATATTAGTATTTCATTATTAAAAGCAGTACATAGCACTGTTTTAACAAGCTGGTAAGAGTATTTGTTATGATTAAGCAACGAAAAAGTGAGGTTTCCTTACAAAAAATGTCATTTATTCAATTAAATTTCCCAGTACAATGGTAAACTGTTAACATTTTTACCATTTGTGATGTTATATTAGTGATCATTTTCAGTCACAATCACCCCAAAACTCATTTTGAGTTTTATATACTGCTGGAAAAAGTTCTTAGCTTTCTAAATATATCATAATATTGTCTTTGTACTCCAAATATTATGAAACATCATATAATAGTGATCGTCACTGAACTGTGATTTCGAGTCCCGGTTCTTTACGTGCCTACATTTGTAGTCTAAACATCTCATTTGGTGTTTATCAGTTCTTTTTTCTTGTTTAGTGAGAGAAGTTTAGTCTCTGTTGGGCTTTAACGGAAATGTTAAAGTCAGGTTGAAGGTCTGAGGTGGAGATGTGAAGCAAAGCTGACATCATCATTGAGAGAGGATCTATATCTGGATTTGGTTAACTTCATTTGTTTACATATGTATTTTGTAATTCCCCTTACGGGGGCCGGTCAGAGTCAACCAAAGGGCCGCATGTGGCCCTGGGGCCGTACAATGCCCAGGTCTGCTCTGAGCTGGTGTGGGTCTACTCTTTTAGCCCCCCGACTTGATGTATGTATGTTAAGAGTTTTCCCGGGTAGATGAGCGGCTAGTTTCCCTCAATCTTTGGTAGGGAAAGGGGCTCTGACAGTTGTTTGTGCCTACGTGCCAAATGGCAGTTCAGAGTATCTGGCCTTCTTGGAGTCTTTAGCATCACTGTGCTGTGATCTTCAGCTCTCACTAGATTGATTTGCAGCAGAGTGTGAAGCGGTTAGGATGAGGATCAGCACCTCCAAGAAAAGGGTGGATTGCTTTCTTCTAGTCAAGGGTAAAGCTCTGCCTCAAGTGAAGGAGTTCAAATATCTTGGGGTTTTGTTCACGAGTGAGGGAAGAATGAAGCGTGAGACAGACAGATGGATTGGTCAGACTCTGCAGTATTGTAGACTCTGTGCCGGTCCGTTGTGGTGAGGAGGGAGTTGAGCCAGGTCGGTCTATGTTCCTACCCTCACCTACGATCACGAAGTCTGGGTAGTGACCGAAGGAATGAGATCACAGATACAGGCAGCTGAAATGAGTTTCCTCTGACGGGTAGTTGGACTCTCCCTTAGAGATAGAGTGAGAAGTTCAGTTATCCAGGAGAGACTTGGAGTAGAACTGCTGCTCCTCCACATAGAGAGGAGCCAGTTGAGGTGGTTCATCTGGTAAGGATGCTCCCCGGATACCTCCCTAGGCAGGTACTTGGGGTATGTCTGACTGGGAGGAGATCCCGGGGAAGACCCAGGATACGTTGGAGAGACTATGTCTCTCGGTCAGCCTGGGAACACCTTGGAGTTCCCCCAGAAGATCTGGAAGAGGTGGCTGGCTGGCTGGATCTTTGTGATTTTGTCAGAAAAAATGACTGTTATAAAACTGTTTTCTACATAATTTCAGATAACTGTCAGTGTTTCAGGATCAAGTTTTCACATTTCTTGAATCCGAGTCAAGCTGCATAAGTTGGCAGATTTGCTTTCAGGAGTACTTTTGAGCTTTTAGTAGCAGTTCCTCTGTTCCTCCGGTGTTTTGAAGCCCAGTCTCACCTGATTTGAAACATTTTACTATTACAGTTGAATACATTTTCTGTTTAAATTATTTGTCAAACCCTTTGTTCTGTTCCCCGGTCCCCACTAATATTTAACTCATAATAAAGTATCCTCCTCAGCACAGATTGCTGAACTAGGACAAAGTATAAAATCGGTCCCTGCACAGCAAACATTAGAGCAACCTTTGGAACGATCAGATGTATTTTTGTCTGTTTCCCTCCACGGTGACGGCAGCTCCTTTAACAAGAAGCGCTCTGAGTATTTTGACCTTAAATCGCTGCTCATCCATTTTTTTCACACCTCCCTTACACTTTCTCACTTCCGCCTACTTTCATCCTCACACTTCACACGGATCGCCAAAATAAGGCTCGCACAACACCGTCACCATGGGAACCACAAGCTCCTCTGCTTTCGGAGAGATGCTCCATACCCTTCGTTTTGCATCGCCTCAGGGGGTGAGGCCGGATAAACCAAAGATGTGTGTGTTCGACGGGTGTATGTGTGTGTGTGTGTGTCAAGGATTATGTGTGTTTGGCGACAGGGCCTCGGACACAGGAATGCCGGACAGGATGCAGGAAGAAAATTCCAGAAGCAGTTGAGTAAAATCCAAACACGTCCCGAGGTGCCTCTGAACACAGCCCAGAGTGAAGAAAAGCATCTTATGAGTCAAATTTTCCCACCCTGACGTCTCTAAGTTACGCTCTCGACTTGGGAAATCTTCATATCAAATGAAAACTCCCAGTTGGGATCAACATAATGGGCTGCATGTTAAACTGTGGGAAGCCAGTGAATTAAAAGGACTTGTCTTGTGTTGCGGGGTGTGCGTCTGCTTTACGCGAATCACAGCTCCTTTAGGCCATTTGTAGAGCGGCTCGAGAGTAAACACGGGAACAATTGGTGTACATTCCCGGGACAAACACCACAACCCAGCAGTGCTGGAGTGCTGTGCACGAAACAAGCGTGGGCCGTGGCTATTTTCATGTGAAGAAGGGAAAAAAAAAGTCTCTTAAATACCAGAAACGTGATTCCAAATGTGGCTGGAAAAGCTGTCACTGCTTTGTTATTAGGAAAAATGATCGACGTAGAGATGCAGTTTTAAGATTAATTTGTGGTTTCCGTGTAAGATCTTTATTTTTTTATTTTTACGAGTTTTAAACAACTGGGTGAAGGAGGCCACTTATCCAAAAAGACACTTTGCATATTTTCCTGTAAAAAAAAGAGTAGAATATTTCAGATTGCATGCTAAAAAAAAAAAAGAAATCTCCCAAGTGAACTCTTCTGGGATTCAGGAGACCAGCAGTGGCATCCCAGTTTCACTGTAGTCTCATCAAATAGAAGAGCTCAGCAGGTTCTGGTTCTGGGTACACAACACGCTCCTCTCCTTCTTCCTCGTTGTGCACCAAGGATGAGTGTCAGGCTCAGACAGAAACAGCCTCGGGGGTAAACATCCAAGATGGGAGCAGCGAGGGGCACAGATGTCCCTGACTGGAGCGTCTGCTCAAGTGCTTTGAGTGAATTTCAACACGCACAGACACACAAACACACACACACACACATATGCACGAGAAAATAAGAGCAGACACCAACAAGTGGCTGTTGAAGAGTGAAACCCATAATGTCTAACAGACAAAGATAAAAGAAAACCCCAAAGTGGGATTTATTTTGTGGGAACGTAAATAAAAAAAAGACAGCAAACTATTTCCTGTTTGTTGTGGTTTGTTTTCTTCACCATCCTGCACATGAACAGCTGGTCCTCTGCTCGTTTTCTTCCCTGCTGATGTCTGGAGCCAGAAGGTTCTGGTATGTTTAAAGGTATCAGCCGTTCGCAAGTTAAAAGGTCTAGTTCTAAAAAGTCCAGGTCTCTCTTGTAAATGAGTCCCCGAGGCTCAATGGGATTAACCTGAACAAATAAAGGTTGAATGAATGAATGAAAACAAGATAATTAGTCTTCAGAAGCTGAGAGTGCTTAAAGGACGAGTGGATGGAGAGAAGGATGATCTTGGCTCCAAACAGGAAGTCAAAACAAAAACACAGCGTTTGTTGACACTGAGTGCGTACCTGCAGTCCACTATATATATATATATATATATTTTTTTTTTTTTAAGTACCTGAAGTGTACAGAACCTGCGAGAGATGAAGGACGCACAGCTGAGATTTAAAACACACCTTTCAGGTGGGGGTCGGGGATTTCTGAGGGGGTTCAGATGTTTCACAGCCCTGACTGACAGCTGTCAATCACAGCTGGATGAAGCTTTTGGACTCACCTTCTCAGAGCTGATGCTCAGCTTCTTCTCCACGTGGACCTCTCCGTTCCTCTCCGGGACCGGGACCGGGGTCAGCTCCTTGGGTGTCTCCTCCTGCTCCACCACCTCCTCTTGAACCACCACCTCCTCTTCCTCCTCCTCCACCTCCTGCTTCACATCCCCGTTCTCTGTCTCCTCCAGCTCCCTGTCCTCCTCCTCCTCGAACGGTAAGGGGAGACCCTCGGAGACGAACTCCTTCAGGCACTTCAGGTTGTGTTTCTTCAGCAGCTGCTCGGTGTCCGGGTCCACCACCACCAGCTCCAGCGGACCCACGGTGGCTCGTATCCGGGACACGACCTGCTGGTGGCTCTCGGTCTCCACGTCCTCTCCGTTGACGAAGACGAGCCTGTCCCCGGCGCGGAGCCCCGAGGACTCGGCCGGGCTGTCCGGCTCCACCAGGCGGATGAACTGGCCCGTCTTGCCCTTCTCCCCGTGGAGGTGGAAGCCGTATCCGTTGTCCCCCTTCTGCAGCGCGCACAGCCGGGGGCGCAGAGACTGCTTCTTGCTCGGCATGTTGTCCACACGCACGCGCGCGCACCCACTGCTGTTCTACTTGTTGCTCACACACGCACGCACTCTGGAGAAGCAGCTGAGATGTTGCGGAGGACGGAGTCTGAGTTGCGTCCCTTAAACTCAACACCCAGCCCCCGTCCGGTTCGGGAGGGAAGTACCGTGACCCAGGTTCTGATGCGGTCCACCTCACCCAGGATCCTGACCCGGGTCCAGAGCTGAGCCTGATTTGATCACTCAGCTGTCGATGCGTTTCAGTGTTGCCCCCCCCCCCCCCAAAAAAAACTCTCAGGAAGAAGGAGGTGCGTTCACGGACCAGCCCAGCTGCCTGCTTTACCGGGACCAGTAGAGTAGCAAAAGTGTCCAGAAAAAAACATTCATTAACATAAATTACGTCGATTTTTGCCAAAGTAATACTCTGATTTTATTTTCAAAACCTAAAACAGTTCTTGAACTGTGTCAGTGGTGCAGTTTGAAAGAGCTTAGTCCAGTAGTTTTACAGAAAAGCAATTCTAGAACGTGGGTCGCACTCAGCGTAAACAAAGCACATGGTCACATGACTGATCCACATTAGGCCTGCTGTCTGTGGGTTAAACAAAGGTGGAGGGATCAGACAAGTGTGGAATATAAAGGATGTTTAAGTAGAAATATAAGATTAAATCTGCTGCTAAATAAAAGAGAAAAAATGAGCAGGAAGAGCTCAGTGTTCAAACGCACGTACGATGAACTGCTGGTAAGTTTTATTTTATTTTTTTTTTAACAACAGGCTTCCGTACTTACGCTTGGATTGTGTTTAACTCATTAAATCTATTTTATGTTACCCAACAAATCTGAGCAAAAATGCGTATCGATACATCAAACGTCAGACGGCTCATATACGTCTCCATGCTGATGATTTTAGGCTTTCCCCAAAGATAAACAAACAAACAAACGTGGTTTTTGGCTGCTGTTGATGAATATTAATTTTTTATTTTGTTTTTTTTATCTTAAAGGACAGAAATGCAAAAGTACACATCAAGTTTTTCACTTTATGACTTTTGTTTATCTTCATGACTTCTTATAGTTTTTTTTTTTAATTGCCTGGTTGCCAGGTTTTGTCCCATTTAGGCAGATAAATCGATTTACATACAAGATATTTTTAGGTTTTGTTTTGTTTTGTTTCTTTAACACAAGTTATTTTATGTGGAGTTGTGAGTAATAACTATCTTACCTGCAGCAGAAAACTTTCAGGACCCATCCACACTACACCAGATAATTAAATATATATATATTTTCTGTTGTGTATGTGCCTCCTGTCCACACAAACTTTTTTGTGACACAAATGGGACACTTTCCAAAGTGGAAAAAGTAAAAATGTTGTCCCTAATTGAGTCATTTGGACAACACAAACAGAGTTTATTAGAAACAATGACATAATAGCCTAGTATGTACATGTCCACTATCCCTGTGTGTCCTTGCAAGAAACAAATATAGAGCACTTTTTACAGAGTTTTCTGGGTCTGTCGCACTTCATCCTGATCCTGTTGCAGTCAAACTTTGATTTTATGCTAAAATGAACAATAACAAAGAGAACACTGTCAAGAATACTACAGTAAAATAATTTTGAGTCTCTTTAGATAGAAAAAAATATGTGGAATAGCGCAGACTAGCGGATGACACAGGAGTGGATTTTCACTCTGGTCCCACAGAAAAAATCCTGTCCTGTCCCAATCCTGGTAACTTGACTCCTGCTCCTCTTCAGTAGACAAGACCTCAATTTGTAAGGTCAGGAGCTTTTGTGGAAGGGTCTAGCTAACAGCTAACGTTAGGGCAGCCAGGACTTAAACTGACAAAAATCTTGAAAATTTCACAGCAATTTTTGTTAATACTATTTTATAAATCCATACAATGCCGTCAATTTCACTTTAAATAGTTATTTAGATCAAATTTTAAGGTTATAACTGATAGCAACAGCTTGCTTTAGCGCTTCTGATTTAACCTGGGGACACTTCCAGTAAGAATTTCATTGTATTTCTGCGGGAAGAACCGTGTGATGTGAAACAGTCTGTCGTGTACAGGTGTTTGCATGAACCGCTGTGACATTTTGACACGTTGGAGTTGTTTTAATTCACTTTGACACCTTGCTAGCCGTTTGCATGTCAATCCTGTCCATACTGAGATGAGACATTAATTGTTCTACAGTAACCTACTTCAAAAAGTCAGAACTACCACTTTAATGCACAATTGATCTGACAACGTGTGTGTTTGAGCAATAAAACTGGTTTGAGGCCTGTGTGTAACTAAATCATTTTCACATGTTAAACTCAAGAGTCGCCGCGGGACAAATCTGGTTCCCCGAGTTTATAATTTAAACGTAAAATATAGTATCACTTCTAATTTTTTTCTTTAAAATGACATGAATAAATCATTTGGCGTAGACTTCTCTTGCCAGCTGCCTGACTTTGAAGCCAGAAAGACGGTTGGATCATTCTGTCATTGCTGATTCTGATGTGAAAAGAGCATTGGATCATTCTGTCATTGCTGATTCTGATGTGAAAAGAGCATTGGATCATTCTGTCATTGCTGATTCTGATGTGAAAAGAGCAATGTGAACAGAACGTCAGGTGAGACAGATCAAACTTGTCGATGAACCTGCACCCAAGAAAAGATACCAGGTATGACTCGGCTTAATGCATCAGCAGAAAGTGGCCCGTGTCTCGGATAATTTTTTTAAATTTTGGCTCCTTTGGGTAATTGACACCCCTAGTTAATTCAACAAAATCAGAGATCTGTCTGATAGATCAGCCAACAGCAATTAGTAAAATAATAATAATTTGAGTATTTCTGCGTCTTTGCCACAGGTTTCCTGACACTTTTCTTCACTTCTTCTCCTCCGATCCTCAGCAGTCTGAATCAACATCACGGCAGAGTGCTCGGCTCATCGTGGAAAGGCACCCAATGTCATTTTTTAATTTAAATGAGTAAAAATGCACCAGCGGTTCATGGCTGCATCTGCAGCATGACTCACAGTGCAGCAGGATGTGAGGGGGAGGTCTGAGCTCAGGTGTACCATGTCATCGACTGCGAGCACGCCATTAATTAAACACCAACTGACAAATTTTGAGCAACCTTTTATAAAATCTGTTTGACTTTATACCTGCAAAAAAAAGAAAAAAATACAAATGAAACACTTTTATTGTTGCATCTTCAGCAGGAATCAAACTTTACTTTTCCAAGCAGCACATTGAGGAGAATAAAGAGTCGCTGCTGCCACACTGTGGCTCATTGAGCTCCACACACTCGTTGATTCAGGAGGAACTTCTGCCCCCAACACACGCTTCGCACGCACACATACACACAAGACAGACTTGAATAAAGCAAACCCCACAAACATTACAAAATATACTTTATATATATATATATATATATGACAACAAAGCACTTAAATGGCACTTTGTGATCATTTTGACACCTCCGAAGAGAAGCAGACATGATTTATTTTGCACAACCACACATTCATAATGAACAATTGTACAAAGAACAGAGGTGCACGATGTGATGCGTCAACAACAACATCCATGGTTAAAAAGACACACGACAACATTTTGGAGTGCCGGACTATGTGTGGAAAACAATGACCTCCTCCAGCACGCGAACGTGTGCAGTCCTTTTGGATGAAATGCACAGCCACACACATGGTGGGAAATTTGCCCCAAAATATTGGCTTTATTCTATCTAACAGCAGTACAGATGTGAACAGACGGGGGCCATTCAGGCTGAACTCCACTAATCTCAAAAGGCCGAGAGTTCACCGTCCAGTTAGACGCACAGCTGCATGGCTTCAAAATGCTAAAAACACTTAAAAACTGTGGTTTATCTGGTCCGAGCGACACCTTTTTGTCCCCGCTGTGAATATTAGGTTCTAACTCCTGATACAACTGTCACCACAAAGACCACGAACGTTTCTACACAGTACACGAACGATTTAAAATCACGTCAGCGAAGGGATGGCAGCCAAGCCCGATTCCCTTTCATTCAGCCAAAAAAACAAATAAAACCAAAGGAAACAAACAACAAAACAAGCTCTGTGGAGAAGGTGGAGGGCCTCCACCTCTCTGGGTTCGGTGCTTGGATTGGTCGTTGTTAAAGACAGAGAGCACATCTCTGCGTCTCTCTCTCCGCCTGGCGTCCGGCCTCTGCTAGCCGAGGCTGCAGCAGCCGGACTTGTGCTTCTGGGACTCGATGTAGTCGTGGATCTTGAACTTGGGCTCGTTCGGCTGCTGCGTGGCTCTGTGCTTCAGCTCCCTGACGGAGAGGAGAGAGGAGGGGGGGGGGGGGGGGGGGCACAGGTAGTCAACAGCTTATTGAGATTTTATCCACAGAGCCTCCGGTGTGTTATCATCTGCCGCAGCTTCGCATGAAAACAACAGATTAAGCACATTTCAGCTCCAAACTGCTCACAGCCATGCCAGATTATAATTTATAGAAGAAAAAAAAATACAGAAAGCCTGACTCATCTCATAACGAGAGTTTTAATCCAAGGTCATCTTAAATTAAGAAATGCTGGAATTATATTAGAAAATTATACCTACTGCGTGAATTTGAGGGTCTGGATTAACAACTTGGACACTAAGAGGGCTGGATGAAAGGTGAATTACAGCTGATGTGGTTTTTATTTCCTTTTTTTTTTTTTTTTTGAGATTGTGACCGATGACTTTTAACCTAAACCTAAACCCTGACCAGAAAACCTAACCTGTAATGACAAGCCCTAATCCTAACCTTGACCCTAAATCCTAAACCTGACCCCGGCTCCTGACCCTAAACCGAACCCTCGGACCTTTGACCCTAAAATTAACCCTCTGACCTTTTACCCTAAACCTAATCCTCTGACCTTTAAACCTAAACCTAACCCTCTGATCTTTGACCCTAAACCTAACCCTCTGACCTTTGACCCTAATCCTAACCCTCTGACATTTGACCCTAAACCTAACCCTCTGACCTTTGACCCTAATCCTAACCCACTGACCTGTGATCCTAATTCTAACCCTCTGACCTTTGACCCTAAACCTAACCCTCTGACCTTTGACCCTAATTCTAACCCACTGGCCTTTGATCCTAATTCTAACCCTCTGACCTTTGACCCTAAACCTAACTCTCTGACCTTTGACCCTAAACTTAACCCTGACTGCTAAGCCTAACCAGGACTCTTTGGGTATAGGGGCACGTGCATGGGGAGCCAGTGCAGTGATGGACAGTGCACTAAATGCACCATCACCACCATGGATTACATCATCTCGGCGTGTAGAGGTAGGGCAGCCGGCCTGGGATCAGAAAGTCACTGGTTCAACTTCCCGCCATGCCCACATGTCGTAGTGTCTCTGAGTAAGACACAATCCCTAATTGCTCCCAGGGCTCTTACACAGCTGTCCATTGCTCCACCTGGGTGTATCCCAGATGTGATGGGTTAAATGCAGAGAACTCATTTCATCATTGTATGATGACAACATGTAGCAAAAAAAATAAAAAATAATATGTTGGATAATGCTCAGCTGTTACCACAACAAAGTTTAGCTCCATATCTGTAAAATCGACAATTTTTGTGTACCGCTGAGGTCGATTAGCCGCGGCAGCCATCTTGAATCAGGCTAACTCCAAAAGTTAATCTGCTGAAGACGAACTTCCAGTTATTGATCATCACAATCTGTCACATGAAAAATATGTCCAATTATTTCTCACAGAAGGACTTTAAAACAATCATTTGTAAGCTCTCAGAGTGTGTGTTGGGGATCAGTCTCAGCTACTACCATGCCAAAATTTAGCTCATTATCTGCAACACTGACTGAGTTATAGTCAATTTTGTGCTTTGCGGACATTTATTAGCTGTGGCAGCCATCTTGAAATGGCATGACTTTAAAATCTGTTCTGTGGCCCATGAGACATTTTGCTAATGGACCGATCAAGATCAAGATCAAGCTCAAGCTCAAGCTCAAGCTCAAGCTCAAGCTCAAGCTCAAGCTCAAGCTCAAGCTCAAGCTCAAGCTCACAAGGTTGAAGGATGAACAGGTTTTTTCAAGTCCCCTTTTCACCCTGCGATAGGGGACAACTATCAAGAGACAATAAAAATGAGTAATTATGACAGCATAGTTGAGTAACATTTACTATGAAATGCAATATTTGTACAAACCAAAATGTACTGAGAAATACTAGACCCGTTTTAATCAGTCGTTAGCCTGACCTCTGTAAAACTCATTGTTTGTTTCCACAAATACATCTTATTAAGACTCTGTCTACTACAGGCAAGATATTAACTACTTCAATACTTCAACTACTACATTACTCAATTAAAAAAATTCTGAATCATCCCTTTAACTTCCCAGCAGTTAAAACTGTAAAATAAATTTAGATCTGGTTCCTTTGCCATTTTGTTTTCTGTTGTCCATTTTACAATATTTGCTGTTTTGACAGAAGGTCCAGTCGTGCCTTAAACTCTCCATGAGAATTTAATGAACTCATCCTCAGATTAGCTCTTAACTCATTAATCTGGTCAGAATTAAACTCCATTTGTCCAAACTGAGGCCATCCACAACAGGTAAGATGTTCCTTGTTCATAGTCTTTCAACAGATCAACCAAAAGATTCAAATCAAAGCAAAGCTCTTGTTGTTTCTTCCAGTGCAGGAGTTAGAGCCTCCGCTCCACTTCTTTTGTCATTTTTCTCTTCTTTTAGGTTTTAATTGTGCTCTGCGCCGCGACTAATGCCAGCTGAAGACGTCTAATTATTGTTCTGTGAACATTTTCCAGAAGAATGCAACTGAATCAGGCGCCTCTCCAAAAGGGATTTGCAAGAACTAAAGCGGAGTTAAAACTCTCTGATTTTACAATTAAAGAAGCCAAACAGATTTTGGTTTGTGCTCTGCCACGTTTTTATCAAAGACTCTGAGGAAGAGGCAACATATAACCTAAATAAAATGAGCTTTGAGATTTTGACATTTAATGACACTTGGATGTGTTTATACATTTTTTGTTGTGATGCTTGGAAGATGTAACGGGGATGAGAAAAGGCTAAATCTACAGCATTCTGCCCATTTCCTTTACATTTATTAGCTAATTGTTCATGTTTTTTTTTAAGGAATTTCAGCAGGAAAATACTGATTTGTTAGAAACAGGAGCTTTTCTTTGGCATGAATAATTTCTTTCCAAACTGGGTGTGGTGCTCTCACAGCTCGAGGAACATAAGCCGTCATTTCTGAAGGAAAAGGGAGAAAAATCTGTCGTTCTAATTTTCAAAGCGTGCACAAATGGAGAAGAAATTGACTGACACCCACGGGGAGCCTCAAACATGCACGATCACATTAAGAGACAGCAGCAGACGGCAAATGAACTAAAAAAACTATTATCCTGGATTAGACGCTGGAGTCAGAGGCTTCATGAGCAACCGTGCACAAACTATAAATAAACAAGCCCGAACCCAGAGTAGAACGCCGAGCCTGGATGTTCCCGAGTGCAGGAGGACGACCTTCATTAAAACGACTTGAAGTCCATTTTTCTCTTACAGGCAGCGGAAGGTGCACGCTCAGTTCAATTTAAAGGTAAATTAACTTCATCGCTGCAGATGGTTCTTTCTGCGCGACGAGGCGAAGAGCGGATGAAGTGGAAAATATTTGATTTGGGAATCACTTGTGAAAGAAGAAATAAAAAAGAGGAAAACAACTGATAAACTCTGTCTATTAAAGTTTTTTTTTTCCCCCTTATAGGTTCTTAAAAAAATGCTCAGAGGAGTTTAATAATTTATCCAAAAACTGAACGGAGACGACAGTGAAGACTGCTCAGCAACGTAAACAAGACATGAATCGTTACAAAGCTACTCAAGAACAAAAAGGTCACTGATGATCTTGTCCACCGGGCCGTTTGTCGTTTGAAATTATCTCAATAAAGTTGTCAAAAGTAAAGTGCTTGCACTAAAAGTCTAGACAACAGGAGAACATATAGAAGTTGACATGTTAGATGAAGACAAATCGGAGAGGTCTGATTCTACTTTTAGCAGAAATATGGTTGAAAGAACTGCGTTATGTAAAACTGATAAAAATATTTTAAAATTAGAGTCGTTTTAAAACAATAACAATCCATTTTGGACTCATCATTAACTCGTCAAGGCGGTCAGAATTAAACTGTTTCTACAAACTGAACTATCTGCAACAGGTAAGATACTAACTGTCTATAACATTTCCACATATCCCTACTTGGAAAGCTCTGAAGAACATGTTTAACGTTGATACCCACAGAAGAGTGTCAGTGAACACAGGTTAGTCAGAGTGTTGCAGACAGGCCAGGGGGGACCCAGACTGACCCACAAGCTCCAGAACTGGACCACGGACCAAAGGAAGAAAGCGATCTGGACCAGTCCTTGTCCTGGCATTGTTATCTGTCCACTGGTGATGTCCTGTCTTGTTCCTTGTGATGCCTAGTCTGCTCCACGTGTTCATCTCCTGGTTTATGTAAGTTTGCTGCCTTGTCAGCTCTTTTGTTTTGTAAAATAAATTCCTTATTTTATGTTATCTTGAGTCCTTGCCTGCCTGCACCATTGGGTTCACCAGCACCAGCCAATCAGGACACTGTTAAGATCTACTTTTGACAAACAATAAAGAGTCTTCTTCCCACTCTTAACTCCAAGAAGACTGAAAATGTCTAAGACCAATTTAAAGTGTTTTTCTGAATATTTTTAACACTTGAAGGGGATCCAACAAGCTGATTTTCAAAATAAAATCTTGTCATAAAACACTATAGGACAAAAAGCATTTTAAAGCAATGATGTTTCAGTCAAACTTTGTAAAAGACTTTGAGCATGATCATGTGAGACACGCTCACACTCACAGCATATGTTGGGGATGACTGTCAGCTACTACCACATCAATTTATAGTGTAATAACTGTAAAATTTGCTATATTACAGCTTTGTTTGTGTTGGATAAAATCTGTTGGCTGTGGTGGCCATTTTAAATTGTGGTAACTTGAAAAGTTAATCAGTTTCAGATGTTTATCCAGGGATTATAATCTGAGAGTTTCATTACAATCCGTCTTGTGGTTCATGAGATACTTTTGCTAACACAGACAGGGTTGATTTAGTTTTAAAACCTGTGCACTGTGTAGCATTTGGAAGTACGTATGTGATGAGGAGGACTCTCGGCTACTATCACACTGAAGTTTAGCTCAAAATCTGTGAAACTGATTGAGTTTTAGCCATTTTGGTGTTTGCTAAATTCTCTTAGTTGTGGCGTCCATCTTGAATCGGGTTGAATCCAAAAGTTAATCAGTTATAGATGTTCATGTGATGACAATTCTCTGAGAGTTTCATTAAAATCTTTCCACTGGTCCATGAGATCTTTTGTTAATTTTTTTAGACAAACACAACACAGGCAAAAACGTTATCACCCTTTTGGATTCAGCAGCGGGCGATAACAACCTCATGACTGCTGTGAGATGACATTATAAAAATAAAGCTGAGAAACTAAAACAATCTTATAAAAGTGGCTAAAATGCCAAACAGAGCAGAAGAGAAATGGAGAGCAAGGTGCAGAACTTTCCCGTTCGCTTCAATTCATTCATAATGTAGAGATATTGACCCAGCGGCTCCAAGACATACTTTGCGATAGCGAGAAATGCCAGCTCAACGTTGACTCCCGTCTTGGCGCTGGTCTCCATAAACGGCACTCCATACTCCTAAAAGAAAAAAAAATTGTTACAGGAGCTCGGAGAGCCCGGTGTTTGGGAGACGTCCTGCGTTACCTTGGCCAGCTTCTCCCCTTCCTCCATCTTCACCACTCTCTCTGCGGTCATGTCCGACTGTAACAGAGAGATGACAGAGGTCAAAGGTTGCCAGCCAAAGGACTCCGCCGCAGATTAACACCTCTATGTGACATCTGAAACCCTTTTGAGGCACCAGAGGAGGCCTTCAGACAACATTTTACTTGTGTCACAAGCAGGGCTTAATTTGTAAACCCATCGATGGACGCAAACACAAATAGCTGGTGGGCTGGGTGGGTGGGAGGGTCTGGGGGTCCTCCCCCTGAAATTTTTTAATAAAGTAGATGCAATTTCCTGCATTCTGGTGTACTTGACGGTTCCGAACTGACTCTTTTCCGCTGAATTCACTGTCCGACTCCATATGTGAAACTTCCAGGTGCCTCCTCCATCTGTTCATGGCGGCCCATGTACGACTGCCTGGTTAGCTCGGAACTCACCCCTAGGGCTGTCATTTTCTAACCTGGGCCCAAAGCCCGACCCAAATTCGGGGCAGGCCGGGCCATGATAATGTGCTGGATGGGCGGGCCAGGTCGTTGTCGGACTATTGGCCACAATCCAATTATATGGCAACATGGCTACAGCAGCTGCACACCGTCATTTCACCGCGCGCTGACCAGCCTTGAACGAGGTAAAATAAAGTTCCGTTAAGCTTCAGATGGGCTATTCTGCCAGGAAGTGATCCATCGCCCAAATCACGTGTCAAACTCAAGGCCCGGGGGCCACATGTGGCCCTTGGTGACATCTTATCTGGCCCCCAAGATGATGTGTTAAACATATAATACATTTTTCACTTGAATTTTTTCAGTGATCTTTGATTATGATGTCAAAAGTGCAACAGAGAACGCCAAATGAGACCAAACTTTTTTTTTTTTTTTTTTTTTTGAGGAATCTGCAACCAAGAAAAGATGTTGGGTATCGAACTTAAGTTAATGTGGATTCTGAAACTGGCCCTTAGTTTGAATAAATGTTTTAATTTTGGCTCCCTTTTGTAAGCGAGTTTGTCACCCCTGGCCCAAATGATCGTTCATTTACCCACTGCACTCAACGGACATGTGCGGCTGATGACCCAAACAGGTGAGATCCCAAAGCAGACATGTCAGAGAGGGATTTAATGTGCTTTGATGGCCAAGAAAGGACAAACGCCCCCTCAGCTCCGATCTTCTGCTCCTTTTATTCAGCTGCACGCGTCTGCTGACTGTTAATAACTATATAATTAGTCAAAGCTTACTTAAAAATGTGTGTGGGTGTGTGTGTGTGTGTGTGTGTGTGTGTGTGTGTTTGTGGGGGGGGGTTTCGGACCTGTAAATACTGTTAATTCGTCGGGTCGGGTGGGGTTCAGAAATGGCTAGGTTCAGCTACGGGCTGGGGCCAGGTAGGATCTGATTTTTTGGGCCCGTGTAATGAATGATACTTGTCTGATATTATCCATAATTTAAACGGATTCTTTCATTTGTCTGGACTGAGTACTATCGTGCCTTGAATGATTAAATGTGGACGGAAACGTGTTTTAATTTTTGACCCACCACAACAGTGGTGGGTCAAAAAAGTCGGTTCTGCTCTCAGAACTTTGGTTCATGTCTCAGAACTTTGAACTGACTGGAACTAGGAAGTGTCGACTTTTTAAAGAGTTCGCTTCCGGTCCCGTTTTTGGGAAATCCTGATTGGTTGAAAGAACCAACAGGGGTGTGGTTTTAGTGACGTAAGAGGTTACGACAAGTCAGAAAAACAGTGAGATGTTTTAAGAACAGACAGAGAAATGTTTTGAAGAAACAGAGACATTTAGGAGCCAGTCTTCCTTCTATCTGTCTGAGAGAGTTAAACATGACATTTCGTTCCGATAAACATGTTTTTGACCGTTCTCTGACTTTTGACCTACATCACAACTTGCTCATTTCAGACAGAAAATCAAAAATGCATAATTAGTTGTAACAGGCATTTTAACTTGATTTCTACTTTGAATGAGGATTAGAAATCATTAATACTGTTTCACAGTTGATTTAAAGTGAGTAGTTCACTTCAACATTTAAAATGGTTTGAACTAAACACACTTTGATTATCAAGATATTGTAAAATAGTAATGATAATAAAAAGAGAGTGTTCTTTCAATTGACTAGTGCAGGACACACTTAGAAAGTCTCTGGGTGAGCTTAATTTGTATTTCTGGACTCAAATCAATGAAATAACAGTTCCTGTCCCAGGATCAGGTTTTGACCTGAGGCTTAGTTCACTACACCCGAATGCAACTCTACTCACCCCCGCCACTCTTTTAGGGGCAGAGACTTTTTTAAGGGTAGAAAAGGGAATGCTTACTTCAAGGGGCAGATTGTATGTGATATTAAGAAGCCGTAAGTGGCTGTTGTGTTTAAAATGAGTGTTTATGTAATTATTTTCAATTGACATATCCAACATAAGATTATCACTCAAGGCAGTCATATTTGTTCAAAACTTTATTATTAATAAGCCTGAGAGTTAACAGATCCAAGTAAACAATTACCGGATCGCACTCAAAATAAGAGAGTTCCCAGATCCTGTTCTGGCAGGATCCCGCTAAAATTAAGCACTGGTCACCACTCAGCGAGACAGAGTTTGCTTCTTGGCCTTTTGGGCGTTCACATATCTGCCAGAGTCTGATAAGAACGAGTTAGAATGGTGCACAGGAAGCAAGTTATCCTCCTCCTCTTCTTAGGCCACACACACGTAAAGGAAGCTTTCCTCACCTTGTTGCCGAGCAACATGATGACCACATCCTTCTGGGCGTACTCATGTATTTCAGTCAGCCAGGCCTTGAAGAAGTAGAAATAAGGAGATGGGTTAATAACTAAAACAAACACTTAAAGGCAGCGCTGTTCGTCTCCCGGGCTTATATCAGTCATGGCGACAGTCTCATTCTTGAGTGCTTTTTATTGCTTTTCATTACTGGAACTGGGCGACTGTGCAAAAGAGGTTCAGAGCAGGAAAGTTGCTCTGCATGTAAAGAGACGAGGAGGCAGGTAGAGGGGAAAAAATAGGATCTGAGGCAGTCTTACCCTGATGTTGTCAAATGACGGCTTGTTGGTGATGTCGTAAAGAAGGAGCAGCGCTGCAAGAGCAAAGAGAAGTGCCACTTTCACGTCCGTTCACACGTACAAACACGGTTTCTCTGCACCGAGAGGCGATTTACTTACCCTGAGCGTCTCTGTAGTAGGCGTGCGTTACGCTGCGGAACCTCTCCTGGCCAGCCGTGTCCCAGATCTGCAGAGCAAAGCACAACTCATGTTTGATTTTGAGTTTTTATGTGAATTAGTGTTTGATGCTGTGTTTTATCTCCGCTGGGATGGTAAAAATATTTACAACTTAAAAGTACAAGTATGCAGGTTCAGTAAAAATAAAAGAATAACACTTTAAGGTGACAGGTGAAGTTGGGAAATAAGGTTACTGTTTGTGTCTGTTAGCAAAATATCTCATGAACTACTGGATGGATTGTAATAAATCTTGCAGGTAGTAATAATTGATTATATGTCTACAGCTGGTTCACTTAAGGCTTCAATCTACTTTAAGATGGCCGCCACAGCCAACAAACCTTAAAATACACCCAAAGGGCTATACCGCTGTCAGTTTTGCAGATACTGAGCTAAGATTTGTTGTGGTAGTAGCTGAGGCTGATCCCTGACTCATATTCTGAACTGTAAAAGATTAAAGTGACCTAGCTTTGGTGGCCATTTTAAATGACGTGGGTTGATTTTATTTTTCCCACTTTTAAAGATGATTGGCACCAGCCAGACCTCAGCACACCAAATCAGTAAAAATAAATAAATTAATAAAAAATGTATGAATAAATATAAAAACAGGTAGCTATATGGGCAGCACAGTGTTATTACACTTGACCTTTATGGCCAGTGTCTTTCAGGGGCAGAGGGTGCTTTTCCCATCACATCTAGCAGAGAAAAATAACCACAGTTCTTATCTCTCGGTCGCTTATTTCTAACTGGTTAGATAGGAAATGTTATTTTAGGAAAGAAAACGTGGATAAATACATTTATGGTTAGGCATAAGGCACGTCAGGACCTTCCTGGTAAATTATTAAAGATCCCGGTGTTGAGTCTGATGGCACAGGTGCAACGAGCTGTTGGCACGTGGGGGTTAAACATGAACATTTATGTGAAGCGAAAACTGAAAACTGTTAAATCAAACAAGTCGGCAATCGTCACCTGATTCCTCAAGACCAGCTTTGTGTGCACGTGTTTATTTGTCTGTTAGCAAAATATCTCATGAAGCAGCAAACAGATTATAATGAAACTCAGAAGGTCATCACTGAATGCTAGTCCACAAATGATTAACTTTTAGATTCAACACGATTCAAGATGGCCGCCGCAGCTAACCAACCAAAGCAAACACAAAAATGTAAATAATTAAGTCAATTTATGAGACATTGAGCTCAAATTTGGAGTGGTAGTAGCTGAAAGTCATCCCAATAACATGCTCTGAGGGCTAATAGATCACAGAATTTAATAAAAACAACTTTGGCAATAAAGTCAGCAATATGCCATTTTTTTGTTTTAAAGAATACTAGTTTAATTTAAAAGGAGGAATATGTATCATTTTTGCTGTTTAGATATTTACCAAGTTTGGCTGGTTTGGTCATGCCTGTATCAACGGTTAACCTTCTCCTACTCCGCTCCTGTTTCCTGGAACATCTTGCAAAAAGATCTGAAGCTCTTGACCTTGACTTCTCTAAGTGGCTTCAAACATCTGCTAAGTTCCTGGCAAAACCCAATGCAGACATGTTCCTGTTAATACCATTTTTCTTTTTTCACTTGTTCTTCTCAATTTGATTGCTTCTTTTTATGACTGTCTACTGTTGCCATCACTCTTTACTAAAATCAGGTCTCTCTTGTAAATGAGTCCCCGAGGCTCAATGGGATTAACCTATATAAATAAAGCTTGAATGAATGAATCAAAAGAACAAAAACTTTTTTTTCCTTCCAGGTAGATATAAACCTTGATTTGCTACTTTCAGCATCTTAGTCAGTCATTAACTTTAAATCTTTGTGTCACATGTTTTTACAGTTTCTGTTTGAGGGACAGGGCCAATTTAACGTCTCAGAGTCCATTAATTTTACCTGACAACCAGACTGTCTCACGTGAAAAACTGTTGAAATCAGAGTGAGGTGTGCAGCGTAATCTAATTCTGTCACCTCCTACTCAATGTTGAATAAACAGGTGAGGATGATCGACATGTCACATGATGGAAATAAAAGAAAACTTGCGAAATTGCATTTCTTGCAAAAAATGCAGTGTGAATGCTTATTGCTTAAAAACAGCTGAAATTAGCTGAAAGCATGCTGAAATTTAGAAGAAATGGAAGAACAAGCCTAAATTAGCAGAAGACAGCAGAAAGAACACTTATTTGCTGAAATACTGGTAGGTTTAAATACGCAGACATTAGCACAAAAATTGAAATGAGCAAAAAATGGCTGAACAGTAGCTGAAAGCTTAAACACCAGAAGGAAGCAGAAAAGGCTGAAATGAGCCCAAAAAACAAAAACAAAATGTGTAATTGGCTGAAAATGCTAAAATTAGCATAAAACAGCTAAACAGTAGCTGAAATAGCAGAAATAGCTGAAACTAGCATAATTAAGCTGAAAGGAGCATAACAAGCTGAAATTAGCAGAAAGAAGTTAAGTAGGTTGAAAATAGCAGAAATTACCATGAAAAACTTGAATTTATATGAAAACAGCTGAAACTTGCTAAAAATGTTATAACAAGGTTGCGGAAAATGTAGAACAAGCTTAAATTAGCAGAAGAAAGCAGAAAGAACATATTTGCCTAATTAGGCTGAAAGAAGCAAACATAAGCACAAAAAGGTGGAAATTATCTGGAAAAAAAACAATAATATCAGCAAAATAAAACTGCTGAAAAGTAGTTAAAAAAGCTGAAAGAAACATTTACCGAAGTGGCACAATTTTGAGGTAGAAAAAAGTTAAAATTTGTAGGAAAAAAAATGTGAAATTAGCTAAAAAACCTAAAATTAGCATTAAACTGCTAGATAGTAGCTGAAATAGCAGAACAAGCTGAAACTTGCAGAAATAAGCTGAAAGGACCACAAGCTGAAATTAGCAGAAAGAAGTTTAAAGAAGCACAAAAATGTTAACAGAAAGAATCTGAAAGGAGCACAAAACAGCAGAAGAAACAGCTGAAATTAGCTGAAAATAGCTGAAAAAAGTTTAAATTAGTAGAAAAAATGTGAAATTAGCTGAAAAAGCTCAAAATAGCATAAAACTGCAAAATAGTAGCTGAAATAGCAGAAAAAGCGGAACCTTGCAGAAATAAGCTGAAATGAGCATAACAAGCTGAAATCAGCAGAAAGAAGTTTAAAGAAGCACATAAATGTTGTGGTTAGAAAGAATCTGAAAGGAGCATAAAACAGCAGGACAAACAACTGAAATTACCTGAAAATAGTTTTAAAACGGTTTAAATAAATTTGCACAAGAAGCTGAAAGAAGCTGAAGCAGAACAAAATGTGAAAAGAGCAGTAAAAGGTTGTAAACTGTTCTTAAAATCTGAAGGATGTAAAATGAGCTCAATTCATTTTCTATGAGGAAAAAACGGCAGCAAAGGCTAAATATTTCAAAAAGCTAAAGTTGCACCAATACCAAACGTCATAGCAGGATTGTCCTGGACGAGGTGAACGTTTTGATTTATGATTTGTTGAAAGAGCACAAAAATTGTGGAACGAGAAAGATGCTGAAAAACATACAGAAGAACAACGGATCACAATAGCGTGAATGCTTCATAAACATTGACACAATAACCCTCGTTTGATTGTACACAGCTGCCATGAGGTGAAAAGTGAACAAAGGTGCGACTTTCTCACCTGCAGCTTGACTTTCAAGTTGTCCACGTCCACCACTTTGTTCTGCGGAGACAAGGGGGACAGTGAGAGACGGCTCGCAGTGCGTGGCAGAAGAAACAAGGAAACCAGAAGTGTCTCTGAATGCTGGCAGAGAAATCAACACCTACACAATAACGAGGCCGCGGGATTAGACTTCATTATGGCGGAGTGAGAAAGACACAACAACACACTCCCCCGTCCACTTCCTGCTCGAGTAAACTTGGAGTTCATGTGGACCACAGCTAAAAGACGTATTTAATATGAATGTGCTTTTATTTAAAGCTGCTCATTGCAAACGAGCAAATCGAACTCCAGTAGTTTTCCAAATACAGTATTTTAATTAGAATTTCTGATAAGCAGATACACACTCATTATAAACAAGCAGTATGCCGATGTCCCTCATTTTTGAAGAGTGAGTGTTTTGTAGTTTTCGGGGTGAGTGTTTTTCTGGACTGGGATTGAACGGGGAAGGAAATTAAACCTTCAATCAAGTGGTTTTTATCTATTTGTTTATTTTATGCTTGCCTGAGGTGATGCTGAGTGATGGATTTTAGCGAGCGGAAGGAGCAATTTTATCCACCACTAGGTGCAGTGGCGGAGCCAAGGGGTGACCAATGGTGGCCTATATGACGGCAGCCATCTTGGATGTTGGCCTGTTACTTATTTTTCAAGTTATCCAGCTCATAATACGAACAAAAAGATGAACAAAATGTATTTCCAACCCCCTTCTTGTCTTATGTGTCGAAAAACCACGTGAAAACCCGAGTCGTCTAAATGACCTACATTAGGCTGGTCGTAGGATCTGCGTAGAATCTCAGAGAAGACGTTATGATGAACATTTATGAGTGAAACTGCTTCTAAACGTGAAAGAAAAGAGAACGAGTACGACTATAGTCTCAAGTGCTGTCTGCATACTTTGCTCAATAAATCTGAGCATAAATACATCAGAAATGTTGGACTTCTCGATCACAAACGTCTCCTGTTGTATTTTCAGTCCCTTCGGCTGTTTTTGTAGGTAAACAAAACGCGCGGCAGTGCGCATCTTTTAACTTAAGAACTGCTCTTCGTGACACGAGTAGATATATAACCCAGTGTGTTTGTAAAAGAACGTGCTTCAGCAACCAACCAGCTGTGTTTCGACCTGAACACCTAAACAGCAGGAGGAGGAAGTGAAACTTTTTTTTTTTTTAAAGCACTTCCTTGATGAAGAGATGGGCTGCAGGTCATCACAAACAGCCTCTGCTCTTCCGGTGAAAGCACAAACGTGCACTTAAAGAAAAGCAGGGGAACAAAACAAACCTCTCTGCCTTAAGTGTATGAGAAGAAAAAAAATCAGCAAAAACTGGCAGCTTGAACTGCCACCTGCTGAAATCTGTGTATTGGCAGGACGAGCGTGGCTCAACCCTTGCATTAGTTGCCATGGGTTTCCATTTTTTCCCCCCTTCCTCTCCAATTATGATGTGAGAGCAGCCTGCATGCTGAGTAACTGCTACAAGGAAGCAGGCTGAAAATAGAGCTACATGTTCAAACTGCCTCAACAGCCTGTACAGAGAGGACACGCTCAGCATATTGACTCGACGGTTTATCTCTGCCTACTTCAGCCCCCCCCCCCCCCCCCACACACACACACACTCATTAACCAACAGAGAAACAAAGAGGTCGTTCCTCGGCAGACGTTTCTCTGAATGAATTCATTGTGAATTTTGTGAAACTGACGCCTCTGCTTCCATATTTGGAGCATTTTTTGTGTGTGTGTGTGTGTGTGTGGGGGGGTGAACCTGTTGCTCTGGTGTGAATCTATTGTTGAATTCACTGTAAAACCACACATTTTTTACCCTTTGCCTAAACGGTGCACCCTCATGCGTGGTGGTACGCCACCACCCTGAGCGGCTTTGCATTCAACGGTGCCTGTACGGTTGTTCCTGTATACGAAGAGGACGATGTTTGGAATTCAACAGCCACTGTGTGGGTCTGCGGGCTCGTCTGACAGCCGGGTTGAGTCCTCCGGGGTCGAGCTGAGCCGCAGCCAATCTTTCCGAGGGAGACGAGGACGTGGGCAGGCATCTGCCAAGACGTTTACGAAGCCGTCCGCTGCTCCTAGCAGCACAAGTGGTCTGCGAACTCGAGAGGGACTCATACTTTTGGTGCGATAGTTGCAGAACGTGTGAGGCGTTCTGGGTGATAATTGGGGCCCCGTGTCACTCCTGCCACTTGTTTATCGAATGCAACACAAGAATACCCACTTCTTTGTGAAAATAAACAAGAACACAGAGCAATGGATAAAAAGAACTATAATCTGCTCACACAGGCAAGGTAACAACACAGCACAACGACTGCTTCACTGAAGGTTCTTAATGATGTTGTTGAAGCGATGGATGCTAAGGATTATTGTGCTGCACTTTTCTTAGACCCGTCTAAAGCTTTTGACACTGTGGATCATAACATCTTGCGTCATAAGCGCTCAGAAATTTGTTTCTCAGAACATACACATTGGTTCTCTAACTATTTTTCAGATCGGAGGCAATGTGTTCAACATAACTTCTTCCAGTTATTTAACAGTCAACAATGGTGTACCACAAGGATCTGTCTTAGGACCCACCCTGTTGGTCAGAGCATCCTTGACACACCCTTACATTTCTATGCTGATGACACAGTTGTTAATTGTCGAGCTAAAACAGTTGCAAAGGCTTTCCAGCTTTTGCAATCTGCATTTAACATCATCCAGTCAGATTTGTTCCGTCTCAAACTGGTGCTAAACGCAGACAAAACCAAAGGGATGCTTTTATCAAACAGGAAGTCAGTCCCGGCAGTTCTTCCTCTGATTTTATCCTCAACTTGTGTCCTTATTGAGTTTGTTGATTCCTACAAATATTTGGGTATCTTGGTCGACTCGCATCTCTCTTTTAAGCTCCATGTGGAAAACTTGGTAAAGAAACTGAAAGTTAAACTGGGTTTCTTTTTCAGAAACAGATCCTGTCTAACCCTGAATGCTAGAAAACACCTTGTAACTGCGACTTTTCCCTCCATTGATTACGGTGACATTATTTACATGAACGCTCCTACAAGCACTCTGCAGCTGTTGGATGCTGTCTATCATGGTGCGATAAGATTCATAACTGGCAGTAACTACCGTACCCATCACTGCACCCTGTATTCACTGGTTAACTGGACATCATTAACTTTACACAGTCTCCACCACCGGTACATTTTCATCTTTAAATCACTTCTTGGTCTGCTGCCTTCATACATCTCCTCCTGTCACTGCATGAGTGCAGCTACAGCGTGCACTCTCAGGACATTATTACCTGCAGTGTTCCCTTAGTGAGGACTGAACTAGGCAAAAGGACCTTCTCCTACTCGGCTCCTGTTTCCTGGAATATCTTACAAAAAGATCTGAAGCTCTTGACCTTGACCTCTCTAAGTGGCTTCAAACATCTGTTAAGTTCCTGGGAAAAACCAATTTAGACAAGTTCCTGTTTTTAGTTTTCTACCCCGCCTTACAATCTAGCTGTTTTTGTTTGTTTGTTTTGTTACATTTCCTTTGATTATCCTTTTGGTTGCCATTTTATTTTAACTTGTTAAAGAAAAATTGTGCGCATTTTTTATGATTGTCCACTGTTGTCATCACTCTGATAAAATTCAGGTCTCCCTTGTAAATGAGTCCCCAAGGCTCAATGGGATTAACCTGTCTAAATAAAGGTTGAATGAAAAGGTCTCACCCTAAAGTCTATCCCAACGGTGGCTATAAAGTTGCCTCCCAGAAATGCCCCATCCTTGAATTGCACCAAGACGCAGGTCTTCCCCACCGCTGAATCTCCAAGGAGCATCACCTGCAGAGTACAAGACAAAGAAAAACAACCCCTTATTGAGCTTTAAAGCAAAGAATCACGCCCTGAACCTGCATGAAGCAGTTGGCAACCAAGAAAACAGTCCAAATTGTTGCAGGTAATGTGCAGAGAGGAGATTTAAGATGATTGCAGGCAACTCTGTCACCACACTCTCATAATTACATTAGCAGAACAGCCGTTTGGGTTGTTTTTGATGAAAATATGAGATCAGAGCAACCCTTGGAGTCCAACGGCAGATGTGAAAATGAACTTCTCCACTTGTCTTCAAGCACCAGGAGCTTCAGCAACACAAGGAGCAACAAGTACACCAGAAAAAAATAAAGGTCTCTCATGATCTGCATAAGATGAGACTCATTGAGATGATAGTTCCTCATGCATGGTGGTGCTTGCAGCGTTTCCACCCAGTAACAAACACACACACGCGCGCACACACACTAAAAGACGGAAATACACACCTTGAAGGCAATATCATAGTACTCGTTAATAGAGGCGCATCTCTCCAACACATATTTGGACGTGCCGTTTTTAGCCTGCTTGTCCGTCAGCGATGGCTTTCGTGTGGACATGGCAAGAAAAGGAGGACACTTCCTCCCACCGCGCGCACACACACACCCACCCACCCCTACGTTCCGGATAAACACACAGTTTCTGTCCGATATGTGTCCGGGAGAAGAGGCGCGCGCGCGGTCTGTGCGTGTCGGTCAGTCCCGGGCTCTCATTCCGCTGCGCCTGGATGAGGCGCTGCTGCGGCGGCGCGTCGACGCCCCGCAGAGGAGCCGAGATGACAAAACAGCCGGAAACATTTGTGGGGCTGAGCCGCGCGTCCTGGCGTGGGCAGATAATTAACTGAGCTGGGCTGCTTCGTGCCACGAGGACCGGTGCGTGCGTGTTTTTACCCTTCCACCCCCAAAAAAGAGCTGCAGAGGGGAAACATCAGCCGCAGCTGCTGCGAGAGGACTGTAAGGTCAACTTTAGGAGGGTGTTTTGGTTTAAAGTTTTGAACAATTAGTATCTTACCGTTGTAGATAGCTCGCTGGGCTCCGTTTAGGGTTTGAAACGGTTTGGCAAAAATGGCCATACATACCAACATGTCTTTAAGTTGCCTTTCATAAATCATAACTGTGAAAGATGGAGCCGGTCAGGTCCCGCACAGATGTTCGCTTTCAGAAGTGAAGTGGAACCAAATGAGGCGTGGAGCAGAACTCAGCTGGGTTGAAGTGGAGCGCAATGCATGAAATGTGTGATGGAAGTCGGCTTCGTTTCATTTTGAAAAACAGGATGAATTACCTCCGTTTAGCGATCTGTTCCGTGTTTATATATTTTTTTCTTCCAACTACATACAAAGTTGCTGTGAGTCTTCATCAAGCTTCCATCCGTCGGTTAGCATTGCTGCTTCTTCCTTTCCAGGTCGCAAGGGTCATTGGTGCCAACAGTCACAGTGCGAGAGGCGGGGGACACCCTGAACAGGTCCAAGTCCATCACAGAGACACATATAGACAAATGAGACAAACAACCATTCACTCTCTCACTCACACCTAGAGACAATTTAGAGTTACCAATCAGCCTAACATGCATGTTTTTGATCTGTGAGAGGAAACCGAAGAGCTGAACATGCAAATTCCATCCAGGAACGTCCCTAGGTTGGGATTTGATCCAGCGACCTTCTCGCTGAGAGGCAACAGTTCTACCAACTGATCCAGTGTGCCGCCCCTCATCAAGCTTCCTTCTGTAATAAATCAGTTGTTTAATCCTGCGACTGAGCACAGATTTTAAGTCATCACTTCATCACATTATTGAGCCACGGCACCAGCTTCACATGTTAACCATTTTGCCTCTGTTACTACCTCACTTCGTCTTTGAAGACGAGGTGTCTTGTGAAAAAGCATATTGCCTAAAGGGCAGAATGAGCAAGCGGAGTTAGACGCAGGTCAAAAATTGCACGTCCGTTATTTTCAGTTATTATGAACATATGTGCCGTGGGCAGATCTATGCAGCATATAGCTAACAGAACATTTTCAGAAGGAATAACATAATATTTCTGTCATAATAACTGAATAATGCAAAATTATTATTGATGTAAAGGTGCAATTGTATGAACTGCTGCAGTCTGGAGTTATTTGAAGATATCAGCAATCCACTCTGGAAGTGGATCCATTGGACTATATTGAGAAGCTAACAATGGCTAATCCAAGCGGACCAGCTTCCAAATTGAATTTTGACGCCCTACAACTAGAGCTGTCATTTCTAACCCGAACCCGGCACGATCCAGATTAGGGCCAGGGTCGGACTTTTGATTTCGTAAGCGTACTCGCGCGACTGACGATGCAATTATATGCCAACATGGCTTGCCACACAATCACCAGCCGCGCATGCGGCCATTTCACCGCACGCTGACCGGCCTTGGAAGAGGAAAAAAAAAAGTTCAGTTAAGCTTCAGATGGGACTGCCAGGCAGCGATCCATCGCCCAAATGGACGTTCATTCAGCCGCTGCACTCAGCGGACGCACGTGGCCGACGACCCAAACAGGTGAGATCACAAAATATCCTCGCAGACATGTCAGAGCAGGGTCTGTGTCTGAATAATGCAGAATGCAGGCAAGCAGAGATTTAATGCGCTCTGACGGACAAACATCCCTTCATCTTCTGCCTCCTTTTACCCAGCCGTGCACGTCCGCTGACCGTTAATAACTATATCAGCAGTCAAAGCTCAATTAAAAATGTTGCGGGGGGGGGGGGGGGTTCAAGTTTGGACCGGTAATTTCTGTTAATTTGTCGAGTCGGGTCGGATATTTTGGGTCCGAATGCAACTCTACCTTACAACATCTCCAACCATTAAAACAATAAATGGTTCATGCAAATGCTATAATTTTAATCTTTTTATTACAGTCAGTTCATTAATTTTTAATTTATTTATTTTTTACAGAAATCTGCTATTTTTAAATTCCTGTGTACCCCTGCCTACACAGGTTAGCCTTCACTGCTGCTAGCTAACCTGTGCTAACATGTTTGTGCTTGAAATAACCACTGAATTACATATAAAACAGGCTTCAAGAAAGTGACAGTAAAATAAAGACGTGCAAGTCAGCAAACATGTGAGCTGATGTGACATACTGGAGAGTAGTTGCTTTGAGACAGCAATCCACTTTTGCACAGACTAGCCATTAGCTCATCAGTCCAGATAGAAAATGAGGCAAATATTTGTTTACAGCAGGTGAGGTATGAAACTGTTACCAGAACAACACGTAGAAATGGCTGAAATATCCCTTCAACAAGTACTGACCCCCAAAAAATAGAGAAATTGTGTGGTAAAGTGAATGCATTTCATTGTCGAGTGATTCTAATTCATAGCTGTTTTAAATTATTCCTATATACAACAAGAAAATGAGCAATTACTCCCCCACCTCCACCATCAGCCCACTCCTTTCATACAAATCTATAATGGTCTCACAAATTCTCAGTTGCCCCAAAAAGCTCCTAAATAAATCCATCCTTTGCAGTGTTTGTCTCCCCCTAGTGGCCAAATCTGCAAGATGTCAGCCTCCTCTTTCTTCAGTGATGAGCAGAGATCATTTATGTTATATAAGGGACATGTAATTCCTCCTCCACATCCAGGAGATCATCACCCCCACTTCAGCTGCAGGCGAAGTCTCGAAGCATTAGCATAAAGACAAATTTTTTTTAAAAACTGGTAGCAACGCCAATCATGTGTGGGAGTTATTATATCTCAGCCATCGTCACAGATGGAGTTTTCAGTTGACATATTAGCCAAACTGTCAATCACATGTACTCCCAAATGAACAAATTTATTAATCCTGACCATGACTGTGTTCGAACACATCACTGGACTAAAAACAGATGCTTTTATGAGTTTATGAATGATTCTTTCATGCAAACCCGTTTCCATGAATTCACCGTTTCCTTCAGAGCCATTAAATGTTGCAGCAGACAGCAGAGTGCGTTTTCATGTTGCGAGCTTTGATGATCAGAAACGACGCTCCAAAAGAAATGTTATCAAGCTGGTTTCTTCTCTGGTCCTCTCTTACACTTGACTTTAAACCCAGTTGGATTAAACACATCAAAGGGACAGCCCCCCCCCCCCCCCCCCCACACACACACACACACACCCCATAGCACCTTGAATCCCTCACTTGGGTGCTTACTGTATGCAAACCAATGAATGGCAAAGTCAATTTCATAGTTTGTGAGAGTGTTGGCACAAAGCTCGTATTAGTGTCACAGCACAGACATCTTTCTGTAAATAAATCCCACATCTCTCTTGCTTGTCTAATGTTGTCCTCCCCCCACCCCAACCATCACCTAAACTTGTCACAAAGCATAAAATCAGTCCCCTGTATAAACAGCTTCGTTACGCGTATCCAGCAGCAAACAGTCCGCCACTGTGACATTCATTAGTCGTGGTCTCTTCCCAGTAATTAAATCTCAGCACAGCAATCACTGACCACAATAACAAACTGGTAAGGGTTGTAATGGATGCAGTGGGAGAGAAAACACACACATCCCACACAGGAGAACACCACAGACTCCTGCTGACACACTGAGAGGCCAACTCTCCAGGCGCACAGACTGAGAGGATCTGCTTCGCTGTTGTGTCACGACTCGAGTACAAACAGCCCGGCGGACTGATATGTCCTCGCTCGGAGGAAGTCAACAACTCCACGGAGAGGAGGAGGAGGAGGAGGAGGAGGAGGAGGAGGAGGAGGAGGAACACAGATGGAGGAACATATAGAGGAAGTCAGAGGTTTACATACACCCTTCATGAGCAAGAATGTAATTATTTTGGGGCTTTTAATGGTTGAATGGAACAGTACGGTCAACCTCAGCAGCACACTGGCAACAGTGGAAACTAAAGGATACCTCAGGAAACCCAAGGCAACCCTAATTATAGGATTTATCAAAAAGAAAAGTCGACAGGGAGTATGCCTCACAGACAAAACCATAAGTAGGTTCCACGAGAGGAGCCCAGTGACGACAGCGCTGCCTCCTGTTCTGCTTTTAGAAACTCTAGGACCCCCAAGTAAACCTGCAGTCTGAGAGTGAAGAGATCTGTTTTGAATCGGAGCATGTGCTTTTGGGAACCATTGGTGCACCAAACTGTGTCCAAGTTTCAAATATTTAGCTAATAGTTTTAGGTGAAGTTGAAGAATTGGGGGTAAACTCTACCAGTACCACAGCATGGCACTACCACCACCATGCTTGATGATTATTATATTATATTATATTATATTATATTATATTACTATTATAAGATTTTTTTCTTCTTTCTGTACCCTTTTCATTCAATGTTTTTCTTTTTGACTAATTTGTTTTGTTGATTTTGTTTCTTTTAATTGAATGAATAAATGAATAAATTAGTACGTCCAGCGTTCTTAAGTTTAAAAGCCTTACATTGGTGCCTCCAAATATATTTCTTGTTAGTGTGGCCTAACAGCTCGTTTAATCTAAACACTGTTCAATGGGCATATGTAAAGTTTTGCCAACAGCAGAGGTGAAGGACCCTGAGGTGTAGCTGCCCTGATGGAACAGAACCAGCAGAGAGGTCCAACCCACGCCCCGTCTCCCACCTGCACCTGGACAGTCTGCAGAGAGACAGAGAGACACAGATGGAGTGAAGACGTGTGCGGGATGCACTACTTCTGCCTCGCTCATCACCGCCTGAGGCCGCCCGGCTGCGTGGGCTTGTTGCACGAGTTCATCTCCGTGCGCACTGTCTGTCGTGATGCTTTGTGACAGCTGGAGGTCGGCTCAGTGTCTCCAGCAGGGGAGGACGGTGGGGCAACGGAAATCGACTTGCTTCCATATCAGCAGTTAGGTCGCAGAACCTCCTGGAGCAGAGCAGGCTGAGCTGACATTTAAAGTGAACACAGAGAGGTGGTCAACTTTTATTCTTCATCGCTCTGCATCACCGTTCACCACGGACCACAGAAATAATATTAAGAACAATGATGCTGAAACATTTTTAGAGAACTCTGCCATGCTTATGCTTTTAGAGCTAAATGTTTGAATTAAGTGGTTGAACTCATTTTGGACAAGCAGGACGTTTCTAATCCATACAAATGAATTGTCTCCAGCTGGAGTGCCTCAAGGCTCCATCCTGGGCTTTGTCCTGTTTTCACTCTACATGTTGCCTTTTTGGGTCCATTTTAATTGAATAAAAATTCCTTGAAGGAATACATCACCCATGGCCTCTGATACCACAACTTTGTCCCAACAAGATCATCTTATGTTCTCAAATGACAAAGTTGTAGCCGTTTTGGTCAACTCTTAAAAATGATGTAAAACCCTAAACTCAAGGTGTACGGCGAGGATGACTTTCTGCTGCTAGCACGTCAAACGTTAGCTCAATATCTGTAAAACTGTCAGAGTTAGCCATTTTTGAGTTTGCTAGATGCAGTTATAGTGGGAGCCATCTTGAATTCAGTTGACTTCAAAAACAAATCCGTTGTAGCTTTAACTCTAATGAGTACTTCCTGAACTTCATGAAAATCTCTCCTCTGTTTCATGAGATATTTTGCTAACAGACAGACACACATACATAAGAAATCGCCCACCTTTCTCCTTTGGGGGACGGGTAGTAAAAGTTTTTTTGTGCTCACGGGAAAATGTCTCTCATGCACCAGAAATGTGAATATAAAAGAATATATCCATTGATTCAAATGACATTTGGACGGTTTTGACAAGTTATATAATTTACTGTGAGTTTTGGATGACATCATCAGGCATGTTTAGTGTTTTTAGGATGGTGGATAAATATTCTCTACAACAGTTAAATATAGGAGTCAACCCTGTCTGTTAGCAAAATGTTTCCTGAACCAAACTTTCAGAGATTAATTATTGGATGTACATTTACAAATAATTACATCGTAAATGTCAAACCAATATAATATGGCCGCTGCAGCTAACTAAGCTGACACATAAATGGTCATAACCATTTTCACAGATGGCGAGCTAATATCTGCTGTGGTAGTAGCTGAGAGTCATCCTCAACACAAACTCTGTGTGACAACAGATGCTACTTTCATGATGGGACTGCACCTGTGTAGCATGAAGAGACCCCCTCCCTTCACTGAAGATCCAATCAGATCTACTGCAACTCAAACTGACAAAACGAAGGCCATGTTGTGTGGAAACAAAAATTGGCCTCAAACCACCCCGCCTCTTCAGTCCTCAAATGAGCTTTGTGATTGATGACAAAATGTAAACTCTCTCACACTCCACTCTGCACGCAGTGGTAAACTGGCCATCTTTATCTACCCGCAGACTTCTGCACTGGTTCATTTACAAATCCATCCTTCATCATTATCCCATGACGCTACAAAGACAGTTCAGTCACAGCCTACATTCCCCGGATTTCATTTCCTTCAGGGTCTCCTCAGTTCTCACAGAAGTTGGAAAAAAGGCCTTCTCATGATCTGCTCCATCTTCCTGGAACACACTGCAGCCACATCTGGAACTATCGGCAACCTGCGGCTCTTTGGTTCCTCTGCAGCGGCTCTAAGTTTTGACCAAAACTGACATAAAACTGAAGTTGATTAATTATTGTACCAACAAGAAATGTCTAGTTTTAGCAGTTTTCCAGTCATTTCTTTTGCCGCCGCGTGAATGATAGTAACACAAGGAGTAAAATGTGATGACTACATCATGCTAGCTGTTTGTTAGCCATTTCTTTTAGCTCACTTCCAGTCTTATGGTGTGATCTTTTTCTCAAATCCACCAAATGCCTTTTTTTAATAACTGTCTATTGTTGTCGCTGTTGTCCATTGTTGTCATCGTTCTTTGTTGAAATCAGGTCTCTCTTGTAAATGAGTCCTCGAGGCTCAATGGGAGTTACCTGTCTAAATAAAGGTTGAATGAAAAATGTTTTGGAGGGAATATTAAGGCAAGTTGCTGAGAATATGGTGAGTCAACTTGATAACAATAATAAATTAAAAAAGTCAAAGTAAATGGAAGTATTTATTTTCATTTTAAATTTCAATTGTGCATCCAACAAACTGGTCTCATTTTGAACTTTATGCTTTATTACATCATAATAAGGTACTTTATGAATGATTTCCACAATTAAAAGAAAACTCACATAAACCTGCATACTTGTGTTGGCATTTTTATAAAACTGGTAAAATATATATATTTTTTTTCTTCTTTACATAAATCCAGTCTTTTCTTTTGCCCTAAAACATAAAAATATCAATAAATATCAATGATAATTTGATATTTATTTTCCTAATATCACACCTACTGGCCAGAAAAAGCCCCCTCCAACAGGTTTGAAGTGGGCCATGGGCCACCAGTTGATAATCCCAGTTTTAGCAGGTTTTGCGTCTCCATAGACATTTTATTTAATGTCCAAAGAAGAAGAAATGGCTCTTTTTATCACAAAGGTTGCAGATCCCTGATCTACTGTAGTTGAATCCCCACGGGACATTTTTAATACATTTTAAAGAAAATAAAGAAATCATAGTTTCAGACTTGCTCTTGTTAGGATTTGTACTCTGTCCCCTTTTAACCATCGCCATAATGTTTTAAGATTGTTGCATTATTTCATGCAAATGATTTCATATGAGCTTTTATTGTCTATGAGATTACCCGGTTGAATAAAAGTACAAACCAGATTCCAAAAGAGTTGGGACACTAAACAAATTGTGAATAAAAACTGAATGCAATGATGTGGAGATGGCAAATGTCAATATTTTATTCGTAATATAACATAGATGACAGATCAAAAGTTTAATCTGAGTAAATGTAACATTTTAAAGGAAAAATATGTTGAGTCAAAATTTCACAGTGTCAACAAATCCCAAAAAAGTTGGGACAAGTAGCAATAAGTGGCTGGCAAAAAGGAAATTGAGCATATAACGAACAGCTGGAAGACCAATTAACATTAATTAGGTCAATTGACAACATGATTGGGTATACAAAGAGCTTCTCAGAGTGTCAGTGTCTCTCAGAAGCCAAGATGGTAAGAGGATCACCAATTCCACCATTGTTGCACAGAAAGACAGTGCAGCAATACCAGAATGGTGTTACCCAACATAAAATAGCAAAGACTTTTAAGTTATCATCATCAACCATGCATAACATCATCAAAAGATTCAGAGAATCTGGAACAATCGCAGTGCATATGGGTCAAGGCCGTAAAACTCTACTGGATGCTCGTGATCTCCGGGCTCTTAAATGTCACTGCACCTCAAACAGGAATGCCACTGTCAAGAAATAACAGAATGAGCTCAGGAATACTTCCAGAAAGCATCGTCAGTGAACACAATCCACCGTGCCATCCGCCGTTGCCAGCTGAAACTCTACAGTGCAAAGAGGAAGCCATTTCTAAGCAAACTCCACAAGCTCAGACATTTGCACTGGGCCAGGGGTCATTTAAAATGGAGTGTGGCAAAATGAAAGACTGTTTTTTTGTTTTTTTTTTTATTTCTAAGCAAACTCCACAAGCTCAGATGTTTGCACTGGGCCAGGGGTCATTTAAAATGGAGTGTGGCAAAATGAAAGACTGTTCTGTGGTCAGATGAGTCATGATTTGAAGTTCTTTATGGAACACTGGGACACCATGTTATCCGGACCAGAGAGGACAAGGATAACCCAAGTTGTTATCAACGCTCCGTTCAGAAGCCTGCATCACTGATGGTATGGGGTTGCATGAGTGCTTGTGGCATGGGCAGCTTGCATGTCTGGAAAGGCACCATTAATGCAGAGAACTATGTTCAGGTTCTAGAACAACATATGCTCCCATCTAGACGTCATCTCTTTCAGGGAAGACCCTGCATTTTTCAACACGATAATGCCAGACCACATTCTGCAGCAATCACAACATCATGGCTACGTAGGAGAAGGATCC
>NC_056512.1:26733777-26771166 GCF_014905685.2 Nematolebias whitei | reverse complement strand
ATGTATGTGTACAAACTAAGCTTTAGATGTGCTCGAGGGTGAATTGGGCCCGTTTACTTCCGGTTTCCTTTGTGCTCAGATAAACAGACTAACAGAAGTCAGTCTTCTTCTCATCTCTACAAACTTCCAGAATAAATAATTTCTAAACCTTAGTGTTCCAACAAGTGACAAACTTCACTCTGATAATGTTTTGTTTTACATTAGATACATGAATAATTAGTAAATTATTACTGGGTCCTTAACGGTAATTTTTCTGACATTTTGTCTCATATTTTGTCATGATGTGCGTCTCTCATTCGAGAAAGATAAAATTTTAGAGGAACTGAACAAGTCCTCCCCGTGTTCCTCCACTGACTCATGGAGTCCAGGCACTTCTTATGATAAAAAATTTTACATCTGAGGCAATTTTAACAGAAAGATAATTAAAAACAAATGTTTAAAATTACTCATTAAAATAGATGTCATGAGAAACAGACTTTTAACAGACCACACAAACTATGTTTCTTTCCTAACTCAAGTTAAAGTATTGGGTGATGCATCGGTACAAAAAACAGGTGACTGGAGGAATTTGCCTTCAGCTGTTTGAAGCTTCAGAGACCTTTCCCATCACCTCACATTCTCCTCCGCGCACTGTGAGCGAGCCAACTCGGTAACATAATCTGAAAGTAAAGTGCACTTCACCTGTCTGCCATGTACGCTCGCATGCTTCAAAATAAGCACAATAAGATTGATAGGTTCCACTCTCCCTCTGACCTGAAGGCAGAGCCCAGCTCGGAGCTGGTTGTTGAGTCCTTGTTCCTTTCGAAGCAGAGGGAAACAAATAGTGTTCAGATGTTGCAGGTTCTTAAAACTACTGCAGCCGAGTGACGGAGAACCTGCTAAAACCACAGCAATACAGCTGGCGTTCACGAAACCATTCAGAAAAAAAATGATACAAGTGTTTGCACTTGTAATTGTCTTTGTGCAAAGTGTCGGATTCTTTTAAGTCCGTTTCGACGACAACGTCAGAGAAGGAAGCTCGTGTTCCCTCATCGAGGACCTCGGAGTCTCTGATGTAGGTTTCAGCTCTCCAGCGAGATTTCTGTGCACGTTCACAGTTCCTCTTCTCTCTGGGCTACCTGATTCGCCCATTACTTTTGACTGGACCCAGTTCGGACTTTGGGTCTGGAGACAACGAGCTCCAGGTGGTCTTGGAGCAAGACCTTAAAGCTGCACAAGATGAGGTCTTTGTGGTGCACAGTTCACCTATAACCCAGTAGGTTCCCACAAGGCTGTCCAGCCAGGCCTCAAGGGACTGGCCCACCAGCTGAGCGTTACGCTGGGCCGCCTGCACAGCGGGCTGCTGGGGGGGCAGCTTCAGCACGGAGCCCAGCTGCTGGAAGCTCTGGTCCAGGTACAAGTTACCTGGAGGGCCTGAATGGAGCCAGCTGTCCTCGTCTGGGAGACAAAAATTAAAAAAGACGCTGCTAAAATACAAACTTTTACATTCATCTCATGTTAAGCACTTTACATTCTTAAAAACAGACAAAAACATTTCCTGTAAAACACTCAAACTAATCATAAACGGAGCTCAAAAATAACCACCTGAGAAAATAAAGTTTTTAAAATACAACAGCTGAAAGAAAAAGGTATTTACAACTAAAGAGTATTTTAAAATGAAGTATTAAAAAAAGTCAAATATCCTTTAACAGATACATGCAGTTTATCAAATATAGCTGTTTTAGTGTTTACAGGTTTTGGAGATCTTTCTGCTGCTTGCTGCTGTTTTCTAATGAAGCTGAAGTATTTTAAGAATCCACTCAGGCTGAAACACACCAGAAGTTCACAATGTTTCCTTCTTCATTTATCACTAAACCCGCAGGGCGTTATATTTTCTTTCCAATTTCCGTATGTTGTTTTAGTTGATTTGTTTGTTTTCAGCATTAGACTGTTCTAATTATCTAAAAGCATTTTTTCCCCAAGACTCTAAAAAATGTGACTTTATATTTCTCTTTTCTTGTTTGCTCAGCTTTATTTTAAATGAGGCCTCTACTGTGATTATTTTAATTTTAGAATAAATAAAAGGTTAAACGTCTGTGAATAACCTTAAATACACACATTAGCAACAAAAAGTCTGCAGCTGATTAAAAAAAATAGTCATAATAATTATTTTTTGTACGTAAACTCAATATAAACAACCACAAATGGATCCACGCCTCACCTTTACGTAACGGCTCCTTGTTACTAAAAGTTAACGGCATGACGAGGAAGCGGACTTCAGCTATGAGCGTCCATTGTTTCAGTATCCGCACCGTCCACGTGCCGGGCCGCAGGGGGTGCTGCAGAGGCGGCTTGTACTGCGTGTACTCTGCGTCCACATCCACAGTAATGTCGTAAGACACGGCCACCACCAGAGCTGGGTCGATCCATACAACCGTGGCCGTGAGATTCGGCCCACGGGCCCACTTCTGGACTGCCAGGGGTTCATCCAGTGGGCCAACGATGCCACCAAAGTTACGGAAGATCCTTTCTTTGGGATCCCACTCTGTTCCGATCTGCCAGGAGAAAGGAAACAAGACTTTTTAATTTGCAGCATATTTTTCTTTAATAAATTTAATTAGAGAAATTGCATTTCCTGTGAAAATGCAGTATGAATGCTTATTGCAGAAGAACTTGCTGAAAAACTGCTGAAATTAGCTAAAAATACATGCTGAAATGTAGCTGAAATGGAACAAGCCTAAGTTAGTAGAAGAAAGCAGAAAGAACAAATATTTGCTTAATTAGATTTGAATAAACAGAAATTAGCATAAAAATGAGAAAATTAGCTTAAAACCCCCAGAAATTAGCAAAAAGTAGCTGAAAAGGTATAAAGAAGCTTAAACTACCAGAAGGAAACAAAAAGAGTTGAAATGAGCCCCAAAAATGTGGAATTAGCTGAAAAATATTAAATTAGCAAAAAAAAACCAAAAAAAAAAAACCCAGCTAAATAAAAACTGAAAGCAGCAGAAATAACTTGAAAGGAGCATAACCAGCTTAAATTAGTAAAGAAAAATTAATTTGACTGAAAGTAGCAGAAATAACCACAAAAAACTTGAATTTATCTGAAAAAAGCTGAAATTACCAGTAGCTAAAAATATGCTAAAAAGGGTAGCTAAAAAGGTAGAAGCTTAAATTAGCACAAGAATGCAGAAAGAACACATGGTTGCCCAATTAGGCTGAAAGAAGCAGAAATGAGCACAAAAAATTGGAAATTATCTGAAAAAAAAAGGCAGAAATTAAAAAAACAAAACAAAGCAAAACAAAACGGCTTAAAAATAGTTAAAAGGTAAAAAGAAGCTTTAATTACCAGAAGGAAGTGGAAAGAACACATTTTTGCTGAATTTAGCTGATTTATTTTTAAATGAGTGTAAAAAATGTGGAATTGGCAGGAAAAAAGCTAACATTAGCATAAAAACAGCTAAATAGTAGCTGTAATTGCAGAAAAGGCTGAAACTTGCATAAATAAGCTGAAAAGAGCATAATAAACTGAAATAAGCAGAAATAAATAAGAAGAAGCACAAAAAATGTTGTAGTTAGCAGAAAGAATCTGAAAGGAGCACAAAACAGCTGAAAGCAGCTGAGAAAATGTTTAAATTTGCACAAGGAAGCTGAAAGAAGCTGAACCAGAACAAAATGTGAACGGAGCAGTAAAAGGTTGTAAACACATCTAAAGATATGAAAAATGAGCTCAATTCATTTTCTATGAGAAAAAAATGACAGAAAAAGATAAATATTTCAAAAAGCTAAAGTTGCACCAATACAAAAAGTCATAGCAATTTTCTCCCGAACGTTTTGATTAATGATTTGTTGAAATAGCTCAAAAATTGTGGAACGAGAAAGATGCAGAAAAAAGTACAAAAGAAAAAAAGGATCACAATAGTGTGAATGTTTCATAAACGTTCACACAAATAAACTGTAGCATCAATTTATGGTTCAAAGTTAAATGATCCTGAAAGCTACACAGATTTTTTTTAATCCACATCAGACATAAAATCTCATCTTCTATCAGCTTCAGAGTTCTGTAGTATCACATGTTGGTGATTATTCTCTGAGAAAGCTTACTTCCAGGTTCTTGAGCCTCTCAAACTCTTTAAGGTTTGTCTCGAGGACCAGCGCAGACTGAGGGACGGCCCACAGCTCTAACGTCCCTCTGTCCTTCGCCTCTGCAGCCTGGACCTCCTGACGGATCAGGTAGCCCTGGAAACGGTCGTCATAAAAGTACAAATGTACAGAGAGAGGGTAGCCCACTGGTTCAAATCTGTAGAGAATAAAACAAATAAATCACACACACAAAAAACATTGTTTATATTATTTTAAAAAAGAATAAACAAACCTGCAGGTCTTTGTGTTGCTCTGTGTGGACCTCAGATTCTTGAGGGCCAAACGGAGGAAGGAGGTGTAAGCAGTGAGAGCCACGTCACTGAGGGAGCCCACACCGTCCGACAGCTCAAACACGCTCTCCCAGTAAGCCTTGAGGGCAACGGTTCCTGGTGCGTACTGACCATACAGGTGCGTGTCCAGGATGTCTATAGCCTCCTGGTTCACCGTCGACTCAAACTTGCGAGCAAAGAATGTCGGACGGGATAATTGCTACAGAAGAATATAAAGAAACGGCATAAAAATGTAGTTTTTTATGATACTTAACGCTGTTGGTGATAAAACGTGAGCCTGGCAGGCTAGGAGTAAGAAGAGAGCACAAAGAAATAAAAATAAAATCAGACAGTGCCCTCTTCTGGTCCACCGACCTGAATTCGAATGAGATCTTGTGGTTTAAAATCGTTGGGAGAGCAGCCGCACCAGTCGACGATGTGCTTGTACTGACATTTACAGCCCAGCTTGCGATTCCAGTTAGTGACTCGCAGGTTATTGTCCACCAGGGTGTCGCACATGTCGCTGTTCCCGAGCACCGTGTGGAAGAAGGACTGCGAAGAAAACAAATACAGCATTTCAGCGTGGTGCGCTCCCAAAGACCTGAACAAACAGTTTACAACAGGCTCTTATTTTATAAAAAAGACTGGAGCGCTACAGCAGTGAACAGGCTGCAGCTCCTCCACTCACACCAAACTGTGGAGATGAACTGGAATGAACCGTCCTCTCACCGGCTCCACACTGTGCTGCAGCGCCTGAAGTCTTACATTAACGCTGCAGCTCGGCTCTTAAACCTGACAGAGAAGGACGAGCCTGACACACCTCGTGCGGTTTCTCTCGACTATAGGAAATAGATGAAAAGACCTCCTGATGCTTTCTTACCTCAGCAGGGAGCAGAGCGTAGGAATAAAACTGCTTCAGCCCCGACACCAGCTTGTCCTGGGAGTTGATGACGTACTCAACGAAGCGACGGGTGAGAGCAAACCAGTCGGAACCACCGGAGACCTCCAGGCCTTCGGGGATGCTGCGCTCGCCGAGACGCCACATGTGGTTGTCGCACTCGTGGAAGAGACGGTCGAGGCCCTGCTTCTTAATGAACCTTGCACGCAGAACACAAAGCCATTGTGCTTTTGTTCACAGCATTTGTGAAAGCAAACGATCAAATGATGCATCTATGAACACAACATCCTGGCTGTGTGTTCTGGCAGGTTGTTTATCCTAAAGCTGGCATCCTCACCTGGCATTCTCTCTGCCGTGGGACTTGAGGAAGTTCTTGTCTCTGTGCAACGACAGAAACGCCACCAGTTCATCGTTGGTCCTGCAGGGGGAAATTAAAGATTCAGCAAAGCAATAAAACCCATGCCTTGGAGATTCCTTTAAATAAAACAACAGCTTAAGTGCTTTTTGACTGCAATCAGCTCCTTCGGAAAGGATTTAGGACAAGCTTGTCTCTTTGAAACAGATAAATGGAAGCTAATATGCCTTGGGATGGCTCAGGTGGACCAGGGCGCCAAAGCTGGCCCAGAAAGCCTGTTAACAAAATCAACTTAACAGCCAGCTCTGTCACAGGGTTTCTATAGCAACACCTTAACTGTAACAGTCTAAACAAACTACTGCTGGACAGAACTTTAGAAACTTAAGACTGAAGACACTAAGAAAAGAGACACAGATTAGGGATGCACAATATTATCGGCATGGGATCGGCTGATATTAGCGATAAAGTTAAATATCGGACATGAGCCATTATATATGGTGCTGTTTTTGTACGACAACCCAGTAACAAGAATGCCTGCAGTGCCGGCACAACGTGATGGCGTCACGCGTGCCGTTGAGTTTAGATTTGTGAAAATTTACAAATTTGCACTGTTCGAGTGTTGCCATTGTTAGAGAGTAAATGTCATGAATAAATTTGACATTAAACATAATCCAAGATGAATCATTACATAATTTTCAGCTCATATTTTTGGCATTTGCATTTGGTAGCAGTTCAAATTGACAAAGACCATGCAGAATAATGTAGTATTTTAATTCCACAGCACAGAAAACTTTGTAGTCTCTGTAAGTAAGTCTAGGGGGAAAATATCGGTATTGGTTATTGGTCAAATACGTTTTAACATCTTGGTATATGAGATATCGGCCAACAATCCAATATCGTGCATCCCTAACACATACGGTTAAATAAAGTGTACTAAACACAAAAGTGGGGTGTTTTATGTTTCACCAGTGGGAATATCATCACAAACTCTCCTGTACACGTCTGACTGACCTAGTTGGGAAGTCTGTGGCGCTGAGATTGATGAAGAAGTCCCACTTCCAGTCCTGCATGGCCAGCAGGTCCTGCATGCTGTGTAGGTAAGCCTTCAGGAGGCTGGCTCCTCCCCAGATGGTGACCATCCGCCATGGGGTGGCTCGTATGTTCGGGTACTGCTCAGCTATCTGCAGCACCTCTCGATGCATGTAGCCAGACCGCTGGAGGAGTTTAAAACCAAGAGTCATTTAATGAGTTTAATGAATGAAAAGCTGCTTCCGAGCTACAACTATAAACTAAATTTAGTTTCTGCAAGATGGTTCCTGTGGATTTGAAGCTGCCACTTTGCCAAAGCAGATCAAAGCTGGCTGGTCTTGAAAGAGAATTTGATCTGAGAAGAACAACAACCACATGGTGGGAGTCACTGTGATAAGAAAAAGGGAGGGGAGGAAATGCAGCTTCTTTTCACTATTTTAAGTTCAGCTTGACAGAAACACAAAAATCAATTTCTAAAGTAGAGATTAAACTAAAAAAATGGACATAAGACATTATCTAATCACAACTTTTAAGTTTTAGACAATGAAATTAAAGCCGAGTATACATGTGTATGTGTTACAAGTGACTGAAGGATAAGCCAAAACAGCAATTTCAAAATAATATATTTTTCATTTCCATCTTGGAAAATAATTAAGACTAATTACAAAGCAGCTTGTTTCCATAAAACAAGTCTCACGGTGATAAATGAGCAGTTTAATTGAAACAGACATTTGAAAATAAATTGTTTAGGAACATTAAGTCCAACCTTTTTAGGTGGGAAACAAACAGTGTGCAATGAATCTGGCCGGTATACGGAGCTCAGAAAATCTGGATTTTCTTTTAGAACAAGAGCATAAAGTCTATACAAGTAAATGTGGTTAACATGTCTGCATTTAGAAAAATCCCTGCTCCGTCTTCACCCGTTCAGAGGAATAACAGAGGTTGGATGATAAAGCATAGAGCAGCCATGAGACTGAATATAACCTGTCCTGTTTCTGAGCCTCATTCCTCAAACATGGGAAGAAAGAGGAGCAAAGACCAGCGGAGCGGCTAAAACTGCGCCTGGGATTTGACCGTTTAGTATTGTTCATCTTTCCCTCCGATGAGCTGCTCTGCTGTCCCTCTGAGAGCAGAACAGAACTCAGCAGGACTCAAACACCTTTCCAGCTCCAGCAGGATCATTACTTACAGAAACCTAGGGTGCATTCACACCAGCCTTGTTTAGTCCGCTTTAATCGAACTCTAGTCTGTTTGCCTAGAAAGTCTGGTTCATTTGGGGAGGTGTGAATGCGCAATTAAACTCTGATGCGGACCAAAAAAGCAAACTCTGGTCTGCCTAAATACCTAGGTCTTTGTCCAGTTGAAGTGAACTCTAGCGCAGTTCAAATGCATTGTGAATGCAAGCGGAGCGGAGACTGCTCCAAAAGCAGGAAGTGGACTACAACACAGGGCATTCTGTGTAAATACAAAAAAAAAAAAAAAAAAAACATGCATTTCTCATACTTCATAAAGAGCCACCAGCCGCTTTGTGTGAAAAACAACATTCTCCATGGTCTTCTGCCTCATCTTCCACTCATGCTGAGTTCATTGTTGAAAAATGTCTGTTTGGCACATGTGCCACAGACAAAAAAGAAATCCTAAAACCGCTAAAATTTGACGCCACTCCATTTTTGTTTATATTTCCAGAAGAAGCAGAAGAAGAGTGTCTTCTTCAGAGGTTTTTGTTTAGTTTCCTTCAGTAGTTCTTGGTGCAGCGCCACCACAGGTGAGGGGTGGAACAGGTTGGCTCGACTGACTCAATGCAGTGTGAACCACACCAGCTGAAGATGTAAACAAATTTTCAGAATTTTGGTCCCCAATCGAATCGAGTCTACCGGACAATCAGGTGTGAAAACGACCCTAAACTCGCCTCTGCTCGGACACACAAGTGTCTTTCGCCTTGGAGCTAAACACAACAGCAATCTTTCCACTACTAAATCCAGTCCCAAAATATAACCACACATACAGGCTCATCTCCTTTTAACACACACTATGAGAAGTGAAGAGCCAACTCCTTCAAAGTTTAGTGTATTCAGTTCTCCAGAGACAAAGAACATGAAAACCATCTTTATAACCAGATGTGGCCTGTGAGCAGAGGCTGCTGCAGTACCTTGTCTACATGGATGTAGTAATAGTGGTCTCGGTGATATAAGGCTTTGATGAGACGTTTGAGCTGGCGAACAGAACGGCCGTGGACCATCAGAACAAAAGCCACCCTGACAGGATTCTCCACCTTGGCCAGGCTGAAATCCTCTTCTCCGGCAGTCTGAACTGGCAGTGATACCCCTAGATAAGAAAAGACATGAAGCACTAAGTTTTGTAGCGTTATTGACTGAGTATAGGTTAAAAACTTTAATAGCATTCTCACCAATTTGGGGACAGAACTGAGGGAGAATGTCCGGCATGAGTTGTCCAGCCTGATGCTGGCACACAATGTTGGCTATTTCCTGTCTACAATGCTGTGACGCAGCGCGGTGGAGGGCCGACAGAGCGTCCTTGCCTTCAATGTTGCATTTGGGCACAAAGTCAGTGTTGGGAGTTTGGTGCGCGCCGTCCACGCTGCCCGGCTCCCCAGGTAAGAAGGCAGCTGGTACTTTAGCGGCTCCGTCCACTCCACCGCGGCTCTCGCTGAAGTTTCGGCTGCTCGACAGATCGTGCGGGACTCCCTCTAGTCCTGCTGCCATCATCCCGCGCTCCTGCGAACTCTTCTGTCTGAAGATCCTAGCGTTTCCTCCTCGGCGGCTGTTCCCTTTCCTCTGAGCGCTGGCGGCTGTGCCCCCCGTCCTCTCGAACCTGGTGCCCCATCTGCCCCTGTTCCTCCCAGACAAAGAATTTGCCTTTTCCCAAAGTGAGCTGTCTCTCTTAGAGTCCTGACTGTTGTGGTCAGGGAGCTTTGACCGTCTTGTTTTTCTCTGCAGAAGAAGAAAAGCAAATTATTTATATATTTATTCATTTTAAATCTAGATTCATTATCAGCAATCTTAAAAAAACATGCTTAATGAGCATTAAAGAGGGAAGGTGTTGATTCATAACTCAAAAGAAAAAAAAATTAACAAAGACCTCTGTCATGTTATGGCAGCAGCAGGATAAAACCCACAGGGAAGGATGTGTTTACTTTGGAGGGGAGGGGGGGTTGTTCTTCCTTTTTTCTCTCATCTGGGTTATTTTTAGCTCTGCCTCTGTCTTTTCGTGGTGCTAATCTGCTAAACTGGTTGGTCACACATATTCAAAACTAATCCAGTGATTCATCCTGAGGACCACAACAAAACTGCTCACTTCTCTCTGGCAAAAGAGAAACCGCAGGTAAAATACAGACGTAGATGTAGGTCAAGAGTGCAAAAGGCTTTCATGCACACAGTGTTTGTAAATTATTTTACTACTATAATATGCAAACCATTACCATACAGTTTAAATAAATAGATGTAACCATATTGTTTTACACAAGTGCCTGAGTTAGGGATATTTATGATTAAATTTAAGTCTCAAAGTCATGTTTTGAGATTTGGTCTAAAGCAGAAAAAGTGAACAAATGTGTCTCAAGTGCAGAAAACATGCATACTTCCACAAATAGCAAGTGTTCCTTAAAAATAAGCAAAGAAAAACTGATTTCAAGCTATTTCAGTCAAACAGTATCACAGCTTTAGCAAACTAGATTATTGGCTTGCTCAAACAATTCTTGAAAATATGCAAGTATTAAAAAAAGAGAGGGAGGAACAGTTAGCGGGCTGAGAGATCCCTGCCTCTTTAAAGCAACATGGCCAAACGTGGACGCCCTCGCCTCACATCGCTGACATGCAGACAGCCCAGACATGATGGGAGCAGAGGAAGAAATGGGACTGTGTGGTTGGACTGGGAGCCAGATGACCCACTGCCAGCACATCAGCTGCCAACCAACACAGAACCATCAGCTCCTGTTGAACGGAGCGCCCCTCAAACCCGTTATAGTCAGAGGCATTGTGGAGCAGTTACACATGCATGACCCACGCTGGCAAAATGAGTCAGAATAAGCACAGGCTGCAATGCAAAATAAATAATAAATCAACCCTCCTAATCTACCTGTAAATTGAAGGTTTCTAACAAGTATGTCTCTATAAATAATACCTTATAACCCTTGTAATTTCCTTTGAAACTGACTATTTTTCTCTGCTGGCTGGCATAGTGCTGGGAAATCCCTCCATATAATGTTTGGCATCATTGTTAATCATCAATATTTCCCTTTTAAATATAGGGTTGATCAGACTAATAAATATGCCTGTCACGATAACAAATGTTGCTGGGCGATTAATTGTCTCAGAAATTATTGTGATAAACGATAATATTGCTTGAAATTTTACAATAATTCGTAACTGTCAAATTTAATAAGTAATGTTGGTTAATGTTTGTGTAGTACTTTTTTTGGACCACCAGGTGGCAGTATAAGACTGAACAGAAGGATGGATAGTGAGGGAGGGAGGCCACTTGACGTGACATGGGCTGTCTCTCGTTCCTGTTTTTCGGTTCTCAAAATGGCGGACGCTCGGTGTGGTTTAAGCTCTTTAGCATAGCATTTTTCTCACAAAGCTTTCAGCAAAAAAATCCGTAAACAAGTTCTCAGCTTATTTTTACAGAGAAAAACTTTTTACATGAAGGCACGGGTTTCAACCGTGAACTTTGGAGCTTCGACAAGACGGAGGTTTTTCTCCCCGAGGTAGGTCTGTTAGCTTAGCTTCTCAACATGGCTGCTTTTAACAATCCAAAAACGTGATTTTGGATTGTTAAAATGGATTTTAAAGAGAAAGAGAGGGGTCAGTGAAGAGCACCGGAGTTGAGCCTTTTGTCATCCAGTGTCTTCAGCAGAAAGAGAGAGACACGAAGAAACGATAAAGCCGATAAATGAAAATGAGGTCGATAATTTTCATTTATCATGTGATTAATTGATTTATTGGTTATTACGACAGGCTTACTAATAAAAACTAACTTTGAAAAACTCTCAAACAAAACTAGCTTGTTACCAGGTCAGGTGATAAATGATCAAATTATAACATTTCCATCCTTTTGATGTTTTTGAGATGGAAAATTTGAACTTTATAACTCAACGTTAAATCATTCCTCATAGTGACTCATTGTACCAGCACTGGTCACACATTTAAAACTAACAAGAACAAGTTCACCTCTTGGTAAACAAACCCAGTTTCTTAGTCTTAATATATGTTATTTCTATACTTCAGTGTGAGGTTGATAAATTAGTTTAGTAATTGGGAATTGTTAATAATTAGGAAATTAGGTCCTAAAGCTTTCACTTTTAAAAATAAGTGGTGCACTGCTTTTGTGCATCGCTTTGTCAGCTAAGACTTATGTGAAAACTCTTCAGTCTTTATCCAGCAGATGAAACGATCTTGTACACAAGCCAAGCATGCAGCTTTGGCCAAAATTTCAATTATCCTTATCACTGGCCTTCACAGCTTTTAATTAAAATTGTCATGTCAAAAATATATATACATAATATATATCAATTCAAATGCGATTTCCAATTAAAAGTAGAGTGAAACCATATCAGTGTCACACTCGACTGAAGTGGAAATCGGCGACGAGAGGGTGAGAAGGATGGTACGAGGATGACAACGAGTCGTTTTCTGTCCCCGCAAGATTTCTTTCACTGCTCTGCACAAGGGCTTTAATACGACACGCACGTGACCGTGTCTGCATTCGCACATGCACAGAGAGGCACTGATTAGAGCAGATGCAAGATAGCACTGGGGACTGTGGAGCAGAGAGAAGCTGCTCAGATGAAGTGATGATTAATGTGCATTCTTGAGCCTGAAGTTTATTTCTGCTTCCGTGAATCTGCAAACACACACAAAGACCCCGTGCTGACATTTGCATAGCTGTCTGCCAACACAGTTAAATATAAGGCTGGCGTGCACTAAAGAGCAGTGTTAAATTCTGTAGCTATGACGTACAGAGAATAGACGACTAGAAATTATATTATTAATGTAGTTCTGGCAACATATTATTAATAGAAACAAATATTTCATTCAGAGTGCTTCAGTCTAAGCCAGCTTGCATTCTTTTTACAGCTATAGATGATTTTTTTAACCAAAAATCCAAAGAGAAATGTAACAGAGGCATGTTTAAGCCTAAATGCAGCTGATAAAGTAGCAGAGAGCCTGAAGCCTATCCAAAAAGGTGACAAACATAAAAAAAACTTTAATAAAGCACAAATGTTCAAAGAAAGATTAAAGTAACTAGATTATTACATTTATACCAACTGAACAGAGGAAGGGCCAGGAACCTGAGAGTTATACTTCGAAGTCAGTGATTAACTCACGGTTTAAACGGGACAAATAATCTCCTGGATTAGACACAGCGACTGAGTCTGCCCTCTGTGGAGTTAATACTGATCCTTCCTTTTGTCTTTTAGGTCATGTCACATCTGCCATCAAACGTCCCCTCCCATGATCACCCAGAGAGAAACACGACCCAGTCCACACTTGTCAAACCAGGACAGAAAACCTAGTTTTCCCACTTTGAGTTTCTGCCTGCATCCCTGCATTCTCACAGCCCTCTCCCTGTGTGACATCTGGTAACTCCTTATCTGATATATGGGATGAAATATGACAGTCGGTGCCTTGAGGTGGTGCTCTCCAGGTGTACGTGAGGGAAACAGAGGGATGAATGCTCTCACAAGACTGGGCTTCTGTGAAATGCATCATTTTAGTGGTATGTGAGAAGACGACTCACTACTTAGGTTTAGTCTCAACCCTATGGTATGCTTCCTGAGTACTTTAATTCATGTGTATTTTTCTATTGGCTGATATAAATGAGATAAATCCAAAAAAAATTCGTTGAACCTCCATAAAAAGCAGCTCAGACTAATAAAATGACAACTATCAGTGTTTTTTGATTAATTAGGTAATAAATTACTTCATCTTTCTTAGATGTGTAAGGCCAGAGTTAGTTCTTGTCATCTGTCCCATAATGAATGTTTCTGAATGAAATATGTAAAAAACAATGTGTACACTCTTTTTAAACAAGACAAATGACATATAAACTATTCATAACAGCTGTTTTTATTATCATGCACTGTTATTATTATTATTATTATGTAGCAACGTGTACTTCCTCTCCGGTAGAGACAGACAGTAGTTGAATGTTTCAGAGCAGCGCTCTTCTCCAACTGCTAGCAGCTAGCTACAGTTAGCATTAGCTGCTAGCATCGGCTAGCACTACAGCATAATAACACGCAGAGAGCTAAGCTAACAGTTAGCGCTGCAATTGAACCAAGCTAAATCACTGCCACGTCTGAAAAAAAAATCACAAGAAATGTCTTTTACCTCCGCCTCGCCTTCTTCCAGACTCCTCAAACTCCACACCACGAGTCCCTGAATCAGTAAAATTATTAACGCGGCGGAAATCGCTGGTTTATATCGTCGGAGCAGCTTCAGGACCCGTACACTGGCCACCATCTTTCCGACTACCTCTGTCTGCGTGAGTTGCAGCGGCGGCGCGTGCAGGGAGCGTTCTCAGCTTAGTGTCCACGAGGGGGCGCTGTAAGGCTCTACTTCCGCTTTAATCTTTAAACCAACACTACAAGAGGAAGTAAACAAACACTGGTGAAAGGGCAGCTCTTACAAAACTAAGGAAACTATATATTACAGGTTCTTCAAATCTAAACGCCTGTTTTATATTAATGTCATTATGTAGTTTTTTTATTATTATTATCTGTGATTTATTCTAGCTTTAACAACGTTCTCAATGAGTCCACATGAAAGAAGTTTAAAACTGACTTTTAAATGATACCAAGTTCATGTATCTGAGTTAAAAAGGGGTCGGTTGTGGTGTTTAACAAATAAAAATCTGTGGATGAATATTAACCTAATTTTCCATTTAACCATGTGAAATAAAAATAAAAAATCTGTCACAGAAACTGGCATGCTTTTTTTTTTTAAATCATGAAAATCAAGAAGCTTTTTCTTTTAGAGCAAAAGTTCAAAATTATGCCATGACTTTAAAAAAGGAAGTAAATAGCTGGATGATAAATGTAATTAAGGCTTCCTATTTATTATTAGATTCCCATTATTCCAATTCACTGGCCAAGAAAAACTAAATTCTTCAGTGGATGGAAATGCCAGGTACTAACTAAAGATTGCTTCGACCACTTACCTGTAAGCAGGTTACAGAGGAAACAGGTCCAGGAGAGAGATCCAGACATCCTTCTCCTCAACACTCTCCAGCTCCTCCAGAAGTGTTCCCAGTCCAGAGAAGATAAAAAAAAAATCCCTCCATCGAGTTCTGGTTCTGCTCTGGGGCCTCTTATCAGCAGAGAATGCCCAGAAAACCTCCAAAAAGAGGCATCAAGGCTTTCTTATCATATGCCTGAACTGCCTCAACAAAGAGGCTCAAGGTCCCCCCCATGATGGAGCTCCTCACTTATTGCATTAGAGTTAGAAAAATTAGAAAGAGTTATTCGTTTTGTTCTGTTACTTGAAGATTATTATCATTGAACAAATTGTTTGAAAAAAGGGGCAGATATAATAAGATTTTTTTCTTCTTTCTGCTGCCTTTCATTTTAATTTTCTTGTATTTTTTAAAGTTTATGGATTGTTTTTGTTTTGTTTTTTAAAATGAATAAACTTTATACCATACCATCTCTCCTGTTTCTCTTTTGAGCTGAATGGATAAAGTGATCTGTAAACTTGTCCAAATGCGGCCACACATACCAGATTAAACTAAACGAATCATTTCAAATGATAGAATATGTATAACACATAAAAGTCATGTTTTCTATGGATCCATGAATACATTTTTGTCTCTTTGTCTGGGGAAATCCTCTCAGGATGGGACCTCCACGGTCTCCAGGGTAACAGGACTCAGACTGAGGCATGTTGTGAGTTAACCAGTCTGGATGGCATTAATTAAACTGCAGAGGAAGCAGCTGGGGGACTTTCAGAGCATGCAAGACTTAAATCACTCGATAAGCTTTGTCGCTATAACCTCTTTCACAGAAAAAAAACAAAAAAAAAAACAACCCAAACTATCAAAAAACTCTTGTCAGTTGGTCTGGAGAAACAAGTCTGATCTCCGCCACAGTCCATTAGGCAAACCGGAGCGACGTCACGCACTCTGGAGAGAGGGCGTCAGTGCGTAATGACGCGCCCTTTATACTCCGCGGTGGGTTCATGGACAGAGGAGAGTTTGAGAGCGCGGACCTGCAGTGCGCGCGCGTGGGCTGTCCCCTTGTCCCCGAGCCGGAGAGACACTGCGACGAGGAGCGACATAGTCCCTTCCTGCCTCTGACATGTAAGATGTTGAGGCTGGGAAGCTTTCTGAGGACCACTTTGAACACTTTACGCAGAGATGTCCACAATCGCAAGTCCGACCAGTCCGTCCTCACAGCTGACTTCAGATCAGCTCACAGTGGTCGCTGCGTCCTGTGAGTAAATCATTAAAACTAGTTAACCTGACCTGGTTACCATGGACTCTGAGTAATCCTGTCATTAAGACCTGTTTTCTAGCACTGCAATAAGAATTGTTTCATGTTTCATAGCTGATACAAGGATAGTTAATGTGATTTATACATCTTATCACTCAGAATCAACTTATTTTAATAGTTTGTTGGCTTGAAGCCATAAGGGGAGAAAAATGTTATTATTGTGTGGACAAAAGTTGCTTAAGCCTAAACTACACCTGAAAAGTCATAATACAATTTGATCTATTTATATATGATTTTTTTTTTAAGACTGATTATTTGTGACTTTCTTTCTTCTCTTCTTGTTTCAAACAGTTTCTTCTTTGGTGTTCTTTGTGATTGTCGTTGCGCTGCTGTCCATCATTTACCGCAAGGATTCTCAGTGCTGCAAACACAGCTCCTATCAGGAGCCACACGCAGATACGGTGAGCTGACAACAAAAACAACAACAACAACACCACCAGGGTAAAAAGTTTATTGTGATGAGTTTGCATTTATTATTTAAAGGTGATCTGTACGTTCAGTTCTGCAGTGCAGCAGTTCATACCACGCAGAGGGAAAGCTTCATTAACAAGTGTCAGGATGAATTTGCACAGATAAAAGGACTTAAATAGTGTTGATATATTTGTAAAGCAGTGGATTTGTCTCAGTTTGGATTAGCTGCAGAAACATGCCAGGAACTTTACTGGAAGTGGACAGAATGAACACAAGAGGCCACATTTTTTACATTACACATCTCCAGTTTCACAAATCTCCACATCTGCTACAGAGATAGATGTGTTTGAACGCCGTGACGGTGCAGGAAGTAGAGAAAAGTAAACAGTTGAGCCGTTAACTATTCACTGTGTCCATTCACTCCACTTCCTGTTCCTGACTTGTTTCTCACCTCCACGAGTCCCCAAGGAGATGTTTAGGTTTGTTATCTATAGGCTTCAGAAAAGCACTCCTCAAACAGACAGGAAGTTCTGCTCTGCAGTGTTTTGATGAGAAAGTTTGGCGCTCTTAAATCTTTCAACGTGGTGCTCTATAGGAAGGTATGAACGGTCAGTATCTTACCTGTTGTACATAGCGCTTTGTAAGCTCTCAGTTGAAAAATTTAAAAGTCTTAATTCCAACCAGACTGACAAAAAATAGAATGCAGTAATCTGAAAACCAAAATCATTTAAAAAATATCATTGATGTTCACAGTAGTTGCATGTTTAATCCCGTAAAATAGGATTTTCCTACAGGAAATGCCCCAGACGCTACAGCTAGCTGTTCTTGCTATTAAGTTTTACTAGCAAAAACCATATAATTCAGTGTAAACAACCAAAACTGACAGTGGTCTAAATGTTTATAAATCAAAGTTTACATGCAATACTTTGGATTTCTCATTTATTTATTTATTGTTTTGAGATGACAGCAAACCACTTTGATTTTGGCCCTGCTACATATTAGCTAGTGAGTCCAATCAGGATCAAACTCTGACCCTGTTCCACTCTTAATACTTTTTTATATATACTAGCTAGATATCTTGTTCTTAATGACCACACATTCTAACAAAAATGCTGAAATAGTAACGCCCACATTAACCACACACAAACCAAAAAAAAACCCCAACCAAAACTCGTTTAGTTCGGCTAAAGATTTCCCCAAAACAACCGTGACACTATTTTCAACACCATTTACAATTTCCTCTCAGTGTTTAACCCTGAGACGGGTGACGGGATCAGAACAAAGATTAGAAAAAAAACGTGAAAACAAAAACTCAAATTTTTTATTTTTCTACCTGGATTATTGAGCATGCATCAGGATATCAAGTTTTTTAGTTTCTACGACACAAAGGGCTAGTTGCATGCGCAAAACAAGCAGCTGCATCACAGTTTCTGAAAACCTCCATGTATCCTGTTCATGGATCCACTGCAAACTGTTTTTTTTAAAGTTATCTATAGTACTGTGGGTGGAGTCTTAAACTATCTACAACAGGTAAGATATTAACTGTTCATAACCTTTCCACATGACCCCACTTTAAAGGATCCAATCTGCTGTTTTAAAAGACAATTTCACTGATCTCCAACCGGACTCTTTGACCTCTGCTCTACAACCCTCCAGGGTGTGGCAGATACCGGCAGATTTTTAAACGCTGATGTCAGTGCAGAAAAGTACCCGTCCAAAAGCGTAAACACAGTCTGATGATGTCTAGTTGTGAGATAAATAGTGTTTTGTTTCTTGTTGCTCTCGTTTTGAAGCACAGGTGCAAAAAAGTTCCGCTTAAGCGGCAAACGCACACAAACTGGGTGTCGTAGATTGTTTCACAAGGGATATTCCACGTCTTCTCCTTCACAGTCACATACCTTTCTTCCCCTGCTTCGTTTTTTTTTTTTTTTTTTGGAGGAGAGACCTCACTGTGGGTGTTGGGGACACAAGAGGAACAATGAACCTCCTTTAGTTTGCAGCGATGGTGCCGCTGTTGGGATCCTCCCCCGACTTCAACACTGATTTTACACGGTTGTGCTTTTCACACTGTCAGGCGACAAAAGGACACTTCTTTTCTGTTTTGTCTTCTTTCATGAAGACGTTCTTTTGCCTCTTTTAAAGTACAAACCGACGACGGAGACGAGACCTTTGCCATCACCTTTTTGGCGCCCTCTGTTTGCCTCCGAGATGTCGTGAGGGTTGTGGCAAAGGTCACGGCTGTGTGTCATTCAAAGCGTGAGTGATGTCACCGTTTAGTGATGAAGGCGATATTTCACGTTTCTGAAGCCACTTTTGATTTTCTCTAAGCCGTATGAGCGATAACTCCTAAAACCTTTTTATGCTGGATTTACTCTCAGTCAAGCAACAAATTGATTTAGTTGCTCGGCCCACCTACGTGACATGTACGAGGCGGTAAAGTGCAGTGGAGTGTGCTGGTTAACAGGTATCTGCTGTGGCTGCACTGAAAAGACCTCCTCGGTGTGGTTTGTTGCTCGAGGACCCTGACGACACAGTTGTACATCACATTGTCCTCCTCACAAAGGACACTCATTTAGGCGCGAGGCAATTAACTGTTTTTTTTCTGGCTTCGTCTGTTTCAGGATCCCTGTGCCACATACAGTGAGACACAGACTTTTCTTGTTTTTTTTTTTAAAGGCGGCTGGGAACAGAAGGAGGGATGGAAATCAGAGGGTGGTCACGTTGTCCTCTTGTTGAAAGATAATTTATGGTATCAGTGTCCAAAAGAGATTAAACAAGGCGTGAAAATTGTCCAATTGGGCAGAAATTAGTGTTTTTTTTTTTTATCGTGGCCAGGGAAATAAGGTATTGTTGCCTTCGTTGTTGAGTTAAGAATTAAAAAGAAAGTCTGTAAACAATAAATATCTTACCTGTCGTAGATATATTTTTAACAACCTCTGCTTGGAGGAATAAAGTTTTATTCTGAGCTAACATCTAGTCTGAGGTTTCTTGGATCTGAGTTGTTTTAATGCATCAGGAATCCACTTTGGCCTCAGTCCTTCTCGGACTAAAGAACTATGTACAACAGGTAAGATGTTAACTGATATCAGCATCAGCAGAGCTTTCTGGGTGATAGCCTGAATGCTATAACCCCATGTTGAGGTGCATGCACTAAATATTTACACAATCATCAAGTGTAAAAGCACAACTTTGTCTTCTTCCCACTGTAAACACTCCATTTATTCACGATGTAGTCCGTCACCCAGGGAACACAAAACAGTGAGCGGACAAACAAGTGGACAGTTCGAACCAGTCTGAATGCAGGTACAATGCACTGTCAGCTAAAAAGTCAGATTGTACAAACCTTCACTTTAAAAGACTTGATTTTTTTGTATTAATCAAGTAATAAATACTTTCCGGTCCTTCATTTATGTAAAATTCAGAATATAATTCAAAATCTTACTTCTAACCTACAAAGCCCTCAACAACTTAGCTCCATCTTATATTACAGATCTTATTGTCTCATATTTTCCTAACAGAGCACTTCATTCTCAGACTGCAGGCTTACTTGTGGTTCCTAGAGTTTCCAAAAGCAGAATGGGAGGAAGATCTTTCAGTTATCAGGCTCCTCTCTTGTGGAACCAACTTCCAGTTTCTGTCCATGATGCTGACACATTGTCCAGTTTTAAGACTGGGATTAAGACATTCCTTGTTGATAAATCCTATAGCTGCCTTATGATTAAACTACTAGAGGACAAATTTATCTAATTTCCTTAAATGAATTTTTACAAATGAATAGTTTTCATTTTATACTATTTCTATCTTAACGTGATTCTCGACCTGCCATTGTGTATCTGTTCCTCCCTGTTCCTCTCAAACCCAGTTGAAGCAGATGACCGCGTGTCCTGAGCCTGGTTCTGCTAAAGGTTTCTTCCTCATGAGGGAGTTTTTCCTTTCCACTGTCACCTTCATGCTTGCTCAAGATGAGAGTCTGCGATGGAGTTAAACACAAAACAGTCTGCTCCTCAGATAAATTATTATTTTTAGATATGAATGTTTCTGTTCAGTGCCCTGAGACGACTTCTGTTGTGACTTGGTGCTATATAAATAAACTGAACTGAATTGAACCGAATTCATTTTCTGAATTCCTGTTTTCCAGGATGCTCCTCAATACTACAACAGCAGTCAGACCCTGGTGGGTTCTGCTTGTTTGGACCAAACTCAGATCCTTGAACACAACACCCAGGTGAGAAAACCCAGCGGTGCGGTGGAAACTTTTAGCTCAAGCAAGGCACGAGTTCTCTTCTATACAAATGAATGTATTATGTTTTTAACAAAAATCTACCCTCAGCAAATGAATCAGATCTGTTTCCTGTCACATGAGCTTTTTCTTTTTCTTCAACAGACAGGTGAGCTGTTCTACGTTGGCTTGCCATCCAGCTACAGCCTGCCCACAATGGAGGGCCCCCTGCCGAGGCTCCCCTCCTACGAGAGTGTCCGAAAAAAGGACCGGCAGAGGCAGATCCACATAATGATCGCAGACCGTTTTGGCCTCAATGGACCCATTGTGACTGAGGTAGAGTGAATGGATTCAAGAGGTTGTCACAGTTTCAAACGCTTTCACAATGCAGCTCTTCAGGGGCTCTTAGGGACATTTGTTTAACGTCTCTCCTAGCTGCAACAGAGCTGTAACCCCCAAAAAGTGGAAATTATTTGCAGTTTAACATTTAATCGATGATGCTTCTGCCATACTTGTCATAAGAGCTTGTTCAAAGAGGAGGCTGCATTCAGAGAAAAGTTCACAGGATGCACTATCAGCTCATCTAACGCTGGTTGCTGTTTTCGTGCTGGCTGAGGGCCGACCGTGTAGATCTTTCGCTGTGCTTTTGGTTCAAACGCTTGAGCAAACAAGATAATGAGAAAAAGTTGCATCAAACAAAATTAAGGCCTGAATTCATGAGTGCAAACAGAAACCAAGAATGCTGCTTTGTGCTCAGGTCTTCTGATCCTGAACCCTTCCTGTTGTGATGCACACATACACCCCTTACAACCACATGGTTTTTCAGCCAACATAAAGTATACTCACTAGTGTTTTATGTTACCAGTAGTTCAGACGAGTTCTCTGTCCTGCAGCCCAAGGCAGGAGTTAAACTTCGCTGGCTGCCTGTGTGGTGTTGGGTATCAGACAAAGGGCGGGTTGTAGGGTTGTGCTTGTTGCCTGAGGGTCCCTAAGCAATTTAAAGATAAGAAGACGCAGTCAGGGAGTGTGAACAAGCTCGATTTTATCAGGGAAATAAAAACAAAGTTCCAGCCAGCTGAAATGAGAACATATGAATGGGTAATGTAAGAACATACATGTTTGATTTATTATTTAAAACACATTTTGACGCCTCTAAGAATTTGGGATGTTCTCTAAATCCAGTTTCAGACACTGGATGAGTGACTTCAATGTGTAGCTAATTGTTTATGCACTCAGGAGCTGCATTTGATCTTTTAGATAATCACCTCTATGTTAGTTTTTCTTATAATTTTATTAGGAGAAGATGTAGATTTAGAGAGAGAAATTTTGCATAAAAATTTCCATTATTTTGTGTCAAATTTACCCTTTAACATCAATACCTTACAAATAGGCCTGTCACGATAACAAATTTTGCTGGGCGATTAATTGTCTCAGAAATTATTGCGATAAACAATAATATTGTTTGAAATTTGACAATAATTAGTAATTATTGCCAAATTTAATAAGAACAATGTTTGTGTGTAGTACCGTTTCTGACCACCAGATGGCAGTATAAGACTGTTTGAACCAAAGGATGGATAGTGAGGGAGGGAGGCCCCTTGACATGACATGGGCTGTCTCTCATTCTTGTTTTTTGGTTTTCAAAATGGCAGATGCTCGGTGTGGTTTGAGCTCTTTAGCATAGCATTTTTCTCACAAAGCTTTTAATCGAAAGTCAGTAAACAAGTTCTCTGCTTCTTTTTGCAGAGAAAAACAACATTTTACAGAAAGGCACGGGTTTCAACCGTGGATTTTGGAACGTCGACAAGACGGAGGTTTTTTTCCCGAGGTCGACCTGGTAGCTTAGCTCGTAGCTTAGCTTCTCAGCTTAGCTGCTTTTAACCATCCAAAAATGTGATTTTAGATGGTTAAAACAGATTTTAAAGAGAAAAGAGAAAGGAAGGGGTCAGTGAAGAGCACCGGAGTTGAGCCTTTTGTCGTCCAGTGTCTTCAGTAGAAAGAGAGAGACACGAAGAAACGATAAAGCCGATAAATGAAAATGAGGTCAATAATTTCATGTGTCATGCGATTTAATTGATTTATTGTTTATCGCGGCAGGCCTACTTACAAAGGGAGCTTAGTTTATCAGTTTATGAATGGTTTAAAGCAATAGTTCAGATCTTTTTTTGTGGGCTTCTGTACACGGGTTATAAACACTTTACATATCTAGTGAAGAAAACGTTTGGATCTTGACTGACAAGCTAACATCTAGTCCAAGTGAGGTCAAAAACAAGTCTTGAAAACTTTATTAAAGTTTAAGCAAATGCTATTTTTTAAACCCTTACATCGGAGTCATTTTGACATTTTTCAGCTATTTATGTTGTTATTTGTTAGCACAAATAGCAGCAACAGCAGCTATCTTTAGCACTTCAACCTTGAACCTTCCTGTGTAGTACTGGGGCACTTCCAGCAGAAATATTATAACATTTCTGCCAAAAAAATGCTAAATCAATTGGCCATTTAATAGTTTGTAAAATAGGATTGACATAAATCGCAATAAAAATTTTAGAGTGGAGGTAATTTAAGACGCTTCACTTTTGTCTTGACTTGCTCAAACTTATCCGTTAGCTCGTCAAGTTGGCTATTATCTCCTCAAGATAGCTGTTAGCTCTTCAGCTCAGTCAGAATTAAACTCTATTTTTCTAAACTGTGATCATTCACATAAGTAAAGTTCAAAAGGTCAGAGCTATTCCTTAAACCAACTGCTATTTTATGTCCATTTATTTCTGTATTTAGGATTAATTAATTAATGTTCCTTAAAAAGGCTTTTTAGTTGCCTCAGTGTGTGAGGTAACAGTTAGTTACACTGTCTGTTTTGTTTATACCACTGCTTTTCAATCCTGGTCCACGAGGGCCACCATCCTGCATATTTAGTTGTTTCCCTGCTCCTCCACAGGCCTTCAAGATCTGCAGGAGCCGTTCATCATTCCTTCAAACAAATCTGGTCTGACAAAAAAGGGAAACCACTAAAATATGCAGGATAGTGTTCCTCGAGGACCAAGATTGGCCAACACTAGACTATATAAAATATAGATACCGTAATTTCCGGTCTATAGAACGCACCTGACTATAAGCCGTGCATACTGATTTTAAAATGTAACACAATTTTGCACATAAATAAACAGTGCTGGTGTATAAGCTGCGGGAATCCACTTTGTAATATCAGAAACGATACACAGTTCCTGATCAATTTTATTTTTTTATTTATATTTTATGTTTTATATTCTCTGTTTTTTTTTCTTGTGTGATTCCTTGTGTATATTCATTTGTACTGAAACTCTGACACAACAATGCCCTGTGGGATCAATAAAGTTCTATCGTTTTATCTTAAAATGTGCAGCTCTTGTAGTTCAAGAGCCAACCACCAGATGGCGTCTAATAGATGTCCATGCAAGCTGCTTCTCTTACTCTACTTATTAACTGTCCTTCAACCTACAGAATTAACAGAAAACAACTAGACTAAGAAGAACAGACTACCGGTAATCACTAGAAACGCCTATAAATTACCATATTAAAAATTAACATACTGGTAAATTTTACTCACAATTCCTATTGTCACAGTGCCAAGGTCATGTGACCGGCAGTGACAGAATACTTAATGGTATATCGGTAAATGTTCATTAAATTACTGCCACTGATTTTTTATTGTTAAGCACATTTTGGTAAGAGCGTGCTGTTTTAAAAATGTGATTTATAAATAAATATGACGATTTTCTGCTCTGCACACGAGTCATGACTCACTGGGAGAGTGGAAACACCCCTTCCCGCTCTCTGTGAGCTTGTAACATGATTTTAAAAAAAGAGAGGGTTTTAAGCTCAATCATCCATGATATTTACGTACACAGAATTTTTAAAAACTTTTATTTAAATATGTACCGGTAACATATACAAAATACTTGACGGACTGCTTTAAAAATAAATTTGACTTGACTTCTGCTCCTCCCCCACTCCCATTCTCTTCTTCGCTCTACGTTTCATTTGTTCTGATGTGAGCTTAAAATTAGATTTTTAAACACATATTTACACAGAAAGATTTTTAAAACTTTTATTTAAATATGTACCAGTAACATATAGAAATATTCTTCATACAGTACGTCGGTAAATGTTTTTTTTCTGAACAATGCCTTTAACATGGCTGGTAAAAAATAAAAAAGAAGTACCAGTAGCCTACCAGAAATCACTCATCACTTTGTTCATCTTCCTCCTGTGCACTAAAACCATTAAAGGCGTCGTCTTCAGTGTCGGAATTGAAGAGGCTCAGTAAAACTTCATCACACACGTCCTCCTTGACGCTCTCGTCGTCACTTTCCCTGCAAGCGCCAAGTGAGACCAAGCCTCCGGCAAATGTTTCTGGCAACAGGAAGCTCCTTAGCCAAATTTAATTGGTCAAATATTTTTCTTTTTACTTTTATTTACCATAAAAAGTAGGGATGCACGATATTGGATTTTTGGCCGATATTCGATATGACGATATGTTAAAACTTGTGGCCGATACTGATATTTTATATACGTTCCTTTGTCAGAACATATTCCTCTTATTTGCTACAAAGATTGTGTAACAGCTGTAAGAGCTGGTGACATATATTCAGTAACAGCCATATGATATACATAGCACTTTAACTTATATTAAATGAAAAGTGTTGAATGTTATTTATTAGCATTAGTCACCTGTGATGCTGTTTCACTTGTGGAGGCTTGTTCCAGGTTCCTAGCTGCAGCGTGGGATCCTCTGCACTCCTGTGCATCAAGGACAGACTTTTTAAGTTCAAAGTTTTTGTCTATGCATTGTGCCGTAAGACTAATCATGCTAACGGGGCTAACACGACGTCCAAATGTCTGTGGTAAACTCACCCAAGTGCTATCGGCTATTAGCTTCTCAATGACGTCAGAAATAACGGCTTGTACCTCGAGTAAGATTACGTCGGAAAAATATCTGTGAGGGGACGATGTAGCGAGGCTCAACGTAGTCCAAAAATCTTCAGAATCCGACATCCTCTCCAACAACAACAACAAAACCTTCCACACCGCCGACATTTTGAATTTTCCTCTCCGCCGTGATTAGATCAGGTAGGCGCACGTGACATCATCACATTGTGCTGCCACTGCACGCATCCTTGTCACTGGGTTGTCATACAAAAACAGCATCTTTTATATCGGTGAGTTATTTTGATGGAATGGCTGATGTCCGATATTGAACTTTAACGCTAATATCAGCTGATATTGATACCGTGCCGATAATATTGTGCATCCCTGGTAAAAAGGTAGCACATCTCTCTTTGGGGATGGGTCCTTGTAACTTGTGAGTTTTTTTTAACTGTAATCATTGTCATAAAAAGACATAAATTAGCTGTGGCTGTGTATAAGACACACTGTCCAAAGTGTGTTAAAAACAAGTAGCTGCTTATACACTGGCAATTACGGTAAATGCAGATGTTAGTCCAAAAAACCAAAATCAGTTAACTGAACTCTGTTACTTTAAACCTTGTTCTGTTTAAGAAGCCTGTCTTGTTTTTGTGTTCAGCCTCCTCCGACATACGAAGAGAGTATTCACCAGTCTGTGGAGCTGCCGTACAACATCCTCTCATCTGATCTGGACTTCTCCCCTCCTCAGAGTTTCCAGACCATCGCAGAACTTCCAGTTCAACCCGATGCAGTCACCTCTGACGCTGTTCTACCTGCTGAGCTACGTCTTCAAGACACCTGATGAATGTGAAGGAATTTTAATAACTTTTCATGCAATAAATCAGTTCATGATCTCAGTTAAATCCTGCACAGATACCTCAAAAGCTGATCATGAGCCGAGGAGAAACCAAAGAGGAGCTGGATCCTCAGAGTCCACTGAAGAAAGACTGCTCAGATAAACTGGTCTTTCTAAAACGAAGGTGGCTGGAACATCTTTACGAACATGTGGCGACTGAATCATCCCTAAAACACGAACCACTATTTACTTTGTGACCAGCGATGAAGTGGATTATAGTTTGTTTATGATGACTTTTGTTTTTATTTGTCCTGTTGTTCCTGAACTAAAGATCACGTTCCAAGTTTTTTCTAAAACCTGTTTTGATGTCAGAGCAGCGGGACAGCACGTGTTTTTATGTTGTGGCACCACACTTTAGAAGAAAGAGAATAAAATGGAGTATTGTCATTCATGAAGGGCAAATTTACACTCAATATGTTTTATTACAACACCTTAAATTATGTCTTATTTTCTTTTTGGATGACTTTGTAAAATGTAATTAACTATTCTGAAATATAATTATTATTATTTTTGTGCTTTGAGTCAAACGCTCATCACATCAGCTTACTACATCATTTAATTTTATGCTTTGTACCATATTTATTAAAATAAAACACTGATATTATGGATTTATTTTCTAAAAACCAAAAACCAAATAAAAAGTTTTAATATTTTGTTGACGAACTGTTGTCCTTGGAAGGCAAATCTTGACTTAAAGCTCACAGCAGGGCATAATTGATTTTATTTATTTTAAATAAAGTACGTTAACTTTGAACTTTCATCAACCCAGATAATTGTATCTGATCATTTTTCTTTATGTTTATAAATAAATAATTCTTTGTGTATATAATCTCCCAAGCTTCAGAAAACTGACTATGAAACAACACAGCACTTATGCATTTCACTCAGTTGTTTTTTTTTAATGCCTACCCACCATATTTCATAACTTTCTTTTAGAAAGGAGGAATTTTTCACCTGGTATGGCTGAAAAAAAAGAATCAATAGGAGTCGTTTCAATCTTTTATTAAATTGGGGTTCTGCGGAAAGTTATGAATACTTAACATCTTACATGCTGTAGATGACTCATCATAGAGATTAGCCGATACAAATGCTATTTTATAAACCTTTTCACCATTATCAGGTTCCCATTAGACAGGTATTCTGTTAGAAATAATATATTCCTGTAGGAAGTGCCACAGGTTGCACCAGAAGTGCTACAGCTAGCTGCTGCTTCTTTTTGTTGTTGGAAAATAACCACATAATTCAGTAACAATGTAAACATTTAAAATAGTTTCCACATGAACCACTGCTTTTTTTTATTTAAGTGGTTTGACAATGGCAGCAACACACTTTGGTTTTGTCTCCATTTAGCATTTGCAAATTTGTCACAAAGAGACCATCATTTTTTTAGGGAGCGTGTCCTTACGCTGCCTGGCCAAGACTTACTCCCTCCGAGCCAACACAGCCACAGAAAGCCACCGGTGTCTCTGCTCTGTCTCCTACATGCATAAAAACAGAATTTTCTCACAGTCTTGGCCATCTGCTCCTCAGCAGTCAAAGTAAAATGACACCATTGCTGTTCACCTGCTTTTTCACAAACACACCCACAACAAAGATTTGACCAATTACACAATAGTTGACACATGAGAAAATGTCCTTCCAGTTTTTTGGAGCGATTCTGGAGGAACTAAATTATGTTTATTTCGTCACGAAACTACAGTGTAAGCAGATTTCACATCCTACGGAGAATGAGTCTAGCACAAGGATTCAAATACTGTAGCAACAAGTTCACTAATTGGACAGTACTGTGTTTGACTGTATTACTGGGATGTAAATTGACTCAAGTGATATAAAATGTTTTTTTATTGTTTTTTTTTTAACAAAAGTTTAGTTTTAAGCCAAAAAACACACCATGAACTTCACAGTGTGTTGTTTCTTTAGAAGTTTGTCAACAGACACCATAAGATGCTGGAGTTTGCATGTTCTCTCCGTGCATGCGTGGGTTTTCTCCGGGTACTCCGGTTTCCTCCCACAGACCAAAAACATGCATGTTAGTCTGATTGGTAACTCTAAATTGTCCCTAGGTGTGAGTGAGAGAGTGAATGGTTGTTTGTCTCTGGCCCTGTGATGGACCTGCGACCCGTCCAGGATGTACCCCGCCCCTCGCACAGTGATAGCTTGACATGGGCACCGGTGACCCCCGTGACCCAAAATGGAAGAAGCGGGTAAAAGATAATGGATGGATGGATATATATATATTCTTTTCTGCCTGATCAGCCCATTTTTTAAACCATATTGGCTAGATTGCCAGGCAGTGTCTTTTTATTCTTTTACTATTGTCTTCAAGACAACATTTTGGAATATTTCTCAACCTCAAAAATTAATCTTTCATCATCCATTTTTATGCTTTTGGTATGAGATGGTGCCACAACTATTTAAGAGAATGAAAATTGCCATAACAAGCATGAAAGAAGGGCTACTACAGGAACCTGAATGTCCAAGCAGGAAACAAGTACAACAAAAAAATCTATTCCTCGGGGAGTGGCAACCATAGACATAGGCTATACAGTATATGTAGACGCCTCATGGAGCGCTGAATTGTACGCCGACGTGCTGCCATATTGGATGTGGCAAATTTGAAGCGATAGGATGCCTCATTCCTTTAGAGCAGCAACACATGGAAAAAACTGTGCAAGATTCTTTTCCAAGATTATAACTTACATGCACATATGGCTAGATTTAGACACACGTATATGTCTATGGTGGCAACAGTGTCACCAAATATCATTGGACACCACAGAACAGTCCGTTGATCATATGTCCAGACCTTACTGGTGTGGGCTTATACCCTAAAATGATGGAACCATGACTTTTGACACATCATACACTACAGTGATTCGGCACATTACTGAAAACTACTGCAATATGTCAATGTCAATGTCAATGTCAATTTATTTATATAGCACATAAAAACAACAAAAGCTGACCAAAGTGCTTTACAGTTAAGACAGATTAAAAATAAAAAAAAAGAGTAAAAATGCATCTAGTGCCACTCAAAAACATAAGTTGACAATAAAAACAACACATAACAACAATAAAATCAGCTCAACTTGTTCTCAGACTCTGCGTGGATGAAATGCCAAGGAATACAGACGAGTCTTGAGCAAAGATTTAAAAGTCTCAACAGTCTGAGCGGTCTTTAAATTCTCAGGTAAACTGCAAAATATATGCAATTTAAGAGCTGTCTACAGCAAGCATAAGACAATATTAATAGTTAATAACTTTTCTACATAACTCCACTTCAAAAGATCTGAATTATTGATTTTAGCTTGTTTGGAGTATGGTTATTTTGTTGCTTTTTGTTGTACTTAGCTGTTCATTCAACCTTTACTTAGACAGGTTAGTCCCATTGAGCCTCAAGGACTCATTTACAAGAGCATTAGAGTAGCATTTATTCCCCCTCAAGTGAATAAATATTTTGGTACATCACATGTTCGAAATTTAGCACGTGTTAGACATTAATATGTTAACCCCGTGAGAACATAAAGGCGCTGGAGCTCAAAAACAGAAACTACAACTGAGCTAACAGTAGCTGACATGACAAAAAAGGTTGAATCATGTCATCTGGACTTCGTTTTTTTGTTAAAAAGAAACGTTTCGCCCCTCATCCAAGAGGCTTCGTCAGTCTGAGGCCTAGCCATCTGGTATTACCCAGAAGCCACCCTGTAGCTGACATGTTTTTTTTATTTATTTTTTTTTTTATTAAAGATTTTAATCACACATTACAAACATCTGTTTGCCAGGGGTATAGATATTAATGTAAAAGAGATAATATTCAAGTACAAAACATAAAAAACCATGAAATTATATTTACAATTTATACAGAGTTTAAATTCACATTAAGCTTTTCCAGAGTTGAGATGGTTTTCATTGCCTTTTGGTTTTCCAGTCCATTAATTGAGGTGATGTATTGAAGAAGTTCTTTGCTGAAATGGGTTATGTTTGGTTTGGAGTTGGACCATTTTTTCTTGTGAATGTGAAACTTTCCCAGGAGAAGTAGAAGTTGGGTGAAGTGCAATAAGTCTTTATTCGTGCCTTTGTCTTCAAAGCATAGTATAATGTCTTTCTCTGTAAGCTGAATTATTTGTCCAGTTTTTTGCTGTATGAATTGTTGCACATCTCTCCAGAATGAGATTGTATGAACACATTGATAGAATAAATGAGAAATCGTTTCTATGTGTAGTTCACAGAATGTACAAGAATAGTCAATGTCAAGTTTAAATCTTTCCAGTGTTTTTTTAACAGGATATACATTATGAATAATTTTATATGAAACCTCTTTAACTTTGTTTATTATGCAAAATTTTTCCCCATTTAACCACATCTGCTTCCAGTTAACTCCTTCAAATATGGAAGACCAGAAAAATCTACCAGTAGGCAGAGTGATCTTCTGCAGACAAGTTCTTATGAGTTTGTTGGAGCATGTTTTTTTTGTTACATCGATTCCATCCAGCATTACGGGGCTTCTAAGTTGGTCTCTAGGCAAATTGTTCAATTTTGTTCCTTTGAAGAGCTGCCTCATAGATTTTGGTAGAGCATCAAAAACTACAGCATACTCTTTAGGTGTTACAGGAATTTTAAGTCTAGTCAGAAATTCAGTGTATGTCATAAAGGTTCCATTATCATTTAATAGTTGTTGTACGAGCATAATTCCATTTTCCATCCAATTTTTGTAGTAAAGCGACTTGTTCTTATATAAAATATTCCCATTGTTCCAAATGCAATATGTAGTTGGGGAGAAGTTGTGTTTGTAGGCAAGTTTCCAAGACAGGAGAGCTTGTTGGTGAAATCTCGATAACTTAATAGGTAATTTTTCAATTTTATAATCACATTTTAATAAAAATTGGATTCCTCCTATCCGCTTAAAAATATGGTTGGGAAAAGTGTTCCAAAGCGTATCTTTTCCTTTTAATAAGTTAGTTAACCATTTAATTTTAAAGGAATTATTTAGCATTTCAAAACTTAGGACATCTAGACCTCCAAATGTTTTATTATTACAGAGAATATCTTTTTTTAAGTAATGGCATTTATGTTTCCATATAAAGTCAAATAATGTTTTATCTAAGTTTTTGCATACATCTTTTGGCATCTCTAATGATAAGGAAGGTAGCTGACATGGTTAACTGACTGGGGATGACGAACGTGACGTCTCTGCGTCGCTTACGTCACTGACGGAGAAAACCGAAGTCTCCCGAACAGCCGAGTACCAGTCTGGTGTGTAAACAAGGTCAGGCTTTGCAGCTCACAGGCGACACAGGCTTTGAACTGGACAGAGCTCGCCTTTTTAACAAGAACACAATCCCCAGGAATCTGTTAGATCAGGTAAGCTGCTGTATGTCTGTTGTGAAGTTTCACCATCAATTGCAACATTGATGCATGACGCGCCGCAGCGTTAAATTTCCATTAAAAGCTGGATAATGTGTTGAACAATTGCTCCTATATATATATATATATATATATATATATATATATATATATATATATATGCCACTTTGCAGAAAGTGCGCCTTCAACGCAGCTCTGCGGGGGATTCTGCGCAGTCATCAGCTGGTGCTCTGCAGAAGCTGCGTAGTCATGGTTTCTGATAACATAAAGTAAGCATTCGTTGCTTTATTTAGAAATTTAAATAGTTTTAAATTAAGGTGGATTGCAATTTCATTTCACCTGGATGTTTTGTGTTAAACTAGCTCATGAACAAACAGTTGCAGAGTGCTGCATGACATGCTGGTATGGCCTCCTCTGCCCAAGTAGCACCGTCTAATAGTACAGTATAATGTAAATGTCTCAAATCAAACTGTGCATCCAGACTGTTTCAGAGGCGGAGAGAGATTGAAGCCAGTTGTTCTGCAGGATGAGTGGAGGATGAAAGGCAAGGAGGGTTAGTCAAGGACACAAGCAGACAGGCAGCTGTAGACAAATAGCTGGAATCATGAAGACCAAGTCACATCTCAGACTGGTTTGCTTTTGTCCTAAATGTTCTCCAAGATTTGCTCAATTTGTTCCCCTCACTTTCTTAAGTTTCACACCATCTCACCTTTGTGCATGTGTCATAAACATATTTGTTATGTTGCATTGGGCAAAAAAAAAAGTCCATAGTTACCCTCAAAAGGGAAGGGAAAGAGCTTGGTTTGCATGTGAGTTTGTTCAGGTCACACAAATGGAACAGGTCGCTGCAGTTTAAAGGCTTGAGAACTTCTCAGTTTGCATTGAAAAAATACATCTTGAAAAAACATCAAAGACGTCGGGTTTGCCTTTTACATGAACTCTTAAGACTATTTCTGGTCTTTGTTTTTCAAGTTTGACCTGCTGAAACATTTAACAGAAAAGTAATTCTCTAATTTCCCTAGATGTGTTTATTTTGTACATACCGTATACCATAAGGTGCAATATCAATGAATAAAGGTTTGTAAGCTAAAAAAAAAAAAAAAAGGTTTGTAGGTGCAACCTTCCAGGTAGATAACAACAAAAACAACAACAAAAAAGGTTAAATCATGTCATCTGGACCAGTTTCAAGGGAGAAATGCTTCATCTTCCATACGGAAGACTTCATCAGTCTGTGGCCTGACAACCAGATCTGTCCCATAAGTAGCTTTCACTGCTGTGTTTCAAGCCAACTTCCTGTTGGAATCTCAAAATCAGGCTTTTAACAAATGCAAAAGGACCCATCTGTCCAAAACAATCAATCATCATGTATAACAATCGTGTCTGCTTTCATACATAAGGCGCACCGGATTACAAGGCGCATTAAGCAAAACAAGACAGTCAGATAAGTCAAACTTTATTCAACTCATTCACAGTAACCACATAAAATCAGTTTGAGGTCAGTAAGCACAACCAGAATTAATACATAAGGCTCACCTGAATATAAGGCTCACTGTCGATTTTTCAGAAAATTAAAGGAGTTTATAGGCCTGTCGCGATAAACGATAAATCAATTAATCGCATGATAAATGAAAATGATCAACCTCATTTTCATTTATCGGCTTTATCGTTTCTTCGTGTCTCTCTCTTTCTACTGAAGACACTGGATGACAAAAGGCTCAACTCCGGTGCTCTTCACTGACCCCTCTCTTTCTCTTTAAATTCCATTTTAACTGTCCAAAATCACGTTTTTGGATTGTTAAAAGCAGCCATGTTGAGAAGCTAAGCTAAGAGCTAAGCTAACAGGCTGACCTCGGGGAAAAAAAAACTTCTGTGTGATGATTTCTAGGCAGGAGACCCATTTGGTGCAGGCAGACAGGCAAGACTCAAGGAATATAAATCAATAATTTATTATTTACAAAATAAAGACGGCTGACGGGGCAGCAGACTTACATAAATCATGGGACAGGACGCAGGATACAAGGAGCAGGACACGAGGAGCATAACAGGCATCACAGTGACACAATGACCTGGCAATGAGGGACGCAGGCAAACAGACTTAAATACACACACTACGAGACTAACACAGAACACCTGTGAAACATCACAGGTGCAGTCATCAGAGGGGGAGCAGACAAATATAGAACACTAGAGGGAGACAGAGACCAGGGAAAGCACAACTCTTACACTCTGTCTTGTCGAAGCTCCAAAATTCACGGTTGAAACCCGTGCCTTCGTGTAAAAAGTTGTTTTTCTCTGCAAAAAGAAGCTGAGAACTTGTTTACTGATTTTTTATTAAAAGCTTTGTGTGGAAAATGCTATGCTAAAAATCAAATCACACCGAGCGTCTGCAATTTTGAGACCCAAGAAAGGAAGTAGAGACAGCCCACGTCAGGTCAAGGGGCCTCCCTCCCATTTTTCTTAAAGAGACACGCTGCTCGCTCCCTCACTATCCATCCTTCGGTTCAAACAGTCTCATACTGCCATCCAGTGGCCAAAGAAAGGTACTACACTCAAAACAAATTAACAATTTATTCTTAAATTTAACAATAATTACTAATTATTGTCAAATTTCAAACCATATTTTCGTTTATCGCAATAATTTCTGAGACAATCACCCAGTAAAATTTTTTATCGTGACAGGCCTAGGATTTTAAGTGCACCTTATAGTCTGAAAAACACAGTACTTCAGACATTTTGACTTGACATTCTAGTATCTTACCTGTTGCAGATAGCTCTTTGAACAGAGTTCCATTCTGAATGGACAGACGAGCTAATGTCTGGTCTGATCGCAGCCAAGACCAAAGTGGACCGCTCAAAACAGGACCAATTAAAAAAATTCAGTTAGTTTGTCAATAAGCTAAAAGTAAACACTATTTTACCCAACTGAGGTTATTTACAGAGCTATCTACAGCAGGTAAGATGTTAACTGTTATATCGTCCACAGAGATACTTTAAAAGATCTGCACCATCTCTTTAGGCTTGTTTCAAGCTGTGGCGTTTTATCTCACTGTGAAGTTTCTCTGAGCAGAAAGGTGAAGTTTCCACCTCATGTTTAACGATCTTCATGCTGGTGTTTTAGACGTAAACATTACCCTTCCTCCAGTTCAGAGTCCAACCTCTTTCAAGCAGTAAAGTCTGTGGAGACGTGTCCTTGAAGACCTACAAGTCACCGTGCAGGAATTCCTTTTAAACTGCTGGGATTGATCTTAAATTTGTCCTTGAAACGTTGCAGTCGTGCAGCTCCTCATGACGCAGCCGCTGACGAAGACGGAGCGGCGGAGGTCACGCTTTGTTTATATCCTATTTTTTCTGCAGCAGCTTTTATTTGTGTTTCTGCAGGTGCAGCGAGGCGGACAAGATGATGCAGTGTTTCCACTTCATGGTGGAGCCGGCCAAACAGCTGACGGCCAAGATTAAGGCCAGCACTTTTTTTTTTTTTTTACTTCTAATAAAAACGTTTATTCATCATCCCTCTTTTGGGTCACCTTGGTGTTTAAGTAGACAGTTGACATGAAAACATATCCAAACAACATGATTGCACTTAACTGCAGCGTTGTATTCATGATTTTTTTTTTCCTCCCAGGAGTCAAACAAGAGGGCAAAGCAAGAGAAGAGGGAGCCTCTGGTTGAGGATCAGTTATTTGTTGTGGAGCTGGCTCGAGACCTCAGCCGGGTGTGCCAGGTACAACCTTCATCTTAAGGAGATAGTTTAGATCAGGACTGATCAAATAAACTGCTCGGGGGGCCACAGTTACTGACAGCCAGCAGCAATTAAAGGCATTCTGTAAATAAAGTATTAAAATGATCTGTTACCTTTTAAATTAATTAGTTTATTAAATGCAACAAACAGAACACAAATATGTAATTTAAAGCAATTACATTTCAAGATTTATTTCCTTACGATAAACATATTGATATTCTAATGTGAAACAATATTAAAAAAAAGACACACCATGCCTCCTATTTAACACAAATCATATGACAACATTGCCAAATCTTTACGCTTTTCAAAATATATATAAAAAAAGATTATTTTAATGTTCCCTGAACGACCAACACGTTGCTGTTCCAGGTGGGTCCATTAAGAACCAGCTCTAGTTTAAAATAAAGTGGCTGCACAGACCAGTTCCTCCACAAACGGTTCATAAATCACAGGTGAAGCGTCCACATCCTGCTCAGGTGTGAGCTTTGAGTGGAACTGAAAGAGGCGGAGCAGAACTCAGCTGGGCTGAAAGTGAGCGAGATTTTGTTAATGTCCTGTTCAGGTTTACTTTGGTGTTTATGTTGAAGTCTCTGTTATTGGCTGTAAAGTGACACCATGAGTCAGAGGTCATTACCGGTATGTGTAAGGAGGAAAGCGCAGTGATTTAACAGTGAGTATCCTCCCAGAACAATGAAGTCATAAAGTGATGCCTGTGACATTGTGTTGTGTAAATCAATGCTTTCAGTGGGGAGGGGCTCTTCTTAAAGTGTTCTTCTGTATGCTTGTGAAAATGTTGAGCACATTTCTTTTTATTAATGAACTCATCAGTGGGCCGGACTTAAGTCACCCACGGGCCGGAAGTGGCCCGAGGGCCGCCAGTTTAATATCCCTGGTCTGGATTTTTTAAAATCAGGTTATGTTGAAAGATTAAGAGCAAATAATATCTTACCTGGTGTACATAGCTCTTTGGAATGTCCTTCGTTTAAATCTGACCAGACTGATGAGTTAACTGCTAGTCCAGCCATCGCATGGGTCATTAAAATGTTATTTATAAAACTTTTACACCTCCATTAGTTTACTTTGTTATTCCAACACAAGTATTATGAAATTCCAGCAGGAAGAGCCTAAACTAGTTCTTGTTGCCATCATTCTTGCAAATAGCCGTAAAATCCTGTGTAATTAAAAACACACAAATGACATCAATGTATAGGGTTATAAAAACATGTTTATATAAATAACTTTAAGTTTAACTCGTACATGAGCATTCAGTTTTTATCTGTGATTAAAAGTTATTTTTTTTAGCCGTGGTTTCTGTTTGTAAGCTTTTAATCACGTTTAAAGACCATCATATTTTTTTTGTTGTTGTTGCTTCAGCAAAAGATAACGTTTTGTTTGTGAATTTTAAAGGCATAGCAACTTTTAAGCTTAAATGACCAGAATGAAGTGGAGAGAGCACAATTTTAGCTGAATTAGGCTGAGAAAAGTTGAAATGAGTGCAAAAACTTTAGAATTAGCTGAAAAAGCTAAAATTAGCATAATGACAGCTGAAATTACAGAAAAAGATGAAATCGGCAGAAATAAGCTGGAAGGAGCATAACAAGCTGAAATTAAAGCTGCAAGCAGCGTTCAAGGCCCTCGCAGCTAAGCGCCGCTGCGGCCTCATGGCGACCGCGGG
>NC_056512.1:26729525-26733677 GCF_014905685.2 Nematolebias whitei | reverse complement strand
ATATATATATATATATATATATATATGTGTATATATATATATATATAAATATATATGTATATATATATATATATATGTATATATATATATATGTGTGTGTGTATAGTAGGGTTTTACCACTTATGTTTATTGAGCTTTAGATGGTGTTAAAAGTAGTTTTTTTGTTTGTTTTTCATCAGTTTAAAGAATCAACTTCAAGTTGTTTTTTTTTTACCACAGATTACAGACTGAAACTAGTGACCACGAACATTTAACAAAATGTTAAACCTCTTGTTTATGCGGGTCACGGACCTCCTGTGTATCTCTGTAAGTGCTCTGCAGTCACGCCCAGGTGTGGGTCAGGTGTACATTTCAGTTCTTACGGTACATTTCCTTTAGAGTTCTTTATTTCAGGTTCTCCAACAAATAACTGTAAAGTGTACACTGTATTTATTTTGTTTGTTTGTTTTTATTTCAGAAATGTCAGGAAGGTTTAAGCTGCCTTGACGCGAATAGGATCGGTTGTTTACTTTGTGCTAATAGCGAGCAATTTATTTTAGTTGTTTTAATTAATTCTGTGCAGACTGGTGTGTTCTTTAAAAGAGTTGTTGGCCAGCGAATGAGTTTTTAAGTGACCTTGTTTACCTTGCTCTGTACAGCTGCTTCAGTGAAGCCTCGGTGTTACCGAGATAAGACAAGCAGAACGACAGGTCTCAATAAACTGTATTTTTCTATCCTGTTTGAGAGAAATGATCTGTGTTCATCTGTCGGCACCCTGAACTGTCAAACGCTGATCCACCGCTCTAATGTTGCTTGAAGCAGTTCTTTTGAGCTGTGGGAGGTGAAGGTTTCCGTCTGGGCTGTTGTCATGGTCAGTAGCAGCCTGGCTGGTGATTCATCTTCAGCTTCTATTTGTCGCCTGCAGAGGAGCTCAGAGCAGCGACGTCCTGACAAATTAAACACAGTCGTATGAAGATTTGATACTTTGTGTCTTTAATCAAAAGCTTTCAAAGTGCCAGATTTGTGGTTTTTTTTTTAATACAAACTATTTTTTTTCCCAATTATATTCTAATATATTTATGAAGAGGACATACACTAAAGGCCTCTGAAAACTTCCTTATCACTTCCCTAAAAACAGTAATCTCATAGTTTTCTTCATAAATTACAAAAATTCTATTTTTCACCTCTAAACTCTTACATATGAACATGTAGGTATACGTCCACTTGTCCACACAGTTCAAAGTAATCTTTCCCTCTTATTCCTGGATATAAGCCTCGAGGGACAGATGTAATAAACTTTCTATAAATAAAAAGGAATTTGTGTTTGTCAGTTGCAGGATTGCTTCAGAGCAGAAATCCAGGACAAACAGAGATTGGTAATTTCTGAGATGAGGATGTTTTTTTCTCTCAGGCTGTGGACCAAGTCTTCTGTTTGACTCGGACATGGAGGACAAACCCAAATAATGAGGAGCAGACATTCAAGGTGAAGATTTAATGTTGCTTTAGTGTAAAAAAATCAATCTTTAAAATATCCTGATGCATGCTCAATAATCCAGGTAGAAAAATCTAAAAAAGTTAAATCTGGTCCTCTGGACATTCAAAAAAAACAAAACAAAGCAAATCAACAAAAAAATGTAGAAACGTTTCGTCTCTCATCCAAGAGACTTCCTCAGTCTGAGGAGCTGTATTCAGCTCAGTCTCTTAAATAGCACCTTCTCAGAGTGGATCAACCAGTTTTGCTGCTGACAACCAAAACCAGCTGATCACATGGTCAAGAAGGACCATCAGCCTAACAATGGATCATTAGCACACTGATGGCAGTTTACTACTCACAGAGGGTTGAGTGATACTAGCAATCACAGCATTGTAAGAGGGGACAGTTGAACACGTAGGCCTCCACCCCTGTTTAATGATGGATGGTTTCTTTTCACAAAGATGGCCTCCTTTACTCCTCTCTCAAACCATCGTTCCTCTCTGTCCAGGATGTGAACATCTTCATCCCTGAAAGAGTGACCGCTGACCTGGAGATGAGTGTAGACCGCAGAGTCCTGGCCTGATGATGTTGATCTTCTGTGCTGGGCCATCCTTTTGGCCAGTGGCTGTTTAGTTTCCCCGATGTAAGACTGATCACCCTCCTGACACTGAACAGCATACACAACATTGCTCTGTTTGTGCCGGGGGACTGGATCTTTGGGATGAACCAGTCTTTGCCGTAATGTATTTTGGGGTTTAAAAGCCACTGGGACGTTATGTTTAGAAAATAAACGTCTCAGTTTCTCTGATACTCCCTCAACATATGGAATGACCACTGGTCTGGGTCTGGGTTCCTCCTTTTCACCTGTTGGCTGACTGGAGTCCTGTTTGAGTTTCTTCTCTGCTTTCAGGAAGGCCCAGTTAGGATATCCACATTGCTCTAGAGCCTGTCTTGTGTGGGATTTCTCCTTCTGCCTGGCTCCTGAGCTAGTGGGGACGCTGTCTGCTCTGTGATACAGAGTCCTGATGACTCCTAACTTGTGCTCCAAAGGGTGATGGGAGTCAAACTGCAAATACTGGTCTGTGTGGGTGGGTTTGCGGTACACCTCAGTTTGCATCAACTCTGTGGATAAATACATCAAGTTCACACGAGAAGATGTAAAAAATGGCAGGTTGGCTTTCTTGGACTGTGAGGTCTCAGTCTCTGATAGAGGACTTTTGCAAAATTTGTAAAATAGTTGAGGGACCGACTTCCTTTTTGGTGCATGGCTGCATCAAATAGAAGAAAGAAAGGTTCCTTCTAAAAACTGTTGCCAGGTCAGAATCCAAGATGGCCACCACCATGTATATGTATAAACTTTGTGAGCTGGACAACTTGGAAAAATAAGCATCAAGCCAACTTCCTTTTTGGTGGAAGACCTTGCACTAAAAAGGGTCACCATCCCCCCCCCCCCCCCCCCCCTCTCTGCCATTGTGCCTGGTGGTGGGTAAAAATGCTCTCTGCTCGTCACAATTTGTCAATCTGCACCACCTCGGACAAGAAAAATAGAACTCCTTCCTGCATATGTTGCACTAAAAACATTAAGGTTTACTTGCATTCTTTGTTCAGTTCCAGTCCAGAAAAAACACTCATCTTGAAAACTACAAACATTCACTGTTCAAATCCTTCAGGACGGGGCACTTCGGCGTACTGCTTGTTGTTGGTGGATTTTATTTATAAACTGATTTTAATTCAATCCCAGTCGTCTAACACTTAAAACTCACAAGCAGACGTTTGAACACTTCAGCAGCTTCTGTTCTCAAACAGAAATTTGTGCATTTTTCTCTCATGAATCCACTTCTGCTCAATAAAATAAACAGTCAGTTGTTGCTGTTACAAACAATTCACTGTCACATTACTGTATATATGCAGTGCTGGTTTGGTTTTGTCACCCATTTTTAAACGACTGGCCCGCTAAAAGCACAACACACCCACAGATTGTGGCTTTAACTGCAGCAGCCGTTCTGACAAAATGAGATTACTACATATTTGTGAAACACTTGTTACGTTGTGGTGAGCAGGGATCAAGCTCCTGCCTCTTCACTGATTACATTTCTGGTCGTATTTATTAATTTTTTTGTTCAACAACAACCTACCAGAAAAGAAAAGAAAAAAGAATCTTGCTACACTTGGATGGCTCCGGCTTCTGGCAGGCTGCTGAACTCTAGACATTCGGGTCTTTTCTACTTTTAATGAGATACATTGAAAAAAAATTATCAACTTGAAAAAAAATTAATTAATCTGCTCGCTGTTACACATAAAGGAGTGTTCATAGCTGGGAGTCACATTCTGGTTAATGAAAATAAATATTACAAATGATGCATTTACACAAACATCTATAAACCTTTGCATGGACATCTGTTACTCATTCTGCATCATTCAGGCAAGAAGTGGCCCAAGCCGCACAGGAAGTAGTACAGCTAACTGCGCTGCTGCAGATTGTGCTTCCACATAACCCCCAAACCTTACGTAAATTACTATAATGTGACATTTTGATGCACAAAGGTTTACAAAATAGCATATATATAATATATATACAGGTCTTTCTCAAAAAATTAGCATATTGTGATTAAGGTCATTGTTTTCCATAATGTAATGATAAAAATGAAACTTTCATATATTTCAGATTCATTGCACACCAACTGAAATATTTCAGGTCT
>NC_056512.1:26727186-26729425 GCF_014905685.2 Nematolebias whitei | reverse complement strand
CACACACACACACACACACACACACACACACACACACACACACACACATACACACATCTCTAAAACCCCTGGTTTGTCCAGAAATGTTATGTAGGTGAACATCTTAAAACATCAGCATATTGAAGGTTGTGATAACTGTAACAGCTACAGTCCATGCTTGTCTAAATAAATACAGCTTCATGAAAAAAATGCAAGAGATGAGTTAAAATAAATTTTATGTCAGTCTAGAAACATTCTTATTTTATATTTTTTGGCCAAAATCAGTTAAATTATTCACCTTTCCTTTCAACCACAGCCTGTTTCTCTAAAACTAAGCTGAGTCAAAGGGATATCTGCAACAGGTAAGATATTAACTGTTCAAACCCTCTCCACTTAACCCAGCCTCAACAGCTCTGAACGTGCAGAATTATCCAACCCATCACTGTGGCATGCAGCATGTGAAAGGCTCGGACATCCACTGTGTCGGCGTCAAAACACGTCACCCAGAAACTGAGAAATCTCATGTTGCCATGGAAACGTGGTCTCAGACTATGAGGCCTTCACCACAGAAAACCTCCACCTCCTGATGAGAACAGACTTCACCCGTTTGTTTTTCTCATTAAGTCCTGGAGTTTTATCAGAATCGTTCTTTATTTTATGCAGAGGAACGTGTCAGTCACATAGAGTCAGCCACAGTCTGATCCGGTCCGCATCATTTGGACTTCAGGGTAGAGCTCCTGCCTGTTCCTACTCCCACTGTTCAGGTGATGAAGGCAATCTGTCCCAGCACATGCTCTCCAAGTGCTTCATTTCAAAACATAAACACTGAAAAAATGAGAAAAGTTTCTGAAACAAGAACCCAGACCTCCTCCGTATGAGGACAAAACCCTCAGACCGCTGCAAATAAGACGATGTCTCCAGCTGTGTATAACCCTCATGTCAGGTTTACTGATTGTTTTACACCTCTTTAATGTCTTTAATGTCTTTAATGTCTTTAATGTTGTCGTGTTTTATGTCTCATTTTGTTGCCAGCTCTCACATTAGTCAGTTTTATATTGCTTTGTGCCAAATTGTGTTTAAATTCAATTCTGTCACCTTCTGGTCATTTAACTCATTTTTGGCACCACATTGTAAACATTAAGAATCTAATTTAACTCATTTTGTGTTCATTTAGTTATTCAGTTTTCATTTTAAGTTAAAGTGCTTCCGTTTGTGCTAGTTGACCATCTTTTGTGCCTCGTGGTGCAATAAATTTACAAATCTTCTCCATCTTTCAGTTATGGCGAAAGATAGAAAAGAAGATAGACAGATCCCTCCTGACATTTCACAAATATCTTAAATCCTGTTTTTTTTTTTCTGTCTTCTCACTGTTTGCATATTTTCAAATGACTTTTTGACATTGGCTCTACGCAGCACTTCAGAACGCTGCAGCTCCAGGAGAAAATGAGCAAGTTTACTTGCGTAACTCGAATAGCCTCCAGTGTTCACCCCCGTGCATCTGCTCAGTCTGTTGGTTGTGTGATGCGGCAGCAATGTGGACATGAAGAACATGAATGTGAGTGATTACATTTAGAGTCTTACAAGCATCAGAGCCCCGCGTGCTGCCGCTCACAAGCTGCATGTGGGCTGTTGCAGACCGCAGATAAGAAGCAGTTGGCTGTCACAAAGGAAGGAAGGGGCTCTGAGTTGTGCAGAACGACAAGATGACTTTTATAGAGAACAGCAGATGACTTTAGGTCAGAGGTCTTATTTTATTATTTACAAACCGGATTCCAAAAAAGTTGGGACACTAAACAAATTGTGAATAAAAACTGAATGCAATGATGTGGAGGTGCCAACATCTAAATTTTATTCAGAATAGAACGCAAATCACAGATCAAAAGTTTAAACTGAGAGAATGTATCATTTTAAGGGAAAAATCTGTTGTTTCCAAATTTCATGGCGTCAACAAATCCCAAAAAAGTTGGGACAAGTCCATTTTTACCACTGTGTGGCGTCCCCCCTTCTTCTTACAACACTCAACAGACGTCTGGGGACAGAGGAGACCAGTTTCTCAAGTGTAGAAATAGGAATGCTCTCCCATTCATGTCTAATACAGGCCTCTAACTGTTCAATCGTCTTGGGCCTTCTTTGTTGCACCTTCCTCTTTATGATGCACCAAATGTTCTCTATAGGTGAAAGATCTGGACTGCAGGCTGGCCATTTCAGTACCTGGATCCTTCTCCTACGTAGCCATGATGTTGTGATTGCTGCAGAATGT
>NC_056512.1:26726363-26727086 GCF_014905685.2 Nematolebias whitei | reverse complement strand
ATATATATATATATATATATATATATATATATATATATATAGTCGTTAGATGAGAAAAAATTGGTTTATCTACATTTACCTTTTGATGTGTACAACTAGTTTCTCTTAAGAGGTTTAAAGGCACTGCTTGTGTCCCTATTTTGGCCATATTTGTTCGTAAAGTGCTACAAACGTCTGATTTTACCAGAATAATCAGAAGAGGGTGTGTTTTTTTAAAAGTAAGTGGATCAGAACAAAACAGCATGTTTGCAGATGACTGACTCACCGTCGTTCAGGCTGCACGGGAATTTATTGTCCGGTTCAAAGAAAAGCCTTAAAAAAGATCTAAAAGAAAAAGAGGGCGAGTTCGTCTGCAGTGACAGAGTCGGATCTGTGTCCCTGAACAGAGCAGGTTCAACTGGGTCCAGTCTGGATGAGGTTAAAGGGCTTCAAACTATACAATTATTAATACAATTAAGTATAAAATTATATTAATTATATTAAATTATAAAATCAAGTTATTATAAAATTATTTATTATTATAAAACTATATTGGTACCAACAAGAAGTTTTCATTTGATAAGTATGTGATGAAATATCTGTATTTGATCTTATAATCTGAAAAAATTAAAAAATTATATTCAATGAAATATTAAATGATGAAAACTGTTTGCTTTAATGTCACTGTTTGTCTTCTAATATAGGTCTAGAATAAATAAATAATTTAAATAATTAAATGTTGTT
>NC_056512.1:26725995-26726263 GCF_014905685.2 Nematolebias whitei | reverse complement strand
ATATATATATATATATATATATATATATATATATATATATAGTCGTTAGATGAGAAAAAATTGGTTTATCTACATTTACCTTTTGATGTGTACAACTAGTTTCTCTTAAGAGGTTTAAAGGCACTGCTTGTGTCCCTATTTTGGCCATATTTGTTCGTAAAGTGCTACAAACGTCTGATTTTACCAGAATAATCAGAAGAGGGTGTGTTTTTTTAAAAGTAAGTGGATCAGAACAAAACAGCATGTTTGCAGATGACTGACTCACCGT
>NC_056512.1:26721709-26725895 GCF_014905685.2 Nematolebias whitei | reverse complement strand
AACCAACCAACCAACCAACCAACCAACCAACCAACCAACCAACCAACGAACAGACTACTGACTGACTAAGTAAAACCACACACACAAACACACAAACTGACATGACACTGCTAGCCACTACATAACTGAGCCACTCTCAGAGACAGTTTGATTTGGTCTGGTTGCACGGCATGTTCAAAAGATAAAACGTATTAAGTATTTTTTCTTATGGACTTCCTTGTATGTTTATTTTTTCACTTCAACCTGCATTAAATAATCTCAACTATTTATAACCACTAACCAAACCCCCAAACTCTAACCACATCCACAACAGGTGGCACTCTGAGAAACCTTATCTAAACTGTACCAGGTGGAAACATTATTCAAAGAGCTGTAGACGGATTTCAACTGAAAGTGAAAAAGAAACATAAGAGATAAAACTACTAAATCTAATCCATGAAGAGCTTCAGGGTTCAGTTTTCCCATCTATTTTCTTACCTGGATAAATATTTCAGAAAGTAGGCAAACCAAATCAGACAGGAATTATTAAACATACTTTTCAGTCCTGCCGACAATATCAATCATAGACTATAGTTTTGCAGCGGAGTGTGATCTACAACATGGAGTTCCCCCGTCCTCTGGAGATCTACAGTGTGTGCTCCTTGCAGGCGTGTGGAGCCTGCTCTCAAGTGTCCACTCCACTTTGTATTTATTATCTGCAGCCAAGAATGCAGCTCTGTGATGCCGACCGCCGCTGCTGCTGGGGGTGTCAACTGATACAACAGCCTGTGTACTGTACCGAGCACCCCCAGGCCAGGAGAGAGCCCATAAAAACAGATAATGGCAGACTGAGAGAGGTTCTGATGTATGCTGGAGTGTGTGCACCGACATCCAGACGTGGGTGTCAGAGTGATGAAGAGCTCATACATGTGTGTCTTTGTGGCTCCCCAGTTCAGATGTGGTATCTGTGCACTCTTATCTGATTAACTTGTACACTTGTTGAAACATTTATTAGAGGACAAATGAAAAGAGCTCCATGTTCAGCAGGGTCGAGAGCCAGGGCCCACGCAACAAAATGTGGCTCATCTGTTTGGCAGGAACGAGCGTTTCTTGTCACGACTTGAGTAAATATTTTAATGCGGCCGGTTTAAGTGTTCGCTGAACTTGTCGAGGGGACAAAAGCCCGCTGAATTAGCTCGATGATACATGTGACGTGCACACCCTGCCACTGTCAGTAAAGTGAAACGTTTTAATCTTTGTGCAAAGAAATTCCTTCACGACTGAGTGGGAATCTTAATTATTGAGTTAATCATTGCACTGTTGATGTAATGTAAGCTTAAACATTATTGCCTGCAACTGAGAGGTTGGTAATAAAGGTTTTGCTTGTATCTGTTGTTTGTCTGTTAGCAAAATATTTGAAAAACCGCTAGAGGGATTTTAATGAAATGATCAGAACTTAATCATTGGATGTACATCTAAAACTAATTAACCTTTGGAGTTGGCACAGTTCAGAATGGCTGCTGCACTTAGTTAACATTAGCAAACACAAACGGGACTATAACTTTTACAAATTTTAGAAATACTGGACTAAAAGCTGGTGTGGTAGTAATAGAGGGTGAATCCCAACACATAATTTTAATGCTACACATTGTGTTACATATTTGTGTAAAACTTTGGGATTAAATGTTGGTCTGTTAGTAATATAGCTCATGAATGAATGAACGGAGTTTGATCTTTTTTTTTTTTTTAGAAATTATTCATTAGATGTACAGCTAAGTCAGATTATTGTTCAGAATCAACCCCATTCAAGATGGCCACCATTGCAAACTGTCCTTAGCAAGTATAAAGATCTTCATAACTTTGTCAGTTTTACAGCTAATGACCTAAAACTGTGTGGTAGTAGCTGTGAGTCATTCCTAACAATCTTATCAAAGTTCATGCTCAAAAATCCAAGTAAAAATCCAACAATATTCAGTCAGGCGACCAGGACGGTTTCTTTTTTTGTTCGTTTTTAATTTTGCTGAGGCTTTTCATCCTTCATCCAAAGGACTTCATCATTCCGAGGAGCCACAAAAAAAACTGAGTCCCACAAGCAGCTGAAATATAATTTTATCAGATAATATATTAACTTAATGAAATGTCTAGATAAATGTATCCCGTTTTAATATTTAGATTGATATTGTGTTAAAAACATGATCTGATTCCGTTTCTGGTAGAAAATGTAGTTTCAGCTACATGCCTACAACTCCCAACATTCACGCACCCACCCATTATAGCACACAAGATGGCGAGATATTATTGGTTGAGAGTTGGGTCACATGATAGAGTAAGACTTCCCATTCGTTGACGGTGATGACGACTCCAGGAGGTGTGGCCGAGCTCTGAAGAAGATGGGTTGTCTGTTTACGTTCGGTGCCATTGTTCGTGACTGCATGGTGGAGTTACAATGACCCAGGGCTGGTGATCTTGTACTTTACATGTAAAATAAACCTTCTGAAATGGAAGACAATTATTCCTCCTCTCCCTGCTTCAGATTAGAACACATTCCTACACAGAACACTCACATAGTGGGAAAAAAAAAACATTTTGCTGGTGATAATATTGTTTCTGGGGCCTGCCCTCCCAGGCCCGCCCGCCCTGGGACTCCGTTTGCTTGTGGCTCCTCGGACTGATGAAGTCCTTTGGATGAAGGATGAAACATCTCAGAAAAAATTAAATAAAATAGACTGTCCAGATAACCTGACTGAACATTATTGCATTCCTAACAATGCACCAAGCTCTAACAGACTGCATGAAATCTAGCAATATATCTTTAGATTTGTTCATAGTTTTTTTTGTTTTTTTTTTACTAGAACAGCTACATCTCGTAATTTGTAATTCCTCAACATAAGCGGATTGTAAGATTAAACTCTTGCATGAATGTCAACAGGTGATTCCTACAACAAAACAAAAAAAAAGCTTGACCTTTTATTTTGCACGATTTTAGAAACATGACAACATGACCAGAAAAATAATAAGAAAAAAAAACTTTCTTGCAGACCCATGGAGTATACAAACAAAATCTGTGCAAGCTCATGCTTCACAATGCGTCACACTTGAGTGTAAAGATGGAATGACAGTGTTTGTTTAGTGCCTCCATTTAATTCTCCCATCCAGACATGAAAACCTCACCAAACTTGCAGATGCTAAAGCTTTTAAAACTCCAGGTAATCCTGAAATGTTTCTAAGTAAGTGCACTCACTCATTCAGCTGTTCACCTGCGACATACAATAAGCACATACTTCCCAGGGGAGGCCACAGCTCATAAAAGCTCTGTTGGGCTCTTATAACCAGCCCTCTTGCTCATAAGAAGGGAGGGGCGACCCTTATCATCCACAGCAGTATTGTTTTATGGACTGAGCTTGCATCCTGTCTAGCCCAGCTTAAAACACTCATTTGATTTAACGTGCACACGAGCGTGCTTTGTGACGACAGGGAGGTTACGTGCGTTTGACAAAGTGGCATTGGTTGGTTTTCAACGAGCGTGCTGAGTGAGGACTAAGTAGGAAAAGGTGTTGCCAGACTTTTTCTTTGGCTCCAGGACAGCAGCTATTCATCTGGGAGGAGCTGGGCTCAGGGTCATGGCCAGTGTCCTGCCCAGACTGAATGTGCATCCATATCTTTGTAGCTGTGTGGGTGTGAGGGTGTGTTCGGTGACGCGGCTTAGCTCGGCATTGGTTTTGCTGGAAAAAAAGAAAAGGTAAAGGTCTTATCTGGGTTATAAAAACAGTCTTGAAAAATGGCTGTTTCACTATTCAGTCAGTCAATCGGTTCTTTCTTTCACCCTCGTTTTTTGTCATCCTCCCCTCCCCACCCATCCACTCCCTGCTCCTTTACGGGCAAAGAGTTGTGAAATGCTGTGTTTGCTGCATGCCCTTTACATTTATAGCGAAGGGGGAGCATAAAACACACAATGGAACAGATGGAAAAGCAGGAAGTGAGATGGAGCTTAGTGCTGTTTAGTTTTTCTGTTCTCTTTTTGTAATTAAAACTTGAAAAATGGTAATTACACAATTATTGTAGCCCCTCTCTCACACAACGACCACTGAAGATAGGCACCAGCATCTCTGTGATCCAAAAATTAAAAGCAAATTAGAAGCCTGTAAAGAAAATGGATGGAAGGATGGATGGATGGATGGATGGATGGATGGATGGATGGATGGATGGA
>NC_056512.1:26717058-26721699 GCF_014905685.2 Nematolebias whitei | reverse complement strand
GGATGGATGGATGGATGGATGGATGGATGGATGGATGGATGGATGGATGGATGGATGGATGGATGGATGGATGGATGGAAGGAAGGATGGATGGATGGATGGAAGGATGGATGGATGGATGGATGGATGGATGATAATTGCTCACACTATGCGCATGCTTCAATTCTAAAGAAAAGAAACTCACCCCAAAATTCAGTGGGTCTTTGAAAACATTTCAACGTTACATCATGAGAAATGAGGATACATTTGTTCGAAGAATAAAATATTTTTGTTTGGTTGAAAAGATCTGCATATTTTCAAAGAAAACAAGTAAACTGTGACTTTCGTTGTTGTTCTTTCTTTTTGGTCACACTATTCAAGTAAAAATAAGCCTTACTTTGTCTAAGGAAAGTTAGGAGAAACAAAGATTATTTTATAACCAATTCACAATCCTCCTTGAATCGCCACCTTATCGTGGCGGAGGAGTTTGAGCTCCTGAATTATCCTAGGTGCTATGCTGTCTGGAGTAATTGCCCCTGGTAGGGTCTCCCAAGGCCGACTGGTCCTAGGTGACAGGCCAGACAAAGAGCGATCCCAAAAACTCATGGAGAGATAAAATCAAGGAGCTCAGTGTCCCTTGCCCGGATGTGGGTTACCGGGGCCCTAATCTGGAGCCATTCATGGTTCGTTGGTGAGTGCCTGGTGACCGGATCTCTTATGGTGCCTGGTCAGCAGCCAGAATGAGCAACACTGGTTTGCCTTCCTGTGGGCCCAACACCTGCTCCCTTGGCATCTCCCTAGAGAGGTGCTTCAGGCATGTCTGACTGGTAAGAGACCCCGGGGAAGACCCAGGGTACGCTGGACAGACAAAGTCTCTGGATTGGCCTGGGAACGCCTTGGGGTCCACCCAGAAGATCTGGGAGAGGTGGCTCTGGAAAAGATGTCTGGGCTTCCTTTCTTATGCTGCTGCCTCCATATCCTGACTCTGGAATAAGTTGAAGATAATGGATGGATAGATACATTTACAATTGTACTTTATTATTATACCGTATGATAAAATAATTCAGTGTGATATAAAACACTTTATTTTTCACTAGATGCAATGTGATACAATTTAATACTTTATGAATGAATGAATAAATGCATGATTTTTATTGTCACCACGTATACTCATGTACAATGAGAGTAAAAGCAACTCCCATCACAGTGCAAACAAATAGACGAGGAAAAAAGTAAAAATAAATAACTAAAAGTATTCTAAGAACGGTAGCGTTATTGCAGTAGTTTTACTGCATTTCCTGTGATGCAGTAAGTCAGTAAGTTCTGATTGGACGAGCGATAGAAGGTCAGCAGCAGGTTGGAATCCAGGTTGTACTTCCTGAGAACTCTCTGGAAGTGAAGCTGCTGCTGAGCCTTCTTGATGACCACTGTGATGTTGTCTGTCCAGGAGAGGTCAACGGAGATAAGGACACCAAGAAACCAGAAGAGGTAAACCCCCTCCACAAAAACACTGCCTGTGGGGGTGTGGGGTGGGAGTCAGTTGTCAGTGCTGTACATCCCGAAGTCAAAACAACAACATGACGTCAAGGAATATGACATATATATGACATACTGTTTAATTTATTTATTTTTTTATTATGAACATGATTTGTGATTTTTTAAAAATAGAAAATTCAATTCAATTCAGTTTATTTACAGTATATAGCACCAATTCCCAACAGAAGTCATCTCAGGGCACTTAACAGAAACATTCATATACTGTATAAAAATAATAATTTAACACTATTTATCTGAGGAGCAGACTGCTTTGAGTTTAACTCCATCACAGAACTCTCATCTTGAGCATGAAGGCGACAGTGGAAAGGAAAAACTCCTTCATGAGGAAGAAACCTTTAGCAGAACCAGGCTCAGGACAAGCGGCCATCTGCTTCGACCGTCTGGGTTTGGTAGGAACAGATACACAATGGCAGGACAAGAATCACATGTTAATATAGAAATAGTATCAAATGAGAACTATTCAATTTTAGCAAATCATTTAAGGAAATGAGGTAAATTTGTCCTCCATTAGTCTAAGCCTATAGCAGCATAACAAGCCAACTCTACTATAGGATTTATCAAAAAGAAAAGTCTTAAGCCCAGTCTTAAAACTGGACAATGTGTCAGCCTTACAGAAAGAAACTGGAAGTTGGTTCCACTAGAGAGGAGCCTGATAACTGAAAGATCTTCCTCCCATTCTTCTTCTGGAAACTCTAGGAACCACATGTAAGCCTGCAGTCTGAGAGCGAAATCCAGGGCACAAATAAGGAAGGAAAACATTTTCTGCATCACACTTTATAATAAATTACATTAATACGGCGTTTCAACTTCTTCTTTCAGCTTTTCCCTCTTCAGGGGTCGCCACAGCGAGTCATCCTCCTCCATCTCACTCTGTCCTCTGCATCCACTGTCCTCACTCCAACTACCTCCATGTCCTCTCTAACTGCATCCATATATCTCCTCTTTGTCTTGTTCCTGGCAGCTGCATTTCTAACATCCTTCTACCAGTATACCCACTGTCCCTCCTCTGGTCATGTCCAAACCATCTCAGTCTGGCCTCTCTAACTTTATCTCCCAGTTGTTCAACTTGTGCTGTAAGGAGAACCTCAACATCTTCATTTCTGCCACTTCCAGTGCTCCCAACTAAATTTTATATTTAAACTGGTTTTGATGACTGCTGCAGAACTGAAAGCAAAACAAAATGAGTAAAAAAAAAAAAAATAATGCTACATGACCCATTGCTGAATTAGGTTTAAAAACAAGTTTTCTACTATATTTTTGTAGTTTCACTTCAGCAATGTCTCCTACTGATTTATGTGTTAATAAAGTGAGTCTTTCTAAAGGGAAGGGTGTTCCTGAGGTCAGGGGGGACAAAACGAAGGGAATAAAAGAGGGGAAGTTAAAAATCCTTCACCTCTTCCAGCTCAAATACAAGCCTCCTTGAGCAAACACAGAAACCTCAAGTGATTCTGGATATGTGTAAGTCATTCCATCCTTGTTTGCAAAGTTTCAATAATTGTGGGGCCCTGAAACTTTCAGGGTTAGAATCATGCTTAATTGCATTTGTGTGTCAAAGTGTTTAACTTCGCCAGCCATTTAACACCAATTACTTATCAGCTGACATATGTATTCACCGATGGTTGTGCACTTCAGTGCTCACGTGCACACTGACAGGAAAAGGACGCCTCACTACACACCGCGAATGACATCAATCAGCTGACCCGTGCAGCTAACTAACACATGGACCTCTGTGTTTTCTCTGCAACTTTATGACTCGAAACACCCCTCGAAGTGTAGACCGAGTGGGAACACGGCTCCAACGGTGAGGCATCGTGTAGATGTAGTGACCTCTGCTGCACAAAGCAGCGTCGTGAGGCAAATATGACATGAGGAGAGTACAAGGAACAAAAAGAACTATGAAGTGAAATGGTGTGAGTGAATTCGAGGCCTCAGACAAGACTGAGCAAGAAAGCACAGGAAACTGTAGACAAACACTTTTTGTCTCAGCATATTGCAGGTGTCACTCTCTTCTTGAATGAAAGCTTTCAGAATTAGGAAGTGTCAATCTGATTTATGCTTGTTAAATCGCTGTTCTCGTTTTTAGCAACACAGCTCAGCTCCAGTTGTTGAATTTGTCCGTTTATTTCACATTGCTGTTGTTTTGTTTCATTTATGTATTGTTGCAATGCTAAACTGTATCTTTCTGAAGCTGTTTATGCTGTAAGGGTGTGTTTGAATATGACTGTTCTGTGTTTGTCCAAGTCGTATTCCCAGCTTGAACAGTTTGTAGGTACAGGCTTGTTTTTAGCTGCAAGGCTCAACAGATTTGATTTGATTCACTCTCGCTTTCCAGATATTTCAAGCTCCAAGGTGCATACTGCATTGTAGATAACCATTGCACAATTTTCTGTTCTTTGTTCTCCAACTCCAAATATTTCAAACGTTAGTTCTTGTTGGATTTAGACATTGTTAGGTGTGCTTGTACCGTACTCAGGAAGAACGTTGCTTAAAGAGAGTCTTGCCTTTTGTTTATTATCATCTATCGCTGAAGAAAAAGGCAGAGCAGTAAGGTTTTGCCCATTCTTGTGCATTATGCTTGTACTGTTAGCAAAATATCTCATGCATCACTGAAAAGATTTAAATTGAGCTTTCAAATAGTAAAAATTGGCTGTTCATCTGCAACTGATTGTTTCAAGATGGCCACCACAGCCAAGTGGTTTTAGCTTACACAAAAATGGCTATATTTACAGACACTGAGCAAAACTCTAGTGTAGTAGCTGAGAGTCATCCCCAAAACATACTCCAAGCACTTACAGATCATGTGCAAGATATTGTTTTTGTTGTTGTTGTTGTGCTTATTTGTCATATGCAGGTTAACACAAGGTCAACAGTACAATGAAATAGAACTGATTTGACGCGCTACAAAATCAAAGAACAAACAAATAAGAAATAATTAAAAGCATGCAATGAGGGTGCAAAAATAAAGTACCAAAAAGTGAAAAAATAATTACAATGTTTACAACGTCCTAAAGAGAGATAGTAAACAACAATGAGGAAGAATATAACGGTGCAGCAGGATGAATTTGAATGAACAAGTATTTCAAGGTAGTAATATAAGCTAAAATG
>NC_056512.1:26705192-26716958 GCF_014905685.2 Nematolebias whitei | reverse complement strand
ACACACATACATACATACATACATACATACATACATACACACACACACAGAGATATTGAAAGTGCACAACTTGGCAAATATTTCAAATTCCATTAATTTTTTGAATTACATTTATTTACTACTTATAAAAGAAAACTTCAAATTATTATAAATCCAAATATTTTTAGATGCTTCTTGTACAAGTATGTAAGTATTTTGTATGTCTAGTGAAGAGAATCATTTTTACATTGCACTCCAGAGAATAAAAATGTGTCAATTCAGCCAAAACATGGTTTAGTTTCTGTTGTTCTCACTCTGAGGAGTTGTTGTTACACCTTTTTACCAGAGGAACATGTTGGATGGTCCAAATGAGGTGAAAATGACTCCCTCTGTGCTTCAGAGTGTGAATGTCTCTAATTATTTTAATCTGAATCTCAGAATAACTGAAAGGAATATGAAGATAAGTTATTTTCAGGAAAATGAGAAAGATTAATTAAAGAAAGTTATAGAAGGAAAATGGTTAGGGGTTGAAAATGACCTCTTTAGGGCTTTTAGTGTTTGGGGGGAAAAAAAAAAAAAAACTTTCCGTTGAGGTAATTAACAAAAAAAGGAAAGAAACTGCACAGCTTTAACTTGTTTTATGTTGTCTGAATAGTTGAACTATTTAGTTTTATTTTTAACTTTGTTAAATACAGAGCAAGTCTGAATTGTTTTTGTGTGGATAAAGAACCTAAAAAAAAATTATTATGTTAGGATATAAAAGACACATTGCAATCAGTTTGTCAGAGCGATTGTACATTACACTAAAAGAAACACAAGTTTTACTTTATAGTTAACAAAACTGGAAAAATCTTAAGGGTCTTTTGTTGGTTTTCTTTTTGAAGGTCAAGATCTTTCAACTTCCCGTCAGAATCTGTCTCGGTGCTAGCATTAAAAAAGCATTTTAATGGAATCACTCTACAAAATAAATCAGAAAGGTCCGGATGAGAAAGAGGAGCCATCTAAAAATAGATTTCACTTTACAGATCAACAGTTCAAATAATCTTATTTACAAAAAAAACTTCTGAAAGATGCTCTCCCTTAGCCGTGGTTTGGAAGAAAAACTAATGACGTCACCCTCTGGTGAGAGGAAAAACAGTGCCTATAATCAAGTGCCGCCAGAAAAACACTCTCGTACATATCTGTGATAAAGCCCGAGCTAAAGGAACTGTCAATCAAATGAGATGAACATCACCATGAACTGGGAGGCTGCCCTCGAGGAAAAACATTCCCTGTTCACAAAAACAGCTTCAGGCTTGAATAAAGTTTACAGACAATCACATAAAGTTAATCTTGTGCAGGAAGTTTGATGTTAAGAAGCAACAGAAGCTAAGTTATAACATCCAGAGCTGGAGTAAAAGGCGATACAGGCTCAGGAATACAACTCCAGCTGTCGAGCACGGTGACGGCAGCATGATGATGTGGGGCTGTTTTGTTGCAAAGGTAACAAAGAGATTGTGCAGAGTGAATGAAATGATCCACTGGTTTATAACCAGTTCTGCCAATGATACTGGCAAATGTTTGAACTGCTTTGACTATGGCTGCCTCAGAGGAGTCAACGGGGTGACGGGGTGGGGGTGGTGCAGGCCACAGAAACCGTCTCATCACCAGCAAACTGGTTGGCCCACTTGTTAGTGCGCTGCTCAGTTTGTTGTGGCTCCTCAGACTGATGAAGTACTTTGGATGAATGACGAAATGTTTCAACAACAACAACGAAAAAGAAACCGTCCAGATGACCTGAATGAACTTTGTTGGATACTGACAAATGGGCACACCCACAAAAATGACCAAAATCATAATCTTACAAAATAAAATTTACTTTGAAAAGAAAATTAAAAATAAACTGCCAATAGCTTGGCGACGGCTACAAAAAAACATCTAGACAAACTGCAGCAAGCTCAATAAACAAACTTTTTCCAACACATCAACGCCCCGCTGGGCCGGGAACCGAACCCCGCAAGCCTCTCAACCACCGATCCACAGCAGCCCTCCTTGCCAAACATGGCTGCACGCAGAACAAACTGTACACATCCATGCATCATCTCTTTGTCATTTTCGCAGAGCGTAAACCCAGCTCTGCAGTCAGCTCGTGGCGGGCCCACGCACGTCTTAGTGTGTGGCTGATCGCTTTGGTGCAGAAATCTGGAGTCATGCTGGCGCTAAATATAGACAGAGGTTTTATGTAAGCGGAGGTGAATCATTCCGTTCCACACGTTTCAGCACATTTACTCGCTCGCACTGAACAGGTGACACGGCACAGGTAAAGATGGGAAGAAAAAAATTAACGGATGTGTTAAAAGACGTTTATAAATCTACACAAAATGGATCTGGAGAAGTGACAGTGCAACGTACGTTTGCTGTCGGTTGACTGAAATGACATTTGCATAATTTTCTGTTTGTTTGTTTGAGGGCTTGTGTTTGCTTTTGATGTGCTGAGGCTTAGCAGGAGGGTTTAATACGTTTTCAAGGCAGGAAATGAGCGATCTTATTGGCTCGTTCTTGGTTTATACCATGTAGCCATTTTGGTTGAACCTTGACATTTGTGTATCATTTTTATTTAATTCAGCACCACACGGCGTCATGCTCCAGTTATGTTGCGAAAGACTCTCAGCTACCACCACACTGAATGTTAGCTCCACGTATGTGAAATTGCCAGAGTTGTAGCCACATTTATGTCGACTTAGAACTGTGGTGGCCAACTTGAACAGAGTTAACTCTAAAAGTTAAGTCAGTTGTAGATTTAAATCCAATTGTTACTTTCTGACAGTTTCACTGAAATCCATGTAGTAGTTCATGAGATATTTTACTAACAGACAAGCAGTGACTGTAACAGTTGTTGCAAAAGTTTAAAACAAATCTCTTGCTCAATGAGTAGCGCTCGGAGTATGTATTTTGAATCACTCTGAGCTACAGTAAAAACACTTTTTTTGTACATTATCTGCAAAACTGACTGACTTACAGCCATTGTTGTGTTTTCAGTGTTCAGTTGTCTGTGGGGGCCATCTTGGATTGACGTAACTCGAGAAGTTTAGAGGTCCATCCAATGAATACTTTCTGCATGTTTCATCCAATGCTTCATGATATTTTGGTAACAGACACAAACACACACAAAATACACGAGCTAAACGCTATCGCTTGCTTTTGCCTTGTGGCGTTGTGTGATAAGTATAAGGGATACTACAGTGAACCCTTCAGAATTATTATCTACATTTCTGCATAAATGTGACCTAAAAACATCAGATTTTCATACAAGTCCGAAAAGTAGATAAAGAGAACCCACTTAAATAAATGAGACAAAATACTATACTTGGTCTCCTGATGCATGCTCAATAACCCAGGTAGAAAAATCTAAAAAAGTTAAATCTGGTCCTCTGGACATTCAAAAAAAAAAAAAAAAAAAAAAGCAAAACAACAAAAAATGTAGAAACGTTTCGTCTCTCGTCCGAGAGACTTCTTCAGTCTGAGGTGCTGTTTTCAGCTCAGTCTCTTAAATAGCACCTTCTCAGAGTGGATCAACCAGTTTTGCTGCTGACAACCAAAACCAGCTGATCACATGCTCAAGAAGGACCATCAGCCTAACAATGGATCATTAGCACACTGATGGCTGTTTACTGTTCACAGAGGGCTGAGTGATACTAGCAATCACAGCATTGTAAGAGGGGGACAGTTGAACACGTAGGCCTCCACCCCTGTTTAATAATGGACGATTTCTTTTCACAAAGATGGCCTCCTTTACTCCTCTCTCAAACCATTGTTCCTCTCTGTCCAGGATGTGAACATCTTCATCCCTGAAAGAGTGACCGCTGGCCTGGAGATGAGTGTAGACCGCAGAGTCCTGGCCTGATGATGACTATACTATACTTGGTCATTTATTTATTGATGAAAATTATACAATTACATATTTGAGAGTGGTAAAAGTATGTGAACCTTTGCTTTCTGGTGTGAACACATGATCTTTAGCAAACTGCAGATGAGCAGCCATGTTCTTTTTGGAGAGTAGTGTCTTCCTCCTTCAACCCTGCCATGACTCCATCATTGTTCAGTGTTGTCCTGATAGTGGACTCATGAACATCATTATTAGTCAATGTGAGAGAGATCTTCAGTTACTGAGAAGTTACCCTGGGGTCCTTTGTGGCCTCTTCTTGCTCTTGGAGTGATCTTTGTTGGTCCTCCACTCCAGGGGAGGGGAACAATGGTCTTGAATTTCCTCCATTTGTACACAATCTGTCTGACTGTGGACTGGTGGAGTCCAAACTCTTTACAGATGTTTTGTAACCTTTTCCAGCCTGATGAGCATCAACTCTTTTTCTGAGCTCCTCAGTAATCTCCTTTGTTCGTGGCATGATCCACTTCCACAAACATGTTGTGAAGAGCAGACTTTGATAGATCCCTGTTCTTTAGAACAGGATGCCCACTCAAGTTCACGTTGGTTTTATTGTCATTCGCATCACATGTGGTACATGAGGTGGAACATCCAACAATAGCAAAAATATAAATTGTAAAAAGAAACAGTAAACAAGGATCTAAGATATGAACTAAGATATACGCTAAACACTAATAGTGCAAAACAATACAGCGTAACAGCAGCACGAACATGAGTCTGTGTGAGTAAAAGAGTACAAATGAATACAGCAGCATGAAATAATCAGCAGCATGAGATCAGCAGCATGGATAATCAGCAGCGCATATCACCAATCAAAGTGGCATTACAGTGATAGCATGCATAATCTAGTGATGTTTTAGGTCATATTTATGCAGAAATATAGAAACTTCTACAGGGTTCACAAACTCTCAAGCACCACTGTCTTAGTGTGTGTTGACAAAAAAGGAAGGACAAGTAGAAATCACTGAGCAAAGTTTAAATGACTTAAGTGAACGCAGAGAAAACAAGACCTTCATAATTGATCTGTCTGACACCAAGTAACAGAGATGAGGTGTTAAAATGAGTTCTTTCCATTTAATAATGAGTGTGTGTGTGTGTGTGGGGGGGGGGGGGGGGGCAAGAGGAGAGAGATAGGAGAAACTAAATATGTAAGAGAAGGAAGAAAGAGAGAACTGAAGTTAAAAACGAGGTAAACAGAAAATAATTTGCACTGATGTCAAATAAATCTCTTCCTGTGAGAAGTCCTTTAACACTGACAGGTGGCTTCAGAACAGTCAGCTCCTCATGCGAAAACACGCCAAGGCAGCACGTCCCGTCACTTTTTGACTCCTAAATGAGACGAAAGCCAACGGCGTCACATCAGCCGTTGTCTTTGGGGATCAGAGGATCTCTCCTCACACACAAAGTTTGTTCTTTACTTCATGCTGTCTGTCCACGTCTGTTTGGCTCAGCCTCAGACATTTCCCTCCATTACATCATATCAGGTCATTCTTACCCTCAAGAGTCACGGACCGGGCAGAACAATAGTGTCTGCTTTGATTTTGTCTTGGCCTAATCTCTTCCACTTTATGTAGGACACGTGTAATAATCCAGCTAATGAGCAGAAACACGCCAACACCACAGCTTCGTTGTCCTCTTCAGTTTAAACAGCAATGCTTCTTCTGTTCTCATAAACTTGTTCTCTCAACTGCATCGACTCGGTGAAATTTAAAAAAACTTTGAAAAAGTTTTGTAAGACTGCATGTATCCCTTTAAGTAATAAGACTTCTAAAATCTAAATATTACATTCTAATTATTGTCCCTGTGCGTCGGAGGTTCGAACAATTCCACTAAATACAAACATGAGCTAATGCTAACTACTCCCAACACATTATTATAAAATAATGGTACAATATATTAATACACTGGAGGTGTTGTTTATAATTATTAAGACATGGTAGCTTTAAATTCCAGATTATGTGTTAAAAAAAGTCTTGTTTAATATGCAAACAATGTGACAGAACAATAAATAAATTATATTTTGAGAGTTAAAAATTACTTTAGGAGCATTGATCCACTAATTGTTAGCATTTAAGACAATATGAGATTTAAATTGTAGCTTTAAATGTGCTTGATACCAGATAGTTATTTGAATTCATTTGAGAGAGCGGAAAATTACCAAAGAATTGAAAAAAATAAAATAAAACGAAATCCATGGAAAGACAAGCTGGAGAAATCTGGATATCTTCCATGAAACTTTGAACCACTTTCCATGAAATTGATTTGTTTTTTTTTTTAATTTATGTGAATCACAGAAATGTAAATACATTTTTTTTTAAATTACTGGCAACTTCAGCAAACTATATTATAGCCAAACAAAAAAATATAAACCTTTTGTTTTGTCTTAGGCAGATAAAATGTTTATCTTAAAGTTTATGAACATAAATGACCTCATTTGCATGGAATGACATCACTGATAACATTTCTGCATCACAACCACAAAATCTTTAGAGTTATGGTTTTTGAAACATGTTCTCTTTAATTCATTCATTTATGCTGATCTGCTCTTGTTCTCAGTTTATGAATTTAATAAATGTTGTTCATACTATCAACTTAAAGCTTATCCCTTGAGCACATTTTACATTTTAATAAGCTGAAAATTATGCAAAACACTGACTTTAGATCTGTAAATTTACATTTTAAACATATCCATGCATGCATGTTAAAAAATAGTCAACGTCTCATTAAAAACTGTCAACTTGATCAGACTTGTGTTTCCTTTGAGACAATCCTGACATCTAGTGGAGAAGTTAACTGGTTACAGTATTATTATTATTATTTTTTTTTTTATTTATTTTTTTTTTTTTTTTAGATGATGGATGGATCATACTTTTAAATACAGAAGGGAAAAAAAAGGAACAGAAAAATTAAATAAAAATAAACTCAGAGCAAAATATAAAAACTTGGTTCCTGAAGTTCTCACGACACGGTTTTCCTGTACGAGCTCCACTGAATGAAAGGAGTAATCTAATGTTTCATTTAGCTTGAAATTAGTCCAGAACAGACTAAATTTATACAAGAAACTACATTTTCTTGGCTGAAAAAGCCCGACAATATCAATAAACTGACTGGAAAAGAAAAATTTGATACTTTTAGATTTGGCCAATAAGAGCATTTAGTACAGCTTTGAACTCAGCTCAAGTAACGTTATGGATATACTGTAGTACAATACCAGTTACCATAACAATAGTTATGGATTTTACCCATTTCAAAATAATAAAGTCAGCATTTTTTACATTTTTGATTTCTCATTGAGAATGTGGAGACTTTGTGTTAAAAGCACTAAACAAGTGATTAAAACGACAAAGCAGCACATTCATGAACTTGCTTGATCAGAAAGCTTAAATGTAGCTTTTCATATTTATTTTACATCTTCTCTACTTCTAGATGGCTATTCTTCAGTCCAGCTGATCGTGTAATATTGAACTTCTGTGTTAGATTATGTGATTATCAAAATGTCTCACTTTCATTGAACCTCTCGAGGTTTTGTCATTACGATGGTTTAGTCACACAAACTTTTGTCCTTTAATTGCATGGTGCCTAAACCAGAAGAAATTTTAAGAAAGGAGTAAAAGGTTTCTGTAAAATCGAGTGCCAACTTAAATCTCATTTGATGTCAATAATAAATTGATAGAAATTAGATTTTAAAAAATGGTGCAGAGGCATTAAAATAAATTGCTTGTTTGCTGCTAATGCTTGGAAAGAGACATTTTCTCCACCCCACAAATAATTTCAAAACATAAAGTGGTGGACACCAGCAAGGAGGCCATGGAAAAAGGACTTTTGGTCCTTCTCAGGGAAGTTCTAGCAAACTATCCATGACTGAAAAGGAAAGCGGACCCATCCAGGCTGTGCTTGGGTCACCAAAACACTTTCAGTCACCTCCAAGTTGTAGGTCCAAACTGGACTGTCAGCACCAAAGTTACGACCAGCATCATCACCAAAACAATAAAAATCACCATTATCACTCCATCCATCCATTATCTTTACCCGTTTATTCCATTTTGGGTCACGGGGGTCGCCGGTGCCCATGTCCAGCAGTCACTGTGCGAGGGGCGGGGTACACCCTGGACGGGTCGCAAGTCCATCACAGGGACACATAGAGACAAACGAGACAAACAAACATTCACTCTCACTCACACCTAGGGACAATTTAAAGTTACCAATTAGCCTAACATGCATGTTTTTGGTGTGTGGGAGGAAACCGGAGCACACGGAGAAATTATCACTCCATATGTTGAAAAATTATGTACAAAGTAGTTGTAGCCATTTTTGTATAAACCTTGAAAATATTAATACACACTGATGTAATATTGTGAGACATCATGCTTAGAGCAGTATGACTCCCAGATACAAAGATTTAGTGAAATTTTATATAAATGACTGACTTACATTTTAGCCATAGCCATCTTCAATTGGATGACTCCAAAAGGTTTCAATAAAATCTTGCTAGTGGTTCATGAGATATTTTGCTAACGGGGTTCATGCCACTAGCTACTGCACCAAAATTTTAAGCAAACATCTTACCTGCGTCTTTTTTGTGAACCAAACAAAGACCCTAATGACCCTCCACTGCGCAGGGAGTGAGTGTAATCTGCACGTGAATGAAAAGCTTGGAACTTCACACTTATTATGAAAGCTCCTTGGATTGGAAATTAAAATATCTTAAGCTATCGAAGAGAAGTTTGTTGGGCTTTTTTTTACTTTGGAAGTTGTTGGAAGCAAAGCACAGAAGTATATATACCGTATGCCGTGTCAGCAAGATTTATCAGCATGTCTCTTGAGAGCAGTGAAGCTGTTAACAGTTCAGTGATGTTGCTACACAGGCAGCTCTGTGACAGACATTGTGCAGACTGCAGCTGAAAGTCTGAAAATTCAATATGAAATTAATTAGTAAGCTGATTATTCAGTTAAGATTTCAGGAGGAAGCCAACACTGGTTTAAAATTAAGCAATCACAGAAATTATTTAGTTTCACAAATTATGCAAGACTCCATAAAGACAACACCCAAATAGACACCAATGAGCAAAACATCTCATTTCTTTGCGTCTATCAACGTCTATATCCTGACAGTCAATTTAACAACAAGAGACTTTAAATGATTTTACTGAGGGATACCTACTCTTTAATATTTTTCCATATCCCATTAAAATTAAGTACATTTGGTTACAAATTTTGAAAGACACAAAAAAAAAAAAAAATCAGTTTAGAAAACCTTGGACTGGATGTCTGAATGAAACAGTTTAGAAACCAGAAGTTCTTCTGAGGATTAGTTTACTTTTATACTTATTGACATGAGCGTCCTCATTGATGAGGAAGGAATACGTTTCTATTTCCAGGTTGTTGGCAAAATCCTTGACAAAATCACAAATATTCACCTTAAACTGCTTAAAGTGATAAACATGTAAACAATATTTTGTTAAAATGTTGCTCATTACTGACAATTTGCATGAAATCTTCTTCAAGTACTTTAAGACTTTCTCACTTCAAATAACTTATTGCACATAAAATTTAATTTGTTAAACTACAGCCACAGTGTGTGGAAATGTTAAGCACATCCTTTCTCCATCCAGTCAGGTTCTTTCAATCATCTGCACAGATTAACTGATCATCAACAAGATAAACATTTTTAAAGACTTTCTTTTTGTATTCAGTTGTGTGTTAAAACATGCGGTTAATCTTTGTTATTCTGAGGGCTATGTTAACTGCAGAGTACATTATTCTTCAGTGGTAAATGTTGAGTTTCTTGTGTTTAATCCATGTGCAGGCAGGACTCAGAGAATTCGGGATTTAAAGTACAAAGTAGAATAAATATATTTAATACAGAAAATGCAAAAGCTGACGTGCAGCAAACTTACATGAACTCAGGGGAGACAGAGTGGGAGGCAGAAACAGGACCATACAGGATAATCCACAGACAACGAAGAGCACACAGAATGCTAATGACAGACAATGACAAACACCTGGGGAAGGTCAACAGGTGGTGGAGGCAGGAGCTCATTACACGAGGGAGACGCACTGAGAAGAGCAGGACAGAAGACACAGAAATACACAAATCCTCACAGTAAAGGGTTAATCAAATGCTTAAGATACAAAAAAAAACGCACATATGGAACTAAACAGAACTGGAACAAAAGTTCATGCAAGAATACAGATAAAATCGTATATGACCTGTTAAACAATAGCCCTTTCCTTTATCCCTAAAATCTGATATTAGAAATCAAGAATTATAGTGCCTGATCAAGAAAGCTCATCAGAGACTGTACTTCCTCAGGCGGCTGAGGGGACCTGGTCTGGGAAGCTCAGTCCTCACCTCCTTCTACAGGTGTGCAGTGGAGAACATCCTGTGCTCGAGCATAAATGTGTGGCATGGAGGCTGCACAGCTGCAGAAAGAAAAGCTTTGCAGAGAGTGGTGAAGGCTGCACAGAAGTCTGTTGGAGTCAGCCTCCCCACCATCACAGACATCTACACCTCCAGATGCAGGAAGAGAGCCACCTGCATCATGAAGGACCCCACTCACCCAGCACACACACTTTTTGCCCTGCTCCTGTCAGGCAGGAGGTTGAGGAGCATTAAGTGTAGAACCACTAGACTGAGGAACAGCTTCTACCTTGAAGCTGTTAAGACTCCATCCATCCATCCATTATCTTAACCCGTTTATTCCATTTTGGGTCACGGGGGTCGCTGGTGCCCATGTCCAGCAATCACTGTGCGAGGGGCGGGGTACACCCTGGACGGGTCGCTGTTAAGACTCATGAATCCTTAATCGGATTTCTCATTGTGGAAAAAAAAAATCACTTTAATGCAACTTTGATTGTTGATATGTGCTGCTGATCTCATGCTGTTGATCTCATGCTGCTGATTATTACATGCAGTTGTATTCACTATTAGTGACCTTTTAGCGTGCCGTTTGGCATTTTGGCACCACATGTGACGCGAATGACAATAAAGAACCTTGACTTGACTTTAACAAACTATTCATCAAAGGCATTCTGGGTATAAAAAAAAAGCACAACAACTGTTAGTTATGTCCCAAATATACTTCAGCTCATCCTTTGACTCTGGAGTCCATCTTTTTAGTCATTGTCCCACTGGTTTGACCAACTTGAGCTGCTGTCAGTATTTCAGCACCATTTTTATGACAGTTATCAGCTTCTTAGGGGGTGGAAGGGGTGACATGGTTGGTCTTCCATATTTGAAGTAGAAGCGATTCAGTGTTTTTTCTTTCACGAATGGCACAGTTCCCCAGCTGGTTACATTCAGGTAATTCCTGTGTTAGGCAGCAGTTGTTGAAATATTATTACATGGTGCATTCACCTCACCCTGAAATGAAAAGTTAAATGTTTTTTTGATTTATTATCTTGTTTCATGAGCAACAGCAAATTAATTTTACAAGGCTAGTATTTTACTTGATGCAAGTAGACTAAAGTATTAATTAAAAAATTAAAAATGTTAACACGATCATGTCTAGAACATTATGTTCCTTGTTTTTTTTTGTTTGTTTTCACAGGCCGGCCTGTGGTCGCTGTCAGGTAGATGGTGCATGCGGTCGGCCCGACAGAGATTCTGTCGAGCTATCTGTGTGTGCCTGTTAGTTGCTCAGCTTGGGTTTTTGGTGTCCCCCCTCTCTTGGATCAATTTGGGCCCCACGTTTGGTGTGGGGCCCACTCCCCCCGGTCGTGCCCCCCTTTGGCGGGGGGCCCCCTTGCCGCCGGTGCATTGGTGGCTCTCGGCGTCTGGGCTGGGTGGTGGGGTGTACGTCGGTCCGCCCTGGTTGCTGCCTGGCGGGGCCTGGGTGCCCTGGCTCTGTCGGGGCTCTGCTGGG
>NC_056512.1:26702001-26705092 GCF_014905685.2 Nematolebias whitei | reverse complement strand
ATATATATATATATATATATATATATATATATATATATTAGTCTCCTAGTATAAATATCTCTGGTGACATACTGATAACGGTAATAAAAAATGCTGAGTTATTTGAGGTATGAGATCACTTGTCACGTTGCATTTGTTGTGTGACATGCTGCTCAGTCTGAGACCCTTCCCTGTATTCATGTGTCAGACTTCAGGGAAAGAGACTAGACTCTTCATCTTCATCACATCTTCTCAGCTCTACCTTACTGGATACTGCACTCCTGCAGAGTATGCAAGTATACATTTGACAGTAAAGGCTTACGTGTTTTATTTACTTCAGTTTTATTTTACTGCAGTTTCTATAAGTCCTCAAAAGTTTCTAGCCCAGCAGGGAAATAGCTACATTTTGAACTATTTTATGTTTATATGAACATTTCACTACAAAAATGTTGCAAATTTGTCCTCCAGTTGTCACATTTTGACACTGAACTGAAATTGCGAAACATTTCGGCTTCTTTTGGTTTTTAACTCAGTCCAGCATTTATGACATTTTAGGTAAGTGTATTTTTCAACATAGCTCCAACGTCAAACCCACAGGCGCAGCTTGCTGATCGGTCCTTTAAAATACATTGGTTTAAAAAGGCAGGTTAGTTCTGATCTTTTAAAATGAAATGGTTATGAACATATGATATCTTAGCTTTTAGTTCTTTAAATTGGCCTGAGGTAAAAAAAAACAACAAAAAAAAAAAACAAGTTTAATTCTGATCAGACTGACAAACTAACCTCTATCACTTTCTACAACAGGTAAGATATTGCTTGTTCACTACATTGCATCCAACCCCACTTCAAAAGATATGAGCTGTTGCTTTAAGAAAATATATTTAGGGAGGGGGGAAAAAAAAAATCAAAGAATGTGTGAAATTATAATTTTCTGTATGGAAATGTGTGGATAGTTTCAGAAAGGTACATTTGGTGTAAATGGAACTGTCAGCGTTTCTGACCAAAACAAAACAGGTACCATTTCACAACAATAGCCCCTTCATAAAGTCTTTATTAAGACTATGAAATAGGTTAATTATGAGTTTATAAATACTTTATAATGCATTATTCACATGGACCCCTATGAAGCAGAAAACTTGAAGTGTCTCTTATACGCCCCTCCTCCATTGCAGCTCTCTTCCTTGTTGACAAGGACTTGTTGACTTTTGACCATCTAATCACAAGCAGAACTGGTTTGTTCCACTTTGGAGTAAGCTGTTGGGGGAAGAATCAGTTTTGTTGTGTGTTTCCTTAACTGATGAAGCCTTCCGGATCGAAGGCGAAATGTTTCAGCACAAAAAAAGAAACTGTCCAGAAGACCTGACTGAAAAATGTTGGATTTTATACCTGGATTATTGAGCATGGACTTTACTGTTAGAAACACACACATCTTCCTGTAATCACTTCCTGCAAACTTTAAATCAGTGGGAATCAGGTGAGGTTCACCATTAAACATGAGGTTGTGTTTCCCCCAAATGCATGAAATCATCTGAAATTTTAACAAATTCGTGTTTTATTTTCTTTATTATACATTTTCAATGAATACTGGCTTCAACAAAGACAACTGCACATGAACCCACACTTTAATTTTGAAGGAGAGAAGACAGTTGTGAGCAGCTCTTACCATGAAAATAAAAAAAAAGTAAAATAACTGGTTGATAATCACGTGCAAATTGTAAATAAAGTGCAACATTTTAACAATGCCCCGCCCCCTTATTCCTCTTTTTCCTCCAGCAACTCAAATCACTGCTAAATTCAAACCTTCAGGGTTTACAGTGATTTTTTTTTCTGCTCTGAACTTCCCCAACCACATTGGAGCAGAAAAATCTTCTTCAGCTTCAGTGGGAACGATTGCGTCACAAGTGTGGAGGTCAAGTAAAGGTCAGTCCTTCAAAGAACTGTTGACTCTAAATGTTTTCCTTCAGAAAACACTGGGTCACATGGTTTCCAGTCTGTGCCACCTTTAAACGTTTATCACGTCATATTAGGAGTTAAGTATTAATTTGGTTGAGAGCAGATATAAGCTGATATAAGGATGGAGAGATAAGGTAACGAGCTAAAAAGCCATCTGCAGATGTGATCAGAAGTCTTTGTAACAGCTTGGCCTTTCTACACACAATGCAGTTTTTGGCTTAAATATAAAATCAAATGTGAACATTTTAATACATTTGTATTTTTTTGGAAAAAGTGGAAAATAATGGATGGATGGATGAATGGATTTTTGTGGTCTTTTAAAGTTCCAGACGTGCAATTGTTAAAAATAAAACACTTTTGTTCAATTTAAACTTTCTAAACGGCTCTTTTATATGCACATACATAAAAAGGCTTTGCTGTCTTTATACTTAGAATTTGTAACCAAATGTTATACTTACTTGTAATGGTAAAAAGCATTTTTTAAATTGTAAAAAAACAATTTTATTATCCTTCAATAAATGAATTTAAACATATTTAAGGTCCATGATCTATTAGATTTACTTTCTTGAAGTGGAAACTGATGCAAACAAACGTGTTAAGATTTAAATTGTGTCCTTTGGATCCCTTTTCTGGAAGACTGCAATAATAATTTGTGAAACCAAAGAATTTCTATGGTTGTTTTTATTTTTCAGATGGGTATTGACTTTCTCGTGAAATATTTACTCAGTAATCATCGTCTTAATTAAATCCACATTGAGTTCCCAATATTTTAATGGCAAGATATTTATGATATGATGATGCGACACTTGGGGAAAATCCATCTATCAGCCAGTCTGCCTGATGTCTCAATCACCATGAGCAGCACACAGCAGCACTAATTAACTGTTAACAGCCTCTCTCCAGAGAACTGAGTTGCTAAATCTTGTTTATTCTTATATTGTACTTTTTTTTTCCTGTGAACTTGTAGGTTTTAATATTTGAGGTTTATTTTTCATAGTAAAATTCTCCAACATTAAAGAGCAAAATTTACTTTTTCTTTTTACACAAGACTCATATCTTTATTGTCAATGCAGCCTTATTGTTTAAAACAAGTTGCAACTAGTGAAAAATGTTTAATAAAAATACAGAAAGTAATCACTGGTTAGACAATCAGCTGATT
>NC_056512.1:26693188-26701901 GCF_014905685.2 Nematolebias whitei | reverse complement strand
TCCACACAACTCAAGATGGCTGTAACAGCTCATCCGAACTATCAAACAAATAAAAAATGTCTTTTCTTTCACAAGACACCTCCTCTGGGAGTTGAACACCTTCTGGCCTCTTCGGTGAGATTTCTGCATGCACCGAGGTGGCAGTGGGGGTTAAAACCCCGGATGCAACTTTGTATTGAGAAACAAGGTCGCACCAGAGCCAAAAAGATCAAGATATGAAATAGTAAGCTGGTTGTGTGGCTCAACAACGGGATGAAGTAACGACTTGTCTGTGCAGCCACTTGGTCACAGGATTTAACAACAAACAGATTTGTCGCCAGGGGAAGCTCGATGATGTCGCACAGCAACTTTGTGTTTAGTATGAGAAAATAGTTAACCACAAAGGGGAATGAGTTAATTTTTCATGTTTTAAATACAAACAAGGGGAAGGTTTGATACGTAATTAATGCGTTGTGCTCCACATCAATACAGCTGAGTTCTGCTTCATGCCTCTTTTGGTCATGTGCACGCTCCATTTCTGAAACTCACATTTGTGTGGGACGTGGCTGACTCCATTAGATAAGGACAAACTGGTCTGTTTGACCATTTCACTAAACTTTTTTTTATGAAAGAGCCTTCAGACTCAAATTATACAAATAATGAGCTACAGTTCGGAGTGGTAGTAGCTGAGCATCATCCCCAACTCAACAGATCATGTGAGATCTTTGTTTGACACTATTAACTGAGTCAGTCCTGCTTGGAGTGCAAATCTACAACTGATTTATTTTTAATATAAATGCAATTAATGAGTAAACCAAGCATTCAATACACAAACATGGCTATAACACTCAGTTCTACAGACACTGAGCTAAAATCTGTTGTAGTGTCTGAGAATTATCCCCAATCAATATTATGAGCACTAAATTTTACATTATCATGTTACCTAAAACTTTGGCATTAACTGTTGGTATCAACGCTCTGTCTGTTAGCAAAATATATCATGAACCACTGGAAGATTTTTAACGAAACTGTTGGAGTCAACATAATTCCAGATGGCTACCATAACTAATCAACATTACTCAAAACAAAAATGGTCTAAGTCTGAGTTTATAACTTTATCATGTCTCAAATAAGATGGTCTTAGTCTACAACTTTGGCATGAAAGGTGGCAGATGATGCATTTCTTTAATGAATGCTAGGCCGTTCAGTTCCCCTAAACTCAACCAAATATCTAAAACAATGTAAAATATACGTTTTCATACGTCCACTGGGAAAAAAAAAAAAAGAAATTCAGCTAACAAAATACTTGCACATGGGCAAAAATGATAAAATCACTAATACAATTCTGACAGATAGACTCTTAAATCATCTCATCACAAGAAAATAGCAGAGTTGCACGTAAGTCGGATTAGTTTAAGACAGTTTATAGTTGAAGAGTGCAGTTGTTGCCATGTTTGAGTCACACTGCGTCAGCTGTGTCAGATGAAGAATGTGTGGCCTACGGCAGCCTGTGAGTCACAGTTTCCCTTTTAGCTCTTCTTCTTTCAGGAAGTTTTACTTTCTCAGAAATAACTCGAACGCTAGTAAATTACAAGCTGATATATGCAGTAAGTGGACATTAGGGCCTGCTGGCTGTTGTAAACAGTTGTCGCCCTGACAACAAATGCATTTCTATTTTTGTCTCTGACTCTGGGCAGTGCTCCCTCACAAAGACAACTTCAACTCAGCCAACTTTTAAAATTACAGCCGGCCATCAACAAGTGATCTGTCACTATTTAACATCACTTCACTGAGGTGTTTTTAACCACACATTCAAATGTTCATACTCTATAACTTCACTTTAAATCAGCTGGTTGGTGCTCAGACATGGTGCTCTTGTATTCGCTGAGGGGACTGTCCCTCACTCTGAAGGACCCGCCCACATTGCTCTGTATATAGACATCTGTCTGGGTGCAGACACAGAGGCGAGGTCCTGCAGCTCACACACTTTGTTTCAGCTCTACTTGACCACCTTCATCTGCAACAATTATGGCAGTAAGTATCATTTTCACAACGTTTGTGTTCTCGCACTGGGTCTGTCACCTTGTACTTGAGTGATACTGTTTTAGCTGGTGTTTAAATGTGGCAAAGACAGCTGGTGCTGGCTCAGTTTTTCGCATGCTGATGTAAATATACTTGCTGATCAAAGCATTAAACAATGCAAGTCATTGCACACAACCTTTGTTTCAGCATTTAAAAAATCCTGGTGTGGATGTTTTTACTTTTACCTTTTATGGTCAAAACATTCACTATAGTCTTCTCATGCAGACTAGTCGTATTTTATTCTTTCTGCAAAATAGAAATATACAAATATCTACTTCTTTCCTGCTGCATCTTGTCTCTTGTTCACTGTTAGATCTAAAATAGAAAAGCATTGTGATCCCTTTAGGTTCATACACTTAACAGATTATAATGAAGGCCTTTGTGTGCTTTAAAATGTGTGTTGGCCTCTGGGGTAAACAGATTTGGGCAAGATTTGCTAATTTAAATCACAAATATAAGAAGATAAGATGAACTAAAATTTAATAAACAGAAAAAAGTGTAATCAGCGATTAAGCTTTACAAGGGAATACTCATTGCACTGTACAAAATAAATCCAGGAACATTGCAGGCTTTTCATTAAGGTTCCTTATTACAGGTATTTTTCCACTACAAGTGCCATACTGAACATAAAGGGAAGGCGTGGATATTTGGCAAACACATTTGGTCACTATGTCTGTGATAAGTAGTGGAGGTCCGTGGGTGAGTGTCACCTCTGACCACAGCTCAGCCCCACCCAGTTCAGGCCTCAGTGATATCCCTCACAGATTGACTCTATAACACAGAAAGAATGTCAAACCATGTTACTCCACTTCCACCCAGTCTTTCATTTTGTTTATAAATTAGTCTTTCAAGCAATTTTTAACCTAAAATGGTCAAGACATTTGGACTTTATCAGCTCGCTTTTGCTTAAAAAAAAAAAAAAAGAAAAAAAAGTGGAGCAAAATCATCTCAAACTTGGCAGATGACCATTCCACTTCAGTTTGTGAGCATTACTAGTTTAAAGCTTTTAATGCTTTAAGGTAATCCTAAAGAGGTTTTTTTTTGGCTCTAACATTTTTCTAAGCTACTACAGTTTATAAAATGCACAAAAAGTTTTGATCTTGCTTTAAAGGCAGTGCACTGATTCATGCCTAAAGAAGTGGGGAAACAAGAATAAATAAAAGTAAATGTTGACTGTGGAAACATTGTGAAGCCTCATCAATATAATAGTTCTCAAGCATATGCATAAATATTGAACCACAAGGAATGAACATTTTGTTGTACAAGCAGAACACATTCCTGTTTTCAGTGTTTCCCAAACAAACAGACTGTGAAACAGCGGATGCTTCAGTTTCAGATAGTTACTGTCACCATAGTTGCTCTATAGAATCATATTTTTCCCTGCTGTATGATGACATACTTCTTTCAGCTATAAATTCTGAACATTTATAAATAATGTCTGCTTTTTGCACTTACACATGTTTTCCAGTTTCAAAATCTTAAATAAGTTGTGCATAGCTTTTTTTTTTCCATTGTACAGTTACCCTACCATTATGAACCTCAGGAAAATATTATTCAGATGAACTTAAGTTCCTCATCACTTTTCTGCACTTACATCTTTTTTCCATTTTGGCAATCGCTCTGCAAGGGCTTTCTCCTGAATCTGCAGTCTTTGCCAGCTTTGTCAATGGGAGTAAAATTGAAAACACATGTTTCTGCTGTTGGACAGGATAAAGTGGGGGTAGGAAAGTTGGCAGAGACGGAAAACCTCTGTAATCTCATCTCACAGTATTGCGTTGTGTCACCATGCATCTCCTCTTATTGTACACAGACCTTAAAGAACATGTTCTTCAGTGTTGGACAAACCCTGACTATTGCTGGAGTGGCTCAACCTGACGCTACAAAGTAAGTTTCCACAACACATGATGGAATCTGTGCGTTTGCGAGTTTCATTTTACACCACAAACAACCATTCGTGGGATGTTGCTGAGATATGCTATGACATTGCTGAAGTCGTGTGACTGAAGACTTTTTTCTTTTCAATTGACTGAGTTAAGATAAAGTTGGAAAAATGTACAAATAGGCAGAAGCACCATTAGGAGGACAGCATAACCTAGGTAGGAACATGGGATGTCCCCTCACTGTCTGGTAAGGAGCCAAAGTTTATGTATGAGGTTGAGCAAGACCAACTAGATAGAGTTTAGTTCACATCTATGCACAACTTGGGCAATGTAACCCAACTGAGAAAGGCTCTTTCCTACTCGGTAGTATGAAAGTTGCTCAGGGAGAGATGTGTGGAGTGGGTGTGGGGATACTTGCAAGGCTCTGGCTGAGCGCCTCAGGGTTGGAGTTTTCCTCTCTGAATGATAGGGTTGACTCTTTACAGCTTCGAGCTGCAGGAAAGAAGGTTCTGACTGTAGTTAGTGCTCATACATCAAACATCAGTTGGATTACTTTGCCTTTTTGGAGTCCCTGGATGGTATCCTGGAAGATGTATACTGGTATATTTTCATCTTTATATCACTTCTTGGTCTGCTGCCTTCATACATCTCCTCCTTCATGTCTCTGCGTGAGTGCAGCTACAGCGTGCACTCTCAGGACATTATTACCTGCAGTGTTCCCTCAGTGCAGACTTATGGCAAAAGGGCCTTCTCCTGCTCCACTCCTGTTTCCTTGAATATCTTGCAAAAAGGTCTGAAGCTCTCGACCTTGAACTCTCTAAGTGACTTTAAGAATCTGTTGGACTCCTGGCAGGGACCAATCCAGACATGTTCTTGTTTTTAGTTTTCTACATTCGCCTTGTAATCTAGCTGTTTTGCTATTTTTTGCCATCTTATTTTAATTTGCATATTAAAAAATATCTGTATGCCTCTTTTATATTTGTCTATTGTTGTCATCATTCTTTGTTGAAATCAGGTCTCTCTTGTAAATGAGTCCTCAAGGCTCAATGGGATTAACCTTTCTAAATAAAGGTTGAATGAATTTGTTGTCTGGAGATTCAGTTGTGCTGCTGGGTGAATTTAATGCCCATGTGGGTTATGATGGAGTTATCTGGAAAGGGGTGATTGGGAGGAATGGTCTCTCTGATCTGAATCCAAAAGGTGGTCTATTATTGGACTTCATTGTTAGTATGAACTGTCCATAACGAACACCATGTTTGAGCACAGGTGGTCCATAAGTGCATTTGGTTCCAGGTCATCTTAGTCCAAAAGGTTGATTGATTTTGTAATTGTAATTTGCATTCTTGCCACACAGTTGAGCGCAGTGCAGATTGGACTCTGCCAGGGTTGTTCCTTGTTTCCAGTCCTGCTTGTGGTGTTTATGACAGGATCTCAACGTGCAGTCATGGAAGGATGTCTGGTTTGGGAACGTCAGGGCCTCATCTCTGCTTTATTGCTACTGTGCTCATGCTGCTGTTGTCCAGTGTATTGCTTTTGTACTACTAGTGCTTAGCATATTCTTAGTTTAGTGTTCATGTCTTAGATCTTATTACTGTTTTTCTTTTACAATTTATACTTTTGCTGGATGTGACCCTGCATACACAATTTCATTCCACCACATGTACCACATATGATGTGAATGACAATAAAGAAACCTTGGCCTTGACCTTTATGTGGATGATGTGGTTCTGTTGGCATCTTTGGGCCATGGCCATCAGTGTGAACTGGGACAGTTTGCTGGTATGTGAGAAGCGACATGAAAACGGTCAGCACCTCCATGGGATGGATTATGATTGATAGAACAAGATCCCAGATATAAACAGCTGAAAAGAGCTTCCTTCTTAGGGTGGCCAGGCAATTTCTTCTGATAGTCCCATAGATAGTCCCCAAGGTTCCCATAGTTTTTTCCACTATGGGAGTGCTTGTGGGACACCAGTTTGTTGTCTCTGCGGACTGAAGAAGTCCATTGGATGAGGGACGAAATTTCTCAATAAATAAATAAACCTGGATTAATGAGCGTGAACTTTGGTGCCTCGGCTCCCAGAGGAGGTTTTCGTGGCATGTCCCTTTAGGAAAAAAGACCAGAGCAGACCCAGAAACACTGGAGGGCTTACATATCTTCTTTGGGCTGGGAACACTTTGGGATCCCCACATGGAGCTTGAGAGGGACGCCAGGGAGCAGGATGTCTGGGTTTCTCTCCTGGATATATTGCCTCTGACGAAATACTGATAGGTGTTGGATGATAAAGATTGAGATTTTAGTACCAACAATGTGACTCAGAGTTATTAGTAGAAAACATGCTTTACAGCTGGATTACTATCATAGTTCTTAAAGATGCTGCTTTAAGATACTTCATTTGCTGTAGATGCCTTTTTTAATGCCTGACAAAGTATTTTTCCCTCTACTTGTTCATTTTCTTCACTTTATAAAGAACATACTGCACAATGAACTTTCATGGTGAACAAAAGGAGACTGGAAAAGAAGCCAATGTTCAAAGAAAACTTTAAGAGACTGTCAGAAAGCCCGATAATCTATCAATCTAGATGACTTGAAAATTTTGCAGAAAAATATGCATTTTTAGAATAAATTAATCACAATAAATTGTAATACGTCTCTGTTCCTTTACTTCAGCTTTCAGGTAAACATCGGCCCTAATGAGCAAGATATTACTCTGCACTTCAACCCTCGTTTTAACGCCCATGGAGATGAGAATGCCATCGTGTGCAACTCGTATGAAGGAGGCAATTGGTGTGAGGAGGTTCGCATGGAGGGCTTTCCTTTCCACCAAGGAGAGGAATTCAAGGTATGACATGTGTGCTTATTGTTGTCTGGTGAGTCATATTAAAAACTCATGTTCTTGTTTGTTTGACAACTATCAGGTGTTTAAGAATATCCTCATCCCTGTCTGTTTTATTTTCTTCTTCTTTCTCCTTGTCTCTCCATAGATAGTCATTGAATTCACTCCTACAGAGTTTGTTGTGACTTTAGAAGATGGCTCTACTATCTCCTTTCCAAACCGCTTGGGAGCAGAGAAATACTCTGTCATCAGCTTTGATGGAGATGCTAGCATCAGAAGCGTTGAGGTCAAGTAAAACCTCCATCGTCCCAAGGGTCTGTGGACTGAACCACAAATATTGCGCTACTCAACTTTTTCAAAATCTACCAAAGAATTGACACCGGCTTAGCATTTTTATCACATGGAAACATTGTTGACGCCATGTGCAAGCAATGCATAGATGTTACAAATGGTACCTTCTGCATAGAAAATCTGTATACAGCAGGTGGAATGGCTGAGCAGAAAACTATTGGTGAAAAGCACTCGTTATTTTTGTCGTTATTAACATCGCCGTTTTCAAATTTTATTTCAAAAGAACCAAAAGGAATGTATAATTTTATATATTTGACATTCCATGAAAATGTGTTCAGGTGTGACACCATCTAACACGTTTAACACATGTTTTCTGGCACAATAAAAACTGTTCATGAGCAGGAAATTGTTGTCCTGATTTTATTTTACATTATGTTTGACATTACATGGTCAAAGTTTAAGGGCTGCAGAATATGGCCAAAATATCCACGTTAGGTTATTGGAAAAGACGTTCTGTTCGATTGTCAAACACTTGGATTCAGGAGAAGCAAAGTGTATGGCTTTCATTTGGTCTTTGGAACAGTGGACTCATGGGATTTTGATTGTCCGGGCCATAAAACCAGGTCCCTGGTGGCAATTTGTGAAGGGGGGGGGGGGGGGGTGTCATATTTTATATTTTTCCCTACTTAGTTAATTTTTTCCTTTTTATTTGGTGCTGCCAGTTTGTTGTGTCTATCTAGTCAATCTATCTATCAATTTATGAGTTTTTCATGTTAATGACACATTTTTAATAAAGTCATGAATATTTAAAATTTAACTTTACAGTTTTAAAACACTCTTAAATTCATTGTTTTGCATTATTTTCAGCTAATATAAAGTGCAACATGTGCTCATTGGAAATGCTTTTTCCAAGTGGGTTGTATACCAAAATTCTTAACTCGAGTTTACGACAGATCAGCAGACTGTAAGAAGAACAATTTTATTCTCATATATTTCCTTATTTTGTATTTGTAGTTCATTAAATAGTTGGTGATAATTATGTTTTTAGGTGCAATTTAATGAAAGCTATTAAACCTCTGCAATACAATACAAACTCATTAGAAATTCTTCAAATTATTAGGAACATAATGTTCTTCTTTTTTTTTTTTTTGAGCTCAGTTTAAGTGTAGAAACATTGTGAAGTGTTTCAATGAACTTATCATCATCGCTCTTTTTTTTTTTTTTTTTTTAAAGAAAGAGAAGAAAGAAGAATAAATAAATAAAAGAGAAATGGTTAAAACGAGAGACCACCACGACAAAACAACATGCACAGCACAATGCCACCCACAATATCACCATGAAACATTCGACATCACACAAGGAATCATCTAGCTTCCACCACTACCCAACCTAGCGTGCATCTGTCAAAGCACCTGAATCCAAACACCCGCGCAAGCACGCCCACCACCACCAGATTTCTCCAAAAGAATGCCCAATGGTGGACGCGGGGGCCCACAGACCCGCCCCCCCAGGACACAATGGCAACATAGGGAGGACCGGAACCACAGACACACAGCGGCCCACAGGCCTGGAGCCCCAGGAGTCTCCCAACAGGGAGAACCGCACCCCCCCAGAGAGGAGCAGAGGAAAGAACCGGGTGACCCC
>NC_056512.1:26689139-26693088 GCF_014905685.2 Nematolebias whitei | reverse complement strand
ATTACAAAAATCTTCCAATCCAAAGAAGCATCAAAACACAATTAAAAAAAAGATACATAACTATCACAGACCCTATCAAACTAGACCTTTACAGTTCTTAAATAAATATAAATGCAACTATATCAACACATATACAAAAATAACTTCAAGTTTAAATAGCAGAGGATCTGAAACAATAAAGAAATACAATACAAAGAGAAAAGGAATAATAAACAACAAAGGGATCTGCTTATAGGATAAAATTAAATTTCTGCATAAGAGTTTTTGTTCTTAGAAGTTTTTTATTGTTAAAATTAAGCTTTTCAATAGAGGCAATATATATTTTTAGGTCAGTTTCTTTAAAATTATTAAATGAGGGTATTTTTTCATTCCACTTCATTTTGTGTATGTAATATTTGGCTATGATTATGATTAGATTTATTATGAATAGTTTGTCTGAAGAAAAGAATGAATTATTAAAGATGAGCCATATTTGCATTTTTGATAACACGATGTACTTAAAAAATTTTTCAGTAAGCAGTTTTTGTATTTCTGACCAGAACATTGTATTGTGAAAACAATCTACAAATAGATGTTCGATACTTTCATCTTCAGTCTGGCAAAAAGAGCAGCTTTTGCTGACATTTGGGTAGAAATGGCCAATGTAGTCTTTAACTGGATAATATTTATGTAAAATTTTAAATATAAATTCTTTTAATTCTATTAGATAAAATATATTTATAGGACAATAAGAAGATTTCACTCTGATGATCTCAAGGCCCGAGATGGAGTATAAGGATGAAAAAGGTCGGAGAGGCATGAGGGTGCAAGGCCATTAACACACTTAAATGTCAGCAGAAGAATCTTAAAATCAACTCTGACACGCACAGGAAGCCAGTGAAGAGAGGACAGAACTGGAGTAATGTGCTCAAACCTGCGAGTTCCTGTTAGTAGCCGAGCTGCAGCATTTTGGACAAGCTGGAGACGTGAGCGAGAGACCTGACTGACTCCAGCATAAAGCGAGTTACAGTAGTCCAGTCGGTTTGTAATAAATGCATGGACTAATTTTTCAAGGTCGGATGTGGACAGGATGGACTTGAGCTTATCTGCCTTAGCTGAAAGAAGCTTTTTTGAAGAACAGAATTTATCTGCTTATTAAACTTAAAGTCTGAGTCTAAAACTATCCCGGATTGGTAACAGACTGTTTTAGATATGGCTGAAGGGAGTCCAGGTTTGCAGGATCAGTGACAGTGGCAGAGCTAGGGTTAAACACAATGACCTCAGTCTTCTGATCATTAAAACTCAAAAAGTTCGCAGCCATCCAAGTCTTGATGTCATCAAGACATTTTAACAAAGGGCGAATGGAGGAGGAACTGTTAGGTGTTAATGGCAGATAAATCTGAGAGTCATCAGCATAACAATGAAAGGAAAGACCATGTTTCCTGTGCTATTTGTTGTCATCATTGCATGTTCCCATACAATGATGAAATTATTATAACAATGATGGGGTCCAGGATAGTAGAGGTAGGGCAGCTGACTTGGGACCAGAAAGGCATTGTTCAACTCCCAGCCATGCCCACATCACGTGGTGCTCCTGAGCAAGACATCCAATCCCTAATTGTTCACCAGGCTTTTTGTCACTGAGCGCCCAGGGAGCAATCAGGGGCTAGATGCCTTGCTCAGAGACACCAAGACACGTGGGAATGGCTGGGAGTCGAACCGCAACTTTCTGGTCCCAAGTCGGCTGTCATACCTCCACCCCATTTCAGCCCTCAAAAAGTTCCTCCCTGATTGAGAATCGAACCCGAGCCGCTGTGGTGAGCGCGCCAATTCCTAACCACTAGACTACCAGGGATAGTTCTGAGTCCATGTTTGTGGACCTTGATGCTTTATGCGCCTTATAAACAGAGTGAGATGGTGTTTAACATTTGAGTTGTAATGTTTAATATTTCATTTAACACTTTGATTTTCAGATCTTTCTTCAATGTAGAATTTTCTTTTAGCAGCTTAGGGCATTTGAGAAAGGCGTCATAGTTCTGAGTTAAATCAAGAGGCTCGACAGTCTCCTGCAAGCGCACTTGCTTCGATATTTGACACACTCTTTTCTTTAGGTTCAGGATGTCATGATCTTTACGTGGGTTTTCCTTTTTGAGTAATTCAAATGGCCGTTGGCCAGCTTGAATTGTTGCTAACTGGTCTTGGCATTTTTTCTGTAATTTTACATTTGTATCTCTCATATTTCTAAAAGCCTGGACTTTCTGCTGTATCCTATCATATTTACATTTTAGTGCTTGGTTGTAAGTATGAATAACTTTTATCAAATTTTTCTTGATAAAACTTTTCAGATTTGTCTAGTTTAAACCGTATATCGTTACATTCAGATTCTGAGCTGTTTAGTTTTACACAAACTAAATTGAAGTCACGGATTAGTTCATTATGTTCCTCGATCAAATTCTTTAGTTGTTCAGTCATTATTTTAATGTCGTTCTTTTGCTTCCGATTTTCTTTTAGAAGATCCTTGTTTCTCAGTTCTGCATTGTTGGCTCGGTTAAATAAAGCATTTTGATGATTTTTCCTCATATAATTGTCCAAATCCTCTTCTGCTTTTACTCTCGCAGTTTTTTCCTCGTGTAACAGTTTTTTCAGCCTTTCAATTCTTTTGTTCAGTTTCAACTGCTTTTTCTCGGCGTCACCGACAACTTCATTTATGCAGTTCTGTTGTTTCGTTTCTGCCATCTGACTTAGCTGCCGGAGTGACTCTTCATAGTCATTGGTCTAGCTAGCTAGTGTTTGTTCTAAATTTGTTTTAGAACATTTCAGATGAGCATTTGACGACTGAAGTTCTTCATTTATTTGCTGACACTGTTAGTTTAATGTTCATCTCTTGGATTTGTTTTTTCAGGTCAATATTTGTATCTTTTGCACGTTTCAATCTTTCGTCTGTTTTGTCTTTTATGCAGATTGTGTCCTGTATTGTGCTTTTCAGCTCTGGAATCATTTTCCTAGGAAAGTCTAATTCTTGTTTCAAGAATTGGTTTTCAAGTTCTTTGTCAGGGTCATGTTTGCGCAATCTTGAAACAATTTTCGGCAACTGTTTTGTTGCATTGTTCCGTTCGTGGCGGACAGACCGACTCACATTCAAAGAGCTGGCCAGTGGCTTGATTTTTTCCATTGTGTTAGGCACAAGTTTAGGCATTTCTAACTGGGACTAATTCAATTCAATTAATAATATATATATTTTTTGAAAATTAAGGGAATTAAATGCTGTTTATTGTTGACTGATTCTCACGAAACAATTAAGTTTGTAGCAAGCAGCTACTGTGACATATCACTTCCGCAGGGTATATTTATAACCTGTGATATCAGGTTATATATATGTCTCAGCCCACAAAAAAATTTCCTCCTTGACCGGGAATCGAACCCGGGCCACGGCGGTGAGAGCGCCGAGTCCTAACCACTAGACTACCAGGGATAGTTTTGAGTCCATGTTTTGATGCTTTATGTGTTTTATAAACAGAGTGCGATGGTGTTTAACATTTGATTTGTAATGTTTAATATTTTATTTCACTTTTATTCAACAAGACAAACCTCTCTGAGATTACTGATCTTTTTTAATGGAGGTGTTTTTGGACCGGGAGGAAACCGGAGGACCCGGAGGAAACCCGTGTGTTTGTGACAAGATCATGTAAACACAGAAAGGTACCAGGCCTGAGGAGGACCTGTAATCTCTTCGCTGTGTGTGAGGCTACAGCGCTTATCACTGGCCCGACCACATTTTTTATGTAGTCAATTTCTTTGTTGAAAAGATTTAAAATGTTGGACCACAATCATTTTGTTCTATGTTAAATGTCCACTTGAGGTCAACCATCTTCTTCAGGATATTTTGGGGATCCCAAGTAAAAGATTGGCATTTTCAAGGGACACTTTGCGAAAGATGGGGTATTTTTTTGTCTGTGGGTGGAAACCGGAG
>NC_056512.1:26686027-26689129 GCF_014905685.2 Nematolebias whitei | reverse complement strand
GTGTAAACACAGAAAGGTACCATGCCAGAGGGGAGCCTCTTTGAACCTATGAGCTGGGGAGTCCCAGTAAAAGGTAATCGTCTTCAGGCAATCCTGGTTTTGGTGCAGGATGCCTGGTCAGAGCGAGACGATCTAAGCCTGTCTGACGAGGCAGGGATTCGTCTCCCCTGACAGCTGAGCTCTGCTTCTTTCGAGCATGCTTCTTTCGAGCATTCATCCTTGGACCAACAATTAACCTTGGGTTTGACATGCCTCTTTAGGACCCTGATCTCAGAGTCTTTGATTTTCAGATCTTTCTTCAATGTAGAATTTTCTTTTAGCAGCTCAGGGCATTTGAGAAAGGCGTCATAGTGCGGAGTTAAATCAAGAGTCTCGACAGTATCCTGCAAGCGCACTTGCTTCGATATTTGACACACTCTTTTCTTTAGGTTCAGGATGTCATGATCTTTACGTGTGTTTTCCTTTTTGAGCAATTGATATGGCCGTTGGCCAGCTTGAATTGTTGCTAACTGGTCTTGGCATTTTTTCTGTAATTTTATGTTTGTATCTTTCACATTTCTAAAAGCCTGGACTTTCTGCTGTATCCTATCATCTTTACATTTTAGTGTTTGCTTGTAAATGTGAGTAGCTTTATCAAGTTTTTCTTGGTAAAACTCCTCAGATTTGTCTAGTTTAAACTGTATATCTTTACGTTGAGCTTCTGAGCAGGTTAGTTTTACACAAACTAAATTGTATTCACGGATTAGTTCATTATGTTCCTTCCTCAAATTCTTTAGTTGTTCAGTCAATTCTTTAATTTTGTTCTTTTGATTCTGAGTTTCTTTTAAAAGATCCTTGTTTCTCAGTTCTGCATTGTTGGCTCGGTTAAATAAAGCATTTTGATGATTTCTCCTCATATAATTGTCGAAATCCTCTTCTGCTTTTACCCTCGCTGTTTTTTCCTCATGTAGCAGTTTTTGCAGCCTCTCAATTCTTTTGTTCAGTTTCAACTGCTTTTTCTCAGCGTCACTGACAACTTCGTTTACGCAGTTCTGTTGTTTCGTTTCTGCCATCTGACTTTGCTGCCGGAGTGACTCTTTGTATTTATTGCTCTGGCTAGCTAGTGTTTGTTCTAAATTGGATTTAGAACGTTTCAGATCAGCATTTGACGACTGGAGTTCTTTGTTTGTTTGCTGACACTCTGTTAGTTTAATGTTCAGCTCTTCGATTTGTTTTTTCAGATCACTATTTGTACCGTTTGCACGTTTCAATCGTTCGTTTGTTTTGTCTTTTAAGCACATTGTGTTCTGCATTAAGTTATTCAACTCCTGAATCGTTTGCATAGCATTTTCCAAATCTTGTTTCAAGAGCTGGTTTTCAAGTTCTTGTTCAGGATCATGTTTGCACGATTTTGAAACATTTTTCAGCAACTGTTTCGTTGCATTGTTCCGATCGTTGCGGACGGGCCGACTCGCATTCAAAGTGCTGGCCAGTGGCTTCTTTTTTTCCATTGTATTAGGCACAAGTTTAGGCATTTTTAACTCGAACTAATCCAATTCAATTCAAAAAAGAATTTTTTTTGAAAATTAAGGAAAGTAAACGCAGTTTATTGTTGAATGATTCTCACAAAACACGTTTGCAGCAATCAGCTACTGTGGCAAATTCACGTTCACAGGGTATATTTATAACCTTTGATAGCAGTGGTTTGAAAGAAGTCCTTTGATGCATCACGATGCCAACATCAAAGAAAATGTCATTATGATGTCACCATGATGTCACCATGATGTCACGATGATGTCAAGCACATCACATCATCATGACATCATCAGCTGACATCAGCTGACCTGTTTGACATTTAAAAACAACACAGAAATGTGTTTGTTTACATTCAATTAGAATGTTGATGCTTTTTGAATTCAGAAGTCAAAATATTCTAAGTTGAACAAAACTAAATTAAATTTGAATGTAAACATTTTGCACTTTTAGTTTGCATGTTTAAAGTGTAGCTGTGACTGTAATTTTATTTTATTTTATTTTTTTAATAAACTTTATTTCAACCAGACATTACAAAAATCTTCCAATCCAAAGAAGCATCAAAACACAATTAAAAAAAAGATACATAACTATCACAGACCCTATCAAACTAGACCTTTACAGTTCTTAAATAAATATAAATGCAACTATATCAACACATATACAAAAATAACTTCAAGTTTAAATAGCAGAGGATCTGAAACAATAAAGAAATACAATACAAAGAGAAAAGGAATAATAAACAACAAAGGGATCTGCTTATAGGATAAAATTAAATTTCTGCATAAGAGTTTTTGTTCTTAGAAGTTTTTTATTGTTAAAATTAAGCTTTTCAATAGAGGCAATATATATTTTTAGGTCAGTTTCTTTAAAATTATTAAATGAGGGTATTTTTTCATTCCACTTCATTTTGTGTATGTAATATTTGGCTATGATTATGATTAGATTTATTATGAATAGTTTGTCTGAAGAAAAGAATGAATTATTAAAGATGAGCCATATTTGCATTTTTGATAACACGATGTACTTAAAAAATTTTTCAGTAAGCAGTTTTTGTATTTCTGACCAGAACATTGTATTGTGAAAACAATCTACAAATAGATGTTCGATACTTTCATCTTCAGTCTGGCAAAAAGAGCAGCTTTTGCTGACATTTGGGTAGAAATGGCCAATGTAGTCTTTAACTGGATAATATTTATGTAAAATTTTAAATATAAATTCTTTTAATTCTATTAGATAAAATATATTTATAGGACAATAAGAAGATTTCACTCTGATGATCTCAAGGCCCGAGATGGAGTATAAGGATGAAAAAGGTCGGAGAGGCATGAGGGTGCAAGGCCATTAACACACTTAAATGTCAGCAGAAGAATCTTAAAATCAACTCTGACACGCACAGGAAGCCAGTGAAGAGAGGACAGAACTGGAGTAATGTGCTCAAACCTGCGAGTTCCTGTTAGTAGCCGAGCTGCAGCATTTTGGACAAGCTGGAGACGTGAGCGAGAGACCTGACTGACTCCAGCATAAAGCGAGTTACAGTAGTCCAGTCGGTTTGTAATAAATGCATGGACTAATTTTTCAAGGTCGGAT
>NC_056512.1:26685462-26685927 GCF_014905685.2 Nematolebias whitei | reverse complement strand
GGAGGCCGCGTCAGGCGGCGTAGGCGACGAGGAGGCCGCGTCAGGCGGCGTAGGCGGCGGCGTAGGCGACGAGGAGGCCGCGTCCGGCGGCGTAGGCGACGAGGAGGCCGCGTCAGGTGGCGTAGGCGACGAGGAGGCCGCGTCCGGCGGCGTAGGCGACGAGGAGGCCGCGTCCGGCGGCGAAGAGGCCTTGGAGTCCACAGCTGTTGGCGAAGAGACCCCGGAGACCACAGCTGGCGACGAAGAGGACTTGGGGCTCTGGAGGACTGCAGCGTGCGACGACCATGGAGGTGACCCCTCTGGAGAAGCGGAGAGCGTCGACCCCTCTGGAGAAGCGGAGAGCGTCGACCCCTCTGGAGAAGCGGAGGGCGTCGACCCCTCTGAAGAAGCGGAGAGCGTCGACCCCTCTGGAGAAGCGGAGAGCGTCGACCCCTCTGGAGATGCTGAGAGCGTCGACCCCTCTGG
>NC_056512.1:26685035-26685452 GCF_014905685.2 Nematolebias whitei | reverse complement strand
GATGCTGAGAGCGTCGACCCCTCTGGAGATGCTGAGAGCGTCGACCCTTCTGGAGATGCTGAGAGCGTCGACCCCTCTGGAGATGCTGAGAGCGTCGACCCCTCTGGAGATGCTGAGAGCGTCGACCCCTCTGGAGAGTTGGAGAGCGTCGACCCCTCTGGAGAGTTGGAGAGCGTCGACCCCTCTGGAGAGTTGGAGAGCGTCGACCCCTCTGGAGAGTTGGAGAGAACCGCAGATGACGTGGGAACCTGGGGAGCTGCAGCTTGCATCATGGAGTCCAGGGGAGCTGCAGCGGACGACGAAAGGACCTGAGGGTTGGCTGCAGGTGACGACGGAGAGGCCTGGAGCTCTGTAGCAGACGACGGAGAGACCTGGAGCTCTGCAGCAGACGACGGAGAGACCTGGAGCTCTGCAGCA
>NC_056512.1:26680446-26685025 GCF_014905685.2 Nematolebias whitei | reverse complement strand
AGCTCTGCAGCAGACGACGGAGAGACCTGGAGCTCTGCAGCAGACGATGGAGAGGCCTGTGGCTCTGCAGCAGACGGCGTGGGAGCCTGGAGAGCTGCAGCGGAGGCAGGAACCGACTCTTCTGTGGTGACGGCAGGAACTGATCTTCTGCGGCGGCGGCGACGGGAAACAGAAACTGATTCTGAGGCGACAGAAGCAGGTGCACCAATGGCGAGGCACTCAGCAGGCGGAACAGCAGCGAAGGTGATGGGTCCAGGAGTCAGAGGAGCAGAGGAGAGTTCAGGGTGTGTATAAGTGACCTTGGGTGTGATGAGTGACCTAATCTTTATTAATAAACGGTTATACTCAGGGAGCTGAATGAGACCGGGACGTGAAACTAAAGATTCTTCCATCAGGGAAAATAAAACATCTGAGCAGTCCGGGTTATTTTTAGCAGAAGTAAATAAATCTAGTAAAGTCTGGTTTATTTGGGCTAATTCATGGGGTGAATACGTGATTGATGGGCCAGTGTCTTTAAGTGAGGGTGTGGAGTCAGGTGTCGCCCCCACCGGAAACTTGAGAGGTGGGGCGGCGGAACACGCCCCCACAGAGTCACTGGAAGAATGCCCCAGAGGTACAGACCGGCCGGGTTGGACAGCCGCGGCGCGATGTGACGGCGAGAGGCCGGACTCCGCTCCTACCAAGAACCTGGAGGGTGAGGCCACGGAATCCGCCCCAGTAACGTCAACCGGACCGGACCCGCCGAACCGAGCAGAAGTGGACCGGAGCCCCCGTGGGACGTCGGACCTCGCCCCCACCGAAAACCTGAGAGGTGAGGCGGCGGATCCGGCTCCCACAGAAACACCGGAACCAACTCTAAAATTCTGCTCAGCCGGCGAAACCGGCCCGGTCGCCGCGGGCTGCCTTCGGGACCGCTTCCTACCTCCCGAGCGACGACGGGTGAGTCGAGGGACCGGAACAAAACCAAACTCCTCTTCGAGCTCTTCGTCCTCCCCCGACGTCCATCCCGAGTAGCCGGGCGAAGCGGACTCAGAAACCGTGGTGCGGTGGCTTCCCCGGTACCGAGCTCTGTCCTCCTCGAGGACCAGGAGTGGAGAGGACAGGATTTCCACCTCCTGGTCATAACATCCTTGTGGATGGACGGGCTTAGTCCAAAACCCGCCGCACCGGATTGTGGATCTACTCATCTCGAGGCTCGGAGGAGAAAAAGAAAAAAGCTGAGCTGCCGAGAGAATCCTGCCCGCTGGGTTCTAATGTGTGGTCGGGTCGTAATGTCAGGATTTGGTGGTCAGGAACGAACCCAGTAGTGCAGACAGGACTCAACTCGGCAGATTACAAAAATAAGTATTTTAATAGAAAATAAAGAACAAAATAATAGCTGACGTGGCAGCAAGACTTACATGAAAACGGATGGCTCAAAGGGAAACTCAGGGAGGACTCAGGAAACTCAGGGAAGACTCAGAAGACGCAGGAGAACACAGGAGACCCAACGAATACGACCCGACAAAGGAACAACACAGAACAGGAGGCTTATATACAAGGACGAGACCAGACGTGATTACAACAGGTGTGACGAGACAAAGGTGGCAACAATTAAACTGACGAGGAAACACTAGGGAAACAGACACAAACAGAAAACAGCAAATGGTACCATCCTTACAGAAAAAGGTTTAAATTTGCCCAAGGAAGCTGAAAGAAGCTGCACCAGAACAAAATGTGAAAGGAGCAGTAAAAGGTTGTAAACAGATCTAAAGATTTGAAGGATGTAAAATGAGCTCAATTCATTTTCTATGAGGAAAAAAAAATGACAGAAAAGGCTAAATATTTCAACAAGCTAAAGTTGCACCAAGTCACAGCAGGATTGTCCTAAATGAGCTGAATATTTTTGATCTATGATTTGTTGAAATAGCAAATTGGGGAATGGAAAAAGATGTAGAAAAATGTACGGAAGAAAAATCCTAACTTTCATTACCTGTTGTTGCATCATCAGCAACAGTTTGAATGATTTTCAAAGACATTAAATGGGTAAAAATGTATTCATCTGTGTCTGTGCGTGTTCTTGTCTGTCTGTTAGCCAAACATCTCATGAACCGCTAGTGTGCATTTACAGTCAGCCTGGTTCAAGACGGCCAGGAGCGTTATTAAAAACACTAACGCTGTTCATTTCAGAGATGCTGAGCTGATACTTGTGGTAGTAGCTGAGAGTCCTCCACAGCACATAACCTTATATGAGCGGGTGATATGCATATCTTCAAGGACTGTTAGACTGTCTCTGTCTGTGTTTCATCCCTGCAGAGGTCAGAGGTTCTGGAGCACGTCTGGAACCAGGATGACACCTGGCCCACTCCTCTCTGCCAGCTCTTCATCCTGCAGTGGGCCTCCATGCTGGAGAACAAGGTGCTTTTCTGTGAAAGAGATGAAAAAAGAAACGGTACTGAACAAACTCCAAGGCTTTTTGAAAGCTAAAGTGCAAAAGTTTCTGTGTGCAGGAGAGACTAATGCAGACTGACGGCTGGCCGGAGATGGATGAGGACAAACAGCCTGATATGATGACCTTACATGACCTTCAGCAGGCCAAAACTGCCATTCTCAACTGGGTTCAAGATCTGAGAGCTCAGCCTGAGGTGGGGCTTTAAATGCACAAAGTCTTTCCAGTTTCACTCCCTGTGACGCAAATCTGCTTTATAAACTCATGTGATCATGTTGCAGCAAAGTGTGATGCCAGGAGAGCCAGTGGGGAAGATGCTGGAGGACCTGCAGTCAGCCTGGCGCTGGAGGCGAGTTCCCAATCTGCTGAGCGCCATGGAGCTGGTCATGTGGACTTTAGTGTCTCAGTGGTCTGAGAAGGTGCGTCTGTGTCAAATCCAGAGCATATTATCTGTAAATTCATCTTGTGAGCTTGCAGCTCATCAATCCATCCCTTTTGGTCTCACAGGACAAAATCCCACAGCAGTGGCTTCTGTGGAAGCAGAGGACTCAGAAGATCGGTTTGTGACTCGGTCTGTTTGAATGTATATTATGGGAGTCATCACTTCCTGATACTTTTGTTTTATTTTAATTTCCTTCCAGGAGCCATATCTTACATTCCTCAGCCAGGTGAGTGAGACGAGCACAGCTCACACCGAAGATGATTTAACACCGAAACGTCCAATCGGGCTTAAATTACATCTAAGCTGAATAATTCATTTGTTGCTGATTATTGATTAAGTATTGAAGGCATTTTTCTTTCTTCCCCTTATTTTCTGTTCATGCACTGCAGAAACTCTAAACACTTATGGTTTATAAATAGTAACTATAGAAATCGAGTTTTTTAAACTCCCATTTTACAGTCTGAGCTGCAGGATCAGGAAACCAGTAAGGCGATGGTTTTGGTGGTTGGTTCAGCGTACAACCACCAGAAACTGATATTCTAAACTTCAAAACATTGCTCAGCCTCCAGCTCTTTATGTTTTACACATTTCTGTGTTTCAAGACACTTATTTTAAATAAAATCCTCATTAACACACTCCCGAGGAGATAATTTGTTAGAATGAGGTGTGTTGGTGCAGGGAAACCTCCAAAACCCTGCAAGGTGGTGGACCTCGGACCTTGAGAACAGGAACTGGACACTGCTGTCTTAGACCTAAATAAAACTTGGAAAAATGAAACCCAAAGTGAGAGGGGGATAAAAGTTTGAAGGTTTGTTGTCATTTGGAGAACTCCCTGATCTCAAAAGCCCTTCAAAGCTTCTTGGAGCTGTTTGGTTTGAATGCTCCTGAAGAAAAACTAATAAATGCATCTAAGATGGTTCCACCTCAACGAGTTGTGACTGAAAGAAGTTATTCAGAGAATGATGGGAATGATTTGGAAGTTCACGATGTCTGATTCCCTGATTTTCCTGTAAAGGAGTCAGGGATGAAGGATGTGATAAATTGCCTGGTTAGTACAAGCTCCTGGTCTTTGCCTCAGTTGTCCTTCTGTCAGTCTCCACTGCAACAAAGAGCCACTTAAATGTTGCTTAATGTAAAAACTTTAGACATATAAAAAAGAAATGTTTTGTTTCACAGTGGTTAAGTGGTCAAATCTAGATAAAATAATTCCAACTCATCAGCACAGGACTTTGTTCCCACACAGTCGGAATTACAAAGATTCAATTTATCGGAGATAATTTTAAAGTTTACACAATGTCAGTGAATGCACCTTCTTGAGTTTTGTTTAGTCCTCCAGACACCGGGGGGAATGGTGCAGATTAACTATTTGTTTTAAATGCACCATTTTCCAGAGCACAAAACAAACAGCACAAATTAACCCAATCCACCCATCCATCCAACCCTCCATGCATCCATCCAGCCACCCATCCATCCATCCATCCATCCATCCACGCATCCATCCATCCTCGATCCATCCACGCATCCATCCATCCTCCATCCATCCATGCATCCATGCATCCTTCCATCCATGCATCCAACCATCTATCCATCCATCCATCCCTGCATGCATCCATTCATCCATCCATGCAGCCATCCATCCGTCCATACAGCCATCCATCCATCCATCCATCCATCCATCCATCCATCCAGCCATCCATCATCCATCCATC
>NC_056512.1:26614661-26680436 GCF_014905685.2 Nematolebias whitei | reverse complement strand
TCCATCCATCCAGCCATCCATCATCCATCCATCCATCCATCCATCCATCCATCCATCCATCCATCCAACCATCCAACCAACCATCCATTATCTTTAACCACTTCTTTCTTTTCGAGTCACTGGGGTCACTGGAGCCCAGGGACACATAGAGACAACCATCCACTCTCTCACTCACACCTAGGGACAATTTAGAGTTACCAATCAGCCTAACATGCATGTTTTTGGTCTGTGGGAGGAAACTGGAGAAAACCCACGCATGCACAGAGAGAACAAGCAAACTACACCCAAATAGGCCCCCACGGCCGGGATTCGATCTGGCAATGTTTTTGGTGAGAGGCAACAGCTCCACTGACTGAGCCACCGTGCAGCTCAAAACCCCCCAAATGATCCAAAACCTCCCAACAGATCCAACATCAGTTTTGTGTTTCTCGTTAGTTTTTGTAGGGGTTTTTTGTGTGTTGTCAAACATTTCTCTTGTTTTTGTTTTGCAGTGTGGGACTGGATTGCGGATGCTTCAGGTAAAACTCTGCCATTTTATCGTTTCATCAGGTTTTGGTGATAATGATGTGTCTATAACTCCAACCTGTTTTCTGTCTCTAAAAGTGGACGTGACTCTGGACCTGGACACAGCCAACCCGGATCTGCTCATCTCCCCCGATGAGAAGAAGATGCGCTGCGGCTTCGAGAGGAAAGACATCCCCAACTTCCACCAGCGCTTCGACGGCTGGTGGTGCGCTGTTGGGGTGGAGGGCCTGGGCTCCGGCCGCCACTACTGGGAGGCGGAGGTGGGCGAGCGCGACTGGCGGCTGGGTGTGGCCAAAGAGTCGGCCCTGAGGAAGGGCTTCAAGTCCCTCAACACGAACACGGGGTACCTGACCCTGCGGCTGGAGAGGGGCTCCGAGCTGAAGGCCCTGACGGTGCCCTTCACCGCCCTGCCACCTGGCCTCATCCCCCGCAAGGTGGGCATCTACCTTGACCACAACAACGGGCAGCTGTCCTTCTATGACGTGGACAAACGCTCGCACATTTACACCTATAACGAGCCCTTCACCGAGAGGCTGTTCCCGTTGTTCGGAACGGTGGAGATCATCAAGGATCTGGTGATCCGGTCTCCAGCTGCAAAGACCCACTGCCTCTGCCCCACTTCCTGCCTGTGGGGTTAGAGTACCCTCCACCTGGAGCGACCACCATAATGGGAGTAAAACCAGTTAGAATCACAGAAGAATCATGAAGAGCAACCTCTGCTCCACTGTGCGACCGCTTTGTGCTCTGCTTCTGCTCTAACGTGACGGCTGCTGCTACTTTACTGCTGTAGTTAAAAAGCACTTTACTTGTTTTGTGCAATACTTAATCTGTAAACTGAGGTGCACATGTGTGGATAATAAATAAAGCTAATCCTAACCGAGCTTTTAGCCTGTTTTTAGTACATCGAAGATCTCTTGAGGCGCTTTGGTTTTTTTAACCAAACCCTTCATGGAATTGGATTTTAATGTTTGTTTTTTACCCACAGCAACAAACTAGTTTTAGTACTTTTCGTGCTAACTTCCTGCAAATATGCAAATGATTCTACAAAAACGACGCAAATCATGTTGAATAAATTTGTTTATCTAGCTTCCAGCCTCACAGAAGGATATTTTGGAATAGCTTTATGAGAAGATTCTCAGAAGAAGAAATATACTGACTTAATTTGATAACAGTAAGATATACTGCAGAAAAACAAAGTCAAAACCAAAGTATTAGTTTTATTTTTTTTAAATATATAAGTCACAATTACATGTCGAACAAAATGGCCTAATTTGATGACACCAGCATCGTCAGGTGAGGTGAAAGTGGTCCAGACGTGTCAGAGGTCAGTACAGATCAAACTGCACCTGCTGGTCAGGGACCTGACCCGACAGACAACCACTGGTCTGAGACTGCAGCCATGACCTTGTACCCTTGAACACAGCTGGGCTCCTCATGGTCTCAATCTCAAAAACCTCAGAGACAAATGATGAGGGAAACTCGGGGCTTGCAGGGCACGCCTGCCCAGACTAGTGGGCTGTGTCCTTTCTGAGCCCCCAGAGCCGCTCCTTGGTTGAGTATGCAGTGAACTGCAGCGCCTCATTACATTTAAGCAGTTTCAAGTTAAAATCCTACACGTCCAGTAAGAGATTTCTGGGATTTCATGGTAGTCTGATGCTTGATTGCTGTACGGATTGTAAAGTAGGCCCAGGTGGGTTTAAATCTCCCAGGAACAACAGGATCAACGACAGGTGAGTTTTCTGCTTGATTTTGGTTCGTGTTAAGTACTGATTGAAGGGATACTGTCCTCAACGTCAAACTTGATGTTTTTTGTGACAGAGCCATGCTGATGCAACATGTGCAGGGTAAGAAACATTGTGCCGAAAAAAAGTAATGCTTATTTATTATTATGGCTTATTAAGTAATGCTCTTTTTTTATCATCTTAATGACGTTTTGGCAATTAAACTAATCTGTGTTAAATGTTGGTCCATCAGGGTCTAATACCACATTGTAAGGACTCATGGGTAATGGTCAGTGTAGCAAATATGGACGTTAATAACAATATTAATAGTCATAATAATGACTGTATACGCACACTGCCATTTTTATTCAGCTGTGTTTTTGTTAAGGTTATAAGATGTTAACAGGTAGGTTCATGTTTGACACCATAAGTTAAAGGGAAAATGTGGAGATAAAAATTTGCTGTTGCCCAAGACAACCTGTAGTAAAGTTAACTACGCTTAGAAAAACAAAGCATATATTCAAAAAAGAAAATAAAAAATCCAAGAAAAGGGAAATAAACAAAAGTTTTATTGGCCTCTACAACCATACCAAGCAAAATGTAGAGGTAAACACACAAACATCGATGAATAGTCAGATCTATTATACATCAAGTCTGTTTTATTGTCCCTTTGGAATAAATAAAATATATTGATTGATTTTTTTTTTCATTCATTCAACCTTTATTTGATAAGGGAGATAAGGGAGACTGTGTCCCTTATTTTATCAATATAAGAATATTGATTATCAATATTCTTATATTGATAAGATAAGGGACACAGTCTCTCTTATCTTTACTTTACTCATTGTAAAGAATAATGAATATAACACGTTGAATGTTTAATAAAGTTAAAAACTGAAATGTTATTAATAAATATCTTATAAATAAAGAGATTGTTTGAACATTATTCCAACGGGGAAAAAAGTAATTAATTAAAGTACAAAATAAAAAAACGAAAAGTAGGTAGTGTTTTGGATTATCTTGTGACCCTTGGCAAGTAAGGACCAATCCGAGTCTCAAAAGACCTCAGTATTTAACTAAAAATCGCAATTTTAAAATATTTTAAAAGTAGTAGCCATTTATTATGTGTTTAAACACAACATTTTAGCAGTAAAATCCGACTTTTAAAGCTTAAAAAAAAAAGTTTATTCACGGGTTTTGTTCCTCTTTCCGACAGTTGGGATGACGTAATATGTGTGCGACGGCAACCGGGACTTCGCCGAGCAGAGCCGCGCAATGACAACAAATTTAAAACAAGCTTTAAAATCCCACTTCGGGTTCGACAACTTTAGGTCAAAGATACAGGAAGATGTCGTCAAAGCTGTCACTAGAGGTAAGAGAACAAACTGTTTGTCTGCGCGCTGTTTTAAAAAGTTTGTTACCGAGTGAAAGCAGCTAAATGTATGGTGATCAATGTCTGACAGCCAGAACTGTTTTGATGAAGGTTAATGTCCAGCATGGCGCTCTTTGTGGTGTTGTAGGTGACAGGGACGTGTTTGTGTGTATGCCCACCGGAGCAGGGAAGTCTCTGTGCTATCAGCTCCCTGCAGTGCTGGCTGAGGGCATTACTCTGGTTATCTCCCCTCTGATCGCTCTCATTCAGGTCAGTGTCTCATCCTGCTGCAGCTCCACCACACAAACACAACTACACTTCATCAGAAACAAGCTGCAAACTGTTGCAATTGATTATTTATAATGTTCCCAGTGCTTTTAAAGATGATGCAAAGTTTATTTTCCCCTCTGAATCTGGGTATGTGACTTTATTGAACTCTGCAAAGTACACTCAAGATAAAGAAATGCATTAAAACAGGCTGGTATTAAAAATGGCGTATCACCAAACATGTGGGGTTTTTTTTTTTAAACAAAATTTTAAAGAGATGCAAAGGTGGAAGCTTGAAGAACCCCGCTCCTACCTTTGTAGGAGACCACACTTATGTCACGCAGGCGTGATTTAGAGGTAAAAGAAGGGGCGACCCCCTCTGCTGATCCCCAGCAGACCCGCTGAAACTGTTTGTGGAATGAGATGAGTCAGAGGTCTGTCGCAGATCAAATGTCTCCTGCGTGGAGCTGCTGTGTGTGCCAGCCAGTACCAGACAAATGTATGGCCTTGAGCCCCCCCCACACACAGCTGGCTTCCTGAACCCTGGGACACAGCACTACAGCCGAGTCCCAGCCGTAGACTAGAGATAATGTGCTGGCCCTGAAGAGACACAGAGACTGGAGAGGATGTAGTCTATAACAAGCCTTTGTGGGATTATTAAAGTTTATACTTTTATTAATCCTTCTTCCACATTTGACCACAAATTTACATCAAGTTTTTATTATTATTATTATATTAACCTAATCCCACTGAGATCACAGATCTCTTTTGCAAGGGAGGACTAACATGCATGTTTTTGATTTGTGGGAGTACCCGGAGAAAACCCACACAAGCACGCGAAGAACATGCAAACTCCACACAGAAAGACCCCAGGTCCAACTGGGGATTGAACCTAGGACCTTCTTGCTGTGAGGCAACGGTGCTAACCACTGAGTCGTCGTGCTACAGTTTTTATTTTTAGTCAAAGCTTGACTGCAAGACCCAAAACCTGAGAAAGTGGTTCCTGGGTGTTTTCTGTGTCGTAGTAAGTTCTTTTTTGTTTACATTTTACTCTGCTGGTTCTGTCTGCGAGGCACAAAAAACACACGAGTCAAGGTAAACTGCGGTTTTAGGTTTGCTCTCCTTCCTGTCATCGTGACTTTTGATCTTCTTTTGAACAGCTGGATGAACGACAGAGAAAAGTTTTCTGGTTGAGGTCGACGTGGCTACAGATTTGAGGGGTCTGAGCTCGCAGCTTTTTCAAAAACAACGTCTGCATTTATGTGATGATGGAGTTAAATAATCTTCTTGAACATGTTAATTATTGCCATGAAAAAGGGCTGGAAATTTTGATATTTCACTTTAAAAAATGTTCAAAAATTGCCTAAATTTGACTTTGTGGACAGTCAGAAGCCTGAAAATAAGTTCAGGCATTTTTTTAGATTCAATTTTAAACCTATAGATTTTCAAACAGGAAGTTCTGCATTTTAAACACAGTTTGTGTTGTTTAGTAGTTTGCTTTGTTGATGGTAAGTGGACTGTACTTATTACTTAATGAGGAACATTAAGTGCAGAACCACTAGTCTGAGGAATAACTTCTACCTTGAAGCTGTTAGACTCCATCCATCCATCCATCCATCCATTTTCTTTACCCGCTTATTCCATTTTGGGTCACGGGGGTCGCTGGTGCCCATGTCCAGCAATCACTGTGCGAGGGGCGGGGTACACCCTGGACGGGTCGCAAGTCCATCACAGGGCCACATAGAGACAAACGAGACAAACAACCATTCACTCTCTCACTCACACCTAGGGACAATTTAGAGTTACCAATCAGCCTAACATGCATGTTTTTGGACTGTGGGAGGAAACCGGAGCACCCGGAGAAAACCCACGCATGCACGGAGAGAACATGCAAACTCCACCCAGAAAGGCCCCTGGACCGGGGTTTGAACCAGGGACCTGCTCGCTGAGAGGCAGCAGCTCTACCAGTTGCGCCACCGTGCTGCCTTGCTGTTAGACTCATGAATCCTTAATCAGCATTATCACTGTGAAAATTAAAAAAAAAATCACTGTAATGCCACTTTGATTGGTGATATTTGCTGCTGATCTCATGCTGCTGATTATTTCATGCTGCTGTATTCATTCGTACTCATTTACTCACACAGACTCATGTTCATGCTGCTGTTGTTCGGCGTATTGTTTTGCACTATTAGTGTTCAGCGTATACTTAGTTTAGCGAATTTCTTAGATTTTTAGTACTGTTTCTTTTTACAATTTATATTTTTGCTATTGTTTTGTCGGCCCTATTCATAAATGTGTTGTGATTAGGGATGCACGATATTGGATTTTTGGCTGATATACCGATATGTTAAAACTTATTTGGCTGATAACCGATACTGATATTTATTATATACTTTCCTTTGTCAGAACATAGTCCTCTTATTTGCTTCAAAAATTGTGTGACAACTGTAAGAGCTGGTGACATATATTCATTAACAGCCATATGATATGCATAGCACTTTAACTTATATTAAATGAAAAGTGTTAAATGTTATTTATTAGCATTAGTCACCTGTGATGCTGTCTCACTTGTGGAGGCTTGTTCCAGGTTCCTAGCTGCAGCGTGGGATCCTCTGCACTCTTGTGCATGAAGGATAGACTTTTTAACTTCAAAGTTTTTGTCTATCCATTGTGCCGTAAGACTAGTCATGCTAACGGGGCTAACACTTGACATCTAAATGTCTGTGGTAAAACTCACCCAAGTGCTATCGGCTATTAGCTTCTCAGTGACGTCGGAAACTACGGCTTGTACCTCGGGTAAGGCTACGTCGAAAAAATATCTGTGACTGGGGACGATGTAGCGAGGCTCAATGAAGTCCAAAAATCTTCAGAATTCGACATCCTCAGTGAAAAAAAAAACCTTCCACACCGCCGACATTTTGAATTTTCCTCTCCTCTGTGATCAGATCAGGTAGACGTGCATGACATCATCACGTTGTGCTGGTGCTACAGACATCCTTGTCACTGGGTTGTCATTCAAAAACAGCATCTTTTATATCGGTGAGCTATTTTGATGGATTGTCTGATGTCCGATATTGAACTTTAACGCTATTATCGGCCGATGCCAATATTATGTGGATAATATTGTGCATCCTTACATAAATGTATTATGATGTCATCAGTATGTGCTATTTCATGTGCTGGGGTCTTTTTTTTTGCAACTCTCACAATGTGTCCTGTAAGACGCAAAGCGAGATTAGGTTTTTTCAACCTCCTCTCCCCTCGTGTTTCTTCTTTCTTATCTGTAAAAAAGGGCTGCGCCTCCCGAGACCAGCGGCCTCAGTCACCTCCATCTTCCCCATGTCTGTTGTTATGTTCTCTTAGATGGCTGTAACTAAAATGTAATTTTGTTGTGCTCCGGTGCAATGACAATAAAGATGATTCTGATTTTTGTTGGATGTAACTGGACACAATTTCATTCCAACTCATGTACCACATGTGATGCGAATGATAAAACCTACTTGAACTTATACTGTATGGCGCCTTTCTATCTTATCAAGACACTCACTACACTACAATCTGTGTCCTCATTTACCCATTCATACAGCACTCTACTACAAACCGGATTCCAAAAAAGTTGGGACACTAAAATTGTGAATAAAAACTGAATGCAATGATGTGGAGGGGCCAACATCTAATATTTTATTCAGAATAGAACGCAAATCACAGATCAAAAGTTTAAACTGAGAGAATGTATCATTTTAAGGGAAAAATCTGTTGTTTCCAAATTTCATGGCGTCAACAAATCCCAAAAAAGTTGGGACAAGTCCATTTTTACCACTGTGTGGCATCCCCCTTCTTCTTACAACACTCAACAGATGTCTAGGGACAGAGGAGACCAGTTCCTCAAATTTAGAAATAGGAATGCTCTCCCATTCATGTCTAATACAGGCCTCTAACTGTTCAATTGTCTTGGGCCTTCTTTGTCGCACCTTCCTCTTTATGATGCACCAAATGTTTTCTATAGGTGAAAGATCTGGACTGCAGGCTGGTCACTTCAGTACCTGGATCCTTCTCCTACGTAGCCATGATGTTGTGATTGCTGCAGAATGTGATCTGGCATTAACGTGTTGAAAAATGCAGGGTCTTCCCTGAAAGAGATGACGTCTAGATGGGAGCATATGTTTTTTCTAGAACCTGAACATAGTTCTCTGCATTACTGGTGCCTTTCCAGACATGCAAGCTGCCCATGCCACAAGCGCTCATGCAACCCCATACCATCAGTGATGCAGGCTTCTGAACGGAGCGTTGATAACAACTTGGGCTATCCTTGTCCTCTCTGGTCCAGATGACATGGCGTCCCAGTGTTCCATAAAGAACTTCAAATCGTGACTCATCTGACCACAGAACAGTCTTCCATTTTGCCACACTCCATTTTAAATGACCCCTGGCCCAGTGCAAACGTCTGAGCTTGTGGAGCTTGCTTAGAAATGGCTTCCTCTTTGCACTGTAGAGTTTCAGCTGGCAACGGCGGATGGCACGGTGGATTGTGTTCACTGACAATGCTTTCTGGAAGTATTCCTGAGCCCATTCTGTTATTTCCTTGACAGTGGCATTCCTGTTTGAGGTGCAGTGACGTTTAAGGGCCCGGAGATCACGAGCATCCAGTAGAGTTTTACGGCCTTGACCCTTACGCACAGTGATTGTTCCAGATTCTCTGAATCTTTTGATGATGTTATGCATGGTTGATGATGATAACTTAAAAGTCTTTGCTATTTTACTCTGGGTAACATCATTCTGGTATTGCTGCACTATCTTTCTGCACAACAATTGTGGAATTGGTGATCCTCTTACCATCTTGGCTTCTGAGAGACACTGACACTCTGAGAAGCTCTTTTTATACCCAATCATGTTGTCAATTGACCTAATTAGTGTTATTTGGTCTTCCAGCTGTTCGTTATATGCTCAATTTCCTTTTTCCAGCCACTTATTGCTACTTGTCCCAACTTTTTTGGGATTTGTTGACACTGTGAAATTTTGAATCAACATATTTTTCTTTTAAAATGTTACATTTACTCAAATTAAACTTTTGATCTGTCATCTATGTTATATTACTAATAAAATATTGACATTTGCCATCTCCACATCATTGCATTCAGTTTTTATTCACAATTTGTTTAGTGTCCCAACTTTTTTGGAATCCGGTTTGTAGATCTCAATAAAGCTAATTGAACAAATCATTCTAAAGAGACTAATCAGTGCTTTAAATCACATTCAAACACCGATGGGACACACATCAGAGGCGATGAGGGGTTCAGTGTCTTGCCCAGGGACACTTCAGCATGTAACTGCTGGTGGAATTGAACCCCTAACTCCCCCATTGGAGGACGACTGCTCTAACCACTCAGCCACGGTCGTCCTTTGTTGATTTGTTTTGTGCAGCGTTTTCTTGTTTTGCACTCTAAAATCTTGTAATATTACTTTCTATGCAGTTCTGAAAGTGTGGCTTTTGCTGAGAACGTCGTCCAGGTCTTGATAAGAATGGAAAAAGACTTTTGAAATTTCAAGGCTTCAGGTAGAACGTGTAGTTTAGAGCCAGCTGATAAAAAGAAAAGTCCAGCCACTTTACATACATATGTATATTTGTACTAAAATAGAAAAAATACATCAGCAGGCATATCTGGAGTCTGAAGAAGTGCCAAATGTGTATCATTTAGTCTTTCTGAGTTCCCTCCTTGTGTTTTTTATTTCTAGGACCAAGTGGATCGTCTGAAGGAGCTCAACATTCCCGCCTGCTCCATCAACTCCAAGCTCTCAGCCAGCGAGCGCCATCTGATCCTGGCCGACCTGAAAAGCCGCAGCCCGAAGCTGAAGCTCCTCTACATCACTCCGGAGATGTTGGCGTCGCCCTTGTTCCAGCCCTGCCTCACAGACCTGTGTTCCCGCGGTCTGCTGTCCTACATGGCCGTGGACGAGGCCCACTGCGTCTCCCAGTGGGGACACAATTTCAGACCGGACTACCTGAAACTGGGCGAGCTGCGGGCTCGCCTAACGGGAGTTCCCTGTCTGGCTTTGACGGCAACAGCGCCCAGAAACATACAAGAAGACATCGTTCAGTGCTTGAGGCTGAGCTCGCCACTGTCCTTCCTTACGCCCGTTTTCCGCAGCAACTTGCACTACGATGTGGTGTTTCGGAATCTGCTGCCGAACCCTTACGCCCACCTCCACGCCTTCATCCAAAAAGCACTATCCATGGGGATAGGACCCCATGGACAGGTTTGTAGACTTTATTTTTAAATGGAAGTTTAAATTAAGTGTTACCAAAGAAATAAGGATGGAAAACACATGTTTATTCAATATTTTGAGAATGCTTGTTTTATTTTAAATGTTTAATGTTTAAGACACACCAGCACACTGGTCAGTAGATCTCATACCAACCTAAAGCAAGTATCTTGGCCTAAAATGTTAGTTTTTTTTAAATCGTCAATAGGCTTTTAGTTCTTTTACACCAGTCTTCTTACTATGAAAACTGATTTCAATCTCAGCAAAGTCCATGCTCAATAATCCAGGTATACAATCCAACATTTTTCAGTCAGGTCATCAGGACAGTTTCTTTTTTTGTGCTGAAACGTTTCGCCTTCGATCCGGAAGGCTTCATCAGTCCAGGAAACACACAACAAAACTGATTCTTCCCCCAACAGCTTACTACAAATTGGAACAAACCAGTTTATGGTTGAATAGATCAGTCAGAAACAAGGTTTCGTCTTTGCTTTTAATTGCTGTAAATTGTTTAAAGTTTTATCTCAGAGCAACTTTTATCACAATTATAGAAGTGCCTTTATTTCTCCATGGGGTTCAGAGTGTGTTGATGCAATTTTTAAAATAAACGTCCACAAACAAATCTCCAAGTTTTGTCTCATTCTCTGAATTTCAAACTCTATTTTTGGTGGTTTAAGAACCCAGCTCAGAATGTTTAATATAAAGTGGTAGTTACTGGTGACGCAGGCTCCCTCTCTCCTTGTGTTTGCGAGCAGGGCTGTGGGATTGTTTACTGTCGGACCAGGGATGACTGTGAAACCGTCGCTCACCAGCTGACGAAGCTTGGAGTCCTGGCCAAGCCGTATCACGCAGGTACCGTCTTTCTGCCTGTGGGCTGTGAAAACATATTTTTGTCTCAGTTGTGAAGCGTTTCTTCACTGTGTCGCAGGTTTAAAGACAGGAGATCGCACAGAGGTGCAGAAGGAGTGGATGCAGGGGAGGGTGCTGGTCATTGTGGCGACCATCAGCTTTGGTATGGGGGTGGATAAGGCGAATGTCAGGTGAGGCAACAGTTCTCTGCTTTGCTGATTGGTTGTTTTGTGTTTTAATGCTCGCGCTGACGCTTCTTCAGGTTTGTCGTCCACTGGAACCTCGCCAAGTCTCTGGCCAGTTACTACCAAGAGTCGGGGCGAGCGGGCCGAGACGGTCTGCCCTCCTTGTGTCGCACGTACTACTCCCCGAAGGACAAGGAGCAGATTCACTACCTCATCTGCCAGGAGGTCGTCCGCAGACAGGTTGGACAGCACAGCACTCAAAGTGGACGCCATTTTGTTTTGACACTTTTTGACCTTTCTTATTGGTCTGCAGGAAAAAAGAGGTTCTGTAAAAGAGGTGGACAAAGTGGCCATCACAGACTTTGAAGCCATGGTGTCGTTTTGTACACAAGAGAGGTAAGAGAGGTAACGCATGCTGATAAACTCGATCTTTTATCTGCTGCTGAAAGGTGAACGCAGACTGTGTCTGATGGGACCACTGGATGGATTTGAATGAGATAATCACAGCATGTGCATCTTCAACTGATTAACCATTGGAGCCAATTCAAGATGGCCGCCACAGCTGTTTGACATTAGCAAACACAAAAATGGCTACAACTCAGTCAGCTTCACAGATATGTGTCGTATATGAGAGGCTTTCGCAACACTCCGAGCGAGAGCGCATGGTTTCATGAGACTGTGCAGAATTTTCAAGGTTTGACCAAAACAGCTGTAACGCTGTCATTTCCATCCATCCATCCATCCATCCATCCATCCATCCAACCATTATCTTTACCTACTTCTTCCCATCATAAGATGGTTTCAGTCTGAAACTCTGGCATGAAGGTTAGCGGGATGCTAGGAATACTCGGCATTTATTTATACAAATAAACTTTATTCAGAACAAGAGCAGTAATGGTTTTACATCATACAACATTTCAGCACACGTAACAGTCTTTTTAAGGTTTTTACATTTTTTTATGTATTTTCTGAAAACTAAATGACTTAAAGCAGGGGTGTCCAAATATTTTCATATGTGGGCCATAACTAACCAGATGAAAGAACTCGGCCACAAAAATGTGAATTTAACTCAACGTGAGCGATATTTTGGAGAAAGGACAAATTCACTCATTTTGGTGGAGAAAGAGTTTTAAATTGTTGTAGATCCAAAACATTAAAATCCTCATAAACACTAAGCTTATATATTTTTTTATTAAAAATGATTTTATTTATTTGATTTGTTGGGTTTGTGTTTGTTGTTTTCTTGTGCTTGTAAAGTTTGTTTTAGTCTGTTCTCAGCAACAAAACTGTAATTTCAGTAAGTGTCATTTTAAAAGGGGGTCGATCAGCATTTTGGACCATGGACGACCGAAAAGGCTGATTGAAGTTCTGAAAAATTGTCCAGCTGTCAGTCACCACAACAATTATTTTATCAACTATAACATTTAGCCAAGTTTTATGAATCATTATCCAAAAGTCTCCGTTCTGGTAGAAACAAGTAAAGGTTTGTGGTGCTTTGTACCATGAAGTGAAAATAAAAAGATTATAGCCAAAGGTTTGTATTTTGTATAATATTGCTTATTTTGAGAAGATTGTTTTTCATCTGTTTTGCTGTTAAAACTTAAAACATTATATAAAAAAGGATTACCAACGAATTTGCAGAAAATCTGCATCGACCTCTAAAACCCGCTGGCCAAAATGATATCATTCTTAAACTGCAGTTGTGGGCCTCACAAAATCACTACAAGGGCCGCAAATGGCCCACGGGCCACACTTAGGACACCGGTGACTTAAAGCCTTTAGTTTAGTCCTTTCTGTTTCTGTCCAGCAGAGGGCAGGCATGCTCTAAAACCTGGTCTCTTCCATACAAAAGTATTCTTTTCATTCTGTTTATTTTAACATACAAGATCATCTTACAAGCTCTATCATCAAACATGCTGTTTCTGCTTTAGAAACGTGTTTTTATTCCTACTGTCGCTCTGTGGAGTCCTGTTTTTACCGAGCTGTGAGCATGTTTGGTCCTGTGCATTTGTATCTGTCAGTAGAGGCTGGTTCTGCCTTCTCCTCGGGTCATGCTGGAGCTCCTCGGGCAGCAGGGATGCCCTGAGGAATGCTGATCCTCCGGATTACCTGGCAGCTGTAGCAGGTGTGTTTGGCAGCTTGTTGCTCAGCAGCCGGGCCTCTTCAGAACACACCCTGTACCATTTGTTTTGCTGCACCGGCAGGATTCCTGAGCTTTTATTTTATTTTATAGGAGATGTAGCTCAGGAGATCTGAAGAAAATCAAACATTTAAAGGTGTTCAACTTCAGTCTGCACAGGTGGAGCACGTTCAAATGTCAGGGTTGTGTAGTTTCCTCTTGCGGCAGCAGCAGCAGCAGTAGCTCACACAGGTCAGAACCATCATGGTCAGGACCATGACTGCAGGGGAGCAAACGAACAGCGTGATGAACAGCCCAGGTTCAAACCACGGGAGAAAAGTGTTGTGGCAATGAGCCGGGACTCACAGATGAAGATTAGGAGGACAAAGAAGGCTGCCTGCTCCACAGGGTGGGCGTTGGGCAGGTTCTGAAGCTTTAACCAGATCCGGTTCAGGTGGGTCAGCGTCTCCTCTCTGGCATCCATCCTGTTGAGATGAAATTAGTTCAAACATATTTATGTGCCCGTATGCTCACAGACGTCAGGACAAAACTTAGAAAACACTCACTGCAGGGAGAAGCACACGGCGGCCTGTTAGTGAACGTTGTGGTTTAAGAGTGAATCTGTTCACCGGTGAAACGATACAGAAGAGATCTAACAAGCAGGGCAGCCTGTCTTACTGTCGCATCTTTCACGTCATGTCTGAACAGACAGTTCTGTGTCTTTGGGTGGAGTTCTGACTAAAATAAGATTTATTGTTGACTGGTTTGTTGAGCTCTGGTTGAATAGTCGAAGCGGGTGTGACAGTGTGTGGCTTGTTAAGCTTCAGGAGTTGTGTTGGTGATTTAACAAGCACAAGCATAGAATCAACATGTTGTCTGATTGATTTAGCGACTGGTTAGCTTATCATAGACTAAAGGTTGAAAATGGTTTGAAGTCGCAGAGCACACAGAAAAACAGGTTTCAGTCTTGACCTCAAATTCAGCATCAAGTCCAGAGTTACAGTTCCAGTCAGATGATTTTACTGTAAATTATTCTGTTTCCAGCAGCTGATCAGTAGTTTGACACATGAACATGTTTGATTTTGTCAACATAAAGATAAAGTGATGGAGTGAGAGATAGAGTGCTCCTCACCTCCATTTCCTTCAACTCCTTCCTGCTCCTCACCTCCATTTCCTTCAGCTCCTTCCTGCTCCTCACCTCCATTTCCTTCAGCTCCTTCCTGCTCCTCACCTCCATTTCCTTCAGCTCCTTCCTGCTCCTCACCTCCATTTCCATCATCTCCTTCCTGCTCCTCACCTTTCTCTTCATCTCACTCAGTATAAAGAGATCTAAAGGTGTTGCTAAGGGTTAAATTCCCCCCACACCCACCCGTTGCTCCACTGCTGATTTAATCAAAAGTAAGACGGTAGTTTCTTCTTTCAGACGTATTTTATGTTGCACTGAAAAGAGGGACTGTATTTGTGACATTTTTTTCTCAGCATAGTGATTTTTAATCTTAATTATGTCCCAGAAATACTGAGTTAGGGAAAAAAACACAAAGCTGCTCTTAAAAAACACTGAACATTTATGAGGCTGAGTTCTTTTAAAGTTGTTACACAACAACTTTTTGAATCGTGTTAAAGAAAGTTTTTTTTTTTTTTTGTCTAACAAAGTGGAGTAACAAACCAAGAAGTGCCAAAACTTCACAAGAAACTACCAACAAGCCTGTTGTTAAATTGTAGTTTGTGTAACTTTTTATTCTGCTACCTGTTTTTTTTTTTTTTTAACATCTTGGTGTAACTTTCTCATGTTTGCGTGTTTGTTTTAAACAAATACGCTCTTCAGATTCTCCTGAAACTGTGTGAAACACTGAAAGTCACTCACCTGAGAAGGAGTTCTCCTGTTGAGCTCTTCAGTTTTCTGCCTTCCTCCTCCGGAGCAGTTTTCTTCTCGTCGGTCTTGTTTGGGAGGGACTGTGGCTTCAGCTTTTGTGCGCCTCTTGATTTTCTCCTCCTCCTTCGCTGGGGTTTCTCTGTTTCGCGCAGGAGAAGGTGGCAGAGTTTCCATTCCCAGCACCAAAGTTAGGTTGTTGTTTTGATGATTCCCAAAAAGACTCTACGGCTGCAAAGCCGTGGGAATGTACTGTAAGCTGATAACGTAACACTGGTTCTGCCACAACAAGGACTTTGTTCTGTAGATATAAAAATAGGAACGCATCAACTTTAAGGTAGTTATTTAATTAGCAAACTGTGGAAGAAGATGACTTTATGTTGGAGGTAAACTGGTTTTATTTCCACAACGGCTCAGAAGAAATGTGCTCTGAAAGCACAGGTCTTATTTCCTGTAATTGCTTCCTCCTGTTGTTGGACTGAAGCTCAGAATCTGAGTTTTTAAATTTCCACTTATTTCATAACAACATCTGGATCCTGAAATTGTTTGACGACTTCTCGGCCGGTGAAGAGCCGGATTGTCTCCCTACGGTACAGTGATTTAAATAAAGTTAAAGCTAAGTTTCTTAAAGGAATGTGTTTTTGTTTTTATCCTCATCAGCTGTCGCCACGCCACCATCTCCAAGTTTTTCGGAGACAAGACGCCGAACTGCGCCGGCGCCTGCGACTTCTGCCGGAACCCTCGAGGTGTCCGAGCCCAGCTGGAAAAAGCGGCCACGCTCAGCCTCAGGACCAAAGCAGCTGACAGCACCGAGGCCACAGGCCCGTTTGGGTTCCAGCCGGGCTTATACGAAGGAGGGAAGAGAGGCTACGGCTTCGAAAGGCAGGACGAGCTCCTGTTACACCGTCTGAAATGTGGATGTGATGCATCCCGTGCAGTGTAGATTCATAGCAACGTGATGATCCTGTCGTTTCTCCCAGCAGGTGTGATGAAAGCGAGGGAGGAAGTGGTGACGATGAAACCAGAAAGAGGAAAAGGGAGTTTTCGGACCTCTTCAAGAAGCAGATGAACCTCAGGAAGGTGGTTCGGGATTATCAGCACACAAGCCGTCACTGAAATGTTGCGTTGTAGACACGACCTGGCAACGCTGTGTCAAATAACATGATTAAACAGCTGCGAATCTCATAAATCCATATTTTTTTGGAACATGGTGAACATATCAAATGTTTAAACTACAACAAAACTTCAATAAAGAAGGTCATTTTGAGTAGGATGGCAGCAACTGGTTCACGTTTCTCTCTGTGAAGCGTCTCTGCTTCTTTTAACCAGTTAAACATCTGGAACTGAGCAGAGCAGCTGCTGGAGGCTTTTGGAAAATATTTCATTCTTGACTAATGCAGGATTATAGACATTCAGCGATCCTGGGTCTTCATTGATGGATTTTTGTTCCAGTATTTGTCAAATGTTTTCAGCTGGTGCGAGATCTGGACTGCAGGCAGGTTAGTTTAGCAGCTGGACTCTTACTACGAAGACACGCTGATCGATGCTGTGGTGGCTTGCTGTGATATACAAGAACTTCTCTGAAATAAACATCTGGATGAGATTAGATCCTCTAAAACTCATCTGCATTAATGGTGCCTTTCCAACTGTGTAAGCTAATGGAGCGGGAGGCACTAATGCACCCCCATACCATCAGAGAGGCAGGATTTTGAACAGTGTGCCGATAGCAGGCCAGATGATACTTCTCTTCAGTACGAACAAAATTTTTCTAGTTTCAGTTTGACCACAGAACAGTTTTCCACTTTGCCTGACTCCATTTTGAATGAACTTTGGTCCAGAGAAGTGAGCCGAGTTCCTAGATGGTGTTATACACATACACAAATACACAGTTCATCCAGTATGGACCAGTAAGGATCGTTCTCTGAGCTCAGATGATATTATAAGCTGTGAATGTTGGGATATTCAAAGTATTCCTTGTTGATTAACAGTATCCTTAATAGTGCCACTATGTGTTGCTGCCATCAGATTACCTTATTTTTTATCCTAAAAAAGGTAGAATTTCTTACTTTAAACATTTGTTACGTTTACTTCGTTCCATTGTGAATAAAGCACAGTTTTATGCAGTTTGTGAATCATCACATTCTGTTTTGTTGAACATTTTTACACATCTAAACTTTTATTTAAATCACGCCTATAAAAAAAAAAACTTAAATAATTATTGCCCACCACCAGAAAAGACTTTGTTTGTGTGTTTGTGCTGGTCTGCGTTGGCTTGTCTGTTAGCAAAATACAGTAGTTCCTCGTTTATCGTAGGGAATCTGTACCCTGAAGCCATGTGATAAGTGAACAACCACGAAGTAGGAATAGTAGTACAAGTATTAAGTAGTGGTTTATTTTAGTATTTATATATATACATGTATATATTTTTTATATAAAGGCGTTTTAAACTCTTCCCACACTCTTGCAATATTCTAAACAATGTTTCTAAACTAAACGGTTTAAAGGAGCACAGAATGTCATGATTTCAGCTCTGCCTGGCTGCACTCTCGGCCACGCCCACTTCTCCGCTCTACATGGAGATCAGCTGATCAGCTGCAGGAGGAAACTTCTACAGCTGTGGGCTGCACACAGGTGCTAAATAATTTAAAACAATTTATTTTAAATAAAAATACCATGCCGATCGTGTGGCTCATCCATCAATCATCCAATTGTGTGTCATGTCCAATCTTACTTTGAAAAACCGCGATAGAGCGAGTCCGCGAAAAACGAGCCGCGATGTAGTGAGGGACTACTGTGTTTCACAACCCCCTGGATGGATTGAAAGCAATCGTCGGATGGATTACAGAGTCACCCTGTGTGGTAGTAGCTGAGAGTCATCCTCTGAGCACAAACACAAGGTCCTTCCTCTCTGAAGAGAATGAATAGCAGTAAACTTAATCTAAATATGAGTCATTACAACTTCACGTTTGTTTTGCGCGTCTGCACATCTGTATTCCAGCTGTTGGCAGCAGGAGCTCGACGCAGCCCCTGTAGTTGTGCTTTTCTTGGCTAATCACTCCCACATGTCTGGAAGTGGCACATCTGAGTGAAACTGTTCCTCAGCGGCTCCAAGAGGAGTCTGGCCAAAGCATTTACAGCAGAACATGTGAACCATTAACCACATCATGACAGAGCGGAAAACAACAAGTCAATGGTGATGGTGGAACTCATGAAGAACCCTGAAAACTTGGGTTTTGAGCATTTTAGCGGAGAGCTTGAGCGCGTACAAAGAAATACAGATCGCCTAATCAGTGGCTTGTGCTGTTTCCTCAGGGCTCCAGCAGTCAGACGGAGGAGTTTTCTCCACCAGGTAATGTCAGCCGAGCATTAAGATGAATATGAACAGCTCTTCAGGCTGTTTTGTGTCGTGTAACGTGTGTCTCGCCGTGCAGGCGCCAACTGCTTGCTCAGAGAGGCCAGCAGCCAGAGGATCCCCAGGCTCACCGTGAAGGTAACACATTCCTCACAGCCGCCACGTTCATTAACGAGCTGCCGGGAACTCTGGGACACGAAACGTGAACGCTGCTGACGGTGACTTACTGTGGTGCTTGAACGTTTGTGAAGCCTTTATCATTTTCTATATTTCTGCATAAATCTGACCTCAAAACATCATCAGATGTTCACACAAGTCCTAAAAGTAGATAAAGAGAACCCAGTTAAACAAATTAGACAAATATTATACTTGGTCATTTATTTATTGAGGAAAATGATCCAATGTTACACATTTGTGAGTGGCTAAAGTATGTGAACCTTTGCTTTCTGGTGTGACACCCCCCACCCCCCACCCCAGGTGCAGCAATAATTGCAACTAAATGTTTCCTGTAACTGTTGATCAGTCCTGAACACCTTGGAGGAGTTTTATCCCATTCCTCAGTACAGAACAGCTTCATCTCTGGATGTTGGTGGTTTCCTCACATTAACTGCTGCTTCAGGTCCTTCCACAACATCTTGATTGTATTAAGGTCAGGAATTTAACTTAGTCATTCCAAAACATGAACTTTATTCTTCTTGAACCATTCTTTGGTATAACCACTTGTGTGCTTAGGATCATTGTGTTGCTGCATGACCCACCTTCTCTTGAGATTCAGTTCATGGACAGATGTTCTGACATTTTCCTTTAGAATTCTCTGATATAATTCAGAATTCATTGTTCCATCAATGATGGCAAGCCGTCCTACAAAACAGGCCCAAACATGATACTACCACCATCATGTTTCACACATGGTATAAGGTTCTCCTGTGGTGTTTTCCTTTCTCCAAACTGAACACTTTTCATTTAAACCAAAAAGTTCTAGTTTGGTCTCATCCATCCACAAAACGTTCTTCCAACAGTCTTCTGGATTGTCCACGTGATCTTTATCAAACTTCAGACGAGCAGCAATGTTCTCTTTGGAGAACAGTGTCTATCTCCTTCAACTCTACCATCACACCATTGTTGTTCAGTGTTCTCCTGATGGTGGACTCATGAACATTAACATCAGTCAACGTGAGAGAGACCTTCTGTTGTTAGAAGTTACCCTGGGCTCCTTTGTGACCTCGCAGACTATTCCACTCCTTGCTCTTGGAGTGATCTTTGTTGGTCCACCACTCCTGAGGAGGGTAACAATGGTTTTGACTCTCCTCCATTTGTACACAATCTGTCTGACTGGATTGGTGAAGTCCAAACTCTTTACAGATGTTTTGTAACCCTTTCCAGTCTTGTTGAGCATCACCAAATCTTTTTTTTTTGAGGTCCTCAGAAATCTCCTTTGTTCTTCCATGATCCACTTCCACAAACATGTTGTGAAGAGCAGACTTTGATAAATCCCTGTTCTTTAATTGAAACGGGGTTCCCACTCACACCTGATCATCATCACATTGATTGAAAACGGCTGACTCTAATTTCACCTTCACATTAACTGCTAATCCCAGAGGTTCACATACTTTTACCACTCACAAATGTGTAATATTGGATCAATTTCCTCAATAAATAAACGACCAAGTATAATATTTTTGCTCCATTTGTTTAACTGGGTTCTCTATCTACTTTTAGGACTTGTGTGAACATCTGAAGTTGTGTTAGGTCAGATTTATGCAGAAATATAGAAAAGTCTTGTGTTTACAAACTTTCAAGCACCACTGTACTTCAGATTTGTTTTAAAGGGGAGAAGATATTTTGTGCAGTAATAGTACAACATTAGATCCAACAGATCTCCTACATTAAGTGCAGTTTTCACTCCCCAGCTCTAAGGTCAAAGGTCCACATTGTAATTTCAGATCTAGACGAGGAGCTACCCTCCTCATCACCACCGTCAGACTGTATGTCTTTAGGTGAATGAAAGTCATGAAGTCCACCTCAGAGGACAGATTGCACGTCTTCAACAAAACACAGCCGTGGAACATTTTTCTCACCTTATGTATGTGTATTGTTAAATAAAAAAAGATCATTAATGTGCTTTAGGAATTTACCAGCAGATATTGTGGGGAATGGATGCCATTATGATGTATAAGATGGTGAGGATTTGCAGGAATAATGAGTAAAACTAAAGAATAGTCATTCATTATGTGGCTTTGGCCATATGAAAATTCAGAAATGGTCACACACATTTCTCCACATTGGAGATGGCTGTCTTGTGTTGGTAATGCAATAAATCTTGCATCTGCCGTGTGGCCACAAAATTAAGGTATAACATTAAAAGCAAAACCAGTAATTCTCAGTCGGGTCATCTGGAAAGTTTCTTTTTAAAAAAGAAACTGTCCAGATGACCCGACTGAGAATTATTGGATTTGGTACCTGGATGACTGAGCATGAACTTTGTTGCATTAAAAACAAAAGTCTGCAAATGTTTGCATCATTCTGGAGTCATGTTTTATGAAAAATGTTGCTCTAAAGTTACAGTGCTTGGAGATAATCAGGCCATTGCTATAGGTTTCTGTGTAATACCATGTTTTCTGGCGTATAAGTTACCATTTTTTCATAGATTTGTCAGTCCTGCGGCTTACATGCCGACACGACTTATATACTTTTTTCCACTTTCATAACACAATTTTTGACTGATGCTTTAAATTTCTAACAACTGCAACAGCGAGTCCTCCCGTGCGCGCTCTCTTCACTCAGCTGGTGCAGGCAGATGAATGCTGAAGAGCTAGCGGCTCCGGCCACAATGGATGGCTGGATGAATGGATGGGTGGATGGGTAGATGGATGGCACCGTGCCACCCAGGCAAAATGAAGCTGGTTTGACCATTAAATAAATGCATAATAAACGCGACACGTCAGTGGTGACACATAATAAAAGCGACTTATACACCAAAGCGACTTGTATATGTTTTTTTTTCCTCTTCATGATGCTTTTTTTTTTTTTACTGTTTCAACTTATATTCCGGTGTGACTTATACGCCATAAAATACGTTAGTTTGTTAATGGGCGTATATTGTGCTCTTGTTTTTGTTTTATTTAGTTGTTGGACCATTAATGATCCTCTTCTTCCATTTCAGGCCCGAGAGCACTGTTTGTACCTCCTGCAGGATGCTCTGCAAGCCCACCAGGAGGCAGCAGATACATATAAGTAAGACTACTGATGAACTCTTCAGCCACTAAGTTGAATAAAATATACAAATTCATCACCAGATTTCCTACTAATGGTTTCCTCTTCCTCCGTCTTGCAGCTGTGACAGTCTGACGTTAGCAGTGGACTTTGAACATGACGTCTTCAAAAGCAGCAAGTCCTCCAACTTATACAAAGCTGCTATCCTAAAGAAGGTGGCTGAAAATGTTTGTGTTGTAAATAAAACTAGAAGTGTTTATGGCTAACTTGACTGGTGCTGTGAAGGCGTGTGAGATAAAAGCTGCACCTGAGTCAGTGAGGGGAGACCAGCGACGAGGCAGCTGTGATTCAAGAGAAGCTGAGACAGAACTCCCAGAAGATGGACCTTCTTCTTTATATCCTGAGGAGCTGCGGGGGTTCACCTCTGCTTCTGAGATGTACTCCGTAAGAGCACTGCTACTTCTCTTAAAGTCAGTGGAAAATGGCAGTCCACGTTTTAATTTTCTCCATCCTTGCTACAGATGAAGCGGAAAAGAGTGGGAGCAGGGCAGAGGGGCTCCTCCGACCATTTCCTCAGTGCCAAAGATCTCCTGAAGCCCACCATGTCGGAGCCAGGTTCCAAGAAACAGACCAAAAATGAGAGATATTTCGTTGACCGCACAGAGGAATCACATGCCGAAGGGATCTGGGAGAGAATAAAAGAGGCAACGACGGAAACAACACCTGCTGTGTCATCATCGATCAGAGCCAGAGCCTCAGCTGTCGGCATTTCTCAGAACAGCCCAACGAAAGGAGGAAGAGCCGTGAACAAGAAGCAGCAGAAGCTGGCAGAAGCTGCAAAGACTTCTCGCAACATTTCCCACTACTTTACAAACAAACAAAGAGTGGAGGAGAGCTGCGAAGAGGAGGAGGAGGAGGAAGCAGATGGTGCATCAGCTCAGACTGTCGACGCGGTTCACGAAGAAAGTGTCAACCAGGAGCAACACGAGAGCAGCCCTGTCAAATGTGAGACTCCGGATCTGATCCTGGTCGAGCCGGAGACTGAAGTTATAGTTTTGTCTGATGATGATGATGAGGAGGAAGAGCAAGAAGGGGACAGTTTGAACCCGGTGCAAGACACGTCTCAGCAGGATATACAATCCATCACAGAGTAATTTTCTCCCGTTCACATTTATAACAACAAAACTGACGTGTTGGAAATGATTTTTAATTCTTCCTCCGTTCTCACACAGACACCAGCCAGTAGAAGAAGATGAAGAAGCAGCAGCAGCTAACCCTCCTTTAATTCAAGAGGTACAAACATCTCCACACCCATTAAATCTATTACATTTTTAAGTTTAAAATACATTTGAAGTGGAGTTTTATGGAAATGTTATGAACAACTAGAGGAATTGCATTTCCTGCAAAAATGCAGTGTGAATGCTTATTGCTGAAAAACAGCTGAAATGAGCTAAAACATGCTGAAATGTAGCTAAAATGGATGAACAAGTCTAATTTAGCAGAATACAGCAGAAAGAACACATATTTGCTGAATTAGGTTTAAATATGCAGAAATGAGCACTAAAATTAGGAAATTAGCTTAAAAAGCTGAAAATAGCTGAAAAGGCAGAAAGAAGCTTAAAATACCAGAAGGAAGTGGAAGGAGCTGAAATGAGCTATATATTAAAAAAAAAGTTGAATTAGCTAAAAAAAAAAAAGCTAAATTTTACACCAAACAACTAAAAAGTAGCTGAAATAGCAGAAAAAGCTGAAAGTAGCAGAAAAAAAGCTGAAAGAGGAATAACACACTGAAATTTGCAGAAAAAAGTTAATTAGGCTGAAAGAAGCAGAAATGAGCACAAAAAGTGGAAATTGTCTGAAAAGAGCTGAAATTAGCTAAACAATGCTAAAAAGGTAGAACAAGCTCAAATTAGTAGGAGGAAAAAAAAACATTTTTGACCAATTAGGCTGAAAGAATCAGAAATGAGCACAAAAAAGTGGAAATTATCTGAAAAAAAGCCAAAATGAGCAAAAAATAGATGAAGACTAATTAAAAAAATTAGAAAAAAGCTGAAATTACCAGAAGGAAGAGTAGAGAGCACAGCTGAATTAGGCTGAAAATGTTGAAATGAGTGTAAAAATGTGTAATTAGCTGGAAAAGCTTAAATTAGCGTAAAAACATCTATATAGTAGCTGAAATAGTAGAAAAAGTGGAAACTTCCGGAAATAAGCTGAAAGGAGCATATTAAGCTGAAATTAGCAGAAATAAGTTAGAAGAAGCACAAAAATGTAGTTAGCAGAAAGAATCTGGAGCTCAAAACAGCTTAAAAAAAACCAGCTGAAATTAGCTGAAAGTAGCTGAAAAAAGCTTAAATTTGCACAAGGAAGCCGAAATAAGCTGACGCAGAACAAAAAGTGAAAGTAGCAGTAAAAGGTTGTAAACAGATCTAAAGATGTGAAGGATGTAAAATGTGCTCAGTTAATTTTCTGAGACAAAAAAGAAATGGCTGAAAAGGCTAAATATTTCAAAAGCTTAAGTTGTACCAATACCAAAAGTCATTTTATATTAGATTGTGCTGAAAGAGCTGAACATTTTGATATGATTTGTTGAAATAGCACAAAAACCGCAGGGAAAGAATCGCACCGACAAATGGATCAGAAAAGTGTGAATGCTTCATAAACATTCAGACAATTAGTATCCTATCTGTTGTAGATGTTCTCTCTGAGTGACCTCGGCTTGGAGAAAGAGTCTAATTCTGACTGGACTGATGAGCTAAAGGCTAGTCAGGAGCAGGACCAAATCTAAAGTGGATTGTTGTTGTCTCATCTCCGAGCTCTAAAATGTATTTACGGCTCACGTGAATGCTGATTTATGAATCTGTACTCGTCTGTCAGTTTTGCATTTCATGGTTATTCCAGCAGAAACCTCTTGATAAAGCCCCCAGGTCGAACTTATTATGCTACAGCTAGCTGTTGTTGCTTGTGCTTACAAATATTATTTAATATTCGCTGTAACTGCTATAAATCTTTGAGACCGGAGTTGTTTTAAGAAGGCAGGGATGCACTCTGGTCTTGGCCCCGCTCGAACTAGCCATTAGCTCATCAGTTTGCTCAAAATGAAAGTTTTTCCAAACTGAGGTTGTTCCAAGAGTTATCCAAAACAGGTAAGATGTTAATTGCTCACAACCTTTACACAAAACACCACGTTTAAAGATCTGAACTATCCCTTCAGTGGCACATGCTGATCCTACTGTACATGCTTCCAGATCACAGATGACGTAGCAGAGGACACGGAGTCATCTCCTCCTTCGAAGCGCAGCCGGCCTGCAGAAAATAGCAGAAGACGGGTTACGTTCAACCCCACCGTGCAGGAGAGGGTTCTGGAGCCGGTCCCCAAGCCTCCACAGCCCGTTACGCTGAAGGAGGCCGCTGATATTGTGGTCCATTATCTGGACCCCTTTTACACTCGGGGAAAGTTTGCCACTAAGGTACGGGGTGTTTGTTTACAATCAACTTCATGTGAAATCACGTGTTTAAAACGTTCCTTTTGCTGTTTAATAAATCTCTCAGGAGCTGTTCAAGTCGTTTGCTCGCTACTTGTCCCACCTTCTGGCTGAAGGCAGGAATCGGACAAAAGACCAAGGTATCTAGATGATGATGATGATGATGATGATGATGAAGCAGTTTGTTTCACGCTGCAGTCTTCTCGAACTCCGATCTCTCCCTCTGCAGTTAAAGGTGAAGTCAAAGTTCTGATCAGGAAGTTTTTCAGCCGAGTTCAGCGCTGCGAGAGCGAGGCAGACTGGGAGCACCTGAAACCTCCGGCCGTCTGTAAAACCACCCAGAGCAAGGAGTGATGGGAAATGGAGTCATTTACTGTGTTTAATTACTTTTATCAGTGCCTATCAGATCTTCACGGGTTTCAGGCATTGTGCCAGACACCTGCTGAGCAGGTTTACACTTAAACAGATGGTTTTGTTCTCAGGCACCTTGTTGCTGTAGTTTCTGATGTCAGAAATTATAAACTGGGAGACTGTTACGCCCTGTGATGGACTTGAGACCTGTCCAGGGTGTCCCCCGCCTCTTGCACAGTGACTGTTGGATATGAGCACCAGTGATCCCGCGATCCAGAAAGGAAGAAGCGCGAAATGATAATGAATTGATGGAGACTGTTACAGCCTGAATGGGAAGAAGCAAAACTGTTTACAAACTAATGTGATGCATTTTTTAAAATCTTGAGGTTTTTTTTCACTGTAAACAGTGTAGAAGTATTTTTTTACTTGCAATAAGGTATATTTCAGATCTCTGCAATATCATTATTTTTTGTGGAGCGTTTAAATGTCCCTCGTTCAGTTCAGTTCTTTGTTTCCTGCTGTAAAAGGATGAAGTCTGCTGTGAAAGAAAGGTGCAGATGTGATTTGTAACATGCTGGATCTCTGCATGGATGTGTTTAGAAAAAGAGCATGATGTTGTGAGATTAAAGAATGTGAGGTAGACTGAGGACTATATGTGAACAATAAAAAAAATGTTCCCAATAAAAACACTGAAAATGGTGGATAGAGATATGCTCAGGTCATTCTGCAGCACTTCATCTATATTTGTAAAATCCTGAAGACTTTATTTTTTATTTGCAAAAACCTCTTTTGTTCTGAACTTGTAAAGTTTAGCCCTTTGGAGCCATTTTGACTAGTTTTTCTCTTAAGATCCATTCGAGTGCATGTATATATATATATATATCTATATATATTTATATATATCTATATATATATATATCTATATATATATATATATATATATATATATATATATATACAAACCGGATTCCAAAAAAGTTGGGACACTAAACAAATTGTGAATAAAAACTGAATGCAATGATGTGGAGATGGCAAATGTCAATATTTTATTAGTAATATAACATAGATGACAGATCAAAAGTTTAATCTGAGTAAATAATAATAATGTCATCAATGTCAGCACTGTATGTTTCCATACAATGGCGAAATTAGTCTCTGCATTTAACCCATCCACCACCAGGTGGTGCAGTGGGCAGCTATTGAAAGCGCCGGGGGACATTTTGGGGATGAGACGTGCTGCCCAGAGACGCCACGTGATGTGCAGTGACTGGGGATCGAACCTGGGACTTTCGGGTCCCAAGCCGGCTGCCCTGCCTCTACACCATCTCGGCCCCCATAATAATGTAACATTTTAAAAGAAAAATATGTTGATTCAAAATTTCACAGTGTCAACAAATCCCAAAAAAGTTGGGACAAGTAGCAATAAGTGGCTGGAAAATGGAAATTGAGCATATAACGAACAGCTGGAAGACCAATTAACATTAATTAGGTCAATTGACAACATGATTGGGTATAAAAAGAGCTTCTCAGAGTGTCGGTGTCTCTCAGAAGCCAAGATGGAAAGAGGATCACCAATTCCACCATTGTTGCGCAGAAAGATAGTGCAGCAATACCAGAATGGTGTTACCCAGCGTAAAATAGCAAAGACTTTTAAGTTATCATCAAAAGATTCAGAGATTCTGGAACAATCACTGTGCGTAAGGGTCAAGGCCGTAAAACTCTACTGGATGCTCGTGATCTCCGGGCTCTTAAACGTCACTGCACCTCAAACAGGAATGCCACTGTCAAGAAATAACAGAATGGGCTCAGGAATACTTCCAGAAAGCATTGTCAGTGAACACAATCCACCGTGCCATCCGCCGTTGCCAGCTGAAACTCTACAGTGCAAAGAGGAAGCCATTTCTAAGCAAGCTCCACAAGCTCAGACATTTGCACTGGGCCAGGGGTCATTTAAAATGGAGTGTGGCAAAATGGAAGACTGTTCTGTAGTCAGATAAGTCACGATTTGAATTTCTTTATGGAACACTGGGACGCCATGTTATCCAGACCAGAGAGGACAAGGATAACCCAAGTTGTTATCAACGCTCCGTTCAGAAGCCTGCATCACTGATGGTATGGGGTTGCATGAGCGCTTGTGGCATGGGCAGCTTGCATGTCTGGAAAGGCACCATTAATGCAGAGGACTATGTTCAGGTTCTAGAACAACATATGCTCCCATCTAGACGTCATCTGTTTCAGGGAAGACCCTGCATTTTTCAACACGATAATGCCAGAACACATTCTGCAGCAATCACAACATCATGGCTACGTAGAAGGATCCGGGTACTGAAATGGCCAGCCTGCAGTCCAGATCTTTCACCTATAGAGAACATTTGGCGCATCATAAAGAGGAAGGTGCGACAAAGAAGGCCCAAGATGATTGAACAGTTAGAGGCCTGTATTAGACATGAATGGGAGAGCATTCCTATTTCTAAACTTGAGAAACTGGTCTCCTCTGTCCCCAGACGTCTGTTGAGTGTTGTAAAAAGAAGGGGGGATGCCACACAGTGGTAAAAATGGACTTGTCCCAACTTTTTTGGAATCCGGTTTGTTTGTTTGTATGTATGTATGTATGTATGTATGTATGTATGTATGTATGTATGTATGTATGTGTGTGTGTGTGTGTGCGGGCGGGCGGGCATGCGTGCGTGCGTGTATCTATCGATCGATCGATCGATCGATATCTTTAGATAGATAGATATCTATAGATAGATAGATAACTTCATATACAGACCCTTTCCAAAAAAAATTGAAAATCGTGGAAATGTTGTTTTCACTTCCATAATTCCATTCAAAAAGTTAATCTTTAATAGATGATAGATTCAGGGCCTGCAATTTAAATTATTTCAAGTATTTGTTTATTTTTACATAATTTGGGCTTCCAGCTCATGAAACCCACAAAAACAGGAATTCAAAAAATTAGAATATTTTGAAGACATCAGCCCACACTTCTCAGTTTTTACAAACAAAAAAAGAAAGAAATTAGGATCACAACAAATCAATCAAAATATGATACTTTCAAAACGATATGTCAATCTTCAATACTTGGTTGTGAATCCCTTTGCCTTAATCACTGCCTCGATGTGACGTGGGATTGAGACAATCAGCCTGTGGCATTGACTGGGAGTTATGGAAGCCCAGATTTCCTTGATGCTTGCTGTCAGCTCTTCTTTGTTGTTGGGTCTGGTGCTCCTCATTTTCCTCTTGAGAATACTTCATAGATTCTCAATGGGGTTTAGGTCCGGTGAGTTGGTTGGCCAGTCAAGCACTGCGGCATGGGCTTCAAACCAGGTTTTGGTACTTCTGGCAGCATGGGCAGGGGCCAGGTCCTCTGGAAGATGAAATCTGCATCTCCATACAGATCCTCAGCAGAAGGAATCATGAAGTCCTCTAAAACATTCTGGTAGACTCCACCATTTTTCCAGTTTGACATGACTGTCAACAAGGAAGAAGGCCGGCAATGGAGGAGGAAGCATGCCAAAGAGACCATCTTAGCACCAACATAACTAGTTTGTTCTACTTTGGAGTAAGCTGTTGGGGGAAGAATCCGTTTTGTGTTGTGTGTTCCCTTGACTGATGAAGCCTTCCGGATCGAAGGCAAAACGTTTCAGCACAAAAAAAGAAACCGTCCAGATGACCGGACTGAAAAATGGTGGATTGTATACCTGGATTATTGAGCATGGACTTTGTTATTCTGGTAGACTGTTGCGGTGACCTTGTATTTAAGAAAGCAGAGTTTACCAACACCTGCACCGGACATTACACCCCAAATCATGACGGACTGTGGATATTTCACACTGGACCTCGAGCAGTATGGGTTCTGTTCCTCACCCTTCTTCCTCCAAACCCTTGGACCTTGATTTCTGAATGAAAGGCACACTTTACTTTCATCGGAAAAGAGGACCTTGGACCACTGGCGGTCCAGCCCTTCTTCTCCTTGGCCCAGTTGAGATGCTTCCTACATTGGCTCGGGTTCAGAAGTGGCTTGACCCGAGGAACCTGACAGTTGTAGCCCATCTCCCAGATGTGTCTGAATGTGATGGTTTTTGAAGCTGTGACTCCGCCTCATTCCACTCTTTCTGGATCTCTGCCAGATTCTGGAGTCTTCTCTGTTTGATAACTCGCTGAAGCCCATTGTCATCTCTTTTCCTGGTGCATCTTCTCCTGTCACTTTTTGCCCTTTCACTAGACTTTCCATTGATGCGCTTGGACGCAGCACTCTGTGAACAGCCAGCCTCCTTAGCTATGAACTTTTGTGGCTTACCCATCCTATGGAGGGTATCAATGATGGTCTTCTAGCCAGTTATGTCTGCAGTCGTCCCCATATTGAAATGAATTGAGACAACTGAACCAAACTGAAGCGATTTAATAACACCTGGGGAAACCTGTTCAGGTGCTTTGAGTTTAGTAGATGATTAGTGTCACACTCAGTTTAAAACATTCATTCCCTGCAACATTTGAGCTGATTTCTCCACAGTAATTAATTTTTTGAAATCCTATTTTTGTGGGTTTCATGAGCTGGAAGCCCAAATTATGTAAAAATAAACAAATAAATACTTGAAATCATTTAAATTGTGGGCCCTGAATCTATCATCTATTAAGAATTAACTTTTTGAATGGAATTATGTAAGTTAACTTTTCTATGGTATTCTAATTTTTTAGAAAATACACAAAGATAAAAGTTTTATTTTAATGCTATAACTGAAAGATCTTCCTCCCATTCTGCTTTGGAAACTCTAGGAACCACATGTAAGCCTGCAGCCTGAGAGCGAAGTGCTCTTTTAGGAAAATATGGAACAATAAGATCTGAAATTCTTTCATGACTTCATCAGTTGAGCCCTTTCCTTTCAGTGGGGAGGAACACCAGCCCTACCCTAATGAACTTTCCGATGACTGAGCTGCTCACCCTATTCCTCTGGCTGAGCCCAGATACTCCCCAAATAAAACGATGGTTACGTACTGTAACCCCACATTCTTTGACATCATCCAGTCAGACTTGCTCCATCTCAAACTTGTCCTAAACGCTGATAAAACTAAAAGAATGTTTTTTCAAATGGGAAGTCGGTCCCAGCAGTTCTTCCTCTGATTTTATCCTCAAATGGTGTCCTTATTGAGTTTGTTTAATTCCTATAAATATTTGGGTAGCTTGGTCGACTCACACTTCTCTTTTAAGCTCCATGTGGAAAACCTAGTAAGGAAACTGAAAGTTAAACTGGTTTTGTTTTCCAGAACCAGATCCTGTCTAACTCTGAATGTTAGGAAACACCTTGTAACTGTGACTTTCCTTCCCTCCATTGATTACGGTGACATTATTTACATGAACGCTCCTACAAGAACCCTGCAGATGTTGGACTCTGTCTATCATGGTGCACTAAAATTCACAACTGGCTGTAACTACCATACCCACCACTGCACCCAGTATTCACTGGTTAACTGGTCATTAACTTCACACACTATCTCACTGGTATATTTTCATCTTTAAATCACTTCTTGGTCTGTTACCTTCATACATCTCCTCCTACATGTCTCTGTGTGAGTGCAGCTACAGCGTGCGCTCTCAGGACATTATTACCTGCAGTGTTCCCTCAGTGAGGACTGAACTAGACAAAAGGACCTTCTCCTACTCCGCTCCTGTTTCCTGGAATATCTTGTAAAAAGATTTGAAGCTCTCGACCTAAGTGACTTTAAAACTCTGTTAAGTTCTTGTTTTTAGTTTTCTAAATCGCCTTATAATTCAGCTGTTTTCTTTTTGCTACTTTTCCTCTTGATTGTCCTTTTGGTTGCTATTTTGTTTTGATTTGTTAAAAAAAAAAAAAAGAGAGAAATTTAAATTAGTATGCCTATTTTATGACTGTCCATTGTTGTCATCATTCTTTGTTGAAATCAGGCCTCTCTTGTAAATGAGTCCTCGAGGCTCAATGGGATTAACCTGTAGAAATAAAGGTTGAATGAAAAAAGTAATATACAATGGAGCTAGGTTGTTGAGAGCTTTGTAGATTAGAAGTAAGATTTTGAATTCAGTTCTGGATTTGATAGGGAGCCAATGGAGAGAAGCTAAAACTGGAGAGATATGATCTCTCCCAGTAAAGACTCTGGCAGCAGCATTTTGGATTAATTAAAGATGGTGTAAAAAGTATTTGGACACCCAGATAACAAACCATTGCAATAGTCCAGTCTAGATGTGACAAACACATGAACCAGCTTTTCAGCATCATTTTTAGATAAGATGTTTCTAATTTTAGAGATATTACGCAGGTGGAAGGGCGGTTCTAACGTTTTTAATGTGGGGGATAAAAGACATGTCCTGATCAAAAATAACTCCAAGATTTTTAACCCTGGAGCTGTAGGCCAGATTAATCCCATCCATTGAGGGTGAAAGACTGAAACATGTATTCCTAAAATGATCAGGTCCAAACACCAAAACCTCAGTCTTGTCTGTGTTCAAAAGCAGAAAATTTAGGGTCATCCAGGTTTTTATGATTTTAAGACATGCTTGTAGTCTAAATAGCTGATTGGATTCACCTGGATGTTTTCTTTTTTTTTTTTTGGTTGTTGAGACATTTCGTCCTTCATCCAAAGGACTTCAGCAAACTCCCACAAGCAGCACACCCACCCAGTGAACCAAACAGTTTGCTGATGATAAGATGGTTTCTGGGGCCCACCCTCTTCCCTGTCAATTCCTCTGAGGCAGCCATATCCAAAGTGGTTCAAAACATCAAAATTCATGTTTTCCTAACTGTAAGTTTAACATTTATTTTGCAAAATTGTCCATCCATCCATCAATTATCTTTACCGGCTTCTTTCTTTTTGGGTCTCTGGGGTCACTGGTGCCCATGTCCAGCTATCACTGTGCAAGAGGTGGGGGAGAACACCCTGGACAGGTCGCAAGTCCATCAGCTTAATTCTTATGTTTTGCTAATTTTAGGTTCACTGTTTGCTAATTCACCCTAAGGTTTTGCTAATTCTAGCTAGTGTTTTGCCAAATATAGCATCTGTTTAGCTCATTTAGCCTTAGCATTTGTTTTGATTTAACATCTATAGTGCTAATTCTAGCTATTTTTTTCCATGCAGCGTTTATCATCTTTTTTGCTGCATAGCTTTAGTAATTGTTTAGCTAATAGTAGCTACTATTTTGCAATTATTTTTTTCCCCTCTGTTTTGCTTGTTTTAATTTGAAATCTTTTTCACCAAGTTTCAGCAAAGTCATTCAGCGCTCGGATATAACACTTAGCAGAAAATACAATTCATCTAGTTTATTTAACAGTTTTTGTGTATTTATATATCTAAGACTGGATATACTCGGAAAACAGGTCTTAATAATAATAAGAATAAGAATAATAAGAATGATTAATAATAATAATAACAGTATCTGTATTTCCCAGTGCTCCTGAACGCAGCAGTCTTCTTCACGTTAAGAAACGCAGGAAGAGAAAACGATGTTTTTCTAAACCGGATGCCTTCTTGCTTGTTTTACTTCATGTCTGCGGCTCTGAACGTTTTAATGTGCCGCTATTTTCATCTGAAGGTGCGCAGAGTTTTTTTTTTTTTGTTTGTTTTTTTAAATGTTTCAGTAATTTGCCTTTAAGCACACGGAGCAGCTATTGTTTGTTGTCACTTCCGGGCCGAGCCTCCACATCGCGGGTGGGGTAGAAGAAGAAGAAGAAGAAGAAGAAGAAGTAGTTCAGAGGAGGCAGCATCTATGCTTCGTGCGGGAAGGATGGAGGAGTTTGTTACGGAGGAGGACGAGGAGGAGCCATGGTACGACCAGCGGGACCTGGAGCAAGGTGAGGCCGATACAAACATCCGAGCCTCCGCCTGTTATTTCCATATTATCGGTGCTTTTCCACCGTCTCTGCTCAGTCACTTCTGCATCCTGGCTCTCCTGCTTCATCTGCACACTGAAAACACTGCATTTGTCAAGGTTCTGGTTTATAATTTATTTATTTATTTAAAGATAAATGACATCATCTAAGATGTGTGTCCTCTCAGACATTAGATAAGCTCACATCCTCAATGGATTGCTTTTTCACATATTTATAAACTGCTCTCACCTCAAATTGATAAAGTGCTTCTCAGAGGAGACCCCATCACCTGCTGACCTGGAAAAACTAAAGCAGCTTTGCATGTCATTGTAGCATCCACATGTGGGGGGGAAGACAGACAGTTTGAGTTGTGTTTAATCTCCCAAACCCCCCTCAGTCAGAGATTTCAGGAACCATAATTACATTCTGCACAGCATGCTCCCATCACATCTGTGCTGTCAGACTCAGCTAATCGGAGACCACACGTGTCTGTGATGATCCCGTGGGGTGAAATCTGCACATATGGCGTGGCGTGGTGATGTCATGCTTGTGTCTATGCAGTTTCCAGAGGCCAGGGACTGATTCACACACACCACGGAGCATCACGGTGAGCAGAGAGGCGCACGAGTAAGAGATGGATTTGAGTTTGCTTTCTCTTCACTGCAGCTTCTTTACCATTCTACTCCAGAGATTGCATAACTCGTGCCAGGCGCAGGAACGGAAACAACAGCTGAGCTGGGCGCTCTCTCGGCTCATCATCACGCTGCGCTTCAGGCTAATTACGCGTTATCAGTTCTGCTTTGTTGAAACAGGAAATTACAGCTCGTCCCTTCCTCCCTCTGCAGTACAGGAGACAAATGTAGCAGCGGGGACGTGCACGCTGTACACTAATGATTCTTGTCGAACCTGAAAAATCCCTGCAGCCTTTCAGAGTTTGTGAGAACTCGACAGCAAATGTTTAGTTAATCCAGAAATGCTCCGATTCAGGCCTTCTGCTCTTCCTCCCAGCAGGGGAACCCTCCAGAGGGAGGCATCCTGATCAGAGGTCTGAACCGCCTCAGCTGATTGCTTCGAATGTGAAGGAGCAGTGGAAGGAGTCACCACCTGAACCTGGTGGAGGGGTTTGAGTATCCCCATGATCCCGAGGACTGGGAGTCTCTGAGGACAAAGTGGCTCCAAGAAAGAGGTCAGACTAGATGACCTAGATGGTGTTGGACCACCTTTAAAAACAGGCAACCTTAACTGAAGCAGGGTCCCTGGGGCACCCTCTTGGAAATTAACCAAGGTCAGGTGCTGTGTAAGCCATGTGGCGTGCTGATTACGAGCTTTAGGGCAGAGGTATTTGCACCAAAAACAAAACGAGTCTTTTGAGCCAGATTAGAGCTCTTTGACCTCCTTCCTTTCACACATCTCTTATATAAAGCTGCTCCAGAAAACAGGATAAACACTTGAGTTCATAACATAGTTCACCAATATCCATTTTATATTTCTCTTCTGCTATACAGTAGTAGTAGTCCCTCGTTTCTCACAGGAGAGCCGTACCCTGAAGACCCGTGATAAGTGAAAAACTGCAAAGCAGGAATATTAGTACAAGTAGTATTAGTTTATTTTAGTATATTTTTAAACCTTTTCCACACTCTTGCAATATTCTAAACATTGTTTCTAAATGCTCTAAAAGAGCACAGAATGTCATGATTTCAGCTCTCTGCCTCCTCTGCTCGTTGCCACCTGCTAGCGCTCTTGGCCACGCCCACTTCTCCACTCTGCACGGTGAACAGCTGATCAGCTGCAGCAGGAAGTTTATCCTGCATTATGGGCTGCACAAATGTGCAGTAGGTGCTAAATAATTAAAAATAATTCATTTTAAATAAAAAATTCCATGCCGATCGTGCGGCTCATCCATCAATCAGCCAACTGCGTGTCATGTCCACTCTTATTTTGAAAAACCGCGATGGAGCGAGTCCGCGATAAGCGAAGTAGCGAGGGGGGACTATTGTACTTTTAGCTAAGCTTTTTGCTGCGTTTAGCAACTTCTTTTAACACTTCAAATTCGGCTTGTATTTAGATTTCAGCAAAGTCATTCAGCTCTGTCTTCACACCGTGTTTTCACAAAATAAGCAATTTACATTGTTGAAGTTTTATTGCAACGATGTGTTTGATGCTTATCAGCCTCCTCTGATGAGAAAACGTTCACGTCAGCAGTTCTCTGTTTCTTTCTGCCTTTTCACTCCTCCTGTGTTGTGAGCTCCTGGTGCACAGCCAGCTCCATTCTCCTCCTCCTCAGGTGAGCGTCACCAGAGGAGATGGATGATGTAAGCTGTGTTGTCAAATATCAGCTGATGTGAAAGGATTTGTCTGAAAATTAAAAGCTTGCTTCAATCCAATGGACAATTTCTATCAATACTCAAGACAGAAACTTGACATCTTTTCTTGGTTGCAAGTTCCTCAACAAGCATTTGATGAGCCTTATTTGACGTTGCTCCTTCCACATCAAAATCAAAGGTTACAGAGTTATTTTTATTTTTTGGGGGCTTCAGAGTTGACTAACTGTGTTGAGAAGTCTGCATCAATTAAACTACGCTCCGTTTTGTTTAAAGCACAAAGAGAGGCAACGAGAGCTTGTATTTAAAACATCATGTTGGCGGCCAGATGGATGTTTACTTGGACCATATTTGGCCCTCGGGCCTGAGTTTGATATGTACTCTAGTAATAAAGTTTTGTAGATTGTGAGCTGAAATTCGATGTGGTAGTAACTGCGAGTCATCCTCAACACATACTCTGAGCACCAGTGGAGCTCTTTGTGCGTTCCTTTAAGGAATGCTACTTTGAATGTTGAACATTTGGAAACAAAGAACATTGTTTTGAATCATCAAATCCAAATTTGACACAAGTTTGTGAAGTTTTCCAGTTTACAGAACATGTTTTCGGTCCGTGTGCTGTTCACAGCGCAGCAGCGTCGTCTAAGTTGACTCGTCCCAGAAGCTGCAGTAAAACCGTGTGCCTGTCCTCTGTTTGCTCCTGTCAGACCTGCACCTGGCCGCGGAGCTCGGGAAGACTCTCCTGGAACGCAACAAGGAGCTGGAGGACTCCCTTCAGCAGATGTACATCAACAACGAGGAGCAGGTGCAGGAGATCGAGGTGTGCAATCCTGAAAAATGCAACCCTAACTAGAAAAATTACACTTCCTGCAAAGAACTTGCTGAAAAACATCTGAAATTAGCTAAAACATGCTGAAATGAAAGAACAAGCCCAAGTTAGCAGAAGAAAGCAGAAATTATCAAATATTGCTAAATTATGTTTAAATATGCAAAAATGAGCAAAAATGGTAGTTAGGAAATTAGATTAAAAAGATGAACTTAGGGAAAAAAAAAAGCAGAAAAAGCAGAAAGAAGCTTAAACTACTAGAAGAAAGTGGAAGGAGCTGAAATGAGCTAAAAATGTGGGATTAGCTGAAATGCTAAATTTAGCACACATACAGCTAAATAGTAGCTGAAATAGCAGAAAAAGCTGAAATTAGCAGAAATAAGTTAATTAGGGTGAAAGTAGTAGAAATTACCACACAAAACTTGAATTTTTTTGAAAACGGCTGAAATTAGTAAAAAAAAAAAGGCAAAAAAGTTAGCTGAAAATGTAGAAATCAGCAGATGAAAGTAGAGAGCACAATTGTGCACAATTAGGCTGAAAGAAGCAGAAATGAACACACACAAGTAGAAGTTATCTGAAAAACTGAAATTGGCCCCCCAAAAAACCCAGCTGAAAAGTAGCTAAAAAAGCAAAAAGAAGCTTAAATTACCAGAAGTAAATTGAAAGATCACATTTTTGCTAAATTAGGCTGAAAAAGTTGAAATGAGTGCAAAAATGTGGAATTAGCTGAAAATCTAAAATTAGCATAAAAAAGGCTAAATAGTAGCTGAAATAGCAGAAAATGCTGAAACTAGCAGAAATAAGCTGAAAAGAGCAGAACAAGCTGAAATTAGCAGAAAGAAGTTAGAAGAAGCACAACAATGTTTTAGTTAGCAGAAAGAATCTAAAAGGAGCACAAAACAGCTGAAATTAGCTGAAGTTAGTTTAATCTTGCACAAAGAATGAAAAAGAAGCTGAAGCAGAAGAAAAAGTGAAAGGAGCAGTAAAAGCTTGTATACAGATCTAAAGATGTGAAGGATGTAAAATGAGCTCAATTCATTTTCTATGAGAAAAAATGACAGAAAAGGCTAAATGGTTCAACAAGCTAAAGTTGCACCAATACCAATAGTCGTAGCAGGATTGTCCTGAAAGAGCTGAATGTTTTGATATGTGATTTGTTGATATAACACAAAATTTTTGGATGAGATGCTGCAATGCTGAAAAATGTACAGAAGATAAATGGACCACAACAGAGTGAATGCTTCACAAATATTCACACTATTATCCGTCTGAGCATCGGGAGCGTGGACTTTTCATCTGGTTTGGTCAAATGGGATCATTTATGATTTATGCTTTCCACTTCTCTATTAGAAACAATTCATTCAATAGATCTTTAACTTTCACACATTTTTACTTTGATATAGTTTTGACAAATCCTGATTTTTCAATTTTTTTTATTAGTATTTACTATAATTTGGGATGAGCGATTGATGTGAGGGACTCTCGTCTCTGCATCGATCAAAACGTGTGCTTTGTGGAGTCTGTTTTGCTGCAGACACCAGAAACTCCTCAGTTGTAAAGTAGACTGCAAGAGAGCAAAAACTTATTGTAATCATCTTTGCTCATCTCCTGCCTTACTGAGCACATTGGTTTCATCGATTATATGAAGCTGCGTGTGTTTTGTCAGCTTTCAGGTCAATCTAGTTTGTGCTTGTCTTTTCAATCGGCGTCCTCGGTTGAAAATGGCCGTGGATGTAAATAAGCACTGATCTCATTTTGTGCAGTACCTGTCCAAGCAGCTGGAAACACTGAGGGAGGTGAACGAGCAGCACGTGAAGGTGTACGAGCAGCTGGACGTGACGGCTCGAGGGCTGGAAATCACCAACGAGAAGCTGGTGCTGGAGAGCAAGGCCTCGCAGCAGAAGATCGACAGGTGAGCCGGAGCTGAGAGCAGCGCTGCAAGTCGCTGCCGGTGTGAGCTGCGCCCGAACCGGTCTCCAGTTTTTGTTCTTGTACACTTTCATACAGATGTGCGTGAACTCAAACGAGGCCTCGCGGCTTACTGGTCGCAAACGCGCAGAATTCAGAGACCCCCCCCCCCCCCCCCAACTGAAAATGCGTCATCTTTTCTCGCAATTCCACATCAGCTTCGCAAATAAACGTTGTCCTAACCCAGAGGGGCGTTCTGACTGGTTTCTCTGGAACAATATGTGGCAGGACTTACCAAACCCATTATGAAGCTACAGTTCCATGTTTAGTTCTTCATCTAAATGTGAGGAAGAAGAGTCGGTTTTCTGCCGAGTTCAGCAGAAAACATGCTACAGTGATGGGTGTATCAGGGTGGGGGTGGGGGGGTTACTTTTTTCTTTTACATTTTCCTCCAACATCTGTGGTCCTGTGTGAATTACAGTAATCCCTCGTTTATTGCGAGGGTTACGTTCCAGACACACCCGCAATAAGTGAAAAACTCACAGAGTAGTAACACTGTTTATTTTAGTATTTATATATATTTTAAGGCTTTATAAACCCTTCCCACACTCTTGCAATGTTCTAAACTCTTTAACTTACAAATTTTAACAACATGCTTATATTTACTGCACAGTAGCTATTGCAAAAATTCAATATGGGGACTCGCCAGCCTCGGTCCGGTTCTGATCAGCTCTCTGCAGCTGTTGAGCACCAGACACTTTCAGAGAGAGCCGGACTTAGAGAGCCAGCACAAAACCACACAATGGTCCAGATTGAGTCTAAATCCGGATGAAAAAAGTCTGTGAGCTCCGGAGAAAACACTGGACCCTCCAAGCATTGCCTCCCCACTCGAGAGGCCTCATGGGCTGTCAAGCAGCTCTCAGATTGACCGATGAGGCTGGAAGTAGTTCTGGTCCAATTCCTGGTCGGTTCCGTACAACTCTGCTTCCACTGAGCACCAAAGTCACTACTACTAAGGACTGAACTTTTCAGATTAGATCAAAACTTTCCCCCCATTTGAGCAGAAAGCAGTGTCCAGAAGCACTGTTGGCTTCTGGGTAGTGTAGTTCTTTTTGACAAAAGATTCAGTGTAGGCTTATTGGGAGAAAACTACAAAATGGCGGCGACAGTCCGAAGTTTTTTTTCCCTTGAACTTTTTACTGTATCCCGTACTGTCCCAATCACGTGAGCAATATTAAAGTTGACAGTCGTGTACAATTTATTTATTTTTTTTGTACAATCTTACTTTGAAAAACCACAAAAGAGCGAGTCCACAAAAGTCGAACCGTGAAACAGCGAGGGACTACTGTAGTTTTCTTACAAATCTTTTTACTGAGCTAAAAAGGCTAAATTTGCCCATCAGGAGCTGCCTGTTCCTTTTAGCCCCCTTCTTATACAGCACATTTGTTTGGGAATGTCACACTGAGCAAATGTGTGTGTGTGTGTGTGTGTGTGTGTGTGTGTGTGTGTGTGTGTGCGTGCGCATGCAGGTTGACCGGCACCATGGAGACTCTGCAGAGTCAGGTGGACAGCCTCACAGCTCGGGTGGAGGATCTGCGGACTCTGGAGGAGCTGAGGGTCCACAGGGAGAAAAAGGAGCGTCGTAAGACCGTCCACTCGTTCCCGTGCCTGAAGGAGCTGTGCACGGCCCCCAGGTCCCCGCCCGCCTCACACACCGCTGGAAACAGACCAACACCCGACGCTTCACTCTCAGAGCTGAAGTTTGATTTGTTTATTTATGACATTTAAAGTAGTGCTCGTTAGCATTCTCTCAATTTGTGCCCTTTTACATTGAAACGTTCAGCTCATTCTGTGGCTGTGATTTTTGTACTTAAATTTTTTTTTATTTTATTTGCAAATTTCTTTTCCGTAGAAAAATGCAGATTCCTTCAGTCCTTTCCAAAACATTTTTCTCTTAACTCCACTTCCGTACGCCTCATTTGTTTTATTCTTTTTATGATTGGTTTTAGCTACTGTTCTACTTTTAACATTTAGCCACTTAAACTTGCATTTGGCTAATTTGAGCTTTTAGCTTGCATTTAGCCATTTTTGGATTTTAACCAGACTTACTGTTTTTAGCCTTTAGCCATTGTTGTTTTAATTTGAATATTGCTTCTTATAGCATCTAGCTATTCTGCTACTTTTACTTAGTGTTTTGCCAATTTTGGATTTTAGGTAGCTTTTAACCTTTTAGTTTGCATTTGGCTACTTATAGCTAGAATTTTGTTACTTTAGCTAGCTATTATAGAATTTAGGCAACACTGATTCTTTTAGCTAGTGTTTTGCAGTTTTAGCTCATTCAGCTTTCAGCACTCCCATCAGTTTCTGATGAACTGGACGGTCCAGAACTGGTTGTCCTTAAAGAAAGTCCATTTGTTGGTGGGGTTGTGGGACGGAGGGCTGACTGTGTCTCTCCTCAGGTATGAGGATGGTTTCCTGCTGGCGAACCCCGGCAGCGTTGACCTGGTCGAGCCCCAGCCTCTGGACGAGGAAAACGAGCGCCTCAGGGACATCGTCTTGTCCCTGCACTCCACCGTAGCCTCAGAGCGGTCCAGGCGTGAGGGCGTTGAGCGGGAGTGTGCCGTCGTGCTGCAGGAGTTCGAGCGTCTGGAGCAGCGCCTCCTGGGCGCAGAGGGCTGCCGGCTGCGCGTCCAGGAGCTGGAGGCTGAGCTGCAGGAGATGCAGCAGCTCAGGAAGGCCAAGTGTCTGATCGGGGACATGGAGGACGGTTTGGAGGCGTTGCTTAGTAATGGCCCTGAGATGGACACCCCATATGAGGGGGCGGGGCTGGAGGACGGCGGCGACAAAGGAAACACTGGAGAAGGGGGCGGAGTGGGGCAGAAGGGAGGCCCGGTGCGAAAAAGCTGCAGCGACACGGCCCTGAACGCCATCTCTGCTCCGTCAGGAAGACGGCAGGCCAGCTATGCCAACCACGCCAACGGCACGCGCAAACGGGGCATGTCCATCCTGCGGGAGGTGGACGAGCAGTACCACGCCCTGCTGGAGAAGTACGAGGAGCTGCTGGGGAAGTGCCGGCGCCACGAGGAGAGCCTGTGCCACGCCGGGGTGCAGACCTCCCGACCCGTCTCTAGAGACCCCTCCATGAAGGAGTACAGCATGATTCCTGCAGAGCCGTCAACATCTGGGGCCACCGCCGCCCGCGCGCCAACACCTCCCCAGACGCCCTCCACCCCGGAGGCCCTGGAGGGGATCAGCAGGCAGGTGGAGCAAGTGGACAAACGGCTGAGCCAGAACACGCCGGAGTACAAGGCGCTGTTCAAGGAGATCTTTTCCCGACTGCAGAAGACCAAGAGGGACGTGAACTCCAGCAAGGCCCGAAAAAACAAGTGAACTGAAACTGCTGAAGCAGGTTCTGGTCTGAAGTGAGGTTCTCTGGAAGAATTGCACCCGTCTTCTGTTGGACGTTCTCCCAACAAACAGATGGAGAACGTTTGGTCCTGACCCGACTGATGAGCCAACAGCTGGTCTGAGGCCAGGACCAAAGTGTCTCATCCAACACGACTTCCAGCAGGAACATCACAATATTACTGGTGTAAACTTTAAATCTTTTTTTTTTTTTCCACATTGCACTCGTTTTCAAGCAGCAGCGATCCACTTTACTCTTGCTGAGACGTTGGCGCGTCAGTCGGGTCAGAATTCAACCTTTCTTCTTCAGTCTGAGCTCCGTTTGGGAGCAAGATGGCGTCGTTCAGGTTTCCACTGAAGCCCACTTGAATCACAACTCCCCACTAACCCTTTAAGTTGAAGTGTTAAACACTGGAGCAGAAAGTGGATTATTTTCTCTTATAATTAATATTGAACTGCCAAATGTTACAGGCCTTCAGGACGTTTCACTGATCACCCAGCAGGTGACATGATGATGAACTTGTGACCAGAATAAGGAGTCGGCAGTGAGAAAAGATGGTGATTAAACTAAATCTGATGTAAAACAAACTCAAGACTTTTTGAAAGCATGAACTAAACGAGACACAGGCAGTCTGAAGACTTTAATTTGAACACAAGAGATCAGTAAACTGTTTATTACAGACGGCACGTGTCGATTTAAACATCTCAGACAAACCATCAGTCCATGACACACGAGGTGAACGAAGCCAGACAGCATTCAGATATTTATGGAGTGTATAAAAAAGGTTGGGAGGACTGAGATTTGTTTGATTCTGAAGATATATTAAGTTTAAGGGCGTAGAGGCACAGTTAGAGATGATCTTCAATATGGAGCGGTTTAACAGCTCCCGGGACACTGGCTGAAAGCCATCTGTACAAACTGGACTCAAAGTTCATTTATTAGGTTCTCAGACAAATACTAAAGAGCACCCGTCAGTGTAATGGCTTTTTCAGACCTGAAATAAAGATGACTCCAGTCCTCACTTCTGATTCTCTGTCCGTTTATTACAAACTGGGTTAAAACAGGCTCAGTTTTTACTCTGAAGGCAAATGGCTTGTTGGGGTTTCTCTACAGCTGTTAAGGCCACACGGTTAATAAAACAGGAAGGAAGAACCCCTGATCAGGAGAGGATCAGCTGCAAGTGAAAACGGGGGTCAGAGGTAACCGTTTCCCCTGCTCTGTGCTCGCATCGAAACCATTTGAAAGATTACGTAGTTGAATTTGACCCAAAGAATCTGCTTTAAAAGAGTCAGACTCCCAGCAGTGATTGCTCAAAGACCACTTCAAGGCAGGTCACACAAAACGACACGTTAAACACTGATGGAAACCACAGGAAATCATAGATTTCTTTATAAACCTGAAAAATCTGGATTATGCACATTGCTTGCTGTCTTCATTTATATATATATATATATTTTTTTTTTTTTTCTTTTTGAGGATTTAATACTTGTCAGAAAAGGCAGGTGTAAAAAAAAAAAAAAAAAAAATCTGAGTTTTACAAAAGAGGACAATGATGTGATTGGAATCTAAGAAGAGCAGAGTTGGGTGACTGGAGGACGGAGAGAAATGAAAGAATTCAGAGAAATGACGGAATGATGTGGAAGAAAGAAGGATGGGGGGAGCAGAGGAGAATGATGATGGGGATCAGTCCTTCCAATCTTTCTTGATGGCGAGACTCCACTCCCAGGAGAGGTGGTTGTACTTGTCGTCATCGGTGAACTTGGACTTGATGTTGTAAGTGCCGCGGGCCAGCATCCCTTTGGGCGCCTCCTCCATGGTGGTGAGGAACTCGTACTCCTCGGCTGGCCGTGGCCCGTAGCTTCCAACCATGTAGTCCGACTTATCAACTGTTAGAGGAGCAGAGGAACACGGTTGGAGAAAACTTCAACATACAATGAACCTGACCGCACGGCTACAACATGACAACTGCTGGTACAGCTGGACTGACTGGGTCCATTTGTGATCCCAGAATCAAACCAGAGAAATTGCATTTCCTGCGACTATGCAGTGTGAATGCTTAATGCTGAAGAACTTGCTGAAAAACAGCTGAAATTAGCTAAAAGCCCAAGTTAGCAGAAGAAAGCAGAACACATTTGTTGAATTATGTTTATGCAGAAATGAGCATAAAAATTTGGAAATTGGCAAAAAAAAAAAAGATGAAATGAGCTAAAAAATAGACAAAAAGGTGAAAGATGCTTAAGCTACCAGAAGGAAGTGGAAGGAGCTGAAATTAGATTTAAAAAAAATCTGTCATTCCACATGTACCACGAAATTATGTACAAAGGGTCCCAGTTACAGACAACAATAAAAATGTTAAAATTAAGCAAATAAATAAAACAGCTGAAAAGTAGCTAAACAGGCAGAAAGAATCTTAAATTACCAGAAGGAAGTGAAGAGAGCACATTTTTGCTGAATTAGGTTGAAAATTGTTTGAGTGCAAAAAATGTGAAATTAGCAAAAAAAGAAGCTAAAATTAGCATAAAACAGCTAAATAGCTGAAATAGAAAACACTGAAACTTGCATAAATAAGCTGAAAGGAGCATAACAAGCTGAAATTAGTATAAAGAATTTAGAAGCACAAAAAGGTTGCAGTTAGCAGAAATAATCTGAAAGGAGCACAAAACAGCTGAAAAAAAACAACTGCTGAAAGTAGTTTAAATTTGCACAAGGAAGCTGAAAGAAGCTGGACCAGAACAAAATGTGAAAGGAGCAGTAAAAGCTTGTAAACAGATCCAAAGATCTGAAGGATGTAAAATGAGTTCAATTCATTTTCTATGGGGAAAAAAGTGGCAGAAAAGGCTAAATATTTCAAAAAGCTAAAGTTGCACCAATACCAAAAGTCATAGCAGCATTGTCCTTAACGAGCTGAACGTTTTGATTTATGATTTGTTGAAATTGAATAAAAATAGTGGAACGAGAAACATGCTGAAAAACATACAGAAGAAAAAAAAAAAGGATCACAATAGAGTGAATGCTTCATAAATATTCACAGAACGATGTTCACGTCATAGAAAAAGAGCCAGAGATCAGAAAGAGAACTGCTGAACTCTACAACTCTTGTTGCCCCTGAATGTGCCATGTTCAAATGTTTATAATCATACACAAATCTAAATATTGGGAATGTACTGCCATCACACCGCTGAAGGTGACAGACCCTGTGTTTCTGAGATAAACGTGTTTGGATGTGAAATGTGGGACTCAACCCCCAAAACAAGCTAAAGAGCAGTTTCAGCAGCATCTTTACAGAGTGTCATTATCCACGGGGGAACGAGTCCAGCACTGACAAAGAAGCCTTTTCTCTGAGGGCAACAAAGATTCAAAGTACAGTTTGAAAATATCCTGCCCCTTGTGTCACTCTCCTTTATGGAGACGTGTCCTGCGTTGGTGCAGCTGTATAGCCGTCACCTCAAAGACAAGGTGCACACAGACCAAAAGCACGCATGCTGGGCTGATCGGTAACTAAATTGTCCCTAGGTGTGAGTGAGTGAGTGAGTGAGTGAATGGTTGGTTGTCCCTGTGATGGACTTGGACCTGTCCTGGGCCTCTTGCACAGTGACTGCTGAGAATAGACACCAGCGACCCAGAGAGGAAGAAGTGGGTAAAGATGATGGATGGATGTCCTGTGGTGAGGAAACTAAAATTCGGCTGTTTGGCCATATTAACCGATGTTACATTTGAACATCTCCTCTGTGACGCACGGAGGTGGCAGCATCATGTTGTGGGGATGTTTATAAGGTATCATGCTGAAAGAACATTATGTGTAAATATTGAAACATGAGCCAGGAAGTTCAAGCTTGGACCATAGACCTTCACATGGACATGGACTCTAAGCATACAACCATATAAGTCACAAAGTGGCTCAAGGACAACAAAGTTAATGTTTTGGAGCGGCCATCACAAAGCTCTGATCTCAGCCTCGTAGAAAAATTGTCGACAGAACAGCAGCTGACGGAGGTGACTCGGTTCTACTGGTCCAGTCAGGAGGAATGGGTCTAAATTAAATAATACACCAAAACGTTTGATCCAAATCACACAAGTTAAAAACAAAACAAACAGAAAATGAACAGAAACTTGTGACTTTGAAGAAAGTTAAATCTGTAAGTCGTTATTTGGGCATTTAATAAGTAGAAATAATTTGGGGGGATCCTAACTGGCCTGAAACAAACAGTTCAGTCTGATTTATTGTCAGGCAGTGAAGAATAAAGGTTGTGTCTGTTGATACAGTGTCGACGTCCTCAAAGTGTCCGTTAGATCACCACAAATCAGCTGAGTCTGCAACGAACGGCTCTTCCTCTGTGTAACCCGACACTCAAAGAAATGTTTGCTTTACAGACTTAAACATTTCTCTCCACTCCCACATTAAAACATCTCCCAGTCTGCACAAACTGGGATCGTACTCAGTGAAGTCTAGTGCAGGGAACATACAGAGTTTTCTAACCCATCACTGGCTCTGAGGGAAACAAAAGGTAGGAGGATGCTGCAGAGCGAAGACAAACGTTAAATCCTTTGGGTTGAGCATGAACGTTGTTGTATACACTGAAGGTTTTCTCACATGAAAGGTAAATAACCATAAAGCCCGAGTCTGTTAGCAAAACATCCTCATGAACCACTGAACGGATAAAACTCAGTAAGGACTGGACATCAACAAATGTAACAACTCAGCTATTTTGACAGACATGAAGGTGAAGTTTGATTGTAGCTGAGAGTCATCCCCATCATATACTCTGAGGGCCAACAGATTCTTCTGCCTCAGCTGACGTGTCACAAACCGTCCGAGGAACTGCAAAGTGAAACCAGTGAAATAAAAATTGTGGTACCTTTGAATCCTTTCATGAACGTTTGCTGCATGTACTTCAGACCGGACACGATTTCCTTGTTCACCTGCAAAACCCCAACACGTGCCGTGAGCTTCCCACGAACCACAGGACAACTCTACAGAACCGAGACAAACTGAGCAGTGAGTCCAACCTTGAAGTTGATCTTTATTCTGTATTCCACGCCCTCCTTGAGTGTGAACGGGTTCTTCTTGAAGTTATCCAGGTCTCCTGAAAGGAGACAGCAGCAGAGTGAAGACTTTCATGTCCTGCTTTGAACGGTGGTTTGAGGCTTCCGGTAGTAACTCGACCGCCCACCAGGGGGCGCAGTGCTTTAATTAACCTGCTGTAGTTCACTGTGACCACTGAGGGGGGACAAAGAGTCCCACCAGGAAGTGACTCATTAACCCACTTGCACAAGAATCCTGTCAGAAACAATTAGTGGACTAACGAGCCAGCAGGTAGTTGGCTCTACATTACGACTCCCTGCAGAACGTCTGAACTGTATTGGACTTTTAGCTCTACGTGCCTGTCCTCCGCAGAGTTAAAAAAAACTCACCAGTAAGGTCAAGGACCAGAGGACCCGGCGCCGTCTCGCATACCAGGGTCATCCGTGTCACCTGGACATTTGGGGCACTGGGATCTGTAAAATAATAACAATAAAAACAAGTTAAAGCTGTATTGTCACTGGGGTTTTATTTAAATCCACTGATTCAGCAGGTGGATGAGCAAAACGTTCCCATCTGTGTAAGAAAATGTGAACTTAAATAAAAAACAAACTAAATAATGAACAGTGCTCAATCAAGAAGTGATAACGTCCTCACATCACAGTTCACGCATACGTTTAATGAGTTTTGTTGTTTCAGCCACCTGCACACTCAGCTTTAGGGCATCAGAACCAGTAGAGTTTAAAAACTCTAAAGTGCTGACGTAAAGAGAAAACTTGAGATTTACGGTGTGACATCACAGTTCCCCCCCCCCCCCCCCCCCCGTCTCCTTTGTTTACGTTAAAAAGTGCCGGCCTCTGCGGCGGACTCCTGGCAGCACGTCAGCTGAAGGTTTGTGATCACGTGGACTGGATATTCTCAAAAGTTCTGAAAAAGCAGCGTGTGGAAAGATTTGTTTTTGGAGACTGAAGAAGGAAACTATGTGAGGACCAAGTCCCTGAACTGTTGTCACAACAAATAAGGAACATCTGATGCTGTAAACTATTGATACAACAAACCCAGAGGTTTGGGGGAGAACGTCATGAATCCAACACCAGCGAGCGTCTCTCTCGTCATTTCGAGCTACGAGTGTTACTCGGCAGCCGTCACCAACCTGCGACCACAGCAGCGTTTCCCAGCAGCGCCTCCTTGTACTTCCGCAGACTCTCGTCCTCCTTGTCCAGCTCCTGGATCTCCTGTAAGCTCTTCTGGGCAGGAGGTTTGTAGTTGATGGCAAGCTCCTTCTCTTCGTTGGCTGCAGCGATGGCTGCCAGCTGCTCTGGTGTGGGCTCCTGCTCTGCCATGGTGTGCCAGACTGCAACAGCAGGGAAGGAAAGTGTTAAATCGCAGAAATAAAAATCCAGAGTGACACCTCGGTGACCTTTGACCTGGCAGTAAAAACAAGTGCAAGGAGAATGAAAAAGTGTGCTGCTATACACAGTGAAGCATAAACAACACTGTTTAATAATGAAAGAAAAAGACAAAAAACAATCCTCTTTGTCTAAACAGACTGAGAAGGAACATTTGTGACAATAGGCCTGTCACAATAACTAATTTTGCTGGACGATTGTTTCAGAAATTATTGCGATAAACAATAATATTGTTTGAAATTTGACAATATTTAGTCATTATTGTCAAATTGAAGAAGAAATGCTGGTTAATTTGTGTGTAGTACCTTTTTTGACCACCGGATGGCAGTATAACACTGTTTAAACCGAAGGATGGCTAGTGAGGGAGCGAGCAGCGTGTCTCTATGAAAAGGGAGGGAGGCCCCTTGACGCAACATGGGCTGTCTCTCCTTGCTTTATTCGGTTCTCAAAATGGCGGACGCTCGGTGTGGTTTGAGCTCTTTAGCATAACATTTGAGAAAAACAACGTTTTAGATGAAAGCACGAGTTACAACCGTGAATTTTGGAGCTTCGACAAAACGGGAGGTTTCTTTCCCCTGAGGTCTCCTGTTAGCTTAGCTCGTAGCTTAGCTGCTTTTAACGATCCAAAAATGCGATTTTGGATCGTTAAAACAGATTTTAAAGAGAAAGGGAGGGGTCAGTGAAGAGCTGATTTATCGTTCATCGCGACAGGCCTATGTGACAATTGGACTTATTAGTCCATGAACGCATCACGGCTAAATCAAAAACTTAATTTCCCCTCGCAGTCTGTAAACACACCACAGCTAAGAGCTAATTCTCACAGACAGTCTGCAGATCGGATCATTTTACTGGAGAACAAATCAAATCAGATTTGTTTCTTTCCTAAATTAGAGTTGTACTAAGAAAAGCTCAGGACGAGCGCTGCGACTCAGATCCTCCAGTCTGGATGTTTGACATGACATGCTGAAAGAAGTCAACTTCCTGAAAAACGGAGCACTCAAACTGGTTCTGGCCTCGAGCGTTCAGCGCCGACAGAAAGGTGCTCCGAGTGGATCCACGACTAAAACAAACGAGACCAGCGTTCGGTGTTGAGAAATGAGATATAAACTGGAAGCAGAACTGGTCTACAGTGAAAGAGGAAGGTTTAGGAGCAACAGTCCCATCGTTTACATTTAGCTGTTATTTAAACCAGTAACAAATGAGGTTGACGTGGCAGTCATTGTTTATTAGCACAAGAGAGGCAAATAAATCTGACAAAAGCAAACATTTAAACCACGAAACAGACAATCCTGGTGACACTGTGCACAGCCAGCGACACCTGGTTCACTCAAAGTGACCTGCTGCTGCAGACCTTCATATATTTGAGCATGAAGCGTACAGAAACGGAGTATGTGTGTATTTTTTTTTCCCCAAACTGGGCCTCAGCGTTGCCATGTAAGCACAAATTCCTTCGCAGCCAGTTGCATGTTCCAACTGGTCACATGTGTGAGAGCCGGTCAGAGCGAGCTGCAGAGCGGGGAGAACAGGAGCAGGTCCTCCTTCGAGAGTGGAGGAGCAGGTTGCAGCATACCAAGTGGTGACACGGCAGGAAGTGCTCTCTGCACCCAAAAACCTTTTTCAGATGACTTGATTTTTTAGTTTCAACTACAGTGGTGTGCAAAATCTGATCCTGAAGGAGAAAATGAGGAACAGGAACTAATATAAAAAACTGACCAGACCAGTGATATTAAGCAACTTACTAGATTTACAAAGACTGTCCAGATTAGATCTATCAGTTTGTTCCCCACAAGTTCTTCAACACCAACCGGCTAACAAGTGCCAACAAATGAAAAATAAATCGCTCCAAAGAGCGTTATGCAACGCCTGGCAACCACCACATCGCTTACATGCCTTCCTAATTAATAATCAAACTGCTGATTTAGCAAATCACTGCCCACACGCTCCGGATAACAAACCGATATGAGCGCGCGCAGACAGAGATATTCTCTTCCTTCTGGCTGAAACAATGCGAGCTGTGGTTTCAGTGGAAAAGGCGCTGTCATTGTTCAGCCTGCTGGGAATCTGCTCTGCGCTCACGAGACTGAGCTGAAGTTTTGGCGGCTCTACCTGCGCAGATCTGCTTTCTCCTGAGGAGTGGGAGTGGTGGGGTAAAGGTTTGTCTGACTGGGACTAAAGCAGCAGCAGTAAAAACTTTAACTCGCGCCACTGATGGCAGCAGCCGAAGCTTCAGCTGATGTGTGTTCTTTAGGGACAGACTTATCAAAAAGACGCCAGGGTTCTTTACACAGATTCTCCTGAACGTAATGATTGAAAGAAAGTGCAGATATCAGACATACTGACTTGGTGGCTGCATTAATGAGAGCTGAATGGACACACCGGCGCCCCCGCCCTCTTCAGGTGGGTGCAGAGTCTGTGAGGGGCTGCAGGGTCAGTGTAGGACATGTAAAGTGTGCTCATCACTGATGCTGCAACAAAAGCAGGTGAAAATGTTGGAATTTATCCCATTTCCTTAAAAAAAAAAAGTTCCTCTGAAGTTTTTTTTATGAACTCTTGAGAATTTCTGGCAATAAGTTAAGAGGTCAATTCAAGCAAAACTTAACTTTCCAGTCACGCAGCTGTTAAAGGTGACCAACTCACAACTGCAGCACCAAGTAACGGCTGCAACATGATGCAAAGTATTGGTTTCATTAGTGCTACATATATTTAAATTACTTTAATATTCTGATATAAATATGGTACAAACCATAGGCTTTATATATCCGAGTGTAAAACGTCACAACCAGCAGCATTAGGTCATGATTATTTTATAGATACTGTCCGTCCAGAACATACAGCGTATTGTAATGTCCATAATTAAACCAGACAACGTGCAGAGCCAGTGTGTGTTAACTATATCAGAACATTTGGGTTTATATTTATACAAGTGAGCGTGTGTGAATTTGTAGAGTCGAAGAAATTCACATACACTCCTCACAGCACCACTGGACTAAAACACACCCCCACACCTCTGCTTAGTAGTTACAAAGCGTAAATCACAAAGAAAGTCTTGCTTCAAATAAAAATACAAATGGCAACAAAAAAAAAAGTCCATAAATTTAAGATCTATCTTTTTTTTAAAGTTACTTGCAAATTCTTGTAGTTATCTGAGTTACCGTATTCTTCAGACTATAAGACGCACTTAAAATCCTTTTTCTCAAAAATTGACAGGAGATTATAATCTGGTGCGCCTTGTGTGTTAATTCTGGTTGTGTTTACCGACCTCGAACCGATTTTATGTGGTTCCTGTGAACGAGTTGAATAAAGTTTGACTCATCTGACCGTTTCTGTTTCACTTAATGCGCCGTATAGTCTGACACATACGGTAATTAAGAATTACATGCCTAATTATAACACGCAAATTGTTACTCAGGTAAATCTGAAGTTTTCCATCCAGTCAAAGAAGTTTGTGTATTTTTTTCCAACACTGCTAAAGCAACTGATGCTTGTGGCTTTCAGTAAAAGTCTGAATCAATCCAGGAACAACCCAACAACACTAAAGTAAATACAAGTAGAAAAGCTGAAAGCATCCCGCCAGCTCTCTGGACTAACTGCGTTCAACTACAGGTTCTTCTTGTCACTATTAGGAACATGGCTTAAAACAGAAACACTAAAAAAAAAAAAAAAGGGAAGTCATCTCTTTCAGCTGATAAATTTACAACCTGATTTACTTGAACGTGGAACTAAGCTCATATTGAACTTCACGGACTGCTGCTTCGCTCCAAGAGACTGAGAAACCTCGGTGAGCTCTGCAGCTGCTTTCCTCTCAGTCAGCGCCAAGTGGGACCGAGACCTTCGGACTCGTCTCCAGGGCCTCTCCGCTTACGAGTTCTGGTCAAGCTTCTGTAACGCAAGCTCGTCAGAAAAAAAACAAACAAAACAAAAAAAAAAAACAAGCTTGTTTTTGCAATTAAAACTGCATTTACATCTTCATATTTTTATAATAAATATTAGAGAAATCGGTTACGAACAGAACCAAATATTTAGATGACATTAGGAGTTCTTACGAGAAGAGGTATGAATCTGAAAATCAAGGTTAGGGCTGTGCCTCCATCTTGACTGTTAAGAAATTACTGTAAACTTCCTTCTTTCATGTGTGCGACGAGTCACATCCTTTAGCGTGCTAAACCACACCGGTGCAGAGCAGCAGCTCCACTCATCCTAACGTCAGCCAAAGAAGCTAAACCAAGTCGATCTGTTTTTATTAAAAAGATGCTACGAATGCTAAAAAGAGTGAGCAGATTATTTTACCGGTAAACCCGATCCAGTACATGGGGACTACAGAACAAAACGAAAAGCTTTGAGGGGGAAGTGTTGCAGCAAAGGCTCAGAGCTGATGAAAGACTGAAGAACTTGACAGAATTAGAAGAGGAGGAGGAGGTGAAGACAAAATGGAGACGAATGAGGAGGCTTCGGTGTCGTGGGCATCTGTGGCGAGGATTAGACCGACCGGACACAAAACAAGCAACAGAAGCTTGTGAAAGATGAAGACGCAATAAATAATATATCCCAAGAAGGAGTCCAGAACAAGTTGGACGCTTTAAAAAAAAAAAATGGCTGTGATAAATCCCTGCAGCAGGAAGAGAAGAGAAAGTCCAGCTGGGAGACTTTACTCCTGCTTTATCATTCAGTCCTCTCAAGAGGTAACGAAGAGGAGGATGAGGAAGACCATGTTCAGGCTGACAGGAAACAGCTCTTCGCTGTGCTGGAAGGGGGCAGGCATGGATGACTATCATACCTGCATGCATTCCTGTCTGAGATAAGACAGCTCACCAGAGAGGTGCCTAAAGATTGATGCACGCTGACAGGAAAGGATGACTTTATAAAAACTCACTGCAGCCAGTACAAACCAGCTAAAACAAATCTGCTAGGAGAACATTTAATTTAAGTTTAGGTCATTTGTACTCCTTACTATGACCTGCAAAGACCCTTATTTTGTTCAATTCTTCCTCCTTCATACCAAGTGGGGGAGAAGCTAAATGAGACATCCGGTTCTACAAGATTGCACATTTTCAAGCTGAAGAGAAAGCAAAAATATAAAAGTTTGAACAAAACAGGCCAAAAACAAAGACTTTTCCTGAACATTTTTTTAAAAAACAGAAAGAAGGGGAGGATTCATAGTTTGCATGATCTCTCCCATAAACCACGTGCTGCTTATTTGAGTTTAAAACATGCTGCTTTATTATTATAATAAAAAGGTCTACTGTTGTGTTTCAGCAACTGATGCATGCTGACAAAAGGAGCCTAAAAGAGGCAAAATGGAGGCTGGTTTTTAGGTGTGAGCTAAATTAGAGAAGTTCCAGGAAGTGGTTGAAAATGCTCCTCAGACGACCACGTTACCCGGATTACAGACTGATTTAAAGAAGATTCATTAAAATAACTCCAGAAAACTTCCCATAGTTCAGTTTATTTACTAAATGTGTGTGAAGTTAAGGTAAAGGATGATCTTATCGTTACCTAACCCGCTTTCACTAGCAGGTCAGACCGAGCTCGACACCCGGAAATTCACCACTGATTAGTCCTACACTTTTCATTCAGGGAAGACAACTTTTTTTGACATTACAATTAATTTAAAGGTAACTGTTTGAAGCATGAACGCCTCCGTGACATTACTTTAAAGCCAGCCGAAGAAGCTAAAGTAATAGCCTCTGAAAGTTGCTGTTTTGGTAAAGAAGTAGTTCCTGGAGGAAATTCACGTCAGTTTTTCCACTCTTTTGTTCTAAATTTAATTTAGAAAACTTTGCTTCCAGCAGTTTAAATGTAGATGCGTTGAAACGCTCTATTAAAAATAGTCTCCTAAGGTATTTTCCCCCTGAATTGAAGTCTTACCGTGTCACTTCTGCTTGGCTGGGGCTGCGAATCGGAGTGAAATGAAGCGGCGGAGGAAAAGTAGAGCAAGCTAATGCTAACTGTCTACATCCGGTTTATTGACCTTCAAAACAAAAGCAGGCTTGAAGGAGACGACCAAAAATAAATACGCAAACTTTCACCTTTAACCAGCCGTTTACCAACAAGCAATGCTTTAAAGTCTTAAACTAGAAAAGCATTCAAGTAAAATTTGCTTTCCTTTGAATCAAATATCCACTAGTATTTTCTTTATTCATCGATTCTTCTTTTTCTTTCGGCTCTTCCCTCATAAGGGGTTGCCACAGCAAGTTATCCTCTTCTATTCAACAGATCGATGATTCAGAAATTACAAATAGTTCTTAGCTTTATGCAGAAAATTTAATTCAACTTTTATTTATACAGGTTAAACCCATTAAGCCTGGAGAAATCATTTACAAGAGACCTGAATTTTTAACAAAGAATGATGACAACAGTGGACAATCATAAGAGATGCATACATTTTTTTCTAAAACAAGTTAAAATAAAATGGCAATCAAAAAGAAAAGTAGCGAAAAAACAGCTAGACTATAAGGCAGTGTAGAAAACTAAAAACAGGAACGTGTCTGCATTGGTTTTTGCCAGGAACTTAACAGATGTTTGCATCCATTTAGAGGTCAAGAGCTTCAGATCTTTCTACAAGGTATTCCAGGAAACAGGAGCGGAGTAAGAGAAGGCCCTTTTGCCTAGTTCAGCCCTCACTGAGGGAACACTGCAGGTAATAATGTCCTGAGAGCGCACGCTGTAACTGCACTCACACAGTGACATGATGATGTATGAAGGCAGCAGACCAAGAAGTGATTTAAAGATAAAAATGTACCAGTAAGTCTGTGTGAGGTTAATGACCAGTTAACCAGTGAATACAGGGTGCAGTGGTGGACGGTAAAGTAGTTACAGCCAGTTATGAATCTTATCGCAGCATCCAATATTTGCAAGGTGCTTGTTGGGTGTTCATGTAAATGTCACCGGTCATTGGAGGGAAGGAAAGTCGCACTTACAAGGCGTTTTCTAGCATTCAGGAAACAAATATATTATGAATATTTGTAGATCACTTTCCAATGACATCGCCAACAGCCCTGAAATAGTCAAATTTAATATTTATACTGATTTTTAAACTATTCTCAAGTAAAACAACAGCTCATTGCTTTGATAACACTATAGATAACTGTCAATATATACAGCATTTAAAACTATCCACTTGTCTAGATCTTCTTCACAAAAGCACTCCGTTTAATTTCTGTATGCTAAACCTTAAACTTTTAATCTTTGAGCTTTCCAGAAGTCCACACGGACTAAAACTACTGTGGTGTTACTTATTCAGCATAAACGCAATACGCTTTAATTGTGAAAACTCAACCGGAAGCGGCTCTTCAGAAACTCTACCGGAAGAAGCGCACCGACTCTCGCGGGTAAAAACAGCCGCCTTTTCGAATCCGGAAATAAAACTTCTTTTTTTGTTTTCGTCTTATATTTGACAGTACGATTTTTTTTTAAAAAGAAAAACTAGTTGCAGTTAAGACCTGATAAGGTACTAGTGGTCGTTTTTGGTAACATTTAAACTTTTAATCTAACCAGTGAATCAAAAAAAAAAAAAAAAAAAAAAAAAAAATTACAAGACGACATCTAGTGGCATCTTTTTTGGAGGCTTGTAGTTCACCTTTAAAACTTCAGGTTTAATCAGCCTTAGATGTCCACATTTTCTAACATACATACATATATATATAAACCTACATAAAAACTCTAAATAATTAAGTGCAATACTTAACGTTTATTCAAATATTAATTGTATGCGTCCTACTTTGATACAGACACGAATGAGAAAATCATCAATCTCAAGCCATTATCAACAATCAGGTTAAAACAAAATGCAACAACATTAAAATGATACTTCAGTTTTTGGTTAATGAGCACTGCAGGTTTTTATTACAAGTTTCGTTCACTACAGGGCAGAGGGCGACTGGGAAACAACCTACAGGCAAATCCATTTTGATCCCAAAAAAAAAAAAAAAAAAAATACTGGTAAAAAACACTTTGGAGTATTTAAAACAAAGGATCGAACAATGTCAAATTACATAAGACGTCAACCAAGTGTAAAATATTCTGCACATTTGTAACAACCACACTCTTCTGCGCAGACAAGAAGGAACGAGGAGGAGGAAAAACGTCAGCTTTTAGCTGGTGTCCATCTGAGAAAACAAAAAGTGAAATTAGACCCTTGCCAGAAAAACAACATGTTACTTCGCAGGTGTCACAACGACAGACGAACATACTCTGGCATTGTAGGCGTCTAACTGGGCATCGAGTTCCTCTGCCGACAGAGACTGCTTTCCACCGCCGCTGCCACCCCGACCTCCCCGGCCCCCTCTCCGGTAGAATGTGCCACGCCCTGCAACAGCTCCCATGCCAACACGTCCTCTACTTCTACCTCGCCCTCGACTCATTCTGAAAAAATAGACAATAATTACACCCATAACCTTCAGTGTTACGTTTGGTAAATATAAACAAAAACACTTGCTTACGGCATAAGTCGCCTCTGTGTATCAATCTGTGACGTGACGAGCTGTATGTTCATAGGCCGCCCTACGGAGACAATAAAACTCGTCAAACGGGCAGAATATTATGGTATTATGAACTTTCAACTTGACAAGTGCATCAAATACTTTGAGTTTTTTTTACACGGTCAATTGTGACCCATGTTTGCAAAATGAGAACGAATAAGTCAAAGTGCTAAGAGAAAATATAGATTTTTGCTGAGATGCAGAGAACTAATTTTATCATTGTATAGAAACACACAATGATAACACATAGCACTTTATTCATTCCAGCAATCCCAGTCACTAAGATCGCATCTAATCTACCTTCAAACTTTTAAACAATTAAAAAATATATATTTTTTATGTTATAATTTCCTTTGAAACTGACCATTTTTCTCTGCTGTTGTAGTGAAAATAGTTCTGTATATTTAATTCATCACTGGAACAAATGGCTAGGATGTCAATTACTGTACAATACGCAACAGTAGTGCATGTATGTATAGTCATTCAACCTTTACATGTACGGTACATATGCATACATGTATATACATGAATGCTTAGATGTGCATGTATAAATAAAGGTTAATGATTAATCTCTACCGCCTTGTGCGTGTGCATATTGTCTTGTGTATTCTGCTTCTTTTTTTATTATTTCATGTGGGGTTTTCCTTCTTTCATTCTTTCTGTATAATTAGAACATGCTACTGGATGCCTTGAATTTCCCCCTGGGATTAATAAAAATCTGTCCATCTACAAATCCCTATTGTAGATAGGGCCAACTTTTATTAATCCCAGGGGAAAATCCACACAGAATCACACAATATACTGAAGTTTAGACTCATGCTTTTATATATATATCTTACAAAAACTGTCATGCAAGTGTTCTCCAAGACAAGGACGTAGAGTTAAAACGTACCATCAAGTGGGATGCCATTATATTGTTTCATGGCCTTAAGAGCATCTGCCTTCCTTTCAAAATGGACGTCTGCTGTTCCCAAGCTTCTTCCCGATCGGTCGTAATGAACGGCAGCTTTCTTTAGCGTTCCAAATTCAGCAAAAAGTTCCTTTGAGGAGACACGAGAAAAGAAATTACCCTTCTTCAGCAAAAACTGTGACCAACCTGTAAAGAGCTACGATTCAAGTACCTGAATGTCTGCATCAGACACACCAAAGTCCAGATTGGAGACGAGGAGCTTCCCTCCAGTTTCCATGCCAGCTCCGCCGCCGCCCCCGGCAGCGCCATTGAAACTGCTGAAGCCGTTGTCAAACATGTCGTGCTGCCACTTATCTGGGAGCTGTTTAGGCTGCAACAGATGAGAGAGAACGCACCTGCTGACTTCAGGATCCCCTTGCCTCTGTCAATAACAGAGTCCACACGGCTGGGTGTTGGGGCAAGCAGGGGGGCTCCACTTCCAATAGGGTCAGGGTGCTCAGCTCCCTCACTAGGGTCCCCCTTCCCCCAATGTTCCCTGCCCACCCCATCACTACAAGCAAGTGAATCAGCTGACAGAGGGACACACAATACGACCTTACAAGGGGACATGTACCTTTACAGATAAAATTTCATCTAATTTAACACGATTCTCCCACATTCACATTATTTTTCTTAAATCTAAATCAGATTTTTTTTGGGGGTTATTTTATAAGTCAAAACATTTGTAAATGTATTTAATTTGTCTGTGGCAAACACTGAAAACCCTCCAAGTTTTAAAAACAAATGGATTTGTGTTTTTTAACGAGTTTATGGTTGAAACCATTGGTTCCCAAAGCCGAGACCCCACTGCGGGTCATAAAACTTAAAAGACTAATTTCAGATATCAAAACTAAAATCAAACTTGGCCATCATTTAAAAAACAGCACTCTTCCATAGATAAAACACATTTATGTGGTTGTGTCGACAACATACCCTTACTGAACTGGGTTAGCAGCAATATTTAGGATTGCGTTATTACATGTTGCAGTTCCTGATGTGTTTGGGAACTATTGGTTTATGTAATTTTTCACAGTACAAGTACTACGACAAATCAGGGGTGTCCAAACAAATTCATATGTGGGCCAAAACCTTGAAGATGAACAGCGTGGCGAGCCACAAAAAATGTGAATTAATAAATAACGTGTTTATATTTTTAGTGTTTTTTTTTTAAACTCGGCGTAAATATTTTAGGACAAAATTTATTGATTTTGATTAAGATGGTGTTCGAAATTATTGTAGATCCGAATTATTAAAAGCTTCATAACAATAACGTTTTATTGCTTTTTTTTTTTTACTCATTAGATATTGTTCATTCATTGTGAGATATTTTGTATCAATTTTGCTGTTAAACTTAAAAATTATATAAAAAAAAAACCCTATCATTAAATTTGTAAAATCTCTTAAGCCTAGAGGCCAAAATTATACCATCCTTAAAACTGTAGTTGTGGGCCACATAAAATCACTCCAAGGGCCACAAACGGCCCTCGGGCCACACTTTGGATACCCCCGACTTAAACAGACAAACTTATTCCAATTAAAACTTCAATATAGAAAAAGCTGAGTATTTTAGTTAACTTGTTACCAAGTATAATACAGCATACGAAATATACAGCTAATGTTCGCATTAAAAGTCTTGAGTAAAATAATAAACTCTTGGTGTTCTTAGGTAAATTTGAGCATTTTAAAACAGTATTTTTTTTTCTTCCTAAGCCTGCACTTGAACCATCATGCGATACCTCTGGTAGAATTTGAGACCGTCTATTAAATAGTTACCAACTTAAAATTAGAACAAGTCAGACCCACCCAGAAACCTTATACTAAACCTGAAAAACTCCCCAGGCTAGCTACCAAAGTTGCCCATTGTTCTCTTGCCATCTGCGCCTCCCTCCAGAAAAGCTCCTCGGATACTCTGAGGACTCCCCGTCCGAAGAAGCGGCACCTCCGACGTTGGACCGCGTGTCCTGGACCCCTGGAGAGTTCGTTGCCAAACACGAAACGGGGCTTCGTGAAGGGGAATAGTCCATATGATGGAGGGGGCCAGGAGGCCAGATATATCCCCCTCTGTATGAGCGTGGCTTGTGTGAGCGTCCATTTTGAGACCACGCCATTTTGACTGGGGCTTTGTTTGACTTCCCCAGGAACTCGCTCATTCTTAAAGACGGCTGAAGAATTGCTTTCGAACGAAATCTATCAGAGAGGGTTAAAAGTCCGCTTTTCCATCCATAAGTAGGCAAAATGGTTGATAACCCATCAAACGGGCCTGAAGAAACCCGCCAGCCACTCCCCGAACAAAAGGCCGTCTGGTCGCTGCTCACACACGGGGACGTGGGACCCTTTGCTCCCATTATCAGTGAAACCACATGAAAATCTCGACGAAGTGGTTGCCATTCATCATCAATTTTGGGCTGTAGAGCTTTTACTGACCGTTGACGAGAACGGACATTATGGTGCTGGATTCAAAATGGCGCCGGCTAACATCCGCTCTCTCCAAACGAACTCCTCTCGATGTATTTAACACATTTTGGGTTGTGGGAGAAGGGACACAATATGAAAACATTTCACTGCTTACTCCTCTTAACATTCTCATACCCTGCTGTAAGGTGTCGGTCTGCTTGTAGCGCGGCTCATATTCTGTCGGCCCCTCATGGGGCCGGATCCGCCGCCTCGGCCTCGAAATCCTCCGCCGCCGCCTCCGAGACGCCCAGCGCCTCCACCACCACGGGCGCCAAAGCCTCCGCGGCCTCTGCCTCTACTTCCCCGGCTTCCACCTCTCTGCTGCCTGTTCTGTTTGATAATGTCATCTAGAGACATATCCATCTTATCGGTCATCGTGCTGCCCCAATATTACTAAACTGTGAACGAAATAAAAAAAAATTACGCCCTAGACTCGATCGGTCCCTCTCCCTGTCCTTTCAATGCTTTCAACACCCGACTGCGCAGCGAGCGAAACACAAAAAGCAAACGTAACGTACTAGGATACGCATAAAACGTATGTCATACGTCATCACGTTGTACGTGTAACTAAGACTCGAGCGCCCTCTACTGTTTGTTTTGCACCACAAAACGGACATCTTTGACCGCAGATTCATAGTGCGCTGCATTTAGAGGTGAAGCATCAAATAATCAATTATATAATCAAGTATTCCATCCATCCATTATTATTATTATTACCTGCTTCTTTCTTTTCTGGTCACGGGGGTCACTGTGTGAGAGGCTGAGTAGTGAGTACACACTGGACATGTCTTTGGTGCATCACAGGGAGAAACAACCATTCACACTCTCTCACACAAAAGGACAATTTAGAGTTGTGCAAAGTGAATAAATAAAGGTAAATCCCAAATCAATGTATTAGTGTCCGCCCATTCCTTTGAAAACTGCATAAAATCTCAAGATTCAACAACATTTTTTATGCACTTTTATAAAACATGCAGTTTTGTACTTGCTGCTCCAACAATCTTCAATTACTGTTTTGTAAATCACACACCTCTCTCAATAAATGCCAACTGCTGTTGTAGAATTTTGCTTTGTGTAAAATATTTTCTGGTTTTCCTTCCTTTGTTTGGCAATTACATTTTAGGAACAAAGCATTCCATCGTTAAAATCAACGATGCACCTTTAGACCAGATTATTAATCATGTACAATCAATACAAAAATGATACTGTAAAAGTATTTTATTCAACATTATGTGTCAAGGCTTAGAGGATAGGTGTTATCCAGGGGCTGCACACTTGCAATTTCTAGGCAATAAAGTCCGTCAAGGGCAAAAAACATCATGTAAAAAAAATGGTGGGCTTCTTATATTGTACTTCGGCTTCCAAAACTTTCCCATAAGTTTGTGTTCAATGTGACTGCTCAATAATTTCTATGACTTATCAATCTACTTACAACCCCCCCCCCCCCCCCCAAAAAAACAAACCAGAAGTCAGCTCTTTCACAATAGCCTCAAATGTAATTTAATAAGTATTACTAATTGTGTTTAAGACATCACTCTTCTTTATCTTGTTGAGCTTCAGTTTGTGCCTCAGGAACAAATCAATCAGTCCCATCCATACCAAGTCTGTCAATATGTAGACATTGCTAAATGAAAATAACAAAGAGAGAGGAGTATTTGTGCCCCTTGAAATTCCAGTTGTTTTTAATCCTTCTTGGTTGTAGAGGCTAAAAAAACATGGGTAGCTATGGTCCATAGTATAGAAAAAAGACTGTTACACTTGCCAACAGCATTAGGTTTCTGGCTGTAAGTGAGCGGATAAATGAAAAGTTCTTGAGAATAATGGATGGGGGGGTGGGGGGGTGGATAGGGGATGAGAGCATCACAGGAAACACTAAGATTTCTTGGAGTCCTGTGTGTTGCGCTTTTTTAGGTCACTCAGGTCCACTGGTGTGAAAGCTGCAAGAGAACAAAGACAAAAAACAAACATTATTTCTGGTCAGTTCTTAGCAACAATAATCCTTACAAACACGGAAAATTAATTATTAATTAATTAATAATGTATAGTCTAACTTACAATGTAGGTTAGGATTGGGGTTCTTCTCCACGTACTCCTGTGGTCCACGTTCATTACGTTCACTATTTTGTGTTGATCTGATGTCTCTGAGCACACACTGCCAGGCTGTGAAAAACAAATCATATCATGTATAAAGCACATGTCAGAAGACTTGTTAATAAAGATATTACAAGATACGATGAAATCGGACTTGACACGTGGTATAAGAAAATAATAGAGCTTCACTGCTTCCAACTTAAAGTTGCTGACTCTACCCTGCAGCTGTATTTGCTGCTGACCCAGAGGCCTATCAGTGGCAGATCAAACAATCTGGTAGAAACTCAAACAAACAAACCCTAAACTAAAAAATGAGTTCTGAGTCCACTTTTAAAAATTTCCACTCTACAAAAACAGAGACTGGAAATTGCAGCTAGATCTACTAATAGGTTTTGACTAGGGTTGCTTTTAGGTGCAACTGTGCATGAAACTTTATGCATGCTCAAAGGAGGAACCTAAACTTCCCAGCAGCTTTTTAATATATATATTTTTTGTTTTACTGCTTTATTCTGAAGTCTGTACAAAATCATAAATCTGTTACTCAAATATTGGATCAGGTAAGAAATGTCAGCTGAACAGGAAATCTGGCACCAGAAACATATCAACTCTTTGTTTGTCCTCAACAAACACCTGCTCACGTCAGAAGCATCATCAGAAGGGAGCATCATTACACCAGCCAACAAAACAACTAAAACTTTGTGAGCTAGTGCAGAATGTCTAGCATTTGTATGTAATGATTAAAGATGTTGGATAAGGGATTTTTACTGCAGGTGTAAATGAAGAAACCCCCTGGAGCTCAATATTACAGTTGTATCTGGAACAAAAGAAACATTCAGCTACAAGAAACTTATCGTAGTTAACTTGAGGAATGTGAGCAACCAGATTTAAGATTAGAAGAATGTCCAAAATTTGGCATTCCCCATTAAAACAAGTGGGATTTTATTTTCATACAGCTGTTTCTGCAAACGTTAACAGCTTCTAAAAACAGGTTAAAACTGGATAATACTCATGTTAGGTTCTGAAAACCCCAGTGTTAACATTAACAGGTTTTTAAACACAAAATTCATCCAAGAATTGTTAACGGCTAACTTACTATCATGTATAAAGCGCACGTTTTCCTCATGAGCCGGGGTAAAAAGCTCCCCACTGTTAGTCGGTGATCTGGGGCTTGAAGTCCTCTTGTAGCTGTTCACCATCCTGGGAGCAGATGAGCTTTAGAAGCATGAACAAGATCACAATCAGCAGCTTAGTAAGCATTAATGTATTTAAAACTGATGTAAACTTATACACGATGCTCTTGAGCGCTGTAAGTTTTTCCAGACCTGGTCATCCTGTTTGGAGTCTGTACTTCTAGCTCCTCGCTCCTCTTTGGGTGAGTGGATTTTAAAAGGATGAAAAGGGCCACAGGTCCTAACTAACACACAACATTGATAATGTCAGTACTCACATTCAAACAAATGTATATGAGATACAAAACAGCCTAAAACCATTTAATTCGAGCTAAACTGTTAGACGCAGCCTTTTTATTTATTAGCTTATCACTATTTATGCACAAAACTAACAAATCATCAGATGATTTCAGCTAGGATTAACATCAACAAAACACAATCCCATTTAAAGCTGTGGATTTATAATCGAAAACTAGGCTGGGCTTTGCTTCTGAAGAAAGAAGAGTTTTTAACATTAGCTAAACAGGAAGCCTTTTGTTTACGTTTTGACTGAGCAGCTTCAGGGATGCTAACCTGGTTACAGACACACAACTTAACCAAATGAACAAGCAGCCTCTTTTAAACTATCGTCAGGTATATTTCTCATTACATCTATGCTTCAATGTGATATTCCCATCATATTAGCTTGTTAACTTTAGCCTCGTAGCTACCGAGCTACTCATATTGTCTAAGCGGAGTGTTAGCTTGGAGCCGCTAACGATATTGCCTCAACATTTACTGCGATAAAAATTTAATTATGCAGAAGAACCGTCAAAATTAAAATGCTTACACACTTCTCCACTAAAACATTGTCGAGATGTTAACAAACCTCTGAAGGATAATTCCCTTTAATTTCTGTATTAAGAATAAGGACCCCGTTGGAAGCGGCTAAAACGTTGCCAATGCCAACCAATCAGTTCTGGCGAAGAAGACACGGAAGTGATTGGAAGGACTTTCAAAATAAAATAAAAATGAGATAAATTTACTGTGCATGTTTTTGGAAAACCTTCTTTATTCATTAGCTTTAATAGAATAGTTAAAACTATATAAAAAAAAGCACAAATAATCTGAAATGTAGATAAAATTAGACAGTCCATCTGAGTATAAAAATTCAAGTGAGAGATTTCTAAAAAAGTTAAATCTGGTCCTCTGGACATTCAAAAAACAAAACAAAGCAAACAACAAAAAAATGTAGAAACGTTTCATCTCTCATCCGAGAGACTTCCTCAGTCTGAGGAGCTGTATTCAGCTCAGTCTCTTAAATAGCACCGTCTCAGAGTGGATCAACCAGTTTTGCTGCTGACAACCAAAACCAGCTGATCACATGCTCAAGAAGGACCATCAGCCTAACAATGGATCATTAGCACACTGATGGCTGTTTACTGTTCACAGAGGGCTGAGTGATACTAGCAATCACAGCATTGTAAGAGGGGGACAGTTGAACCCGGAGGCCTCCACCCCTGTTTAATGATGGACGGTTTCTTTTCACAAAGATGGCCTCCTTTATTCCTCTCTCAAACCATCGTTCCTCTCTGTCCAGGATGTGAACATCTTCATCCCTGAAAGAGTGACCGCTGGCCTGGAGATGAGTGTAGACCGCAGAGTCCTGGCCTGATGATGTTGATCTTCTGTGCTGGGCCATCCTTTTGGCCAGTGGCTGTTTAGTTTCCCCGATGTAAGACTGATCACAGCCCTCCTGACACTGAACAGCATACACAACATTACTTTGCTTGTGCCGGGGGACTGGATCTTTGGGATGAACCAGTCTTTGCCGTAATGTATTTTGGGGTTTAAAAGCCACTGGGACGTTATTTTTAGAAAATAAACGTCTCAGTTTCTCTGATACTCCCTCAACATATGGAATGACCACTGGTCTGGGTCTGGGTTCCTCCTTTTCATCTGTTGGCTGACTGGAGTCCTGTTTGGGTTTGCATCATCAGTGGCATCATTCCCAAGAGCCTGGAACTAAAATCTTCGGTCAGCGGGCACCGGGCAAACAAGATCCTTCAGAAGGCACAGACCCAGCTGCTGAATGAACGGGTGAGACAGACTGAGGAAGTCTCTCGGATGAGAGACGAAACGTTTCTACATTTTTTTTGTTGATTTGCTTTGTTTTGTTTTTTTGAATGTCCAGAGGACCAGATTTAACTTTTTTAGATTTTTCTACCTGGATTATTGAGCATGCATCAGGAAGTGAGAGATTGTTTCTGTTCTTGTTTGCAGAATAAGAATCAAGATTAGTACGGCTTCATTGAATATACCATACCATACCATACCATACCATACCATACCATACCATACCAT
>NC_056512.1:26607152-26614651 GCF_014905685.2 Nematolebias whitei | reverse complement strand
ATACCATACCATACCATACCATACCATACCATACCATACCATACCATTTTATTTATAGAGCACTTAAAACAGTTACAAGGCCAACCAAAGTGCTGTACAGACAGAACAACAGGTAGCACAAAGCAAAATACAAAATGAAGTAAATCAGAATATAGACATAAAAATGATGCAGATAATGACGACTAACCAGTGTGGAGCATACAGGTTCAAAACACAGATCATCTGGTGTTGAAAGCTACTGAATAGTAGTGGGTTTTTAAATGGGACTTGAAAACCGAGAGGGAGGGGGCCTGTCTGACAAGCAGAGGTAACTCGTTCCAGAGTCTTGGTCCTGCTACAGAGAAGGCCCTGTCACCTCTGCGCTTAAGACGAGTTCCTGGAACTGTGAGGAGAAACTGGTCCGCTGACCTCAGGGAACGTGGTGGGACATACGGCTGTAGCACATCAGAGAGATGGGGGGCGAAACTGTTCAGTGATTTGTAGACATACATGAGTATTTTGAACTGGATTGCGAAAGTGAACCAGTAACCAGTGCACTGAGGCCAAAACTGGAGTAATGTGCTCTCTTTTGCCTGTACTGGTTAAAAATCGGGCTGCTGCATTTTGGACCAGTTGTAGTCGTGCAATGGAGGTCTGACTGATACCAAACAGGAGTGAATTGCAGTAATCAAGCCTAGATGTAATGAATGCATGTATTACTGTCTCCAGGTTCTTTTTGGATAATATGGGCTTCAGTTTAGACAGCCGCCTCAGTTGGAAGAAACATGATTTAACAATCATGTTTACATGATTGTTAAGCTTCAGGGAAGGGTCCATTATCACTCCCAGATTAGTGACTCTTTGTTTTTCTGACAGGGTTAGAGCGGAGAGGTCGATGCAGTGGTTTGTGATCGTGTCATTGGGAGGGAACATTGATTTTCATAACTGTTGCAAATAAACATTTCATAGGCTATGGTATGGAGACTTTATAAATGCACTTCCTTAATTGAGACTCGGTACTGGAAACCCTTTTTTGCACTTTGCATTCAGGGCAGGAATGTATGCAACATTTGTACAGAACAAAAAGACAAAACATTTTGGTTTAATGTGACACTGGTTACATCTATGATTGGCTTTATGGAGATCTTGCAGTAAGTTAAATAAACTGTATTTATAAAATGGTTCTTAGCGCTCTTATTAACTACGCAGAGTGTTTTACATCACCAGAGATAATGTTCACTCAGATCTGCACATGTTCATAGTGCACCTTTATGTGCACTGATCACATATATACAAACCCTGCTACAATGTGCTGAGGCAATGGGGACATTTGAGGTTCAATGTCTCATTTTCAAGGTTTTATGGGTGAGATTACATTTTATGGATTAAAGACCAGGGATTAAGTATCAACCAGGCACGGATGGTTCTTCCACTCAAGTTTCTTTTAAAAAATATAACAGCAACTTCATTATATTCATGAAATTTTTATTTATTTAGGAAAATGTACAAAATCGACAACTAAACAGCAAATTATAAGACTTTTATTGAAGACATTCTATAGACAAACCTGCAGCTTTTGTTTGTTCAAAATATTTTTTAATTTAGCATCAATAAACATCAATAAAGTTTGATTTAACAACCAAGACTGTTATTCTTCTGCCCAGCAGTGAGGATACACAACACTGTATAAAACACAACATTACGAGTTTTAGCTATTTTAGTGTATTTTAGTGTGTATTTATAAGTTTAAAACAAAAAAAAATCTGCAGACTGTAGTCAGATGTAAAAAAATAAAATAAAATAAAATGCTCAACATCAAATGTAACTGATAAAATGCTTAAACTGAAGAGCTCATGAGATAAAAAAAAACAAAAAAAAACACACATTTTCTCCAAAAATGAACAAGTATTCTGACCTGAACAAGTAAAAGCATTTTTTCAGTGACGTTTTCTGCATAATAATAATTATAGTGCCGACACTGGTGGTAAAACCCCCCACAAAAAAAATCCCCCAAAAACCTCTGATGTGCAAAATAAAGTCTAAATCTATAAGAAAATAACACAGATACCCATCAGAAAATTGTTAAAGGTAATGATTAAAAAAAATCTTGATAAAAGTCTGGGTCTCCCTGTTGAAAGCAAAAAGCTAAATTTTGCTCATCAGTGACATAAATGCTCCTCGGCTCTGTTAACTTGGACTGACGTTGCTTTAAGTTGCTTCTCCGAGTGGCAACTCTTTTTATTTTTGTCGTGGCTGTTGTCTCTTGGGTCCACTTGGTGTCTCGTCACACACAGCCTGTCTCAAACAGTTTGGCCAGCTCTTTACAGTCTGGGTCAATGAGGTCTGCAGGCTTCTCTCCACTTTCATTCTCTGCTTCTGTGCTTGCCCCCTTTGCCAAAAGATACCTGAGAGAGGAAAAAGGAAACTTTTAGAGATTCAATGTGCAAAGATCTGTTTTATTAGCACATCTAACCTAACTATTTACTAGAGATGGACCTTTATTAACAGACACTCTTCATATTTATCTGATAATTATGTGATTGTTCTTTTGTACATATTCCGGCAGTAAAAATGAGCTCACCCATGATCAGCGTCCTTTCAAAATAAACTATGAAGGCAGACAAATGCTGGGATGCTCTGAGTTGTTGCTCTTTTATTTATTTTCTTTCAGGAGAGAGAGTTATGTTAGAGAGGTAAGTGTTATGATGTAAAAGCCCACCAGTTGGGAAAAGCAGCATAAGGAAACAAAATAGCATTGTTTCACACAGTTGCTAGTGTAAAAAAGGGTTATACCAATTCCAGTGGTGTAGTCTACATTTTTGTAGTGATTATACTGTGCTTAGAAACCAAAGTACACCAGTTAGTACAATGTAATCGTCAATACATTTTAGATTTTTAAGCATATTGAACATTTCCAAATTTCTCTGATGCTTATATTTGAATAAATGTACAACAAACTTTGTACAACAGTTGGCTTTATATTAAAAACATGTTATGGAATTTATAAAACAGTGTCAAAGCAAAACATGTTCAAGTATTAAATACAGAATTATACAAAAATTGCTGGGATAAGCGAATGTAGCAAACAAGCGCTGCATACAGAGATAGATCGTTAGAAGCACTTAACTGACGTTTAACGTGTCAATGACATGTGCCTATTGATATGTCATGTATCAATGGGCACTTTTAAGTGGGTATACTGAAATTCTTTCTAGTGGGTATACTCTGTATACCTGCATATCGCGTCGACTACACCACTGAAATTTGCCCATTTTAACCAGACATAACATAAAAAAAATTACTGCTCATCCCTGTTAATTTACAGTTTAATCCATTACATGTCTTTGTCATCGACATCAATAAAGATGGACGAAGCGGCTCCATTGTGTTCATTATTTGTTTAGAATCAAAGCTAAATGTTTACGGGCGCTGGCGCGTTGCCATGTTGTAATTTTGGTTCCAGACTCTGCGCCTTTAGATCTGTACTCTCAACACATGGGTTCCACCTACACACCCTTCAGGCTCTCAAACAGACCATCAAATTGTCACGTACAGAGTGACATGGCACACTTTTAAAGATTAAAATACCAAAATAAAAACAAAAACAATCGTAAAAATGCATATTTGAACATAGAACGATGATGTAAAAGCTGCACAAATAATATAAACTTTCCTATATCTTTTATACGAAGAGGTGGAACTTAACAATTGTACTGCAGTCAGCCTATAGGGGATGCTCATCCTTTGTGGCTTCAACTTCCACATTCTTGTCCTGTCTCTAGTAACAATAAGCGTTACTGTGCTTTGTAGTTCAATTATATGTTCTGAAGTCAAGATCATTCAATTTAAATCTAATTTCAAATTATTTAAAGCGTTCTGCCTTTGACTGTCCGTTTTGTGTGTAACATTACTTGGCAATTTCAGGATAGCCGTCACTGCAGGCCATGTGCAATGGCGTCCAGCCGTCTTCGTCTCTCTGATGGACATCGGCGCCATATTTCACCAGCAGCTTCACCACCTCCAGGTTCCCAGTTAGTACGGCTTCATGTAGAGCAGCCATGCCTGCACAGATTGCCAACATCAGTCCTCTCTCTGCTGTTTGCAACAGACAGAGGACACGCATAGGTAAAAGTGTCCATAGTGGGGCATCAATAGCTCACCTGAGTTGAAGAGCGTATCCACACGAACCTTCCTCGCTCTCATGAAGCGGCCGATTTGCTCCAGATCCCCTCGTCTGACGTTATCCTGGAAGATGATGTCGTTGGGGAAGTGGACGGTTCTTTTGGGGAGTTCCACGGGGATGACAGGTGCAGGGTTTTCTTGTGCTTGTGTGCGTCGCGTTGAGCTGTACCGTGAGTCTCTGCTGTATGAGGGGATGTATGTCGGTGCCGCCTTGTAGGAGGACGTGTAATAGGATGGGGTGTAATTTGTGGTGCTGAGCTGTGTGGGGGTGTACTTCGATACTGAGGCATAGGTGGATGCTGGCGTGTAATGTGAGGGGCTGCAATAGGATGAAGTGTGGTACATCGACGTGTGCTGTGGACTTCGTGTGTACGTTGACACCGGTACATGGTAGCTGTACTTCATCCTGCAGCTTTGATGCCCCTCGCTGCTTTTAGATCAAAAGGAGGGAAACGCGAATCCAAGGGAGAAATAAATCCAAGGAAATACCAGTGTCCTTTGCAGTGTCCCTTTTTGTCTATGTCCTTTGATTTTCAGCTGCTCTTTCAGTCCTTCGCTTTGCTTCACTCAATCCAAATCCTTGTTTTCATTCTTAACTTTTCACCTTTTCTCCCTGTCTGTTCATTTCTTGTATCTGGTTCAAGGTTACTCATCACGCAGCATGTCTGCTCTTGCACAGAACCAGAGTCTAATGGGGAAAGTCAGACAGCATCCCTATATACCCTCCGTAGGGCTATTTTGGGGGCCAATGCCCAATGACTTCAGCTTAGAAATGAGCGGCCCCCATCAGGCTCCTCCCACCATGATCACATGTCCATGGACACCAAACCCACCTCGAGACCATAAAAATGTTGACAACCACACCGTTCTCTTTGAGTCCTCACTGAATGTTCCCACACAGACGTCTGAACACCGATGACTGACACCGGTGGTAAACAGTGTTTGTTGCTCGAATGCAAAGGTTGTTTTAGGTTATGTTTCCACTTTAGACTATTACAAGGTGTCACTTTTTATTCATCAATTTGTTTGGGTATTATAAACAAACTAATAACCTGAAGCAAACAACACAACAATTCCAGTGTCACATGTTAGTGTGTTGACGCCATGTTCTAAAGCACACTGTAAGCTGATGAGTCTGGAAAACTTGCTGAACACACATTCATTACCTTTAAGCTGAAAAACCTCACGAGTGCTTCTCACATGCTTCTCTCACTCCCCCTCATGTTGTCTAATAAACTTTAAGTTTTCCTTTTAGCATTTCATGCTTTGCAAAACAAGCAGATGGTAAAATGTATGCTCCACTGAGGTTTTATGGGGTACAGCAGTCCTGGACAACCAAGTAACTGAATATGTAACCTCTCCCCTAAAAGACTTATGAAAAATCACATGACGGCTATAAACACAGCTATTTGCAATCGTGACCCTTTGACACGCACTGCAGCATGCATTGCCAATGAATTAAAAAAAAAAACTTTATTGTATAGCACAATTTACACTGCTGCATGTTTAACATGTTACAAATCCCAATGAACTCCTGAACTGCACGTCCTGTGAATTTCTTGATTGTCTTCCGAAATATGGTGCAACTGACTTGAATAAAAGTGGCACAGGATCTAAAAGTTTTAGTATCAGTATATAATGTTATATACCAATATATTGCAATATTATCAATATTGAGTTCCTTCAGAAAGACTTTACTGACACATTACTTGTAAACAGATCTCTGATGGGCTTTTTACAGACACAAGTAAAAAGGTTTGTTTCTCAGCAGCAATAAAGTGCATTCTCTCCAGGAATCTGTTGTTATTGCTTTAAATGCCTACGATTCTGTGAGCATGACTCATGAATCAAAAGCATCTGCTCAGCTCTCTTCCCCTTCGTATCTAAATTTGTGCTGGCATAGGTAAGCAGTTTTGCTTCCAAGTCTGTGAATGGAGAAATCCAAGACGCAAAAAAAAGAAAAAAGAAAACAGCAATAGATTTCACAATCTCATTTCTTGTTAAGTCGATTATGACTTCTGCTTTCAGCCCCTAAATATCCGTGAAGTTCTCTGATGTTTGGAGCTCTAAACGTTAATTATTCATAATCTCTATAAACTCTGTGAACTGCAGGAAAAACGGCGGATGCCTAGACGAGCCCAAGTGATTTGACGTTTGCCCGCTCATGAAGGGAATGAGGTTGGGAAGCAGCTGTTTTACAGTTTCAAGTTTAGTGTTGCAGCAGAGCAACACCACAGACACTCCCTGTAGCTTCTCCTACGACACGCTGCAGAGATGTCCTCACCGTGAAGAAACAGGAACCTCCGCCTGAGGAGAACGTTTGTTTGTTGGACCTCGGTGTGGAGGTTTCGCACACTACAGTCTTTGCCTAAACATAGTGTCAGGCTGTGCCCTCCTGCTCGATCGTGTTGCCTTTTAGAGCCTATGCTGCAGTTTGTCAAATGACAAAGATAATTTAAATCATTCACGAGAAGGAAGTGCTACTAAAGCAAAAACATGAATGAGCCTCTGTTGTCAGAGACTTTCCCTTTGACTTGCACAAAGATTTGACAATTGGTTTATGGATGTCTGCTTTGTGAAGCAACTACAGACCACTGAGCTACCGCAGCCCACGTGTGTAAAGCAGATGGCTGTTGTGCTCGTGAGAGCAGGGTGCCTTGCTCAAGGGCCTAAAGCGGGAAAAATGAGGATGGTGGCAGATATGGGTGCTTCATCATTCCCACTCCAATTTTATTGTAACAGTCAAGGGAGTCAGTCTGGCAACTTTTCAATCACAGGCTCACCATCTCTAACCTCTGCACCACAACTCCCCATATTGTATCATATCGTATCATGTCATAGATATATTGTATTGCATAGTATCGTATCGTATCGTATCGAGAGTTTTACAAATGACTTAACGTTTTGTCTTCTAAACCAGTTAAAATCACAATTGCTGTTCAATGCATGTTCTATGAGGCATTTTTTTATAAACAAAACTACTGCATGATTACCAGATTTTTACATGCAACAGTAATTTTTTATTATTTAGTACACGATCAGTGAGTATGAACATTTTATTATTGTTTTAAACATGTTAAGTGTAGTTCAATCGATTATTCGTGATCCTAAAATTGTTTTGAAAATGAACGTGTATGAAACATTTTCTATATGTATATATGTATATATTTTTTAAATAAAAGCTCTTGTCACATCAATAACCACTAGATGAAAATGGTTACATTTTTCTTTTCACCTTTGAGTCAAAATGTACAGTTTGTCACTCAACAAAGTCCATGCTCAATAATCCAGGTATACAATCCAACAATTTTCAGTCAGGTCATCTGGACAGTTTCTTT
>NC_056512.1:26602824-26607142 GCF_014905685.2 Nematolebias whitei | reverse complement strand
GTATACAATCCAACAATTTTCAGTCAGGTCATCTGGACAGTTTCTTTGTTTTTAATAACTGGTTTGTTCCACTTTGGAGGAAGCTGTTTGGGGAAGAATCAGTTTGTGTTGTGTGTTTCCTTGACTGGTGAAGCCTTCAGGATGGAAGGTGAAACGTTTCAGCACCAAAAAAAAGAAAAGAAAAGAAACTATCCAGATGACCTGACTGAGAATTGTTGGAGTTTGTCACTCACTTTCTATTCCAGCTGTTTCATTTTCACAGCCTGGTACTCGTCGTCACAGAGTCCAGAAACCTTAGACCATGATTTGACAAATCCAGCTCTGCATTCTAACACTGACTCTCATGATGGAGGTAAGAAGCAGGTTAGACCAGACTTTACGTTCTAAAAATAAGAGCTGCCAAGCATCCCGTCTGCGTGTGGCGTGCTGTGAATGCAGGGTACTATCCTAAGAAATGCTGTTCTGTGAAAATAGCGTGACAGGAGCTGATTATGTTGTCATTTGTGTGAATACAAGACAAAGTGACAGCTCTGAGCTCAGCCAATGTAAGGTGATGAAGTGTGTGCATGCTGTCTCTTCACAGCTGTGCAGACGTAGTTCTAATCTCCTGCAAATCATCACATATAGCTCAACAGAATGCTCCGTGGCAGGGGACAAAAAGCTAACCCAGACTTTCAGAGCAGGGCATTGCTCCATCTCGCTTTAGATTTCTTGAAATTGAACCGCCTCCCCTGCAGCATGCATGGTGTCCCTCTTTCTCACTAACCGACAAAGGATTACTGCCTCCTGATTTAGATTCCAGATCCCTTTTTTCTGCCCACTGCGCGTGCCGAAACCGGATATGCAATGACCCTGGTGAGTGCCTCTCGCAGGTCCTTTCAGATCCAGACACAGGCTGGTCCCTTCGTCCAGTGGTCCAGGTGTGACCGTATGCCGAGTACGAAGAACTCAGCACTGAGACTGTGATACACGAGGCTGCATGGAAAAGACTGGTGCAGTGTAGCACACAGTGAGGGTGCTTTTTGCAAAAAGCGCATGTAGCAGAAGCATCACACGTCAATTTCTAGGTATCAATCTTTGTGTATCATGTCAAGGTTCTTTATTGTCATTCGCATCACATGTGGTACATGAGGTGGAACGAAATTGTGTACACAGGGTCTCAGTTACATCTAACAATAGCAAAAGAAAAAGTATACAAGGATATAAGATATAAACCAAGAAATACACTAAACTACATGAAACCAGGATGATGAGTTACAACAACATTTAATTTCCCTCTGGGATTGATTAAGTATTTTTGAATTGAATTGAACTGAAACTAAGAATATATTAAACACCAAAGTCCATGCTCAATAATCCAGGTATAAAATCCAACAATTTTCAGTCAGGTCATCTGGACGGTTTCTTTCCATTTTTTTGGTGCTGAGACGTTTCGCCTTCCATCCAGAAGGCTTCATAAGTCTGAAGAAACACCAAACAAAACTGATTCTCCCCTAACAGCTTATTCCAAAGTGGAAAAAACCCCCAGTTATGTTAGTGCTAAGATGGTCTCCGGTGCCCACCCTCTCCCTCGTCGACAGTCATGTCAAACTGCTTTGGTGTTGTGAAGCATTTTGACATGACTGTCGACGAGGGAGAGTTCAGGCACCAGAGGAGAGGGCATGCCCCAGAGGTCTTAGCACCAACATAACTGGTTTTTTTCCATTTTAGAGTAAGCTGTTAAGGGAGAATCAGTTTTGTTTGGTGTTTCCTCAGACTGATGAAGCCTTCTGGATGGAAGGCAAAATGTCTCAGCACAAAAAAAAAAAAAAAAAAAAAAAAAAAGAAACCGTTCAGATGACCTGACTGAACATTGTTGGAATACACTAAACACTAATAGTGTAAAACAACATGAAGAACAACAGCAGCACAAACATGAGTCAGTGTGAGCAGATGAGGACGAATGAACACAGCAGCATGAACTAAATCAGCAGCATGAACTAAATCAGCAGCATGAGATCAGCAACATAGACAATCAGCAGCACATATCAACAATCAAAGTGGCATTACAGTGATTTTTTTTCTTCCCACAGTGATTATCCTGATTAGGGATTCATGAGTCTAACAGCTTCATGATGCAGGTGGCCCTCTTCCTGCATCTGGTGGTGTAGATGTCTGTGATGGTGGGGAGGCTGACTCCAACAGTCTTCTGTGCAGCCTTCACCACTCTCTGTAAGACCTATAAGTTCAAAACTCATTTGACTTAAAATCTTTCAGTTCAAATACAGTTGGACGTGCAAAAACGGTGTCCTTCCTTGTCCTACTGCAATGAATGTATGATTTTGGAAGATTTTTCAACAAAAAGTTCAACATAGAGCGTAAAGACGTCGCACAATTTACCGTCAATTTTGAATTGTCCAAACTTTCCAAAATTTTAGCAAACAAATGCTTCTCATTTCCATAAAGTTTACACTTCTCACCAGTTTTATGCATCTGCAGTTGTGTAAAAAACATTGAGGATGTCAAAAAAAATAAAATAATCCCAGCTCAATCATCTGGTATCGGACTTTCTGCGACTCGTTTAAACCTTGAAGGACGTTTGTAAAGTGAGTCTGAGCTGTAGATCCAAAGAAGGCTGGGCTTTCTCACCCAATTTGAAAATAATTATTGTTGTATATGTGGAATTTCCAGCAGTTTTTTTTTTCTTACTAATTTCATCTACACCACACATTATACTGATGCCAAAAGCCATAGCATAGTGTTCCTGATCAAGAGGCATGTTTTGATGACTTTTGTGTGTGTGTGATTTTCTAAAGCTGCTGGTGGACTATCAAAATCACAATGAATACAAGAAAAGTCAAACTAACAGCTCAGATCATGTCTCCTTAATACTTGGGGCAGATGGATAGTATTCAAATACAGATATGTGTGCACATGAACTCTTTACACTCCTGTTTTTTCCAGTGCGTCTCGCGTCACTCAAAATTAAAAGTTTTCCAGTGCAGCTGTGAATAAACTGTCCCATGAGGCTCTTTACATTCAGTGCTGCAGCTGTCCCTGCAGGACAGGCCTGAGATGGACAGGGACACTGTGTGTGAGAGGGACCGGGTTAATTTAGCTTAAGTCAAAAGTTAAAAAGGTTTCTCTTCCTGATTCTCTAATATGTGATTTGCACAATGAGGGTTTGTGTTTCAGTCTGTTGGTCGGAGCTTCTTTTCTTGCACCCAGGATGCGATTAATTACATTTCTGGATTTATCAGAGCCTAAACAATTAAAGACAGAGGTCATCAAACAGGTGGACTGATGTAATCTAACCTTTCCTCAACGTATGAAGGACAATGGAGTGTCACACATTTACGTAACCAAAAAACTTGGACAACATTTGTCCTGCAGAACTTAGACAGAATATTATTAAACATAATTAGTTTAATGAATACAATTTATGTGTCCATATTCAAAACAGAAAAAAAGACTTTTGACTTTTATTTTAATTCAAGGGACACAAGAATAAAAAAACATTATTTTAGTATTTCTCAGTAACGGCTTCCAGGTGAAAGCTGACTTGTTTTATGACTTTAACTTTTTAATAAATCTTGCACAAAAATCTAATAAAATAAAAAAAATTCTGATTGAAAATTTTGTTTTAACTCAACCTCTGTGCTAACCTAACTAAGGTGACACAATGTTTAACAAAGTGCTATTTTTCAGATGATAGTTGCCTTTAAGAAATATAAATTTAAAAGAAACATTTGCAGTTTTCAGTGATACAGAAGAGAAAACAATACACAAATTAAAGAACTTTTAAATGAGACACTTTAGATTTTACAGAGATGGATTATATTGAAATTATTAGAAAGTAATCACTGGATGTAAATCTAAAACTCATTCACTTCTGAAGTTAACCCAATTCAACATGGCTGCCACAATTTATCAACTCTGCAAACACAAAAAATGTCTTTAACTCAGTCAGTTTTCCAAATACTGAGTTCAATTTTTGTATGGTAGTAGTTGAGACTTTTTCCAACTACACATAACAAAATATTTGTCTAAAACATTGACAGTAAAGGTGATGGGGAATATGCTTTTCTTCAAGAAATGCAGAGCCTCATTCATTACAATATATAAAAATGCTTTTGAGTTTCTGAATGGGAAAAAGTGACTTATTTAATGTACTGAGTCATAAAACATGTGCAAAGTTATTCTGTGTGATAGAACCAGAACAATTATGTCGGACTCATGAACACAGCTGAACCTGCAGGAGTTTGTGGCCTAATTACAGGAATAGTGATGTTCTAGTTGGGATTTTATATATTGTAATGAATGAGGCTCTGCATTTCTT
>NC_056512.1:26598880-26602724 GCF_014905685.2 Nematolebias whitei | reverse complement strand
ATATATATATATATATATATATATCATCTGCCACATGTTCCTTTGCAGAAATATCAAGATCCACTAAGTGACCGCAGTGCTGTACCTGAAAAACCAGAAACAGCATTAGCTCCATAAGGCAAAGTTGAAAGCATTTTATTCCCAGAATGCATTGCACAGGAGTCAATTTGCTAATTTTAGCTCCTCAGCCAATGAAAGTTCAGGAGTTGTGCTCCAGATCTGAGAGGGTCTGCATCAGGTTACACAGCTGAGGCATGAACAGTGTTCGTGCAGCAGTAACGGAGTGAACAAAGAAACATTACTGCTCCTCCTGGACTGATGGAGCCTTTCATTTCACACATGTACTGTACATTTATAAAAAGAGTAATCCCTCCCTGCTTACTGACCACAGATCTGACACCATACAATGAGTGTCCACCATGTGACAGACGGTTGTGCGTCATGCCTTGCATTGGGATCCCTGTCACTGAACTTGACCTCACACATCATAACTTCAGAAACAGTAGTAAATCCATCATCTCCACCCTGACACAGGAATCTGAAGGCAAGGCAAGACCATCCTTGGGCAAAGTGTACAATTTCAAATGACCTACAGGAATGCACTCAACACTCTCCTGGTCTGTGTAAGCACCAAGCACATTATCAGCAATAAAAAAAACAAAGTTTTCTTATTTTCACTTCAACAGCTCATTAATGGTGCTACACAAGCTGCATTGCTAATTATGTAACACCATATCAGTTCCTGTCTATGAGGTTCAGTATATGCTATTCCCTCTTGGCAAGTCGAGCGTCCTGGTTAAGTAATCGGATTCACATAGCACAAGTCCACCGAAATATGGTACTACCCTCAGAGCAGAAGCCTTACATTTACTCCAACAGCTCCAAGGACCCCTCTAAAGCTAAGAAGCACACGCATCATTCAGTGGATTAGCCTTTGTAGGCTAAGGGGGAATACTGTAAAACCTGGAAATATTGTCATGCCGCACTTCCACGAAGACTTAGCCCAGCCATGAATAAAGCTCAAAGGTCGTAAAAGAGTAGACATGTGATCATTTGTTGAATTTATATTTCATGTGTACCATATATGCAGGCAAACAGATGAAGATGAATGTTTTAACAACAGACCATAATGCAGACTGATGTATGAACAATGAAGATGAAAGCTTACCAGTTGGTGACATGTGCCATGTGTTTACATCGGTGTCAGGTGTTACAGCCCCCTGAAGAGATTCAATATGTTGTTCCTAAAAGTGTCTTGTCAAAAAGTGGGGGTTCATAATCCACACCATCAACAGCCATTACTTTGAACTAGGGGTGCACCGATTGCAGTTTTCTGGCCAATCACCGATTTCTAAAAAGTCTGACCTGCCGATACCGATTTTGTTTTATAAGCGACACTGTCTGGTGTTATAAGGTCACAATGCACCTTCAGTTTTCCAATATTAATTTATTGAAAAACATACCCTTGAACAATATCCTAGAAACAATACAAACTTGTTTTAACTGGCCATGAGGTAGTGCTCTGAAATATAAATGAAGTTCAGACAATTATTGATAAAATAAATAAAAAAAAATGGTAAAATCGGTTTCTCATGCAAGTATCGTCCGATTTCCGATTTCCCAAAATTAAGGAAATCGGGGCCGATGCACCCCTACTTTGAACCCACTGAAGCCTGTTCACACTGTCCTGCTTTTAAAATGAAATGGAGTCAACCCCTACAGTACCTGCAGTATACAATGGGCTTGGGTTCTGACATCTTGAACTTTAGGGTCAGTCATCTCATGATAAAAATCGTAGCTTTTTTCTTGCTCAGACAGAAGTGTGGCCCCAAACAAAACTAACACATATCGAGTGTCACAGTCTTGGTTTATTTTTTTTAATTTCGTACAGGTTTTAAAAAAAAAAAAAAAAATTGGGGGGTTGCTACTTTGGCTATTTAGTTGTACTGATTTTTGTGCCACCATTGTTACTACATGTGCAACCCCTCACATAGCACCTGTATTTCATTAGTAATCAGCACATCTGTTGCCATTAAGCAATCACTTTTCCCAGAACAATTCTCTCTGGTTTTTCCACAAATTTCTTTGGACGGATTTGCTGCCCATCCGCTCGTCCGAACCACACAGAGACAAACGAGACAAACAACCATTCATACTCTCTCTCACTCCTCTTGTTTGCCAATTCTGGATGGGTTAAGTATTAAGTTACTATTCTCTTGTCTCCTGCATATCTTTATTTGGTTTCTGCTTGAACCCTCAATCTCCACTCGAGCCAAAGGAACAGTGTATATTTTACACCACTAATCGCACAATAATCCATATGTTGCTTTCAAGAAGTTATGTAGAATTGGAGTTTTGGAACAAGATTTTTTTTTTCCGTGTACAAGTGGATTGTTTGTTTGAATATGATGAAAAGAGAATTGTTGTTCATCTGGTTTTAAAGAGAAAAGGACATTAATTTATCAGTGCAGTACTTTGAATTAGTTGAATTGGTCAAGCAAACAAAACCAGAAGAAATGATTTAGGCTGAACTGATATCAAGAAAATTGCTCAACAGTTTAGTCAGTAACTTGAATGTATTACAAAGAGGAATGAATTAGACTACCACTGCATGTTTCCAACAAAGCATTTTCAAATGTTCAGTTTCCAATTGAGTTCATTCCATAATAATATAGTTATTATACCTTTCACGTGTTCAGCCATGAAACTCTGCAAATAATCTTTGTAGGACTGAAGTCTGCAGGATTGATCTAAATTATTTTGGTTCTGACCTGGCTGAAACATATCTTTGTATATTGAGACCTTGAATAAGCTCATGTTATGTCATTCAAAATCACTGTAGATAATGGAAAATGAAACTGATATCTGCTGATAGAGTGTGCACCCTGAAAGCCCTTCTCACATTAAAGGAGATCACAGGCAGATGGCAGCAAGTTTCCACAGCAGACCTCCTGCTCACGCTCTGCTGGTTTAACGTGGTGCCACAGATCCTCACACAGATGTTCTCTGGGATAATTCAGACTGAGAAAAAACAAACTACAAAACAAACTTGACTTCCTGACCATATTTCATGGTTTGCTACTATTGTTATCAGACCAAAGCTTTAATTCAATTCAGTTCAATTCAAATTCAAATATACTTTATTAATCCCAAAGGGAAATTAAGTGTTGTCATAGCTCATCATCCTAGTTTCATTCAATAGTTGTTGTAGATGCTGATAGCTGTGGGCAGGAAGGATCTCCTGCAAAGAATCTGGCCACAGATACCAATCCATCTACCAGCTTGCTTTCAGATCCTCTCGGTCCTCCTGGGCATCAGGACTACCCGAATGCTGGGCAGAATTCCTCCCTGAGCGAGGGTCACTCCTCCCAACAGTTTGCCGAGCTCCTCGTTGCCACCGACAGACAGCTGAAGGTGCTGGGGGATGCTCCCGGTCCTCCCGTTGTCAAGAGCTGAGTTTTCAACCAGTTCCAGGATCTCGGCGGTCAGGTACTCAAGCACCGCCACGATGTTGACAGGAATTCATCCATGATGCCTCCTTTTCAACTCATTTGGGATTTAGGGCTGTAGTTGAGATATTTAAGCTTTGAGATGTTAATCAGCATTTACATTTTTGTTCTAATTTTTTTCTCATTTTTGATCTTTAAAGCACAAATATGAAAAACACACAAAGTATTTTAGCAAAAAAAACTTTACTAATTTAAAAAAGCAAAACCATAGCAAAAGTTTCAAAAGTATAATAGAACATAAAGTCAAATAAATACTTCATGTTGGAGCTTCCAGATTCTTTCAGCTGCACAAACATGCTGGGCACACAAACACACACACACACACACACACACAC
>NC_056512.1:26570245-26598780 GCF_014905685.2 Nematolebias whitei | reverse complement strand
ATATATACATTTGTTGGTAATTTAACAGTCTGGTGCTGGATCACAGTTGCCTTCATCCTGGGTGCTGGTGTCAACGCTGACGCAGTTGTCAGTCTCAGTTACAACGCTGGCACTGTGGTCACCATGGTTACCGCTGTCACAGTGTTGGTCATTATCTCGATTCAACTGTGCATATTCCAGTGACACCTGTTGAAATATAAGACTGATGAACATAAACTGCTTCCATTGGTGGCTGAAGCACTGACTGACTGAAGGCATCAGTTATGTCCAACAGCACTGACCATCTTTCAAATGTCAAACACTGACTTGAATATAAAAGGCATTCATTCATTCATTCATTCATTCATTCATTCATTCATTCATTCATTCATTCATTCATTCATTCATTCATTCATTTATTCATTCATTCATTCATTTATTCGTTCATTCATTCATTTATTCGTTCATTCATTCATTCATTCATTCATTCATTCATTCATTCATGCATAATTTGGATACAAACAGGAACAGCTGCAGTTTCAAAAATGATTCTTACAAGAATTTTCGTCATAAGAGAAAGCAACGTGTGTCATAACAACAAACAGCATTTTTCTTCAATGCGTTTCTAATAAGGCGACACGGTGGCACAGTTGGTAGAGCTGCCGCCTCTCAGCGAGAAGGTCGCCGGATTGAATCCCGGCTGGGGGGCCATTCTCGGTGGAGTTTGCATGTTCTCTCCGTGCATGTGTGGGTTTTCTCCGGAAACTCCGGTTTCCTCCCACAGACCAAAAACATGCATTTTAGGCTGACTGATAAATTATCCATAGGTGTGAGTGAGAGAGTGAATTGTTGTTTGTCTCTAGGTGTCCCTGTGATGGACTGGAAACCTGTCCAGGGTGTCCCCCGCCTCTCGCACAGTGATGGCTGAACATGGGCACCAGTGGCACCAGTGACCCCAGTGACCCGAAAAGGAAGAAGTGGGTAAAATAATGGATGGATGGAAAGTCTAGAGCAAGTAAACTGTTCTGATTTTGGAGGTTCTCAGTCATACAGATATTTATAGCAAATTCAGTCAAAGACACCCAAGCACCTTAATCCTCAACGGTGTTTCTTTTTCCACCCATTTGCCATTGATTGCATTAAAACTTGTGCCTGAAATCAATGAAACCTCTATTAAAAAGAGCTGTTCTTCAGTCTCAGAGGAATGTCATCAGCGAAGCGCCTCTGATTTCATTCTTCAACACAACACTGACACCTTTTGTAAACCCAATAACATGAAAGACATAAATTATGGTACTATGGCCCCACCAGAGTCCTTAAATACATCATGCCATCCCATCAAGGTTGCCTGTCACCCTTAATATTAGAATAACAACTCTGTTGAATCAAGGTCCAAAAATTACATAAAAATACCTTTAGATGGATTTTATTGACACCAAAGAGCTCAATTCTGCACAGTTCTGAGTTTAGTGAAAAAGTTGTTTAAATAAACCCCTTCTGTGACAACGTCAGAAATTTACCAATGAACATCTACGTGAGCCTGCAATTTGGTACAATGGTAAATCCTGGATATTTGTGGTTATAAAAAATGGAAGCGTCTGACTGCAAAAACCAGAAGAGTGTTTGGAGAAAACATGCAGTAATGCAAAAAAAAAGGTATATTTAAATGTTGAGCTTGGCAGCAGACTGGTCATGCTGTGGATTTGTATTTTAGCCTGTGGTACATGTTACTTTTTACTGTTAGAGGCAGAAAAATATAAGTAAATATCATCAGGCTCAATGTAGACATGACTTGGTTTACAAAAAGTCAAAAAAATATGAAGAGGAGGGCAATCTCACCTGAAAATTCACTATTCAACCATATATATATAAAAAAAAAAAAAACACAATTCAGTCCTCTGAGCCAATATGCAATACCATAAAAACACATTCTGTTAAACTAAAACTGTTCAATGTAATTCCAAAAATACAACTTTTAGGTTTTCTTCTACAAATAAAAATGAACCAGCAGCTGTTCCAGTTACATTTTCTGTTTATGAGATGTACCGTATCTTAAAGACATATCTTAATAGATTAATGTGTTGTTAGTTTGTGTGTTAATGGTACATGTGGAATCTTACTCACGCCGTCAGACGTCTCAGAAACACCTGCAAACAACAAAACCAGAAGATTAGCACAGGGAACAAATAGAGTCTTGGCATTACAGGAGGACCTGTGTAGCAATCAGCACATGTTGTGGGTCCCGAAACTCAGAATCTGACTACAAATGATTGCTGATTTAGCTTTTTTACCCTAATCAGGTTTTAAATTAAAAAAGAAAAGACAAAAGGAAAGAGTTGTAATCTTATATTTGCAGCATGATTGTGTTAAATCAACACAGTCAACTAAATATCATGACAAAACAATAAGCAGCAGTCATCCCCTGAGAACTGAACAATCAGAGTCTGAATGGACGAGCAGACTGTTTGACTCTTTTCTTACAACAGGAAGTCCTCTGACGAAGGCAGGAAGTGGACACCTGGCAGCTTGGCCTTCTGTTTCAATGGGACATTCTTTCACTAACAATGAAAATGTTTAAACTTGGAGTTGATCCTGCTTCCTGTTTTTTTTTTTAAACACCAGTGAACTGATTTGTTTCACTATGTAGCTTTAGTGCTCTGAGTGATAACTGCAGTGTTAGCCATACCTTGCTGGGAGAGGCATACTTCGTTGTGCACAGCGTCTGTGCCCCCTTGCATCGAGGCTGGGATGAAGTTAATTTATAAGAAGGTTGGGTTATTTTTAGGGTCAGACAATGAAGCTTGTTGCTAGAAATATAAAAAAATGCTGCAGGAGTCTCACCTCTGTTTGGATCTGGATCTTTGGTTTGAACCTCTGGGTTTTGAGGTTCCTGCTTTTCTTGGTTGACGGTGCAGCTCTGATCGTCTGACTCTGCAGCACAATATTGTTATAATTAGCAAGTACCTATCTTTTAGAAATAATGATACAGATTTGGATTTTTAATTTTTTTTTAAAGAAGCAATATTTAAAGAATACATCTTGCATTTTTTTTAACCAAAATTATGATGCTTTTAATAAATATTGTTAGATAGTTATAAGAAGTCAGGTCAGATTTTTGACAGTGGGGTTCTGTGGAAAGGTTATGAACAATTAATATTTTACCTGCTGTAGATAGCTTTTGAATGACCTCAGTTTGACAAAATTGTTCCGTTTTGGCTTTGGCCTGACTTGAACCAAACATGAGCTCATAGTTTGATGAGAATTACAGTCTATTTCTCCAAGTTCAGTTTGTTCAAAAAGGTATCTACTACAGGTAACATATTTATTAATTGTTCATAACGTTCCACATCATTCCACCTTCAAAGATCTGAACCATTTCTTTTAACTACTCTCTTCAGCTGTTTCCTTTTGTTTTAGAAAGAGTTTAGTAAACAATAAAAATAAAATATATTCCTCAGATATTTTACCCACCAGAGCCTGAAACGTGGTCACTCCAAACACTTTTTCCCATCATGCTTGGGGTGGCTGCACGAGGAAGACAGAAACACCAATCAAGTTTTCTAATGAATCGTACTCAATCTACAGCGTGACTGTAATGCATTTGCAGCTTCACCATTGGAAACCTCCATGACTTCTGCCTGTGTGAGGCTCAGCCGCTCTGCTTTGGTGCCGACTGACTTCCTGAAGTGAAACAAGACAAAACAATCATGAGACCTCACATCCATCTTTTTTTTTAAACCCAAGTTAGCTCATTTTCGACAAGCAACATAAGCAATATCACTTACACTGATAGTTTGCTTCTCACGCTGACAGCTCTTTGCTTATGGTTAAGAAGACGTTTTCTGAAGGCAATCCCAAGTATCAGGATCAGTATGAGTAGAAGACAGGAGACGACGATAAGAGCTTTCTTCCACCCAGCCAAGTTTACTGCAGACAACATTCGGAGCAGGGAACAGATTAGTAATTAAATTTTACAAAATAATTTTGAAATACAATTGTACCCACAAAACTTCAAATCTTTCTGCACTTTAACCAAAGTTATTATATTTTGTTTCCAGAGCTGTTCACCACAAGATTAAACACACCTCCAATTGCGACTATGTTGCTCTTTTTGACTTCGTTGGCGGCGTTTGTGCTCTCACAGTAATATGTCCCTCCGTGCTTTCTGTTGACGTTGTGTATGGTGTAGGATCCTTCCGTTTCAAAAGTAGTCAGAGTATCAAGCTGATCTTTTGTCTCTGAGTTGTACCATGTGAAGGTGATGGGAGGACTGCCTCTCTGGACGGAACAGACGAAACTCACACTTTGACCCTCTGCGATGTCCCAAGCGCCAGGACTAACGGTCAGCACCGGTTTAGACAACGACTCTGTAGAGTACATCAAACGAGTTATAGAAACAGTTGAACACAGCTTAGAACAGTTTTACTGAATTTTCATCTTACCTATGATTTTAGTTGAGCGTTGCAGGTCTTCTCCCAATCCTATCATGGGAATCTTGTGTTGATTGTTCTGAGCGTGGCAACGAAATTTGCCTAAATCTGAGCTCTTGAAGATGGGAGGCCGGTTGAAGATAGCCTTTTCCTCAGACTTGCTAACCACTCTGGGTTCTCGTAGATTGTCAGGGCCAAACAGGATATACGTGATTGGAAGGGTGCCATGTTTGCTGTGACAAAGCAGCTGAAAACTCTTTCCTAATAAAAGTGTGCCCCCTATTACACTCATCACAGGTTTAGAAACAGGAACTGTGAAAAAACAGAGATAAAGATAAACTGGAGTCACTAAAATGAAATGAAACTTGTGTTTGGTTGATTATTTCTTTTAACAACTCTTCCTGGCAGTAAATCTTATACTCTTGGAAAGTTTGATTAGCTTGTTTACATAGTTCAACCGTTGTTAGAAAAATGCACTTGTGGGTTGAGCAGCAGAGTATGTGGGATGCACCCATGACATGCCATTTCGATTCCTCTTCCAGTACCAAACAATTTATTCAGTATTTTTAGGTGTTGTTGATCAGATTGGACAATTGAAATCTAATGAAACAGGACATGTATACAATTTAACATATTAACTTAACAAACAGCTGCATCAGTAGTATGTGGAAGAACCATACACAGCCATGACAGTCTGGTACCTTCTCTTCGTGCTGCTCATCATCTTGGTTACATAGTACTACTACTGTCCCATTCTCAACCGTTTGTTGCAAGTCAGCAAGTGGGGTTGTTCTGGTCACTCTGGAATGAACTTAATGCCCAAGCTGATTTTCATGGATGTTCATTGGGGTCAAGGTTTGGACTGCTGGCAGGCCATTCCATCCCCTCCACTCCCAAACTCTAGAGGAAGGTTCTGATATACCCTGCACTGTGGCAACAAGTGTTATCATCTCCCAAACTGTGGAAATAAAATAAAGTGCTATGTGTTGTCATCATTGTATGTTCCCATACAATGGCAAAATTAGTTCTCTGCTTTTACCATCGCACCTGGGATACACCCAGGTGGAGCAGTGGGCAGCTATGTAAGTGCCCAGGGAGCAATTGGGGTTAGTTGTCTTGCTCAGCGACATGTGGGAATGGCTGGGGATCAAACCTGGGACTTTCGGGTCCCGAGTCGGCTGCCCTACCTCTACCACATCTTGACACCAATCTAGATCTTGATCCCAAGATCTAGGATTGACACTGGTTGCTCACAGGTGTCTGAAGTGCCTGAAATGCCACATTCAGATGCCTGAATGTCAGCACCTGAGCTCCAAACAAGAGTTAGTAGTAGAATAAATAACTTGGTATTGGCCGAAAATACTTTGTATTTGTTTAGCATAGACATAACACTCATACAATACTTAGCACAACTGTTTAACCCACAAAAGCATTTCTTAACAAGTGTGTCACCATTTGAGAGGAAATAACCAGGCTATCTAAGGGCATAGAATAAGTGTCAAATCTCTTGATACTGTCAGTTGCTTGTGTCTTACAGAAACTATTTGTAAGGACTAAACTACTTGGGCTAAATGCAGTCTACCTTTAGTCAGATATATTTATGACTAAATGAGATACATTTTTAGATTCAGTGCTAGAATTGTGTCTATTGCTCACTGAGGTAGTCCAGATTTTGTAGTGGTTAAGATAACGTAAAGATTGGGATGCATAAATCAGGTTTAGCATATTAACTATGGTGCTCATTTAAGTATATCATTTTCCAACTAATTTCTATTTCTTGCACAAGAGGACTTACCTTTAGCTTGCACCTGAAGTGTTTGGCTATTCTTATGAAAAGTTGTACGAAAAGAAACAGCGGTGACTCTACAAGTGTAGTTGCCATTTCTTTCTGGGTGTGCCACAGAAACATAAGTGCTTGATGTGGTCAGTTCTTTGTTATCCTTGTAGTAGATGTATTTAGTCTTGTTGACATCAATCCTATCAGGAACATAAATGGAGATGGAGCAGCTCAGTTCGAAGCGCTCTCCTTCATATAGGTCTGCAGGCTTCAGAGTCAGCTGTGGCTTCGAAAATACCTCTGTTAGAGTCAGATGGAAAAATGTAAGCATCATGCACCATAATTATTTTACTTATTGTTATATCGGATCTTTCATAATAATGAGAACTTGCCTTTGACGGTGAATGTTATATAGCTTTCTTTTTGGACATTTTCCCACTGTGCTTTGCAAACAAGCTCTCCAGAGTCACCAGCTTGAGATGTAAATCGATGAGCAAGAGCTGTTTTGTCTTTTTTGAGGATCATTTTGTCCTTTATAAGAAATACTTCAATGTTCTTCAAAGGACTGTTCACCACTTTACAGTGAAACTCTACAATGTCCCCCTCATAGACGGTGTTGGAGGGCAGCATATTTACAATTGGAGTAATGTTGAGCACTGGAAGACACAAGGCATCTCAGTCAGCCATACTGTCTCATGCAGTTTTATAATTCTCCAATGACATATTGGCACTCACCTCTCACTAACACATGAGTGTCATCGCTTCTGTTGGAGCGTCTGGTCCCAGAAACCAAATTGATTTCATAATCACAGGACAAAAAGCAGTCTCCAATGTGACTGAGACTCAGAGTGGTCTCTGAAATGTTCCCCGTGCTTTGTACCCGCTTTATCCTCTCAGGGTCTCCACCCCGAAATCTTTGGTAAAAATGGAATATGAGCGATCCTTTCTCCTCTGGAGCGCTGCAGGTGGCTATGAACTCCTCGCTCTCATAGGGTCTTGAATTCTTCAGATGCAGAGTGGGGGTCTGCAGGCCTGAGGAGAAACAGACCATGTGCAAGAGTAAACATTACAGTTAGTCTGCAATTTGATATGTTCATATAGATACAAATGCAACTCCAATTACAAAAAGTTTGGGATTCTTTTCAAAAGTAAAACAAACAAACAAATAAATAAATAAATAAATAAATAGCATCAACCTGTATTTTATTCACAATGAAAAACAGGAAACATATCACATGTTTAAAATAGGAAATTATGCTATTTTAAAAAAAGCTATTGAATTTTATGGTCGCAATAAATCTTTAAAAAACCCTAAACAAAACAAGGTTAGGACAACACCCGGAGAAGCATTTTGCAACTAATTAATTTCATGGCAACAGGTCAGTAAGAGGACTGCATATAAAAAAAGTATTTTAGAGAGACAAAATCTCTCAGAAGTAAACATGAGCAGAGGTTTGTACAAACGTGTCTAGAATAGTTTAACAATATCTAACTAATATTCAATAGAGGGCTCAGTTGTTAGAGCTGTTGTTCCTCAGTGAGATGGAATCCCAGCCAGGGACCTTTCTGGGTGGAGTTTGCACGTTCTCTCCGGGCATACATGGGGTTTTTCCAGGTACTCCGGTTTCCTGTCTCTAAGTGTGAGTGATGGATGGATGGAAATTCAATAGAAAACTAAAAAAAACGGAATATTCCATAACCAAGTTCATAATATTATCAAAATATTTCAAGGTATTGGACAATCTCTGAGCTAAGAGGACTTAAAAGACTAAAAGTCCAGATTAGATGCTCATGATCTTCAAGACCCCAAAACAAGTCTGTTCATCAATACATGGGCTCATTGTCTGTAAACACAGTTCACTGTGCCATTCACAAATGCTGAAGAAAGCTCTGCCATGCAAAGAAGAAGCCATATGAGAACAGTACACCAACTAGAAATGCCGCCATCTTCTCGGGACCAAAGTTCATTCAAAATGGACTGAGACAAAGTTCTGTTCTGTGGTCAGACTAAATGAAATCTGGAATTCCTTTTGAAAACCACAAACACCATGTCCTCCATACTAAAGAGGAAAGGGACCATTTGGCCAGTTATCAGCCCATGGTTAAAAAACCTGCCTCTCTGATGATATGGGGGTGCATTAATACCTATAGCTTTGGCAGCTTACACATCTGGAAAGTCACCATCTATGCACAAAAGTATAGGCCATTTTAAGACCAGTTTAATGTTGGCAAAGAAGACCCAAGAATAAAAAATGAAATAAACAAACCCTATTTCTTCATCTACCTGTGACATCCAATTTCTGGCTGATGCTGGCCTTGCTCTTGTCCTCCACAGAGACTCGACATCTGTAACTTCCAGAGTCGGCTGCTCTGGCGGGGTTCAGCTCGTACGTGATGGTGTCTTCAGGGGTGGTTGAGGTGTAGATGGGAACATCGTCCTGCGTGAGCTTGAAATGATGCTCGAGACGGGAGATGTTGATGAAACTGATGCTGACCTGGCAGTGGAGGGTCACTGGTGTTCCGCTCTGAACGGTGCTCTGCGGCTGGATCTGGAGGCCCACGGTGTCTATGATGAAGGCTGAGGTGCACATGCGGACACAGAAACAAACGGTTCACGTTAAGACCACACCAAAGAGGCACACAGCTAGGCTTTCTTTATGTAACTTGGCTTGATGAAGCCTCAAACTCCAAGAACTAAGAAATAACTGGTACTTTCCAGGTGATTAGGATTTCATCTGGTTTACTTTGTTGTTGTTTTTTACCCTCTGCATTCTTGTTAAAGAGGGTGTTTTACATTTGGTTTTCTGCTGTTTTTGTTCATTGAAACAAGTAAAATATTAAGAAAGGGGAACAAATCTCATCTTGCTCTGACACTTTATCAAAGTGAAACAGTAGGTTTAATGCAGTAAATTAAGACTGCAGTATCTGTGATGATCTAGCAGTCTCAAAGTAAGCCTCCTCTGTGATTTCAGAACTCTGACTTTCTGCTCGACATAAGGTTTTGACCTCACACCCTCAGTCCTGGCTGGGTCTTTGTCTTCACAGCAAACAGGAGCTAATGGAAGGAAGTAAAATGGCTTAACAAACAGTGTTTGACCTTTTCTTCACCTGGAAGAGCTGTGTGGATTTATTTCACTTCTACTTTTTCTTTAGCAACAACACAGATTAGCAATCAGTTTGTCCAATGCAGAGATAGTGAGACATTACCCTGTTTTAACAGCATTCTGTAGTTAAGTTGATGATGATGATGATTATACAATATACCTGATAATAATACACTGAGATAAATTGTACTGTTTTGTCTGGAGTAAAATAACTTGAAGAAATTGCATTCCTGTAATTGTTGAGTGATTTTACTTAATTTGTTGAAGAGTGAATTTCATTGTTACAGTTAAAACAAGTAGAAAAGGAGTTAAATCACCCAAACAGCAGCTAAAATCTTAAATGAGCAAAACCATAGCTAAAAAAAGGTGTAAATTCGAGGAACAATAGCTAAAACCTAAAATGACCACTGCCGTTGCCAAAAGGTCAAATTAGCAACATGTTAGCTGATAAAAACTAGCACAAGTGTATCTAGAAGTTAAAATACCATACCATACCACTTTATTTATAGAGCACTTAAAACAGCGACAAGGCCAACCAAAGTGCTGTACAGACAGAACAACAGGTAACACACAAAGCAACATACAAAATGAAGTAAATCAGAAATATAGACATAAAAACGATGCAGATAATGATGACTAACCAGTGTGGAGCATACAGGTTCAAAACACAGATCATCTGGTGTTGAAAGCTACCGAATAGTAGTGGGTTTTTAAACGGGACTTGAAAATCGAGAGGGAGGGGGCCTGTCTGACAAGCAAAGGTAACTCATTCCAAAGTCTTGGTCCTGCTACAGAGAAGGCCCTGTCCCCTCTGCGCTTAAGACGAAATGATCGAGACAGTAGTTAAAAGAGAAAATGAGCTAAACAGTAGCTTAAAGCTAAATGTAATAAAACCATAACTAACAGCTGAAATGAGCAAAATCATACGTAAAGGCTACTATGAACAAATATACCTTAAAGCTGAGTGTCTCAACACTGTTGATAAAGGCTCAAATAGCTAAGAAAGTAGCTAGCTGAAAGGAGCACACAAAGACAAAAATAAAGCAAGTATAGAAAAATTGGAGGTTGCATTATGTATGTATAGGACTTTGTCCATGTAAATAAAGTTAAATAATTCAAAAAATATAAAAATCACAAAGAATAAAATCCTACTGTTCCCAATTCAGACATATATTTTGATTTATGATTTGTTAAAACAGCCCAAAGTATGTGAAAGTGGTGTACAAAAAACATACAGAGAAATTATGAACAGGAAATCAACAGTGTGAAAGCAGAAGCAGCATCATTCTCACACCTGTGCTCTATAAAGAGCTGCTAATTAGCTTAAATTAGCTACTGTCAAGACCAGAAAGAAGTTATACGGCTAGCCAAAATATGTTAAGCATTAATATTGTTTTACCATACCATACCATACCATACCATACCATACTATTTTATTTTATTTATAGAGCACTTAAAACAGCGACAAGGCCAACCAAAGTGCTGTACAGACAGAAGAACAGGTAACACACAAAGCAATATACAAGTGTATTAAGCTCGTTCTGGTGAATGATTTTATTCTTGCATCCAAATCAGTTTTCCGTTTTTTTTCCTGTATGTGTAGTCTGATAAACTAGTACTTAAAGACTGTAAGTTGAAAAAATTGCAGATTTATCTTATATTTAACAGTCATTTCACTCTTTTAAATGGAAAGTAGTTGATTGTATCCTGTGTGTTTGACTGTTAGTAAAATGTTGCATGAATCAGTAGATGGACTGTAGTTGAACTAATTATTAAGTAATTACCATATTTTCTGGCCTTTAAGTCGCACCATTTTGTCTAATTTGCATACCCTGCAACTTATACGCTGAAGCAACTTATTTATGGATTTTTTCCCATATTTATAAACCAATTTTTGACCGAGATTTGACCATTTTCATTCATTCTGACAATGAAAATATTGAACACTAACATTTTCAGCAGCTAGATGGCACTCGAGTAGCGTGGCATGCCGCTGTGTCATGTAATAGGTAAAAGTAACTATTAATGACACAATTGGCTTGCCATACTGCCACCTTCATCCAGCTTCGGGATCATACCTGGAGCAACCGTCAAATCAGCTGCATTTCGCTGTGCTGCCCCGGCAAAATGCAGCTAATTTGACCATTATAGTGCATTTATTAAGTAAAAGTTCAACTGAAACACACCGTTACTATAAAGTCAAACAAACACATAATTGTCTTTAGGTGCTTATCTTGTTAAATTTCAAAGAAATGCACAGCATTCCTCCTTCCTGATTTCCTCCCTCTGCGCGCTCCCGGAGCACCGAGGCAGCGATTTCTTTTGAAATGCAGCTAATAAAGTGCATTTATTAAATAAAAGTTCAACTGAGGCACACTTTTACTATAAAGTCGAGCAAACAAATAATTGTTTTTAAGTGTTAATCTTGTTAAATTCTCGTTAAAGTCCTCTCGTGCACGCTCCCACGGCCACCATTTTGCAGCCAATTGATTTTTGGCACAACACCGGCCCACATTTCCAGGTTGTCAACGGTGACGTATAATAGATGTGACTTATACGGCGAAGCGACGTATTTATGCATGTTTCCAATTTATTAGACATATTTGGACTGATGCGACTTATACTCAGGTGTGACTTGTAGTGCCGGAAAATATGATAATTAATACATTTCAACATGGCTGCCACAGCTAACCAACCCTAGCCAACACAAACAAAGCCATATATCAATCAACCTTCCAGCTAATGAGCTTAAATTTGATTTGGTAGTAGCAGATAGTCATTCACAACAAATACAATGAGTGAAATCTTGTGATTTCTTGAAAAACTGAATGTTATTTTCAAGGTTTGGCCAAAGTAGTTACATTACTGTACTTTTAAAACACAAACAAAAACAATGACATTTTATTAAAATAGCTGCAACCTAACTGTTTACAGTTTTTATTTATTTTACTGTAAAAATGTCTTAAAATTTAGTTTGTAACGGTCCACTACTGTAGGGTAAACTTCCTTTAGGAGACATTATCAGCATCAGCAATGCATTTTCCTTTTCTAATTGTGTCATATTAGGAGTCCTTTGAAAAATGCTTTCTTTTGTGTTTTGATAACACACCCAGATTCAGTAGCTCCAGAGAGGAAGAGGCCATGACTTCCTCTTTAGCCACGTCCTGTAGTTAGGCGCAAAAACAGATTAAGATAAAACTAGCCGGTTAATTACAGCTAGTTTTAACAACTACTATAAAAACATCTATGTAAAAGATTTCACAGCATCACCTGCGACAAATAAAAACAGCTTCAGTGAATATTGAACTGAAAGCATCTAGAAGGCCACAAGTGCAGGGCTGTTTCTTGGAAAAATGAACTATTTTCAAGGTAAAAATAACTTTTCTGTGTGAATATAACCTCAATCTGTCACAGTACAAGACAAAACTTTCTGTCCTCCAGACCGTAAATAAATTAAATCAAATCAAAATTCAGACATACTTACAAGATTCTCCTTTGACTCGTTGACCTGTGTTTGAAAAAAGAGAAGAAGAGTGAGAATCACAATATTAGACTGAAGTGATGGGACGTTCTTTATCCACGGAGAAGCACAGCAGGGGGTCCTTACAGATGAGACTGCTGAGAAGTAGGAGCAGCAGCAGGCCGGGGGGTCCGGAGCCCATCCTGAGAGAAGGTGGCTCTCTCCTGGAAGATTAAGATCCAGCTCTTGAAGGCAGAAAACTCTGAAGGACAAGAACTCAAAGGATCGGGGGGAGGACCTTAAGAGAGGAGGAGTATGAGGAAGGTAAACTGTATTGATGCTGAGGGCTTGTCCCTCTCCTTATCAACCTTGAGTGTTCAGGAAATGGAGTTTCCTTCCTCCTCCACTGTTTTTATGAGTTCAGGAGAAGAAAACAGAAACAATAAGATTGTCTTCTTACTTCACATCCTCCTCAGGTCTGAAAGTGTGTTTCCTGCAGTAACAAAAGCTTCCAATGATGTTCGGTTGTACGGTAAAATTATAGTAAACTAAACAAGGCACTTCATGGATAATTTATACGTTTAATTTTAAATATCATAAAAATGGCTTAAAAATTGTAGAAAATATGAAGAGTTTCTTTGTTTTTAACAAAAGGAATGCATATTGTCTCATATGTTACTGGATCTGTTAGCACTCAGAGAATGGGCTGAGAGTGACTCTCAGCTACTACCACATTAAATTTAGCTCAAGGTCTGCAAAATCGACTGAGCTGTAGCCATTTTTCTGTTGGCTAAGGTTGATTAGCTGTGGTAGCCATCTTGAACTGGATTCACTCTGATCAGCGGCACATTTTTGATGAATTTTAGGTCGTTTTATGAAAATATGTCCAATGGTTCATGAGATATTTTGCTAACAGACAGATGGGGTTCTTGCCAAAGTTTTAAACAAAAAACAATGTGCAATTTGTAGCACTCAAAGCAAGTGTTGGGGTTAAAGCTCCGCCACTACCAAACCAAGTTTAAGCTCTGCAGTACTGCTGACTTTTTTTTCCTCCCATGCTCTGATCGAGGTGGCAGCTTTTTTTTTTCCTCCCCCGTTTTTCCTTCTTCCTGCTCTGCTCTGCTCTCTGTGTGTCTGAAGCACCTGGGTCTCATCTCCAGAACATAAATTAAGAAGATTATTGATTTGGTATCGTGGGCGTTCAACTCTATTGATAAGATTTTTTAATCAAAGCGACAAGGTCCTGGAGAACCGGCGTGTCCAGCTGAGACTCACGCTGTGGGGTACGTCATGGATTCGTGGGGAGTGTGGCAGTTGATGTGTCTCTCAGTTCTGTCTCAGGAGGATGTTGAAGACGTTTACATATTTGGAATTATGATAGCAGGAACTCTGCTTTTTGGCATCGGCGGGGCTCTGTTTAATCGACTTTTGAAGAAGACGGCGGCAGCAGTTTTGGCCATGGAAAAGCTTCCGAGTCAGTGTGAAGGTCTGGTCCTCGCTGTGGGAACTTTACATCGTCTGGTTTACAAGCTTAACCGTAAGGTGGAGGCGATTGAGAATCGCAGACCACCTGCAGCTTCTGGGACTCGTCAGTGTGGTGGGTTCGACCTTGAAGGAGACTCATAGCATGGATCAGTGGAATGGAATCCTACAATTAGGCATTTTCGGAACCAAAACGCCCAGATGGACTCAAGGCTGAAGAAAAAAGTAATCTGTCTGCCTGAAGAAAAAACAAGAACCAAGCTTATCTGAATCTGACTCCCGATGGCCTCGGAGACAGGCTGACTATCAAATTTCTCCTGGGACATGAGTACCAAAGGACAAAAGCTTCATCTATCGCACCCCCCCAAGAACTTTCTGTGCAGGCTTATCAGAACTGCTGGCTGGAACAACATCTTCGGAAACTGTGGCTGATCTGAAAAAACGCTCATGGACATATCTCAACACCTTGATGTCAAATGCAAATGCAATCATATTTTAATTGTGCTGCTGATAGAGTTTTTTTGATGTCTCAAATCGTGTCCTGATAGACAAGATGTGAAAGATCTTTTTTTGTAATACCACTATCTATCCTCATGTTTCTCCCTCTTTTCCTATCTAAGATTATTATCTGATAAGGATAAAAATGGCCGTGCTTTCTACAGTTGCAGCTTCGTGCACTCCGCCCATCTTTCGGACGACTGTACGTACAGTCGCATTGTACCTCGGTGCAATTCCAATAAAGTTTATTCTGATTCTGATTCTGACTTGTAGCTTTTTTGTGTTTCCTAAGATCAGTTGGCTGTGGCAGCCATCTTTAAAGATAATTAATGATTACTTTCTGAGAGTTTCTTCACGATTGGTTCACTAGTTCAGGAAATGATTTTTGCACTCATGCAAAATGGTTGAAAACTTGAAATGCCTTTGGAGGTGAGCGATAAAAAAGAATTACGACAGCCTGGACAACAAAATGCATACATCTAAATCTGATTAATCAAGTTTTAAGAAACAAGGGTAAAAGAAATTTAACATGAACTTTGAACTACGGTATTTATTAATTATTTTTTTAAGGATTTGAGCAGGAGCTTAACTGAGAGTTTAGATAACTAAAAACCCACATTTTAGTTCAAATGTTCAGTCTAGACCAGTCTGTGAAAGCATTTGGAGCTTCGTAGAAAAAAAAAAAAACTAACCTTTTTTCTTTAGATGAGGTTTAACATTTTTTTCTCCTCCATTCCCAACAATTTAGAGATGCTGAAAAATAGTGATAACTTTTATGAAATAGTGTTCATGAAATTGAACACTTTGCAGCTACAGCCCTTCACTGTGACCACTGAGAGGTGCTGAAGACTAACAGAAAAGATGCTCACCCGCCTCACCCAGCTCAACCTGCATGATGCTTCAACTTACTGGTTTTACACAGCTCAGACAACACATCATCAAAGCCTTCATAGTTTATTTCACACAGAACAGTTGATTTTCATTAAAAAAACATCCATTTTGTTCCAACAAAATTTGTCCAAACTTGCATCAAGACATAAAATTACTGATAAGTGAAGGTTGACGTGCTGCAGCATCATGAGCGTTCTCATTTTATTAATAATTTTAGTCAGTTTGCTTAGAATACTTTCAACATTACAGGTGATTTTTGAAAGTATGTGGAAAGAAGTGGTGAAATAACAGCAAAAATTGTCAGAGCTTTTTCAAAAGCGTCAGTTTTCAAAAAGCTTCTATAAATAGCTGGTTGTTGGGAACATCTCAGGCTTCATGCGGGGAACGCTGTTTGAAAACGTCAAACTCTCAGACAACTAAATCTCTGATGAAAGTAGGTCAGGTCTGGGACCTGGCCACTCAACAAAACTAACTTATTTTTATTTAACCCATCTTTGAACACCATGCATCTTGAAATGTATTTTAATTCATCGCATCAGGAAGGTTGTCAGACGTTTTCCTTTATAATTTATCTTAATAATGGCATTGCTTAAACAACAACCAAAACAAAACAAGACCCTAATCACTCTACTTCCACCTCTATGTTTGACACCCATCATTGACAATAGGCTGTTTTTGCCCGTGTGTGTTATTTTCTCTGTTATGTTCACAAAATATCTTATGAACCACTGGACATATTTTAACAAAATTCCCAGAAAGTAACCATGGGGTGAACACTAACAACTGCTTAGCTTTGAAAGGTAATCGGATTCAAGATGGCCGCCACAGACAAGGCTACGCTCACAAAAGTGTCTATAACTCAACCAGTTTTACAGATATTAAACTAAAACATGGCGTGGTTGTAGCTGAGGGTCATCCTCAACATATACTCTGAGATCTAACTGATTGAGCAAAACCTCTTTATATTTTTTTACCAATAATTATTAAAGTAAACTCTGTCCGTTAGTAAAACATTTCATGACGCACAGGACAGATTTTTATTAAGCCTTCAGAAAGTAATCGTTGCGTATACACCGAAAAGTGATTAACTTTTGGAACCAACCCAAATCAAGACAACCCCGACATCTAATTCAGTTTTAAAAACACAAAAGTGGCTATAAGTCAGTTTTGAAACTATTGAGCCAAGATTTGTTGTGGTAGTTGTTAGAGGAAAACACTCTTAAGGATGTTTACTCAAATGAACCACATGCACACACGGCAGGTGAAGATTTATCTCTGGGACTTACTTGCTAGGGCAGATATCAGAACAGTTCACATCAAAATGCATTAAATGTATACAAATGAAGCCCGGTCATAATGATCGGCAACGTGCTGCATTATCTGCTCACGTTTTATATCTCCATCAGCATGACAACGTTTCAGTGGGTGTCCTCAAAACCAGCATATGGTACTCGTGGTCTTCACGGGAATCTCTTGAAAATAAGGGAGTGTTTTGGGAGACAACTCAGTTGTTTGTTTAAAGGGAAAGAATGCCAGTATTAATATATCCATAACTCCATAACATCTGACCTAAAATCATCTGACAGTAGTATTCACTACACACATTAAACACTACATATTGTGTGAAATCTTGGCTTAATACTTTGTCATCAACTCTTGCCATCAACCCTGTTTGTTAGCAAAATATATCATAAATCACTGGACAAATTTTAATGAACCTCAGAAAACAATCATATCATGATTTAAGGTTTTTTAGGCACCAACACGGACAGCACGGTGGCACAACTGGTAGAGCTGCTGCCTCTCAGCGAGCAGGTCCCCGGTTCAAATCCTGGTCCGGGTGCTTTTCTGGGTGGAGTTTGCATGTTCTCTCTGTGCATGCGTGGGTTTTCTCCGGGTGCTCCAGTTTCCTCCCACAGACCAAAAACATGCATGTTAGGCTGATTGGTAACTCTAAATTGTCCCTAGGTGTGAGTGAGAGAGTGAATTGTTGTTTGTCTCGTTTGTCTCTGTGTCCCTGTGATGGACTGGAGACTGGGTGTACCCTGCCCCTGCACTGTGGTTGCTGGACATGGGCACCAGTGACCCCCGTGACCCAAAATGGAAGAAACGGGTAAAAGATAATAGATGGATAGGCATCAAAGCAGTGATAGAAGAAGGAGCAGGACATGAAACCAGGATACAAGTAGGACTCTTGCGATAAACAATAAATCAATTAATCCAGGATAAATGAAAATTATCAACCTCATTTTCATTTATTGGCTGTATCATTTCTTCGTGCCTCGTTCTACTGAAGACACTGGATGACAAAAGGCTCAACTCCGGTGCTCTTCACTGACCCCTCCCTTTCCCTTTTCTCTTTATAATCCATTTTAACCGTCCAAAATCACGTTTTTGAATCGTTCAAAGCAGCTCAGCTGAGAAGCTAAGCTAACAGGCCGACCTCAGGAAAAAAAACCCCGTCTTGTTGAAGCTCCAAAATTCACGACTGAAACCCATGCCTTCGTCTAAAAAGTTGTTTTTCTCTACAAAAATACGCTGAGAACTGTTTTACTGATTTTTTAATTAAACGCTTTGTGTGACAAATGCTATGCTAAAGAGCTCAAACCACACCGAGCGTCTGCCATTTTGAAACCCCCCCAAAAAAGGAAGGAGATTCAGCCCATGTCACGTCAAGGGGCCTCCCTCCAATTTTTCTTAAAGAGATATGCTGCTCGCTCCCTCACCATCCATCCTTCAGTTCAGTCTTATACTTCTATCTGGTGGTAAAGAAAAGGTACTGCACTTAAAACAAATTAACTAACGTTTCTTCTTAAATTTGACAGTAATTACTAATTATTGTCAATTTTCAACCAATATTATCGTTGATCACAATAATTTCTGAAACAATTAATTGCACAGCAAAATTTGTTATCGTGACAGGCTTACAAGGTAAGTGGAGTTTATTTACAGTGATGATCAGGGAGGTATGAACAGGGGCAACTAGAAGGTCTGGACGAGAAGATCCACAGGTACGTATATTTCCAGAGTATTATGGGTTTGAGAGAACTGAGATTCCTCACAATGTTTCCAGGTGGATCCGCAGAGCGAGGTAGGTGTTTCCAGGTAGGTAAAGGTCCAGATGGGTTTGAGGTAATTTTAAGGCAGGCAGATGGCAATGGGTTCTTGGACTGAGCACAGCTGGAGGACTTGAACAGAGGACAGGTAAGGTCCAGGCTTGGTTTCTCAGGAGGAGGGTTACAACAGGGGGCATGAAATGTTCCAGCGTCGGATGGAACACTTTCACAGGCTTAAGTACACCAGAGACTCGTTAACAGGACTGATCACAGGTGTGGTCCATAAAGTGCCTGCTGACCACAGGGGGAGCTGCTGAGGAGGAAAAAACTGGAATCCCTCACACCGGATGCACATCTGGAACTGATTTAACATTTGAAGTCAACTTGATTTAAGACGGTCATCACAAATCAATCTTAGCCAACACAGAAATGGCTATAACTCAGTCCAATATACTAATTATGAGCTAAAGTCAGAAGTGAGAGTAGCTGACAATCATCCTTAACAATTATTTAAAGCATTAACAGATCATGAACACGCCATTTACAAGTTTGGTCCAAAAGGGCTAAACCGCTGTCATGATATGAGTGATATGCATTTTTTTTTAAGGAAAACTAGGTCTTTAACTTGACGGTCAGAGTCTATTTTTGAGGTTCTCATGCAGAAATGATGCTTTTTTTAAAAATAATCTAGTTGTTTTTTGGCTACTATTCCTCTTGATTGTCATTTTGGTTGCTATTTTGTTTTGATTTGTTTAAAAAAATAAAAAAATAAAAACTTAAATTTGTATGTCTATACCTATTGTTGTCGTCGTTATCCATTGCTGTCATCACTCTTTGTTAAGAAATCAAGTCTCTCTTGTAAATGAGTCCCCGAGGCTCAATGGGATTAACCTGTCTAAATAAAGGTTGAATGAATGAATTTCTTTACGTCTTAAACATTTTTTCTGAAATATTTCTGGTTATTGATGATAAAAATGTTCAGTTTTCCCTTTTCCCCCCTGATTTTCTGTAAACTTTAGATTGGAAGCGATAAATATTTTGAAGAGCCATGCTTCTTTAGTCTTATAGGAATATTATTTTGTGATTTTATTGTTAAAGTTGGAGTCCCAGACCTTTACCTAATTTTAGAGATTACTTGATGCTACCTATAATTTGTTTGGTACTTTGTAGATTTTGCTCTCAGAAAGATCAAATCTGACTGACCCCTCCATTCAAAACAGAGATTTTGTCATTTTTTTCAAGTTTAAATCTTTATTTTCTCTAAGAAATCTATTTAGTGCTTCAATATACTTCTACCAAAATGTGCGGTGAATATCAGAATTTCATCATTTTTCCATTTTAAACAAAAACATCAAGGTAGCCACTTAATATTGTATGTAACTAAAAACACCTGCGTCACCCTCAAAACATTATGCCTAATCCTTGATGCTCTCTTTCCTGTAGCATTCATAAACGAGTGATTAAAATAAGAAACATATTTATTTACTGAATCCAACAAATATTCTATACAATACGTTGATCTGTTGATGCTTTTGTTTTATAATTTTATAAATTAAAATATATTTCACAAATCTTCAAACATGGCAAGAAGCCTAATTAATTTAGCTGTTCCTCAAGAATTTGACGAGTCATTGGAAGTTCACAGGTCTCAACCTGGGTTATGATTTACCACTTTAAGAGAGAAAAAAAACTTTTAAAATAATCGTTTAAGCTTCAAATTTATAAAAGACATAAAGTCACTTTTATCCACAAACACAGTTACCTTCATTAGAGATGATATAGTCAGGAACAACAAGTTTCTCCTTGTTAAAGGTCTGTAGAGGAGTTTGATTTGACTGAAAAAATGTATTATTTTTAATTATAATCCTTCCATTTTGCACAATGTTCTATAGTACATAGTATATAGGAGAGCAAATGACAACCAGTTTAGATTTGTTGTAAAATATAAAACCAAGACATACACATCATGTAACGTGTGCAACTTTCATTCCTTGAAGAAATACAATATTGTGTGAGATGACATTTTGCAAAATGCCATGCTCATGTGCTGGAAATGTCTCTCAGCTACTACCACGTCATATTTTAGCTCAGCAGTTGTACAACTGATTTAATTATAGCAATTTTTGTGTTTGGAAATATTGATTATCTATGGCGGCCATCTTAAAATGGATTGGCTGTAAAAATTAATCAATTGTGCGCAAGTATCAAATGATTACTTTGTGGTAGTTCCTCGGATATTTCGCTAACAGACAGACAGCAACACACATCATTGCCATTCTTTCACCTCTCTGTGGCTGGTGACAAGGAAGGAAATGTTTAGCTTGAGAAAACACAACCCCTCTTTGTTAATACATACATTTTTTAAAGCAAGTTTAGTCTTTGCTTGGCCACACGCCTCCCTGGAGACTTCCTGGAGCTGGACTGATTGAAAGACTTGGGGCCACATTTGGTAAACTATGACGTGGAGAAGTTTCTGCCTGTGGCACGACAAGCAGGATGCAGGGGCTACCTGCTGAACACAACCTCATGTCCTCGTTCCTGCTGCCTGCACGTGCGTCCACTGACCTCCCAATCTCACCTGCTTATTAAAACAAATCCTCTTTTAAAAATGTACACAGCTTTGCTAAAGGACTCCTTGTAAATGACTTTTCGTCACTCTTCTTTCCCCCATTTTCAGTCCTCCTCACTTCACCATGATGTGTGCTGGATCAATAATAAATGATCTGAGAGGTTTGGCTGTGACTGGCTTTTTACATCTCCTCTCTCTGGGCTCCAGTGGAAGAATCAGACCCGGGAAAACAAAGACAAGGAGAGTCATGCTCACCGTTCCATACTGCAGAACATCACCAGTGAGAATTCAAAGAGTCATAGCCACATGTAGTGAATCACGTGAGGTACGTGTCACTTGTTGTATGACAAATATATGGATATATATTTATGCATACTTTTCACGAGTTCTTCATTTTTCTGACTGTAAATGCCGTGCATTGAATTTAACACAAAATGTAACGAGAGACGTTATTACCTTTGACCCATCAAATGAATGGAATCATTTATTTTCAGAATCAAAGTTTAACATCAAACATTTACATTAATTTGGCAAAATATGAAAATAATAACAGACAGTTTCACAGAAAATGAACTTCAAATCACTCGGCGGTGATTTGAGGACTTTGCTTCAGATATTTCTAAAATATCTGTACTGATTTTGTGAGAGAGAAGAGTTTAAGATGAAAGGAGATTATCTTACAGGGAACTATGTGAGGGAATTTAATCTGTTTGACCAGAAGTTGCACGCTCCCATCAGGTATCTCAGCTTTGCCCACGGTACACTTGGTCGAAGAAGAAGTCTTTACCTGGTTTGACGATAGATCAGCTCAGTAAGAGTCCTTCAGACTGTTTCAGCGCCTCCGTTGAGAGCAGCTAAAAATCCTCGGAGAGTCGTGCGTGGTTAGCTCAAAACAGAATTATAATCCCAAACGTCTCTGGTTCTTCATAACTCCAAACTCTTCATAACTCTTGGACTCTTCATTGCTCTGAAGCTTTCAGAACCGGCTGCACTCTCGATCTTGGAACTCTCACATTCTCCAGAACTCTCAATCTGGCTGCACTCTCGATCTTGGAACTCTCACATTCTCCAGAACTCTCAATCTCTTGGAATTCTGGAATTCTCGAATTCTCCCTTGAACTGGGAAGTTGTCACATTTTTAAATGAGTTTACTTCCTGTTCAATTTAGAGCTTTCTGATTCGTGGAAGGACCAGAAAGAGGAGTGGTTTTGACGTAAGGTGTTTATCAACAGTCGAGGTCAGAGAATGAAATTTGTTTAACATACAGAAAAGATTATTGCAGCAACAGCAGACTTCGTGGAGTCAACTCTTGGTAATCTTCTGAAAAAGTTTAAACATGACATTTTTCTCGGTAAACATTTTAGTTGACCGAAAACCAACCTTTCACACACTTACGACAGCTTGCTCATTTCAGACAGAAAATCAAGGAATGCTTATTCAGGTGATTTCTTCTCTGAATGAGGAATAAAAATCATTACTTACTGTTTATGTAAAATAAAAATGAGTAGTTCTTTTCAACCTGTAAAGCATTGAGTGAACTAACACAATTTGATTATCAAAACATTTGTAAAACAGTAATGATTATAGAGGATTGTCTTTTCTGCTTGATTAATTCAAGAAAGAAAGTCATCAGATGGCCCAGACTTATTCAGATCAATGAAAATAACAGTCTCTGTCCATCTGGTAGATTTGAGGTCATCTGGTTCACTACACACACCATGGAGCTCCTTGGTTTGCAGCTTGTGAATCTGGGGTGTGTGTTATCTGGACAGCTCCATCTGAAACTCCACAGGGGGGTTGTTGCTCTCAGACACCTGCTGGGGGATCAGTCACTATATAAAACCCAAATCCAAGGTTTTCTGTTTTCACATACCTCTTTCACTTTGTTCTTAAAAGGCTAGTTCAGTTCTTTGAAAGGGAGTTCTGTGCAGGCTAACAACACAGGTTCATATGTTACCTGTTGTAGACAGCTCTTTGAATGACCTCAGTTTAAAGAAAAAATATAAATTTTGTCGGGATAAAAGGCTAACAGCTAGTTTAAGAGGGACGCAGACCAATATGTATTATTGTTGCTGTGCTAAAACAACTCCGTTCAGAAAAAAATCATAACGATTCATGCAAATGCTATTTATAAACATTTACACTGCCATCTGTTTTGATTTCCTGGTTCTTCCAGCAGAAATAGAATGATTTTCATGCTGAAAATACCCCAGGCTGCACTGGAAGTGCTGCAACTTGCTGTGACTATTTATGCTTGAATTCTCCCCATAAAACTCTATAAATAAGTCAATAGCTTCATAAAACTTTATGTAAATAACTGTAATGCAAAACTGATGGCACTGTAAAGGTTTATAAAATATTGTTAGCATGAAACGTCACAATATCATTAAGGCTGGAGTTATTTTAAGATGACAGCAACCCACCTTGGCCTGTGCCTCTCTCGGATTAGCTGTTAGCTTGTCGGGCTATTCTGAATAAAAGTAGCATTTTATTTTGAAGGAATGCATCTCGCTAACCACCTGGCGTGCTAAAGTTTTTAGCAAAGAGTTTGTGAATTTCTAAAGTTTTGTTTAAAACTTTGGCCTTAACTGTTGGCGCTAAACATGTCTGTCTGTTAGCAAAATATTTCTTCAAACACCGGATGGGCTTTATTGAACCTCCCAAAAAGCGATTGTTAGATGTTTATCTACAACTAACAATGGCTATAGTTCAGTTGATTTCATAGATATTAAGCTAAAGTTTGGTGTGGTTGTAGCTGAGAGTCATCCCCAACATGCACTCTGAAAGCTGACAGATCATGTACCATACCATACCATACCATACCGTACCGTACCGTACCGTACCGTACCGTACCGTACCATACTACTTTATTTATAAAGCACTTTAAACAGCAGCAAGGCCAACCAAAGTGCTGTACATCAGAAACAAACAAGCAAAGGACACAGCATAAAAACATAGATCCAAATGGAAAAAGATAATAACTAATAAGCTAACATTGTAGAATACAGACAGGACTATGAACAAGTTACACAGTGTCAAAAGCCAGGGAATAAAAGTGGGTTTTTAAGCAAGATTTAAAAAACAGTGAGAGTGGGAGCCTGTCTGACATGTAGTGGTAAATCATTTCACAGTCTTGGACCTGCAGCAGAGAAGGCCCTGTCACCTCTGAGTTTGAGACGGGTTCCTGGAGCCAATAGAAGCAACTGGTCTGCTGACCTCAGAGAGCGCTGTGGGACATATGGCTGCAGCAGATCAGCGAGATTAGAGGGGGCAGAACTGTGCAGAGATTTAAAAACATACAGAAAGATTTTGAACTGAATTCTAAAGTGAACTGGGAGCCAATGCAGGGAGGCCAGAACTGGTGTAGTGTGGTCTCTTTTGCCTGTACCGGTTAAAAATCGGGCTGCAGCATTTTGGACCAGTTGTAATCATAAACTGGAGGTCTGACTGATTTCGAAAAGAAGTGCATTGCAGTAACCGAGCCTGGATGTTATGAATGTGTGCATTACTGTCTCAAGGTTGTTTTTGGATATGGTGGGATTCAGCTTGTAAGGTCTAAAACTCTTCATGCAATGCACCAGGTGAATCTAGCATTGTCTGTAAAGATACAGCGTGATTGCTGAGAACAAAATGTAAATAAGGAAAACTGGCTACAAGCTTAAAATGACTCAAATATGCAGAAAATTTCAAAAGAGTGCAGTTTTTCAACGAGTTGAAAGGATGCAATTCTTTGAGAACACTATCAAAAGTAAAGTCAAATGATTAAATCAAATGTTATTGCAAACATATCCTGAAAGAGTGGAAGATTTGGATTCTGACAAATATGCTTAGAGTTAAAAAAAAGATTCAGAATAAACATTAAATAGGAAAAGAATGCTGACTCAGCCTTCACACAGTGAAACTTTGAGGGTTTTATTCGACTCAAATGGGAACAAAAATATGCAAAGTGAGAGGGATAAAAAGAGCAGCCACATGTCTTGAAACACTGGTTGTGTGGAAAGTGAAAAAGGAAAATCTAAACAGCCTCTTCAGGCTAGAAGCTCTGAAAGTCTCTCGTTTGGTTCTCATGTGTTGTGAGAGAGGTGCTGGCTTATTCCAAGAGTAAAGTGCTGACACGCTACAGGCAACACGATTCTGCATAGTGATGAGAAAACACAGAGAGGATCCTCGTGATCCGTCATGCACAGCTATTCTCAGAGGCTTCAGTCTTCCAGCGGCTGACAGTAGAAAGTGTTCATGCATCCAGAGCCTAACATTTGACTTTCAGACAAACATGCAGACGCTGACATGAAGGAAGAGAATGTGAAATATTCACCACGACTCTGGTTAAATCTGCACTCTTTAGCTTCGGTAACACCATGAGGTCCGTCTTCACGATGCAGGGCTGGAAGTACCCACTCCTGATCAGTGTGTGAAATAAATGGCTAAATAAACACAAGGCGATAAATCTTTGGAGAACTTTTCCAAGCTTTACTAAAAATCTTGTTGGAGCTGTTCATGTGTGATCACACAGCCTCCTGAAAAACTGTTTCACAGAGGGGTTTGGTTTGAAGTGCAGCTTCTGGAGGCTGAGGGGATTCAGTTCTAAAATCTAATAAACGATCTGAAACGTCAACAAAACTTTAGCTGTGACGGCTGAAAAAATGACAGTGAAGGACAAAGGCAGCCCAGATCAAAATATCTTACATGGTCTACTTATATATCAACTTTCCATCTGATCAAGATACTCAAAGCACTTTACACTACAGTCTATGCCCTTATTTACCCGTTCATACAGCACCCTACTAGATCTATACAAAGACTAATCAGTGCTTTATCACATTCATACACCGATGGAACACACATTGGAGGCAATGAGGAGTCCAGTGTCTTGCCCAGGGACACTTGGGCATGTGACTGCTGGTGGAATCGAACCCCCAAACTATTGTATTGGAGGACAACTGCTCTAACCACTCAGCCACAGCCGCCCACTGCGAAGGGTGTGGGTGAGGATTTCATTTTCAAAAGACATTAAAGTTAAACATGATTTAGGGGTTTTAAATAATTTTAGCAAGTGATTTTACACGTTCATTTTTTTGTTGAACAAATTTGTGACTCCCAGTGAGATCCCTGACCCCTGAGCTCTCAGAAGCGATGGTGGTCCAGAACTATCTGCCTAACGGGTCCCCGGGCTCACCAAAAACAATGCTGGGACACCCGGTCCCCCCCAGAAAATGAACATAAGTTTTTTTTTTCATTTTTTCATTTACACTTTATTTATCCAGGTAGTCTCATTGAGCCACGAGAACTCATTTTCAAGAGAGACCTGTTTAGGGAGCAGATGGGGGTTAAGGGCCTTGCTCATGGGCCAAGAGTTGGGCAAATTAGGGTGGGGGCAGGTGTGGGTGCGTTACATACCCCACCCACATTTTTGATGTTGTCGATACCTGGGCTTGAACCGGCGATCTTACGATCACAGACCCACCTTCTCTACGGTCATGAAAACAGGCTTTCACAGATGTACATGCTTAGAGCCTCATCAGTAAGGATCTGCACTGGATAGTGAGGCAGGAAGTGTTTTAATAAACCTTACCAGCATGATGACCTCACCTCTTGGACTCACGCATAAACCAAAGAACTCTCTGACCTCACACACACACGGTTCAACATTTAACATTAGTTAGTGGCAAACATCCATAAACCTTTACCAAAATTCCTTTGGCAATGGGGTCAAAGCTAAATCACTCACAATTCTACACTACAATGTGCAGAACAAGACTAAAAGGAACAAAACAGAAGCGTAAAGCTAAAATTGCTTTTACTCTTCGCTTTGTGTTCAAGAAGCTGTGGCTGCTGGTCCATGTGTCCAGCTTTCCTTTCTGAGCAATGACTTTAAATACGCCATGGCTGCAACACGCCGATCAATACCTGAATTGATTCACCTGCATTGTGTCTTCTCATGTCAGCGACATCACCAGCTTGTTTCCATGACTGTGGATGGCAGGAGGTGCAGAAGTTAACCATGGAAACACTGCAACACCCACAGTTGTCCTATGGTCTGCTGTAACCACACTGAAGGTGCTTGGGATGTACACACATTGTAATCCCATGCAGTTTACTGTAATCCCACATTTACAGCAGTTTACACGAGAAATATGAAATATGACTTTTGTAAATGTGTGAAATGGAATGAAAAATGCTGACTGACTGATTTGCACACCATGTGATTTAGATTCATGTTGTCAGGGTCTGTGGTTTTAGTTGGTCAGTTATGGTCTTTTGTGCTTGATTATTAGGATTATTGCCTTTTGGGTTTTTGTGTTTAATTTGTTTTACTTGTGTTTTTCTCTTTCAGTTCCCCCCGGTGTTCACTGTGCAATCTCTCACTTTCACCTGTCCGTTGTCAGCGTTTAGCTCAGGTGCATCCACTTTTCCATCTACCTGTCCTACACATTCAGTCCATGTCTCACTACTCACCACTCACACACCAGAACTCCATTACTGGTTCCAAAGCCATGTATCGGTTCCCCTTGTGTTTTCTCCTCGTGTCTCGCTCCTACATGTAAGTTTTTGCTACTTTGTCAGCCTTTCAATTTTGTTTTATATATATAAAAAAAAAATAAAAAAAAAAACGCCTCAAGTTCAGTCTGCATTTTGGGTTCAGATATTTCTACAATGTGAGAAAAACAAAGAAATACTAGGACAAAAAGAAGAAATGATTTATTTTAGGAATTTTTCAGTGATAGTGTTGATTATAGAACTCCCTACTTTTGCTGTTGCTGGTCTTTAAAGCAGAACTAGAAGTCCGATTTTGAAAAACATTAATTGGCATTTTACAACATATGTTTAAAATAACTAAATTTTGGATGTTCTATACAGTAGTCCCTCAATTATCCCAGGTGTTACGTTCCACACAACACCACGATAGGTGAAAAACCACAACGTAGGAACACTTTTTTTTTAGTATTTATAGATCTACATTATATATATTAAGGCTTTATAAACCCTTCCCACACCCTTGCAATGTTCTAAACTCTTATACGTAATTTGAACAACATACATATATGTACTGTACAGTACTACATAACTTTACTCACCAGCTCAGCAGACCAGAAGCTCTTACGCTGAAAAACCACAAAAGAGCAAGTCCACAAAAGTCGAATCATGAAGTGGCGAGGGACTACTGTCACACAAATTCATATATTAAATTAACTGCATGCTGTATATGCAAGAAGGACTGTCTTATATGACAAACTTTTGTGTTCCATCCATCCATCCATCCATCCATCCATCCATCCATCCATCCATCC
>NC_056512.1:26552093-26570235 GCF_014905685.2 Nematolebias whitei | reverse complement strand
CATCCATCCATCCATCCATCCATCCATCCATCCATCCATCCATCCATTATCTTTACCCGCTTCTTCTTTATTCGGTCACTGGTGCTCATATCCAGCAGTCACTGTGCGAGAGGCAGGATACACCCTGGACATGTCTCCAGTCAATCACAGGGACACATAGAGACAAACGAGACAAACAAACATTCACTCTCTCACTCACTCACACCTAGGGACAATTTAGATACCCAATCAGCCTAACATGCATGTTTTTGATCTGTGGGAGGAAATTGGAGTACTTGGAGAAAAAACCCACTCATGCTCGTGGAACTTGCAAACTACACCCAGACTGCCCCCCCCCCCCCCCCCCCGGGTTGAATCCCGACCCCCCGGGTCGGGATTCAATCTGACAACTTTCTTGCTGAGAAGCGGCGGCTCTACCAACTGCATCACCGTGCCGTGTCATAAAGGTAAAATAAAAACAATCCAGGCAGGATTGTACTTTTCAGGAACCTCTTAGGTTAACAGATCAGTCATTGTCATGATTTTGTTTTAATTGAAGCAGCTATTTTCTAATTTTCAGTGAATTTACGCAGCCAAATTATTCAGACTGTGTGGGAATAAGTTTGGCTTCTGTTGCCTTTGATTTTATTGGAAACTACAATGAAAACGTTTCTTTCATTACATCCCTTTCATTTGATTTCACTTCACCTGAGTGCAGCATGTGCTCAGTGTTATGTTCTGACTGTCCAACTCATCTTCAGGATGTGTTGTTGTTCTGTTCAGGACTAGTGTGTGGTGGGAGGGAGCGAGGGGGGGGGGGCATCGTTGACAGGTCTCCCATCCATCACACGGCCAACGAGTAGGGACACACACACACTACCGAAGTCATCAATCAAGCCAGTATGTTTGTTTTTGGATTGTGTGAGGAATGTCAGGTACAAACCCACACATGGCTGGGGAGAACATATAAGTTCACGTAGATTGGACCCCAGCTGAGATTTGAACCCAGAACCTTCTTTCTGTGAGGCGACCATGCAAACCAACACACCACCGTGCAGCACAACACTCAACCTCATAGATAAGGTAAAGTACAGAGATCGGTCCAGACATAACTACAAGACAGATCGAAGATAATGAGTCTCGATGCTTTCCACAGTATCTTTTTGCTTGTGTTGGTTTGTCTGTTAGCAAATTATTTCACAACCTACAAAAACAGATTAAAAAACCAAACTCTTTTAAGGTGATTATTGGCTGTACATCGACAACTCATTACCGTTTGTTGTTAACCCGATTTAAGATGGCCGCCACAGCTAAGTGACATTAAGAAATCCAAAAATGGTTATTATAATGCAATCAATTTTCTCTACATACTGGAAAAAAAAAAAAAAAGTTTGGTTACCTACATTTTATAATCTGAACTCATAGCTGATTGCCTGAGACCAACAATTACTCACTGGTGTTAGCAAAATATCTCAAGAACCACTTAATGTATTTTATTGAAGCAACTATTTTATTTACACTGAACTTTATTGTGATGTATAAAAAGAAAGAACCAAAATCCTGGAAACAAACCCAAAGTTGTAGCAATATTTTCAAACTATGAGACAAATAAGGTCGCCTGAAGGTAAAACTGATATTTTGACATAAAATCTGTAATCTGTTTTATGTAACCCCCCCCCACACACACACACACAAAAAAAAGGAGTCCAGGGTCTTGTCAACTATTTGATTAATGACAGATGAGTTTGCTTAGGAATGAATGGTGTCTCACATGTATAAACTCCGCCCCCCAAAACTGTAACCATAGAAACTGTGACAATGATCAGGAAGCTGTCAGTGGGCCGTCCGTGAGAATCGAATGATGTGAACCAATTCCTTTGAATTCACCACTTTAAAAGGAGATGATGGTGGAGGAGGGTGAAGCTGTTAATGTTGCGTTGAATCAAAGAGGAGGAACAGAGGAGGTAGTGGGGCTGCAGGTGCATGGGGGACATAACCCCCTCAGATCTTCATTCTCTATGCAGATTCATGCCAACATCACATATAACCTTAGCTGCACCGTTTGCATTCAGCACCTTTAATTTGAAGGAGAACACATCCTGGTGCTCAGTTGCTGACACCATAAGATCAGTAACATATAAAAGAATAATAAAAAAAGACTTTGAAAACTAATTGATTCAAGCTGGACACTGCCATTCACTGCACATTGCTGGGTTCAAGTACCTGCGAGCACAAACCTTTCTTTTTGGTTGTCGTTTGGAGGACAGCTGCCACCTGCTCCATCTCACTGTCAGACAGAGCCTCCCTCGCAGGTGCTGGTTGGTGACAGTTTGATCATTATATTTGCAGGTGAGGAATCATACCACCTGTGTGCTCTGACAGGTGAGGAGAAACATACAAGTGCTGTTGCATTCGAATGATATTTGTCCATCAAATGTCAGACCTGACATACAAAACAATGTCCTGTTTTTCACTGGAGTCTTTTTTACAACAGTGGAGAGGAATCTAAATAGAGATGTAAAGTGATAGTTCAGACTTTTTAAATGGGGTTCTGTGGTGAGGTTATGAGTAAATATTAGCTTACCTGTTGTTGGCAGTACCCTTTTGAATAACCTGAGTTTAGATACATTCCGACTGGACTGACAAGCTAATGGCTCGTTCAAACAGGGTTGTGATTAAAATGGATAAGAGCCATTTTAAACAGTTCATTTGAACAGTATTTTCTAAACATTTGCACCAAGTTTTCACTATATGAATAGTTAAATATAGTGTTTTTGTTATTTAGACGAATGAACAGCAGGTGTAGCACTTCTTATGCACTTATATACGGTTCTTCATATTTCTGCAGGATTAATAATGAAAGATGTAATTGATGGAGATGTAAAGGTTTTTAATATAGTGTTTTCATGAATTGCTATATTTTTGTATTAGAGTTGTTTTGAAATGTCAGCAATTCACTTTTATCTTTGCAGCTTTTGGACTAATTGTTCCCTTGTTAATCTGGTCAGAATTAAACTATTTCACCAAACTGAGGTTGCTTAAAGAGTTATTTACAGCCGTTAAGATATTTGTTCTTAAACCTGTTTCAGCACCCCACTTCAAAAGGTCCCAGCTGTCCATTTAAATTACAAAAATCAAAAGGCACTGCAAGTCCAACAAAACTAAAAGAAGAAAAAAAAAGGAAATATATCTATTAATTTTCTACTAATTATCAATTGGGTCGTGGAGGCAACAGGTCCCGGAGAGAAACCCATACCTCCCTCTCCCCCTGATCTAATTGTTACTTTAACTGTTTTTATCATTTGATGTGTGCTTTAAACATTCTTTAATTTTACATATACAGCACTTTGTTGCAGCTGTTGTTGCTTTTAATGTGCTTTATAAATAATGTAGTAGTATTAAAGCTTTAAACTTCTGACAAAACAACATTTACGGTACACTGAATGGACCGTACTTATATATCCCCTTTCTATTTTGTCAAAATACTCCAAGCTCTTTACAACACAATCTGTGTTCTCATTCATACAGCATTCTACTAGATCTATACAAAGAATAATCAGTGCTCTATCACATTCATGCACTGATGGGACATATATCGGAGGCAATGATAGGTTCAGTGTCTCGTCCAGGGACACTTCAACATGTGACTGTTGGTGGAGTTGAACCCCCAACTCTTGCATTGGAGGATGACTGCTCTAACCACTCATCCACTGCTGCCCCACATTCTAAACTATACTTTAATAAAGCCCAGACTTTATGAGATTTCATGAGTAGAAGTAAGACTATAATGGAGATGAGGCTGGTAGAGAAGAGAAGCAATTTAATTTAAACAAATTAAATTAAAAAAGTTTGCATTCCTTGTAGGAACCACCTACTGCTTTGCACGACAAAGATTAAAACAATTTTGTTGTGTGATCCGTTAGCACTCAGCATATGTGGAGTGGTGGAGCAGATGTTAGAGAAGGTGGGCCTGTGATCGGTGTCATGATTTGTAGGCAGGTCAAACCCAATGGTGCAGGCAGGACTCGGAGACCAGGTGGTAAATATGAAGTACTTTAATAATGCAAAATAAAGGAGCTGACATGGCTGCTGAACTCACGTTAATAGGAGACACTTGGAAACCACAGGAACACGCTTCACCAGACGATGCCCAGACAATGAATAGCACAAAGACTCAGACTTATATACAGAGACTAACCAGACAAAACCTCAAACACCTGGACAGGACACGCAGGTGACACAGATAAGGATAATTAGGATGGGACACCAGGGAGAGCAGGGGCAGAACCAGCCACCAGAGGGCACCATCCCGACAACTGGAAGGTCGTGGGTTTGACCCCCGCGGACCTACAATATCAAAATGTGGGTGGAAAAGATGAAACACCCTCACCTGCTTCCACCCTCATTTGCCCCACTCTGGAACAAGGCCCTTAACCGCCACCATCTGCTCCCCAAAACAGGTCTCTCTTGAAAATGAGTTCTCGTGACTCAATGAGACTACCTGTATAAATAAAGGGTAATTAAAATAAAATATGGGCTGGGAGCTACTCTCACCTACTACCACATAGAATCCTATTTAAATATGTGTAAAATAATTTGGGTGTAGTCATTTTTGCGACGGCTAAATTTAAATAGCTGTGGTGGCCCTCTTGAATTGTATTCATTCATTAAGTAAATCAGTTGTAGATTTTCAGCCAATGACTATTTTCTGAGAGTTTCATTAGTTTGTTAGCAGAAAAACAAACTTATGAGCGGCAAAAAAAAAAAAAAAAAAAAGAGGACACACAGAAAAGGCTGAAAAATGCTGAAAGGCAGAAAATTTAATGAATAAAATAGGCTAAATTAAAAATATCTAATTAAATAAATATTCAGTGAATATTTAAGTTTTTTGGAGCAAGACTGGATTCTAATTGTGTTTATTGGTCATTTTTCTAAACTTCTGATCGTTGCTTTCAACATACATAAAACAAACATGCTTCATTTTTCATCCTACGAGTACTCTGAAGTCGTAACATCTTAAATGTTTTCATCATTTTGTTAACCCTTCCGATGAGAAGCCCTGATGCAGCTTCATTGAAAACAGCTTTTCTCTTCCTCAGCACTCCCCTCAGTGTGGAGTTCAGCTGCTGGTGTGAGCTGTCAGAGCGATAATCCCTCTTTGCTTTGAAGAGAAGGATTTCCTCGAGTATGTGAGAAAATTCTATAAATGGTCTGTTTTTTTTTCTTTTTCTTTTGAAGCAGAAATTAAAATGTGAGTCTTGAAGTGAGTTGGTTTGACACGTGAACAGATTGGGACGCTGCTTTTCCAATTTCAATGCCACAGCTGCATCTGGAGACAGATGTTAGGAATGTGACAGTGTGGAAACCCCCATTGGTTCCGTCTTAGGTGTGATTCTGAGAAGTAACAGAGTGCTTTAGTTTGTACCTCAGCAGGCTTTTGTTAGTCCAGTGCAGGGAGGCATGAAGGATTCTCAAGATGACAGACAGAAATCCACCTCCTTCTGACGCGCAGAATCCTCTGGGAGACTCTATCGGTGTCCCATCGCATAAGAGCCTCCAAACTTTATACTGCTTTCATGCTTTTTTCTCTCTGTAGCTGAGAAAAAAATGCAAATATTTTACCGTAATCTTGTGCAATGACCTCAGTAAGCATCCATTTGACTTTCGCAAAACCTCAGCCCTCGCTTCCTTCCTGTCTTTTTCTGCCAAATCAATCAATCCTAATCACACGTTGAAACAATCATGACTATTTTTTAAAGTTTGATACATATTTAAAGCTGCAGCTGAAGCCATATTTTCCCCTTCAAATTCTTCACGTCATTTTATGTGAGAGAAGCAGAATCGTGCCCATCGGCAAGACAGATGATAGGATCTTTGTGGATTTTTTCAAGTGCAAACCCAGAGGAGCTTCAATCCTACCCTTCTTTTGCTTTTCTCAACCTCTCTGCAGCTCATGGGTCTTTTGGGAGTGAATGTGCAAAAGAGGGGGGTTTCCTTGTAAGATGGTGGGAATTCACACCTTTTAAAATGGAAGAACACAATTATAGAATATTGTATGTGCAGAATGAATGAACAGCAAAGAGAAAGTTACTGTAAACTACTCCTAAGTCTGCTTTAGTCTCTGTAAGATGTGGAGCTCAGGATGTCCTGTCAGCGGTGCATCAGGAATACAAACATGAACATGTGTGTGCATGTGCAGGTCGATGAAGGCAACGCTCAGGAAACGGTCAGATCTGGTCTGTGGCTGGAGAAAACATTTGATCTGAGAAGTGGAGATGTTTAATCTCTTAAAAAGTGTTGGGTCACCAACACCTAATATTTTATACACTGCTGCTGACTTCTATGTCCTTCATAAACCAACACAACTAAAGTAGCATTCATTCCATAAGTGCATGCACCTGTTCAGTAGTTCATGAGATATTTAGCTAAAAGACACACACAGACAGCACCTTTTCTGGCAGTAGAATGAAATACAAATGGTCTCTTGTCTGAGAATGAGAGCCTGAGGAGGACAGGGATATGTTTGCTCTTTAAATATTAGCACTACTTGCTGAAAATTAAGATTAAAATGTTTCACTGCCTGGATATTTGTACAACACAATCACTCAAATAATGACTTTGACAGCATCACAAAAGAAGTCAGTTTCAGCAGACACAACCATCTAACTGTGATTAATTCATGGAGAAAAATCAAACTGAACTTTGAACTTTTAGGCCAAAAGATACCCTTCAACCATCCCACCTCAGAAATGTTGTCACGTTTATGCTGCAACACACACTGGCATGAAATCGCAAGTGGTCACTTGTTTATAAGAAATCTCTGCTGTGGTGGCGACTAAAGATGTAAATTCAGACATCGTTACTGACACCAACAGTGAACACATACAGTATATGGCTATACCTGCATTATGTCATAGTGATGCAAATAAACTCCAAAGTACTTGGAGTTTGATTTTATTTTCTCGCAATAATTTATACGAACTTGAACTTCACATCCTACTTGTCCTTTGTCTAATCTTGTTTTTAAGAGGGTGAGCAAGAATTCAGGAAAACAAAAAGGCGAGAAGTGAGGATGCAGAGGAGAGTGGGCAAGCAGGTGAGTTTTAGGGGGGCACTTTTATCTTTCCAAAACTTATCAGTGTTGCGTAGTCATCGTTACTGAGGAGGTCCAAGTCTGAAGGAGTCATTAACACAATACGGGATAAATAAGAATCAGAATCAGAATGAGCTTTATTATCATTGTACCTAGATACAGTGAGATTATGTTCGTACAGTCGTCCGAAAGATGAACCGAGTGCACATTGCTGCTGCTACAAGAGCGCGGCCTCTTACCCTTTATCAGAATACTTTTTTAGACAGAAAAAGGTAAAAGGCCATGAGGATGGATAGTAATATAACAAGAGATCTCTTCGCCTTGTCCTGTCAGGACACGATTTAAAACATCAAAAGACTCTACCAGCAAGCACATTTATAAACACATTACTTATGCATTTGACATCAAGACAGTGAGATTCGTCCATGAAGCACTTCCAGTTAGGCCACAGTCCTGATAAGATGTTGGTCAGCCGGCAGTTCTGATAAGCCTGCACAGAAGTTCTCGGGGGGTGGGGGTTGCTATAGATGAAGCTTTTTCCTTAGTTTGCCCATGTCTCAGGAGAAATTTGATAGTCGACCTGTTTCCGAGGCCAAACGGGGGGAGTCAAATTCAGATAAACCACAATTGTTGATTTTCTTCAGGCAGACTGTTTTTTCTTGTCAGCCTTGAGTCCTGCTGGTACTTTCCAGATCCAAAATGGCCAGATTTATGGGCATTCCATTGATCCGTGCTATGAGCCTCGTTCAAGGTCGTCTCCAACATGCTGGTGAGTCCCAGAAGCGGCAGGTGGCCTGCGATTCTCACAAATCGCTACCATCTTACGGTTTAATAAGATAATCCAAACATCTTTACATCAAGGCTGAAACTGTCAAGAGGCAAAGGGTCATACGTATCTGAAGGAATACTTGGAAACTGACGAGTCCTTTGGCTCTGATCCAGCTTGAACGAACCATTTTATAGCTGAAGTAAACCGCTTTATTTAGTGAGCTTAGTAAATGAATTGAATCCCAGAAAACAGATAAGTCCCATCTTTACATATAAAAAGAATAAATATGTGCCCTCTTGTTTACTGAGGTGAGGGTGTGGTTGGGTGCTGACTAACAGTCCGAGGTGATCTTGAGTAGCAGTAGATGGTTAGATAATTGGATGCAAGTGATGAGGCTTGAACAGAACATGAGTTGTTGATTGGCCTGCCCACAGCTCCGTCTAGAGGGAAACCAGAAGAAAAGAGAGGCTGACCAAGCAAGGATCTTAACTCATCACTAATTCACAAATAACTACAGTCAACAAACAGAATGCAAGCCATAATGAGACCTAATGTAGCTAATATTTACTGAGTAGCTGAGCACAACTCACAATTTAAAACTACAAAAAACTTTATGATTGCAGTAAAAGAACAGCATAAAAAAACCCAAGTATTTGCAACACTGGACTTATACACAGGTCTCTCACAGAGGACCCCATCCATCACTCAATGGAAGTTTATTCTTTGTGCAGCTGTATTCCAGTGTCCAAGATGGACCTGACCACATGCTGTGAATTAGAAAATTATTAGGGTGCCAGATTGCATTTGAGCTGTCAATAACTGAAGACCCACAGGCAGAATGGAATAAGCCTGAGGCTGCAAGTTGATAAACACCGATCTAAACGCCTCAAAACTCCAGGAAGGAACTCACTTTACTGTTGTGGCACCAACATCATTCAACACTGAAAGTGCAGTGAGGATGGTGAATGTTTTCAGTTTCAGGTGTCTGTAAATGTGGACAGACAGCTTTGATGTCCCTGAAGACATTTTTTAGAGATGTAACAATTAAGGCTGTGTTATTTTTTTGACAATCTGATCTATAAAGGATCAAAAACACAAAAAGTTCCCACCGTTTCTCCATTACTGTAGTCATGGCCAAAAGGTGCAAACGCGTTGCTTTTATCTTCAGTCAATCAAAGCTGCACAAAGAGATGACACAGCAGCTACAAGACAACAATGCACACTTGTAAAGGAAGTGTGGGCAAACGGGATTTGGAGTAGAGTTCACGAGCTTGTGGGAGAACAGCCAGTCTTTTGAAGAAGAACATGTCCTTGGGATAGGAGGTGACTCTTGACTAAATCATGACTCCTCACATCCAGCCGTGCTGTGCCAGCAGAAACCTCTGCTGTGTTTCACTCTCCTGCCACAACCAGATCCAGGGAACCCTCAGATGGCTCAATGAAGCCAATTAGAGATTCTTAGTTTATGTCTTCAGGGCTGAATTCTATTAAGTGCAAAAGGAAAAAATGGATTACAAGAACCATTCATCTCTCATTCAGCATTAATATTTTACAGGTAAGTTGTGGTGAAAAATATATTTTAATTAGCATTAAAAACAAAATGCATGAGGAACACAGAAAACCTTTAAAGACACTGTTAGGGCTTTTTTTTCTGCTTCACCGTGTTGAACATTACTCTCATTATATCACAAGAGGTTAAGCATAGAGTTAAAAAGTGGAAATCTGCTGTAATTCATTAGAAACTATGCAGTTGCATTTAAAGGCATAGTTCAAATTAGTTGATGTGGGAATGAGGTTATGAACAAGTAATATCTAACCTGTTGTAGGTAGCTCTTTGGATGTCTTCACATTAGAAAAATATTTTTAAGCCAAGTTTTTTGAAATACTGATTTAACCTATATCTCACATATTTTGTAAATACGTGCGCTGTACAGTAATTTAAGATATAAATACATTTCTGGTGGTTTCATAGGCAGCATTCATGCTAACCATAGGAGTCGCAACAATTATATGTGAAGGGGACTTGTCCCCCTCACATTTAAAAAAGTACTCATTTAGACCCCCCCTTTCACCCATTCACCCAACGCTGTTTCTATTTCTTCATGAACAAATCCATTCCAATTGATTAACGCTCAAACCATTAAAAGTCCACTCCGGGTTTTCCTGTCTACCTACAACAATCATCACACTGCATGCACTGTATGCACTGTTTCTCCTTGGTCCTTGCACGCTAGCTTAGCACTAGCTTTGTGCTAGCTTAATGCTAGCAGTTATTGACCGGGGTGGGGAGTTAAAATGCATTAGGATGTGGAGCACTATGTCTGTAGCATCTTTTTTTTAGCTAGCATGCTAACTGTCTGTATTGTGCGCTGTTAGCTTAGTGCTGCATTAGTGACGGCAGTTGTAGCGGAGCATGCTCTATTCACATAAGGACAATAGTTGGTTAAACTTCTTGTTGTGGCATGCTCTCTAAAATAGTTACTGAATCAAGTGTTTACTTATGTAGGTAAACGTAGATGTTTAACAACCCGTTGAAATACACTATAATACAGGAAATTGCATCTACTTTATTCAAAATTTGCACTTTTCACCCCTAGACCCCCCACCAGAGTACCCCCCCCCCACCACCACCACATTACACATGCTTCTGAGGCCAATGATGCTAACTGTGACCAAAAGTCTGCACAGAGTCAAGGTGGAAACAGTTTCTGTGATGCTGAAGCCCCGGGCTCCTGTTACTCTTATTGTTACTGACTGAAGGGAAAAGATCTTTCCTAATAAGTGCAACATCTTTGATAATCTAATACAGATTGTGGTAATAACTACCCACATGCATAATGCAATAGTCAAATTTAATAACACAACAGAATGAAAAATATAGTTGTAGCTTCATAATGGTAACAGTCCATTATTACACAGTGAAACAAAGGATGTTATTTTAGTGGATTATAAAGTTTTCTGCAATATTGCTGAACCTGACCCACAATAAGCTACAATTTTATTTATTTATTTTTAAGCTAATATTAAGTGGTCTAAGTGCTGATAAAAAGCCTTTAAATGTGCTTTTCTCTGGCCTTGGTGCTGAACAGACATATTTTTGTACTCAGGTTTTCAGGATTGTGTATTACAAAATGTATTTACCTTTTTTTAAAACAGATTTGGGTTTTCCTTTGGGTTTTGTTCTTAGTTACATGTTAAATATTATGTGGATAATGCTTGTGATGGAAAATCTGACTTTATAATGGTATCCTGGTCATTTGGCTCAGCTCCTGAACCTGCTCAGAGCCAAAAGAGCTGGCTCTTTTTGTTATGCTTGGCTAAATGATTCAAATCCCAGAAAATAGTTCATTACAAGCTCATACATAAAAGCTGCATTTAACTTTTATTAAATATCCCTCTGCAAAGCAGATGACATTTCAAAGACAATGTCTGAGCTGTAGTATTAGCTGTATTTACATGACCTACCTGTGAAAGAGAAAAATATAAGCAGCCAATTTTCTCAAGTTTTCTTTCTCTTTGTTGTGTCTGCAAGCTGAGATGTTCATCCAGAACCTGGCGTACAGTCATGTTCTTTTATAGTTTTCATTGTTTAGTTTAATGCAAAGTGAAAAGGCAGGTGCTTTATCATTAACGGGTCCCCGCAAATTTAAAGTACACAGATATATCAATGTCAAATTTATTCACATAGCACATTCAAACAACAGCGTTGACCAAAGTGCTTCACAAGGAGGTTAACAACAAACAAGAAGAACCTTCAACAAACAAATAAATAAAAATCACACATAAAAATCAGCAAGTGCAAACCCCCCCCCCCAAAAAAAAACAAAACAAAACAGGTTAAAATTAAACTAAATCAGGAAAATAGAACCTCATATATCCAATGTAGCTCAAACTTACTTTGGATTAAAAGCCAGAGTAAACAGGCTCATGCCAATGTCCCCTGTCATGGAGGGACTTGAATAGTGAACGTTTGTAGTTTTCGAGATTTATTTATTTGTTTTGTTGTTGTTTTTGGACAGGAAATGAACAGGGAATACACGTAAACCTTAATGTTTATGGTGCAGTATATTTAAGTAGGTAAAAGTTACACTGTGTGGAAGAAGAGAGGTAGATTTTTATTTACTTTGCTTGTCCGAGGCATCACAGAATGATGTATCCTGATGAGTGGAAGGAGACATTTTATCCAACACCAGGGGCAGTGGTGGAGCCAGGGGGTGCCCAATGGTGGCCTTGGCCGCCACAGATTTATCTTCGGCCACTCCAAGGCCCCCCACCAACATCTGAGGAAACTATACTTTTAAGTAATATAAAAACTAGAAAGCATAGTTTTCTCAATGATCTGGGCGGCCAGTTCACATAAATATATGATGGTGGCCATCTTGGATTTTGACGTAACAACCCAAATTTTGATAGTGACCGTTCTTACACCTACATGCAGCCACACACCAAATGGAAGTCAGCACCTCACTTATTTTTCCACAGAAAGACTTGTGCTGCATAAAACAATCTGATTGTGGCCAGACCGCTGGAAATCTTCAAGAAGAAATAATAAACAGCTTTCCTGCATGGAGTAAAGTTTGGTGTTCTCTTTCAAAAATAACATTGTTAAAAACAGAGAGCTGCACTCTGTTCATATTCATCACTAAAAATAAACAAACGCAAAAAAATGTGCTCTGTTAAAAGCGCTTAAAATCTTTATGTTGTTTATGAATGATCTAATTTGAATATTTTGATGCACAGCACTGCCTGGGAGCAAGATGTGCTCCAAACAAAGTCCTGCTGTCTCTGACCCAGCAAAAAAAAAACCCACAACAATATGACCAGTACTTGGACCCAAAGCACATAAGAAGAAAAAGTGTAATCAGAATGTATCTAAGTTTGCTTGAGTTTGGATTTACTTTTAAAATATGATAAAAAAAATAAAAAAAACCCAAAATGTGTCTTAAATAAAACATAATGTTCACATCCTCCAGATTTAGTGGGCGGGCTTTTGCCTCTTTTATATCTGTCTTCTTAAATACACTTTCTTTTTATTTGTCACTTTTTTGGTCAATTTTTTTCTTGCTGTTTTCTTCTGGAAATGTTGCCATGTGGCCTTAAGTGGACACTTCAAATCATCAATTAATCATCACTTAAACTGAGTTTATTGCATATTTAGCATGCACAAGCTGGACAATGACCATGAGATTTCATGGGATTGTGTTTTCAGGTGCACAAAACTGATAAATATGTAATAATGATTGATTATTACACTGTGGAGTTCACCAGTAATCTGCGTGCTATTTTAATTTGTTAAACATGTTTATTTGAGGATTACTTCATCTGACCAGTGAATTTACACATTTTATTAAACAAAACAACTTTTTTTTTTGTTTCTTCAATAATAGTCTGAAATTCTGCCTCTATCCCAACTTGTGTGCCAAGATCAGATTATTAATATTCCTCAATGAAACAAACCTTTTTTGACCCTAAACCTATTTTTTTTACTGTCTGTATGGTGTCCTTATTTATTATCTAGAAAGCCAACCTTTTTATAATTCACAATAGGAATAAATATTTTTTATGAATGATCATATTCTGCACCTGCATTAAAGAAAGAAATCTAACACATAAAGTTAGATAGATAATGGGTGCCTTTAAGAAGTGTTAGAAATGGTATTATTGCTGAATAACAGGTTGTAGAGAGAATACTTTTATATATATTTTTTACTCTAAGTCTGACAGATGGGAAGAGAGGCGTGATGGTGAGAAAACACTTGGTTGGTGCGTCAGAAAAGATGAGGAGAACAAAACTAAATGCAAATGAATGGGCGGGCTACACTGACCTCGAAGTAATCTCCAACAAATTACTGACTAAATTATCTTCCTTGCTGCCTGAGACCATTACTGGATTCAATTTTCCCAAGGATAAAATACATGAAGATGAAACCTTCAGCAGATGGACTTCCATTGTTTCTTTAGATATTGAGCATTGACTGCGGCGTTAAAGCAAACTGTTGCAGTTTATGCTATATTTATTAACATAAAAACCATAATTAATTTGCATCTTACAAGAGGGAATACAGTTGTCTGTACTTCTGCAATTTTCAGTTTTTATCACAATAGCACAAATCTATCTCATGTTGCTAAAAAGGAAGAATTTTGATCTAACCATGATGTAAAAAAATGTTACAAGACCAATAAGAGCAAATGTAAATGTGCATAAAATGTAGACCATTTTGTTGTAGATGTCTGGTGGCACGGTGGAGCAGTTGGTAGAGCTGCTGTGCTGATTTTTAAAGTTTTAAATGGACTTTCTCCTCCTCCTTTAATGTATTTTATAAGTAATAAAAACAAGTACGGTAAACAGAAGCGCACTGACCAGAGGAGATTGTGATGTACAGTGGGGCAGGACTAAATTGGGCCAAATGGTGGTGTCCATCAGAGACACGCAGTCGTGGAACACACTGCCAGTTTCCATCAGGAACTGCGGCACCTACTCCAGCTTTAAAAACTCTTTGAAACTTTGGCTGAAAACTAACTAGAGGTGCACTCATGTGTACATTACTTTGTCTATTGTCTTATGGCATCATATCTTTATTGTAATTTCATGTTGTGTTATGTGTTATATAGGTGATGTTTGTATTTTTCAGCACCAGATGATCTGTGTTTTGAACCTGTATGCTCCACACTGGTTTGTCGTCATTATCTGCATCGTTTTTATGTCTATATTTCTGATTTACTTCACTTTGTATTTTGCTTTGTGTGTCATCTGTTGTTCTGTCTGTACAGCACTTTGGTTGGCCTTGTCGCTGTTTTAAGTGCTCTATAAATAAAATGGTATGGTATTATTCTCTACTCTTTTGTTTTGTGGGATAGTTCTTGTTCTTACCTGCCTTAGAACAATGGATGAAAATTAGCTACTGTGCTAACTCCGGCATATTTACATTAATGCTTACTGATGACATGTTTATTAATATGCATTGTCCTAATTTAAATAAATAAATGAATGGAATGAAATGAGAAGGTTGCCGGTTCACATCTCGGTCCAGGGGCCTTTCTGGGTAGAGTATGCATGTTCTCTCCGTGCATGTGTAGGTTTTCTCCAGGTACTCCTGTTTCCTCCCACAGACCAAAAACATGCATGTTAGGCTGATTGATAACTCTAAATTGTCCCTAGATGTGAGTGAGAGAGTGAATGTTATTTGTCTCGTTTGTCTCTGTCCCTGTGATGGACCTGTCCAGGGTGTCCCCCGCCTCTCACACAGTGATGGCTAGATATGAACACCAGTGACCCCCGCGACCCAAAAAGTAAGAAGCAGGTAAAGAGAATGACTGGATGGATATAATTTGTCTGAAGAGGTTTTTAAATGCATTTCCCCCCCGCTGAGTCTAAATCGTCATGTACTGATAAAGTTGATACATCCATGATCCTAGAAGTTAGGCTTCTTTATTTGGTTTGGTTATTTTGATGCTGTTGTTTTATGAATGAGCAGCACGGTGGCGCAACTGGTAGAGCTGCTGCCTCTCAGCGAGCAGGTCCCTGGTTCAAATCCCGGTCTGGGGACCTTTCTGGGTGGAGTTTGCATGTTCTCTCCGTGCATGCGTGGGTTTCCTCCGGATACTCCGGTTTCCTCCCACAGAACAAAAACATGCATGTTAGGCTGACTGGCAACTCTAAATTGTCTTTAGGTGTGAGTGAGAGAGTGAATGTTTGTTTGTCTCTACGTGTCCCTGTGATGGACTTGCGACCTGTCCAGAGTGTCCCCCGCCCCTCGCACAGTGATTACTGGACATGGGCACCGGTGACCCCAGTGACCCAAAATGGAAGAAGCAGGTAAAAGATAATGGATGGATGTTTTATGAATTGCTGTTTTATAAAAAATGCTCAGTATGTTTCAGTGTCTCTGTTTTGACCTCTAGATGAGTTGATTAATTTCTGAGAGTTTCTTTAAAAGTCCTATGATATTTTGCTAGACAGAACAAACACAGACCACTGTCCCAAACCTTTTATAAACGTGAGCAGAAAAGGTTTGAAGGTGACTTCCAGCAGCTGTCAACAGCAGGATGATCCATGACCTTCATGAGTAAAATATAGAATTATATCACAAAATAGCTTTTATTTAATTTAGCTATCATGTATAATGCTATATGACACTGTGACAGTAGAGTCTCATTCACTTTTTGGTGAAACAGGAAGAAGAGTGAAATGAAATAACTTTTCACCTATGTTGTGGATAACTTTATCTCTCTTTTGAAATCAAACCAAGAAGTTTGTGCATTTTTGATTATTTGAGCTAATGAGAAAACCCCGCCTCCCCCTCCCCCAATAAGCCTATACAATACCATAAAGAAAACATTTTAGGTCTGTTATTTATTATTTATTTATTCATTCATTTAAAGGAAACAAAATAAACAAAAAAAAATCATCAAAAATAAAAAAAACAAACACTGAAAGAAAATGATGCAGAAAGAATGAAAAAATTCTTATATCTGCCCATTATTAAAAAAATAAATAAATAAATTAAAAATAATAATAATAATAATAAACTACAAACACAACAATTTAGGATTGAACAATCGCCAAAGTGAAAACAAAAAATCTTAGATATCCTTCATACGGTGTCATACTTTACCAACATTTTTAACATAATCATCTTTTTAAACATATTGTTTTAGAAATGTTTATGACAGTATCAAGGCAATGCCACAATCCTACGCCCTGAACTACAACGTCCTTCAGACTAGTTCTAAATGGAGGTTTTACAAACATTTCCATTCCCTTAAGGTTATAACGACTCTCCTTTTAAACTAATTTTAATTGAATATTTTTTATGAGCTTTATACATTAAACTTATTCTTATTAAATTATTGTTATGACAAGTTCAGTTTAAACTGTTTTACAAAGTAAAAATTGGCACCTGCTGATGTAAACTGGTTCCTAAGAGCGGACCTCTATCAATATTTCATCCAATTAGAAAAAAAACCTTCCAGTTTCTTTTTGCTTCCAGACAAATTAAAGCATCCCTGGTAAAAAGTGGTGTTGTACTGTAAATGTTAAATCAAATAAAAAATCCATTTAATGACACCGACCTCAGAACAGAGCTCTAATTGCACATTAACGTTACAGCACTTGTTACACAACTGTCTTGTCTAAATCACAAGGAAAAAGTTACATCCATCTGTTACTGAGGTGATTAAACAAACATGACCTCAATCTCGCTCCTGTTAGCTTCTTGGCATCTGCAGGCGGGCCACCTGTTTAGCTTACTGCTAATTTGGCACTCTCTGGGGAGATGATGGATTCACATTCAGAAGCCTGCTGACACGAGACCCCTGCAGTCTTTCAGTGTTCAACACTCGCTCATGGCCTGTAAAATTCAGAATGAAAATGGCTCGGCCTTTCATGTGAAGTGATTTGAATATAACGTGGAGCAGGAGTGTTCATTCTGCTGGGGCAACGTACAATACTGAAAAAATATATCTACGATTTGCAGGAAGGGAAAACAGGACGCAGTTTTCTGATCAGAACCTTTTGTCATACGGCAACATTCCCTTTGATGAGCCCCTTCTTTTTTTCCATTAAGCCTTATTTGATTAAAATCTCTGTGGAAGATCTTGAAAATGAAGCAGATCATATGGTTAAAGCTCAAACTCAGACTTTCTGAAGTGGGGTTTGGTGGAAAAGTAGTAAAAACCAATATCTTACCTGTTGTCAATAGCTCTTTGAAATGCCTCACTTTGAAGAAACAGTTCTGACAAGACTGACAAGTAGCTTCGTTGCATTTCTTTTTCAAATGTCTGATGAACCTTTCCATTGGTGTCAGTTTCACATTAAACATCTTCCTGTCTGAAATACTCAGAGCACCTCAAGTGCTACTGTTGGCTGCTACTGCACTATATGCAAATAACCACAACATCATGCATTAATAAACAAGTGTTGGCGATGTAAAAGTTTATAAAACCCATTCTACAATTTCGAGACTGGAGTTGTTTACATCAATTAATATTGCTGTAAACAACAACATTATTACTCTCTTTGCTTGGCTGGGACTAGGTGTTAGCTGTCAGTCTGGTCAGAACGAAACTTCCTCCATACTGAGGTACTTTTATAACAAGGTTCTATGATAGTAGTACCTCACTTATCACGGGGTTTAGGGGACCACGCCCCCCCGGGATAAGTGAAAAACTGTGAAGTAGAGATACAGTAGTCCAAGTTCAAGTTCAAGTAAACTTTATTATCATTGCCATCTCATGTGGTACATAAGGTGGAACAAAATTATGTACACAATTAGCAGTAGTAGTTTATTTTAGTATATATA
>NC_056512.1:26536489-26551993 GCF_014905685.2 Nematolebias whitei | reverse complement strand
TATATATATATAAAAAAATTTATTCATTTTTTTCTTTCAGCTGCTCCCTTCTTCAGGGGTCGCCACAGCAGACTAAGTCGCATGAAGACTTGGCAGTTATTTTTACGCCAGATGCTCTTCCTGACGCAACCACTGAGTTACCACAGCCCTCTGTGTGGAGCAGAGAGCTGCTGTCTAGGACACCCGGAGGAGCAGATGGTGGGGGTTAAGGGTCTTGCTCAAGGGCCCAGAGTGGGACGAATGAGTTTGGGGGCAGGTGTAGGTGCGCCACCTACTCCACCCACATTTTTGATGTTGTCAGTACCGGGGCTTGAACCGGCGATCTTCCGATCACAGGCCCACCTTCTCTAACCTTTGCACGCTCTAAAAGAGCACAGAATGTCATGATCTCCGCTGTCCGCTACGCTGCAATCACACTCATCACCAGTTTCACTCCCAATCTCCCTCCTTCTGTGTAAATAAACAATTCAAATTTAAATACTGTAATATTTTAAATAAACCATACATGCCGCGTGGATTGTTTATTTAAAACATTACAGTGTTTAAATTGTAGAGAAGAGAAGCGCAGCAGGGCATCTAAAGGTTAACCCTTCACGCAGCTCTGCAGCACAGAGCAGAAATGTATTTCTTGATCAATTACACTAAAACAACTGCACATAGAAGTTCTAAATACTTAAAAATAACATTAACATGTTTATAATTAGTGTTTATGACGATTAAAAAAAAAAAAAAATTTCTGCAGGGTGTCTGGGCTCTCCCTTAGAGATAGGATGACAAGCTCGGTCATCTGGGAGGGACTCAGAGTAGAGCCGCTGCTTCTCCACGTCGAGAGGAGCCAGTTGAGGTGGCTCGGGCATCTGGTTAGGATGCCTCCTGGACGCCTCCCTGGTGAGGTGTTCTGGACACGTCCCACCGGAAGGAGAACCAGAGGAAGATCCAGGACACGCTGGAGGGACTATGCTTCCCGGCTGGCCTGGGAACACCTTAGGATTCCCCCGGAGGAGATGGACCAAGTGGCTGGGGAGAGGGAAGTCTGGGCCTCCCTACTTAGGCTGCTACCCTGGATAAGAGGAAGAAAATGGATGGATGGATTATGACGATTTTACGATGTGGCATACTTAGAATTTTAAGTTGGAAGACAAAAGTTGATCAGTGCATCTGGACAACAAAGGGTTACCCTTCACAAAGCTGATGCAGCAAAGAGGAGAAATGTGGGCGTGGCGGAGATCATGAGGATCAGGAGGGAGCTTCTCCCTGCACCTAATGATCTAGCAGGTGCTAAATCATTTAAAATAATTTATTTAAAATAAACAATCATGCCGACCATGCAGCTCTTCTATCAATCAGTTGTGTGTCATGTCCACTCTTACTTTGAAAAACCGCGAGTCTGCGGAATTCGAACCGTGAAGTGGCGAGGGACTAATGTAGCTGCAAAGACGAGCACCTCTTTGCCACCTCTGGTTTTTCATAAAGTCAGTTCAGTTAGCCACGTCCTGTGACAAAGTGAGAATTTATAAAAGAAAATTGTGGAACCATAAATCACAGAATCTCAGGAGGCATGTGACATGTGGAGCATGACACAAAATATGTGTTAAACATTTGCTTTTTAAAAGCCTGTGCAAGTTGGTTACACAAATTTACTCTCATCACTATAGCACACCACTGATATCATGTTTAATAATGCTTTAATAATGTTATAACCCTCTTATAACTGAGACAAAAAAGACTTCAGACACAAGTAAAAGGTGAGGGATTTATTTACAATAGTGGAGGTGCTCAGGAATCTGGCAAAGATCTACAAAGAGCACAGGATGGGGAGTATGTTATCTTCAGGAGAGAGATTGCAGAGCATCAATCTTGTGGTTGTTCTTACTGTTTGTCTCGTCTTTAGATCCAGAGAGAAGGGCAGAGGATTCCAAAGTTCAATGAGGAGCAGTGGCAGAAAGGTAAATGACAGTGGTGGATGAGATGGAGAGTGGCACATCGGCTGGTCATGACGTTAGTTGAGGTAATTGTCGTTGGTCAAATGTGGTGGTTCCAGGACTGGTAAGAACCAAGAGTTCCTGAAAGCAGGGAGGAGCTGAGAAACACAAGGAGGCCAGACTCTTGGAGGACGTGACTCAGAAGTCCAAACTCAGAAACGCGTGGAGAGACTACATGGAGTATTGGGTGTTGATCAAACGTTTAGCTGTGGTCTGGTGGGCTGCCAGTTTGTACCCTGAGGTCACAGACGTTCCAGCGGTGATCTGAAGAGACACACAGCCTTAAATACCAAGTCGTACATCAGTGGGATGGGCTGGTGACAATCAACAACACCCTGCCACACAGGAAGCTGCAGAAGAACTGATTATAAGGAATGGACCCGCAATTATCTTTGCTTTTTGTTGACTTCTATTTTTCCAAACAGATTGTTCAAAAAGCTATTTACAAAAAGTACAACATGAATTGTTCATACTGTTTACACAAAACATCACTTCAGAAGATCTGAACTGATACTTCAGCATGTAGGAGAGGGTGCAAGTTGTTATCCTTTGTGAATTAACTGCAGTAAGAAGCAACTCAATTCAGTTTATTTATATAGCACCAAGTCACAGCCGAAGTCGTCTCAGGGCACTGAACAGAAACATTCACTTATATATAAAGTCAATTAGTAATGTTATTTATCTAAGGAGCCAACAGACTGCTTTAAATTTTCACTTCATCAGTCTCCCAACCTAAGCAAGCACAGAGGCAACAGTGGAAAGAAAAAACTCTCTCATGAGGAAAAAGTCTTTGGCAGAACCAGACTCAGGACAAGCGTCCATCTGCTTCATCTGGTTAGGTTTGAGAGGAACAGATCCAGGATGGAGGACTTCAGGTTTGCTCTAGGAGGAAAAGAAGACAGAAAGCACATGTGAAGAAAGAATTATTACAAATACAAACTATTAATTTGTATAATTTGGAAACATCTCGTCAAAAAAAAAGAAGCTGTTCAGATGTCACGAGTGAACATTGCTGTATTAATTTTTATGTATTTGTAACTGTTAATTTGATGAAATGAGGTTAATTTGTTGTCCAGTAGTCTAAGGTTATAGCAGCATAAAATAATGAATAGGTCAGGAAATCCAAGCCGACTAACTATAGGATTTATCAAAAAGGAAAGTCTTAAGTCTTAAAACTGGACAATGTGTCAGCCTCACGGACAGAAACAGGAAGTTGGTTCCACAAGAGAGGAGCCTGATAACTGAAAGATCTTCCTCCCATTCTGCTTTTGGAAACTCTAGGAACCGCAAGGAAGCCTGCAGTGTGACAGCAAAGTGCTCTGTTTGGAAAATATGGAACAATAAGATCTGTAATATAAGATGGAGCTAGGTTGTTGAGAGCTTTGTTGGTTAGAAGTAAGATTTTGAATTAATTTCTGGACTTCTTTTTCAAAGTTGATTTATTTAGCACATTTAAAAACAACCACAGCTGACCAAAGTGCTTCACACGACATCGTAGACAAAAATATGATAAAAGAAATAAAATATAGTTTAATAAAAATAAAAGTATGATAAAATTTGCAGTAAAATGCCAATAAAAGAGTACTAATAAAAACCAAGACAAACTATTTCATGTTTGCTGCAATTTCCCAAAAACTTGAATCAATCAGGTAACTAATCAAACTAACTTGACTTGACAGGGAGCCAATGGAGAGAAGTCAAAAAGCTAAACAACTCAAATGTATGCATCTGTCAGGGTTTCAGGCTGTCTGGTAGTTTTTCCTCCCTTTTTATTTGTTCCCCTTATATTTCAAGTAGAAAGTTTAAGTATGCAAGTCTTGATTCTGGTGGTCACAGACGCACACAGTCACTGCTGATGCAGTCACCTATTACAAAAGGCTGAGCTGAGTTAATGTTCTTCGCTGAACTGTTGAGTGTCACGTGGTAATCGTTGGTCTCAGTGTGACTCCGGGGTTTTGATTCAACTTACCTGTGTTCTCCATGAACAATATCTGTGTGATTCACCTCCTTGTCTCCATTATTTTCCTTGTTGGAAATCTTCTGGATACTTCAATGAAAGTAAATAGTTTATTCCTCCTGAAAGGAGAAGTCAGCTCAGCATACCTACCTGCCCACTATCCACCACACTTGTCCGTGCTTTTCCTCCTCGGACTCCTGGAATCCTCTCCACCTCTTGAATATTTTAACTTTCATCTTTCTGAAACAAACACTGTGGAACACCAACATGCTCATCATTCTTTTGCGTAGTTTGATTTCCTGTAGATCGTTCAGCTCCTCCTGCTGTCATAAAAATTAAGCTTTTACATACTGGCATTTATGTTCTGCGTCTTTGGTCAGCAACTTGGGTCTTATTTTTTAAAACTAATAATGTGAAAGATATTTAATGTGTCAAGTTTAAAGCTATCAACAATTCTGACTGAGGCCCGAAGATTTCTGACGTATGTTTTCAAGAAACTGAAGAGGTTCATGTGAACAGATCTACCACATGTGAATCATTTCATAGAGGTGAAGGTAATAAATAAGTCAGAGGCAAATATGTGCAAAAATAATTTGTTTCCAAATATTTAGGAGCTTTTTCAGCAAATTGTTTGAACATGTGCTTGTTGCTGCATGTCCCGTCATAGAAACTTCAACATGGCTCTTGTTTAGGAATAAAAAAAAAAAAAATACTATTAAATAAAGCTCCTTTCTGCCATTTGAGCATATTTGGATATCTAGCAGGGAATAAACAGATCTCAGAGCCTTGTTTGGCTTTCTGCACCTCAGCTGACAGGATTCATTTTAATAGCGTGGATGAGTTTCCTCTGAAGGATTTGTGTCAGATTCATGCATGTGTTACGAGAACTGAAAGATGATGCTGCAGAAGTCTGTATATATTCAGGCTTTTTCAGATTAGGTGCAGAGAGGCAGGAACAAGCCGGTGAATAGAAAGGGTTACAAAATGCAATTTCTCAAACCTTTCTTTAACTTCCTCCTTAATGATCACCCACCACTTCAGATTGTGACCTTTTGTTCGACCTCTATGTAGATACTTTACAGTAAACCCATTTAATTATAGCCTATAGAGAAAGTAATGAGCTACCAAGTCGAGTGTCCCATCAGCAGTTCTCTCAGAAGGTTTGACATTTACTGTATGTCGTCCATGTTGCGTTAAGTGTGTGCTCTTACTTTGGCGGCACAGCAGGTTCACGGCTCGATCCGAGCTCGGTATAATTTATTACATTCAGGACCCACACAGAGGGAAAAGAGGGGAAGGTGTCGCTGAGCCTGAAAAATAATCTGCTCCATCTTCTTTAGCCAATAAAGTTAGGGATGAGAGTGAGACAAAGAGACAGAGGAATGGTGGGTCATCCGAAAGGGACAGATGGTGATGAGCAGGGAGAGGATTAAAGCTGCATGATGGGAAAAAAAAAGAAAACTAGTTAATCCACCTTTTCAGTCTTCACGAACAGATATTTCAACCGGATCAGATTCTGATAAAGGAATAAAAAAAACTAGATATCAATTTGAGGCAAATATGTTGTTCGATGTTCAGCAAGAAGATGATGACATTGTATGAAATGGTATTCATGAGTGAAAAGGCTCGAGACATCTCAGCCTCAATTATATTCAACAGTGATCTCCACATTTATGGTTGGCAGAGTCAGACTGCGTGATGTGGGTTTTAAACAGCACACATCTAATTTCAGGGAGGAAACTTTTCAAATGCGGCTAATGAGGAGAAATCCCCACTGTGGACCGCTGAAGCCATGTGGTGAAGCCGACCTCATCGAGCCGTTTGTCTGCTTCCAAAAACTCTCAGAGAGTTATTCTGCAACGCTTGGTTCTGAAACGTGGTCAGTAAGAGGTTTTGTCCTTGACAGCAGTATGTTTTTCTGTTGGTGAGGCTGTTTAGTTGGTTTGATGCACATAAAAAAAAATCAATCAATAAGATTGAGATGTGTAAACACGAATCTCTATGATTTGCAAAATGTATCTTTGTCTCTGCTTTTAAAATGGGTATTTTTGAAAGAAATGTCTCGTTATTGTATCCCTTAGCAAAAAGTAGTTTATTTAAGTGCACTATAAGTATACTTATTTTACACAAAAAATGAGGAAGTGTACTTGAAGTTTACTTTTTATAAACTTTATTTGATATAACAAAGTCCATGCTCAATAATCCAGGTATACAATCCAACAATTTTCAGACAGGTCATCTGGACATTTTTTTTTTTTTTTGTGCTGAAACGATTCACCTTCCATCCAGAAGACTTCATCAGTCAAGGAAACACACAACAAAACTGATTCTTCCCCCAACAGTTGGCGGTTCTAGTTACAGAAACTAAGAATTGATAACCATCTCTTTGCAGTGACCTTTGAAGACATAATTTTTAACTTCGGTTTCTAAATTGATGCCATGTTTTGACTGTTAACGATAACCGAGAGAGACTAATACTCCATAGATGTTCGTCCTCGTTGCTATCAACTCTGATGTTTACATAATGACCTCTAATGATTTTCTTTGTAATAAAAAATGCAAAAACACAAGTTGTTTATTCTAGTCGCACATTATTTTTTTTAATACCGTATAAAAGTATTTTGTTCTTTCCAAAACGGTTCTCACAATCTAATTTAGAAATTCTAAAAGAAGAAAAAACAATAGGTACAGATTTTTAAACAATGGCTTATCTACTGTACGTGCTTTTGTTTGGGCTGTGCTGCTCAATACTGATGTCAGCAGTGAGCTTCTGTTATCAGTAAAAGTTAGTGATATCAGCTAGTTAAGTAATTGCAAAGTTAACAACCGGTCTGTTGTACTTGAGGAGTGTCCCGCTGCGAACAGCTCCAGTGAGAGCTGAAGATCACGGCATGATGACACCAACAGGAAGGAGCACATCATCTGCAAAGAGCAGAGATGGAATCCTGAGGCCACAGAACTGGACTCTCTCCATCTGACTGCACCAAGAAATTCTGTCCATGAAAGTTATGAACAGAATCGGAGACAAGCAGCCCTGGCGCAGCCCGACTTCCACCCTGAAGGGGTCCAACTTACTTTTGGTAATCCGAACCAAACTCTTGCAACTCTTGTAGGGACCAAATGGCCTGTAGCTACGGGCCATTCATTTCCCCACAGTTTAAACCACGACTGTATATTTGTAGCATGAATTAACATTTGCTAAACTCACATTATCAGTTACAGGGCGGCTGTGGCTGAATGGTTAAAGCCGTCGTCCTCCAATGCAAGAGTTGAGGGTTCGATTTCACCAGCTGTCACATGCCCAAGTGTCCCTGGGCAAGACACTGAACCCCTCGTTGCTTCCCATATGTGTTCCATCGGTGTATGAATGGGTAAATGAGGGCACAGATTGTAAAGTATTTTGAGAATATAGAAAGGTGCTATGTAAGTACAGACCATTTACACAAATAAATAATGAATTAAATTTCTGCTTATTATAAATCAGCTAAATGCATCACTGTGCTTCAGCAGCCTCAGCCTCCCAGTCCCAAACTGTGTCCTACAGTCCTTGTAACACAATGATTTTCTACTGATAACTGCTTTGTGTAAATGTTAGCTAGCGTTGTGGGGAAAAAAACGTGCGTTTGGTTTTGATGGCAGACCTCTAAACTCATAGCTGTCATAGCATGTCCTCTGCGGCCTTAATTAAAACTGATGTATGTTTATCTCCTGTCTAAATTAGCTAAAAACCTTAACCTGCCTTTGGAAAAGCCTGTTCACTGTGTGCCAAAGCTCATTTTGATCACATGTACATTAATATCACTCTGAACGATAATTGACTGTTTTAGGTGATGTTTGACTGCAGCAATTCATGGCTAGCTGAAAAGCTGGGGAGAATAAAAAGTAGCTCTGACTCCTATTCTGCAGATGTAATTAAAAACACAGCCGCGCGATGCAAATGCTCTCCTCCAACCTTTTTGTGATGTGTTCATTTTAAAACCTGGTCTAGTGGATTACAGATTGTTCATGTCCCCGCTCACGTGCAGCGCTTTTCTGAAATACCGTGGGTTTTATTCACAGATGTCCTTGAGCTATTGTGTCTTTTTGAATAAGCTTGTTCCCCCATAGTTTTACTCCATTATAGATTTAGTTCATACATAGACACACAATCACACGAGTCAAAGTATAAACAAAACATAATAACTACCCCCCCCCCCCACACACACACAAAGAACTACAGAGGAGTGAAAAACTGTGATATGAAAAAAAAACCTCCAACCCTTCAACAAACTGTTAATGAGGTATAATACTAGAACATCTAATCCCATTAAGTGATTTCTGAAAACTGATTTAAAATAAAAAGTCATTTATCTTTTAAGAAATAATAATAATAATAAAAAAAAAGATTTTATGTTATTAGGAGCTACTTGACAGACATGAATCGGTGACGTTTAAAAGAAATGATTAGACTGATGAAGCCCTTCAAATGGAGGGGGAAACGTCTCAACAAAAAAAGAAACTGTCCATATGACCTGACTGAACATTGCTGGACTCTTTATCCGAATTATTGAGCATGAACCTTGTAGATTTAAAATAACTGCTTTAGGGGTTTAAAGGAGTACATAATACCAGTCAGTATCTTGCCTGCTGTAGGCAACACTAAAAATAGTTTCATACTGATTGCTGTCTACTGTAGGTAAGATGTTGACTGCTCACATGTACTCCACACAACCTAACACTATAGAGTACTACAGCATGGATAGATGGCTGTAAAACACCCCCCCCCCCACCCCCATTTTTCTCTCTACAGGAGGTACCACAAGGAGAATTGAGAACCTAAACTGGGCAGATGGAACAACCAGTGAGGTATCAAAGTGTAATGGATGACTGAATGAAAACCAGTCAGTATCTTGCCTGCTGTAGGCAGCACTAACAATAGTTTCATACTGATTGTTGTCTACTGTAGGTAAGATGTTGACTGCTCACATGTACTTCACACAACCTCACTTAAAAAACAAAAAACAAAAAACAAAAAACAAAAAACAAAGTATAATTTTATATTTCTGGTCAATAGATGAAATGTGTATTGAGATTCTAATGACAGTAACCCTTTTTAAAGAAGAGTTATGCAAAATAAACTGCAATCAAAGCAAAGAACATTCAACTGATTTGCTAATATCTGTGATGCAGTAAATAACAAACAGACACGTCTGCAGGTATCTGAACATTTTCCAGTTTAGCATCAACATTTTACCAAATTAAATATGTATGCAAAAACCAGTAAGAATTAACAAATGGAAAATAGCTACAAAATAAAGCAAAAACTAAGTTTGTTTTTCAGAAAATGTATCCACCAAGCTTCCGATTATTGTTGTGAAGAAGAACCCATGAGAAGTGCATTGATTCAGACCCACAGTAGAATAAATGAGAAAATATGTAAAAAGTTTAACAAGTTCTAAAATAATACTGAGTTAAAAAAAAAAAAAACCTCAAACATAAGACAAAATGGGCCAAACCCATTAAAGGAGTTCAACTGAACTCTGTTCATGCAGGTCAACGCCATACAAGCAGACACAAAAAAAAACATTTCAGAAGCTGACACGGTGGACAGGTGGACACGCACAAAAACACACAAACCAGACAGGAGGAGATAAATGGTGGCCCTCCCACTGCTCAGAGCACATATTTCCCTCCACCACTACTGGGATTTCCATCGTGAGGGATCTCTGATGAAAGTTGTCAACACTGATGCAAAAATCCGTGCAGCGGTAACAGCAGACCCGAGCCCCACCTCTGCTCTTTGTGACAGGTGTCACGTGTGATTTATGAGCTGGTTATGAGACAGCGCAGTGGTCAGTGATAGAAAACTTTACAGCTCCAAATCAGATTACTGTGACTCTAGTTGACGTGGGAAAAATAGAGCTGACATGGCCTTTTAAAGATGACTCCTAAAATATTTGTCAAACATGCATCCTGAATGGAAACAGAACTTTTAGGGTTTTTTTTTCATGTATTTTAGGATAAAAACAAAAAACTGTTCAAGTAGCATATATGTTTGGGATAAAAGTTAAGTCAAACTTTATTTCTGTAGCACTTTTCACCAACCTCAGTTATTCACAGGGCTTCACAAATTAAATAAAGTTAAAATAAATAGAGATTAAAATTAATTATACTAAATAACAAGCACCCCCAACAGCTGCTGCTACTTTATAGGGGGTGGGAAAAAAAAAAAAGCTTTTGTAATATCTAGCTGTGTCCCGATACTTATACTGGGCTCAAGTACTCATAATTGTACTAATTAAAAATAGTAACCTCTTCCACTTTGCAAGTAACTGAGTAAAAATTAAAATGTCCATAGTTTAGAGCAATTTTAAGACAAGCAGAAGTGAAAACTACAGACTGGTTCCTGTGTTCTTAATATCAAAAAAGTGTTAAAAATATTGCGTAATGTTTAAGTACTAACTCATTAACTACTCAGTATCGGTACTTGGTATTGACAAGTACTCAAACCGAAGTACTTGTACTTGCTCTTAAAACAAACTAGTATCAGGACACCTCTTGTAATATCTTACAGTTGCTCAAATGACCCCATTCATCCATTTTTAACCTCTTATCTGGTCAGATCATGGAGGAAGGAGGTCAGGTAAAAAAAAAAAAAAAGCTCACTCTGGGTGACCCTGAAGTATTTCCAGGCCAGAACAAATACCGTATACAGTCTTTACAGTTGCTTTTGTGTTAAAACATCTGCAAAGGACGACGACCAGAGAGCATCGGGTGCTCAAACCACCATCTTTAGTGTGGAGGAGCTGCGGCTCCACTTTGAGCTAAAACTCCTTGTAATCCTTATCCCTATGGAAAAACAACATTTAGACACTTGCAATCAATTTGTTTGTTTGTTTCTGTCATAATTCATATTGCATAAGGAGAAGATTGGAATGTAGATGGACCAAATACACTGACAGCCTTACCTTTTGCATATACAGTATATATTCTCCTTCACCACAACAGACCAGAGCAATGTCCTCATCACTGGGATCAAAGTCTCAATCTACTGGATCAGCTGCCGCTCCAATTTGCAGTCACCCACGACAAAACACCAAAATATTTGGACTCTACTTGAGGCACAGCTTCATCTCTCAACCTGGAAGAAGCATTTCAGTCAAGAAACATGGCCTCAGACTCTGTTTCCAGCTGTTTCACACTGGCTCGTGCGTAACTGAACCCCGTTCGTGACTTGAAGACGTCAAAAGAACCACATCTGTTGCAAAAAAACAAAGATTTGAGGTTCCTTAACCAGAACCCCTCCTCTCCACAACTACACCTTGCGACATCACAAACCAGATTGAAGATGAGAAGCAGGATTCACACTTTGATTATTTAAAGACAGTCTTGTGACGATAAGTTGCATGCATGAGCACTTTTTGTCTTTTCATGAGAAAAGAAGCTTTTGTTATTTTGTTACTCACACTCAGCACACACCACGTCTTCCCTGCGGACCTTGAAACATTCACGTCTCTCTGGACCTTTGATTTGATTGACTCTTGGAAGAATGTCGGTAAAGAAATGGAAACGTAATTCACTTCAGAGAACTCTTCATCTGATGATTCCTCTAAGCTTCAACGCTCCTTATGGACACCTATTATGTAACTTGTGACTAAGGCTTCAAGATGTGGGCTTGAATGTCGACAGGCGGAAGAAAGAAGCAGTGAGTAAGCAGAACATTCAAATGAAAATGTGAAAACAAAAATGAACAAATGAAGTATTGTGTATGCATGTCTTATTGACACTGGTTTAAAATGAACCATAGGGGACAGATATGTTTGATTTAGTTCAGTTTCTCTCTCCTCCTGGTCCATTCGTCTCACTTCTCTGACAGGCAGCATGAGATGTTTAAATTCTTACAGTGAAGAGTGCAGGAGTTCACAAGCGCACAACATGATATAAAAATAAAGACTGATTATTAAGGAAAAATGTGTCAAAATAAAGCAAAAACAAAGCGCATCATCTCCAGTATGTGTTTGACTGTTGCTGCCGTGGGGCTTTTTATTTTGCGTGTTTATTATTCATACTTGACATTTACACTTTTTAACAAAGCACCAGCTGTCAGGAAAACCCCGAACATAATGAATCCCGGGCAGACGTTTGACTAAAAATACAAACAAGTCAACAAACGTGCTATAAATGACTACAGCGCTCAGCAGTGTGGTCCTGTCAGGAACAGATACGGTGAAATAAAAGTGGACTTGATCCTCGCACCACCTCTGGCATGATCTGAGAACGTTTGGTAGGAGTGGAACCGCTCTAATCATATAGTTACTGTATTTGTAAAACAAATTGGTATAAAAGTGTTTGAATGTGCAGACTTGTTAAACAGTAAAATCATTTTTTTTGAAAATTTAGGATTACAATCCCTAATGGTGCCACTTTACAATAAGGCTCCCCTTATAAATGGCTAATAAATAGATTAAAGATATGTTGTTAATTCCTCTATAAGTACTTTATAAATCATTAATAACTGCTTATTATGCATTAATTAAAGGTGACAGAGAGACTAAACTGAGCAGTTTCTTGCCATGTTACAACATTAATGTTGTACTTTATCACTGCATAATAATTACAACTAATATTATATCCTAAAAAAAAAAAGTTTACAAATGCTTATTGTTCTTACAAGGTAGTAACTTAGTCTGAAATGTTTATTATAACAACTCTAGATAAAATATAGGTGAACAGATTTGACACTATTTGACAAGAAACTGCTCAGTTTTGACTCTGTCTGCCTTAATTAATGCATAATAAACAATTATTAATGATTTATAAAGTGTTTATGATGGAATTAAAAACACATCTATAAACTATTTATTAGCATCTATAAGGGGAGCCTTATTGTAAAGTGGTACCTCCTAAATATGAGATAATTTGTGTGCAAAAAGCCATTTTTGTGAGCGGCAGGCTTGTTTCAGATCTGCACAGACACAGGATCCAGTGAAGCAGAAATGAAAGGATGGCATTGATGATTGAGGTGAGGAGTCAGCACTGTGACTTTAAAAAAAAAAGCCTTTACAAAGCAGTTTCACATTGCAGAGTTCAAAATCAATGTCAGTTTGGTGGAAGGAAAAAAACAACAAAAAGAAAAAACAAACAAATGTCTATATTGCTCTCTCAAGTGATGCTGATTTATATTTCTGTGCGGGATGAGCTTTAAAAAAATGCACAAATGAGACAGAGCGGTGCTGCAAGGTGTGGCTTTAAGGTGATTATATTTATTGGGATTAGTGTTCAACGAGTGGCGGCGTGACGTCCTTCACGGTGACAATATGAGCCCTGTTTCCCACCACTTCACCACAGCTCAGCACTGGTAACTCTGGGCGATGGACCTGCCAATAGACAATTAATCCTGCTCTAATGACCCATATTAATAATGTAGAGGATTACAAAGTAGTTTAGACAATTCACCAGAATGGCCCTTTTAGCAATTCTGTTTTACTTTAATCTTTATTGGTACACTTTCAATTCGTGTGTAATTTGAGCTAAAACACTACCAGAAGATCACTGGTAATTATTTGATTGTATTTCCAAGAAACCAAAGGCTTGAAGACTGACTGCTGCTGGGTGATTTATTGAACCGCAGACAATCAGTTAACTGTTTTTCCTGGTTAGATACTCTCTCAATACATATCTTCTTTAAAAGAACAGGAACTGAAATGTCTGCTTTCCTCATCCATGCTTCAGTTAGATATAAATAACATAATTCACATACACACAAAAAGACACAAGCTCCAGAGAGAAACATATTTTGTATGATATTGAGAGACAAGCAGGTTTTTTCTCAGCACCTGACACTCAGTCAAACCCATGCTCTGTTCATTTTGTTCATTTAGTTTACAAAACCAGACGCTCAACCCCGTCAGTGTCGTTGTCAGGTGTTTTGCTCCAAAACTGAAAAGCATCGTGGCAACTGGCAAACAACTTGGTGCATCTTAACCATAGAGTAAGCTTCATTCTCCCACCAGGTTTTGGTGGGGAAAAAAAAAAGATGGCTGCTTGGACTCATTTCAGACTGAATGATGACCCTGCTGACTCTGGAAATCTCAATGTGGGTGACGAACTCTTCAGGTGTGTTTTAGGAGTGCAGTGGGCTCCTTAAGTGTGATAGAGTGTGCTATGAGGGTGCACAAAACCTCCATCAGAAGCACGCATGGTTTAATGTTGTAGTAGCAGTATCCTGAGTAGAGTGTGGAATTGCACGGTGGTGGTGTGCTCATGATTTGGAAACCGCACCTCCCTTAAGGTGGCTTGGTTGTTGAAAATTTAAAGCCAGCAGGACGTGCAGCAGACGTGATATCCTGACATCTTCTGATAAAGTCCTGCAGTGCAGGGCGGCGAAGGTGCAGGAGTACTCAGAGCCTAACAGCGTCATAATTTTCTTCACAAAAACCAAGAGCTCCATGTTCACCTCAATCCAGCCATGTTTAAACGGGTTGTGTTGAAAGTGTTGTGGGGTTGTCATCCATTGTGTAGGGGGTCCTATCAAGACAGTCCCATTAACTCTCAAGCTCAAGCTTTCAAGTCTCTTCAAAAAGACTTTAAATCCTGGACAGACAGCCTTTTATGAGCTCACTATTTTAATATCATCAGTATATCAGTATGTTATTTTAAACTTTGGTAAAGGTCAAATGTTTAGTGTGTCTTGTTTTCGTCCCAGTGGTGTAGTGTACGTGATACTCGGGTATACGGAGTTTACCCACTAGAAAAGCTTAAGAATTTCAGTATACCCATTTAAAAGTGCCCAGTCATACATGACATACCATTAGGCACGTGTCACTGATACGTTAAACGGCAGTTAAACACGTCTGTAACAATCTTTCTGTACGCAGCGCATTGCTTTGATACAGTTTTATAAATTCCATAACGTTTCTAAGAGAAATCCAACTGTTGCAGAAAGTTCGTTGTTCAATTATTCAAATAAAAGCATAAGAGAAATTTGAAAATGTTCAATATGCTTAAAAATCAAAATAAACTGACGAGTATATTGTACAAACCGGTGCACTTTGGTTTCTAAGCACAGTACGCCCACGACAAAAATGTACAACACTTCTGTTTCTAAACACAGTGTAACTTTTCCTCACTTGAATATCTTGCACCAAAAACATTAAGGTTTACTTATATAGCCTGTTCAGTTCCAGGCCAGAAAAAAAACACTCATCTTGAAAACTACAAACATTCACTATTTAAATCCTTCATTGATGGAGAACATCGGTGTACCACTTCCTAAAGTTTAAAATGGGCTTGACCTCCCCACAAACTCACACACACCATACACAACCGTTGAGAGCAGCAGGGGTCTGCCTTCCAGCAACACATAGAACAGTATCTGGATGAAAGATTGTGTCAGAGGGACACGCTTTAGGAACACATTATCAGGAGCTCTGACAATAATGTAGTTTTACAAAAGAAACTTAAAAGGTGGCTAAAACTTAATCAGTCATACTCATGATGTGTCACTTTCCATCCATCCATCCATCCATCCATCCATCCATCCATCCATCCATCCATCCATCCATCCATCCATCCATCCATCCTCTT
>NC_056512.1:26524157-26533489 GCF_014905685.2 Nematolebias whitei | reverse complement strand
TCCCTCCATCCATCCATCCATCCATCCATCCATCCATCCATCCATCCATCCATCCATCATCTTTACCCGCTTCTTCCTTTTTGTGTCATTGGGTCGCTGGTGCCCATGTCCAGCCATCACTGTGCGAGAGGCAGGGGACACCCTGAACAGATCTCAAGTCCATCACAGGGACACATAGAGACAAACAACCATTCACTCTCTCACTCACAAGAGACAATTTAGAGTTACCAGTCAGCCTAACATGCATGTTTTTGTCTATGGGAGGAAACCAGAGTCTCCAGAGAAAACCCACGCATGCACGGAGAGAACATGCAAGCTCCACCCAGAAAGACCCCCAGCCAGGATTTTAAACCGGCGACCTGCTCGCTGAGAGGCAGCAGCTCTACCAACTGCACCACCGTACCGCCTAACTTATCATCATCTAATATTGTTATTATCAGTTGTATTTGTTTTATTTTTGCACTTGATTGTTGAATTAGATTTGTTTATTTTACCTGCCCAAAAGACAAAATATGAAATCAAGCTGTTGAGCTAATTCTGGCACATTTTTTTATTGAAGTATGATATAACAAAACAGAGGTGGTTTGTTTTGTACATAAAAACATCTAACTGACTTTGTTCACTTTAATTACGTTTCTATTGAAAAATCATTGCTCAACTGAGATTTCAATCAACATATGACCAAATATAACCCTTCATATATTTTTAATATTTAAATCATAGTCTTATAATCATGACGATATGAAGTACGTGTATTTGCTATTTGAGCATCCACTTGTGGTTTATTTTAGCCAAAAGTCACAGACGCTGCCCTGTCCTAATTTCTGATGATCCTATAATCTCCCAGACATCAGCTGACAGTGGGAACAAGAAGATGGTCTAAACAGGAGCTGAAAAAGGCATCAGGCTTTTGTCCCAAACAAACACTATATATATATATATATATATATATATACACACACACAAATATATGTGTGTGTGTGTGTGGTGTATATAGGCCATCTTGTTAGCGCTACATGTAATTCGAGGTCACAGCTTTTAAATCTTGCTCGATTCTTATTTTATTCTCAGCATTCGGCCTCTCGTGTTATGTTCAAATCGTTTTGCTCCGTGTAGGTGAGTCTGAAGTGTTAGGTGATGCTGCAGACCCTTTTACCTTATAATTTTCACTCCATCAAGGGACACATATTTCATGACCAAAGAGCTTTGCGGCTGTTGCAGTGCCGTCACTACAGGCAGCAGTCTATAATTTACATCGCAGCTCCTTCACTCCTTCCTTTGCCGTCTTGTATGTGGGGGCATAAAACACCAGTGAGCTGCTGAGAGGTGAGGAAGGCAATAAAAGTGTGAGGCCAGTTGATAATAATGAGCCCACCAACACAGAACCCCCCCCCCCCCCATCAGGAGGGTTTTATGGTGCGTCATGCAGACTAATACACACCCCCTATCATGTGTGTGTGCAGGCATGAACAATTACTTGAACAATAAGAATAACTGAACAAATATTTGCTTTTTGCAAACTGTAGATTTAGAAAAAAAAAAAGGATAATTCAGTAAGAAAAGAAAGTCACATTTATTAAATGCCAAGCAAGCAGGCATCCACCGTCTCACTTTTACTGCAGGAAACCTTACGGATCAATGGCTGCCGACAGGTTGTGCATCATGCATTTGCACACACAAACACCACCACAAGGAATGTATCACATGCAGTATACAAACACCGTTAATGCTTTGTGTGAATTATTTAGAGCCGGTAAACATTCGGCTGCACTCAGAATGAGGCCGTAGACCCAAGGAAAGGAAGAAAACATAAAAAGTGACATTAGCCATCAGAATGCAACACAGTTTTTTTAAGAGAAAACAGTTGGGATGAATGTAAACTGGATTATTTGGTAATGTTTTTCTCACATTTTACTTTGTTCGGGGTTGTAGGTCTGCTGGAGCCATTTCTGGCAGTGCAAAGCTAACAAAAGATGTCCAACTAGCCTGCAGTGCTTACATTTGAACTATTTGGTGCATTGAGACACACAAGCTGTTACATCTGAATTCAATGATGTCCAGCTACTGCCAAGTATGGGGGTAAAAAAAAAGGAAAGGATGAGCAAATGTATTCTTGGAGTTTATAAACTACACTTGGTTTGGACATAAATGTTCAAAACCATAAGGTCCTTCATCCTTTTGGTGCCACTATATTCAGCAAAAACAGAAATATGAAATCTCTCCATTTTTGTTGCACCATACATTATTAGTTTTACCGTTTATCTTTGTGCAGGGGTTTGGAAAATTCGTGTAAGACTAATTCAATTTTGATCATTCAAAAAGGGCAACAAGAACTCTTATTAAAGCAACCCACTCTGCAATAAACAACCTGTTAACAAAAGCCTTGACATTTTCAGAGTTAGTAAGTTTCATGTTGATTGAATAATTTTGAAGGTTAAAAACAAAACCTTTCCAGGCTGTGTCCTCCAAATCAGACAAAACGAAGACGACGTTGAAAATAAATAAATAAATTCAATAACAGGAGTTAATTTTTAATGATGATTTGCAAACATGTCCAGTAAAACTATGGAATTATAAAAAAGTGTGCTGTTTCTATCAAATCCACCATAAAACTGTTTTTAAATACCTTTAAGGCAAGATCAAGAAGTGCAGTTTCACAAACAAAACACAGAATACAACGATTTGTAACCTGTGGCAAATATCTAAAATAATTTTAAAAAGTGGCACGTCAGTTTGATAACATTAAGAATTAGAAATAAACTTAAGTTGAATTACATCAAGGTCTGTTTTATTTACTCAAACTTGCAACAAAATGTGCAAAAAACTGGCCTATTTTTTATGTTCATACAAATGAAATGTATTTTTTATTTAAAAGCAGAACCTTAATTATAGTTCTTTAATTATAGTTCAGTGTTTTATTTTATCAAAGGGGGATATCTTTAAAATATATTTACTCCTTTTTTATAAAATATGGTATTTTCTTTCGCTCCAAACGTTAAAATATTAGCTGTCATTGTAAATATGTAGATATAAAATGTAATAAACAAACATATTTATATGCTATATACATATATTACAGTAGTCCCTAATTTATCGCAGGGGATCAGTACCATGAAGCCCCGATAAGTGAAAAACTGCAAAGTAGGAATAGTAGTACAAGTAGTAAGTAGCAGTTTATTTTAGTATATGTACATGTATATGTATATATATATACATACACAACATTCAACATTCTAATCAATGTTTCTAAACTCTAAACACTCTAAAAGGGCACAACATATCATGATTTCAGCTCTCTGCCTCTGGTTGCTCTCTCGGCCACACCCACTTCTCCACTCTGCACGGATAACAGCTGATCTTCGTGCACAGCGACGATCAGCTGATCATCTGCAGGAGGAAGCTTCTCCCACAGCTGTGGGCTGCACACAGGTGCTAAATAATTTAATATAATTTGCTTTAAATAAAATCCATGCAGATCATGTGACTTATCCATCAATCAGCCAATTGTGTGTCATGTCCAATCTTACTTTGAAAAACCGCGATAAAGCGAGTCTGTCAAAATGAACCATGAAGTAGTGAGGGACTACTGTATATATATATTTAAAGCTTTTTTTGCACAGGATTCACCCCCCCATTCCCACCCCACTACCTGAAAAAAGCTCCCCAGCTGGCTGGAAGTGGCCCATGGACCACCAGTTGATGATCACAGTTTGTAATAACAGTTTGAATACATTTTATTTAGTAAGAGAAGGAACAGAAATGGCTGTTTGTATTGTGAAGACTGCAGATCCCTGCTCTAGTGTTACAATAAAACATTTTACTAACCCTCATGTGGTATAACAAAGTCCATGCTCAATAATCCAGGTATACAATCCAACATTTTTCAGTCAGGTCATCTGGACAGTTTATTTTTCTTTTAAAAGAAACTGTCCAGATGACCTGACTGAAAAATGTTGGGCCTCATGTGGTATCTAAACACTAACATTATTAACTAAACTGAACTAAACTAGACCAGTCGTGTCCCTCAGTTATAGCTGTCGAGTTGACTTCTGTTACCAACTTGAGAGTATTTTTCATTTAGCCTTTATTTATCCAGGTAGTCTCATTGAGCCACAAGAACTCATTTTCAAGAGAGTCCTGTTTAGGGAGCACATGGTGGGGGTTAAGGGCCTTGCTCATGGGCCCAGAGTGGGGCGAATGAGGGTGGGGGCAAGTGTGGGTGTTTCACCTACCCCACCCACAATTTTGATGTTGTCGGGAACGGGGAGTGAACCGGCGAACTTCGGATCACAGGCCCACCTCTCTAACCTCTGCGCCACCACTCCCCTAACAAAAGTATAAGATAATACAAAAAGTACAACAAAACAAACAGAATATCATAGTTTCAACACATGGTTTTATGTTTTTGAGCACTTCAGAGCTATTTTTTGTTGTCTTGGGGAAAAAATGACCAGTAGGTAGAAACGGTGACAAATAGAAGATGAAAAGAAAGCAGAACTTGCTGCTCGTGAAAATATGATTACAATCGAACCTATTGAACTCAGCCTCAGCTAGATGAGCCATTACAGTGGCTCGAATGCACCGCTGCAGCGTTATAACACTGACGTGTGGCAGATCATGCCCACACACTTACATTTGCATGAGGGATATACATGTGACTGCTTGATAGATCATCCAGACTGTGAGCACCACTTGTAATTAGGGTCCAAATGGTGTTACTAATTATTGATGCAGCCAGTAATGTGACATGTGCTAATAAATACCAATGCTGCCTGGATTGTACGGACAAGGACCACATTAATGATTCACTGGAACTGAAAGGAGAAGGGTTGAGGAAAAGAGCAGGAGAAAATTACTGTAGATAATAGGAGCCACAGTTTGCAGAACAAATCGTGGTTTCTCTGATGATGATGAAATATTTAATAGGACGGACACATCTCAGACAAGTGTGTAAAAAAAGACAAATGTCTATTTCAGTCAACATTTACAAATCTGAGTATACACTTTTGTTTAAATACATAGTTCAGATGTTTTAAAGTGGGGTTCTATGGACAGGTTATGAACATTTAATATCTTACCTGTAGTGGATAGCTCTTTGAAGAGTCATGATTAGTGCCAGAGGGGCTCCGTCGAGGAAATGCATAAACAGTAAGCCCTCGTTTATTGCAGGGGTTATGTTCCGGACCCCCCCGCAACAAGTGAAAATCCGTGAAATAGCGACGTTATATTTATTTTAGTATCTATATATAGTATATTTTAGAAAGGGCTTTAGAAAACCCCCTCATGGCCTTGCAATGTTCTAAACTCTTAAAGCTAATAATTTTAACAACATGCTTTTATGTAGCTACTAGATTTTAGAATTATCATTACCATTGTATATGGTAGTATAAGTATATGGGATTTTTAACATTATTGTGTTTGTTTTTATGGATTATGGAAAAACTTTTTATTACTACTTGTTATTAATTATGGTGATGTGTTGTTTAGTTTGGGGTTCCAGTTCTGCTCCGGTTCTGCTCGAGGTCCCGATGGGTTCCGTGCGGCTCTGCATCCGCTGGGTGCCGAAGTCGCTGTAAAGTACAAAACTTTTTTGGATCAGATCAAAACTTTCCCTCTAAAGTTTTTCAGCAGATGGCAACAGGCCTTCTAGGCAGGACACAGTTGGATTCTGGGAAATGTAGTCCTTATGAGTGGCGATACAGTACAGGCTTATTGAGAGAAAACTACAAAATGGCGGCGCCTGTCCAAAGTATTTTAATTGTTCATTAACTTTTTACAGTATCCCGTACTGTCCCAAGCATGTGAGTAATATTAAAGTTGACAATCGTGTATTGTGTGCAATTTTTTTCCATCGTGTCCAATCGTACTTTGAAAAACCGTGAAGAAGCGAGTCTGCGAAAGTCGAACCGTGAACTAACAATGGACTACTGTATATGCATGCATGCATCATGCTCTATATCTTATGACATTAATATAGACTTTATAACCTCTTCTGCTCCTTTTCTGTTATTGTGAATGATATTAAATGTTTCCATGATAATAATCATTCTTGATGTGACTATTGGTATGAAGATAGTGGAGAGGTCATCTTTTATCATGTTGGAGACTTTTGAATGTTATGGTAGACACAGTGATTATTCCCCATAAGAATCCTTGAGACATGTTTACCTCCAACGGCTCACCATGTGCAGCTGCTGGGTTCAGTTCTGAAACCAGTAGGACAAGGCGAAGGAGAAGGGCAGGCCCCTGATGAGTTCTCTACAAACTAACCTTTTCAGTTTGGGAAGGCAGAACGTGTCAGAGTCTCGTACAGGCGAGGGCGTCGATAAGCGTGCTCTTCTAAATGTATTGATGTTCTGTGGTTGTTTAGAGAAGAATCTAAAACTTGCAGGATGGTGACACTCGAGGACCAGGTTTGGGGACCACCAAGCTAGTCCGAGCAGGGTTAAGATCTATTTGACTTTTTGTTGTCTTAAATAACTTTATTCTCACATTTTGGCATTCCAACCGAAATGATCATATCTTATGTTATTTTTTTAATGTGTTTTGGTAGTGTAGTTTAATTTTTCTACTTTGATTTTTGAGGGTTTCATATTTTCAGTTAATCCATCATAATGTTCCTGCATCTTATTTTGATCATTGCTGCTAAATGTTCAGCCTGATTGAGACATTCAGGACATTATAGGACATTATGGCTATGACTTGGTTTTTGCAACTTTTATACTTGTTGAAAAAATACATTTTTTTTTTTAAATTCTCATTTAAATTAGTAGAAAAGTGTCCAAATCCTCAAAAAAGGTGTGCTATTGAATATCTGCTTTAGCATACTTGTTTAGTTTAGCTTATTGTTTTGCAGTTTTTAGCTTTTAGCTACTGTTTTGCTAATCTCAGGTGTTGTGTATTTAGCTTATGCATGCTGAGCTTGAAGTTTTCTTCCTGTTCATAACCTGTCCACTGTCACCTCGTGCTTTCAAAAGTTTGCAAACTGAAAATCTGATTTAGTCTGTGGATTAAATAAAAATAATAAAAATGTGAAAATAGAATACATGAGTATAAATCAGATTGTTTTTTTAGAACTGACTTTTTTTGCACTGTTTATTAAACTTTAAATTTTACCACAACAAATCAACAAACAACCACCAGCCATCATCCATCTTAACAATTGAATAAATAAAATAATAATAATAAAAACACATAAAGGAAACTTTAAGCTAAACGAAGCTTTTATGGTTTTTGTTCCCTTTTTTCTCATTTGTGTGTGTGTGTGGGGGGGGGGGGGGGGGGGGGGGAGGGTGCTTAAAGGTTTGTATGACCTCTCCTGCACATATTGTTTTTATCTTTTTCTTTATGTGCATTGTTTCTTATCTTGTGCAAACAATAAAATAAATAAAAATAAATTAAGTTCCTTAAGAAATAAAAGCTGCAGAAATACACATTTAAATAACTTTAACAGCTTCATTTCAGCTTCTTCCATAAAATTTCACAAAGTTATTCATCATTGGTGCTTAGTTTTTTTTTTACAGAAAAAAGCATTTTTTTCTTCAGTTTTTCAAACTTTTCCATGTCAGCTTAATTTAAAGTTATTTAAAGATCTCCAACTCTTTTGTCTCTGCTTTTTCACTATCCCGTGAGACATTTAGACGGCACATTTCATGACCAAACTGAACAAATAAAACGATAACATGTGTGGTAATAAACAATAAAGTAAAGAAGAGAAAGTTGTGAACTTCTTGTGTCGGTGGTTTTTTGAAAAAAAGCAAACAAACAAAAACAGAAACTACAGATCTGCAGCTTGGGGTCAAATTCAGTTTATATTGCACACTGCAATAAAAACTTTTGTTGTTTAAATCTATCAATGTTCTGTTCAATGCGGAACCCCTTTGAGACGAATCACTTTTAAAACCTCGTAATAAAGAAGAATAAAGCATTTCAGAGGTTTTTTCCTGCACCAAACCGTTGGTGCTCGAATAAGAAAAACCCTCACTGCTTCTAATGTGCAGAATATTGTATTGTATTGTTGGAGAGGCGCTCTGATGGAAGAAGGCTGTTTTATTTATCATGCTGCATTACAAACATGTACACAAACTGCTTGAAAATGGTTCTGAATAATTTATGAGCCGTACATAGAACGGTCTTACTGTTTCCAGAGCTGCCCTTTCCTAGATCTGCTGTTGCTTTCCTCTCTTTTCAGATTGTCACTTCTCCCACCAACTCTAATGTTCACCTCACATTTGAACTTTTTGTGTCGCCTCCCATTTGGCTGTGGGCAACATTGGTTGTGTTCATCTGTCTGTTGTGTTAGCAAAATAGCCAAAGAAAGACATATTATTTAAAATAAATATTAACAAAACTCTCAGAAAGTAATTATTGGATGTACTGCTTTATTTTGGATATCAGGACAACAGTCGACAGACCTTAAAAAAGCCCAAAATGGCTAAAACTCAACCGGTTTTACAAACACGAAGCTAAGAATTGTTGTGAGCTGGGAGTTATAATGCATACTGCAGATTGCATACAATCTTGAACAGTTGTGCTTAGTTTTATTTTCTAGAGTTAACTAAAACAGCTATAACACCATCATTTTTACTACAAGATTGAAATTATATAAATTATTGATATTAAGAATTGAATTCAAAATCTTACTTCTAACTTACAAAGCTCTCAACTGCTTAGCTCCATCTTATATTACAGATCTTATTGTTCCATATTTTCCTAACAGAGCACTTCACTCTCAGACTGCAGGTTTACTTGCGGCTCCTATAGTTTCCAAAAGCAGAATGGGAGGAAGATCTTTCAGTTATCAGGCTTCTCTCTTGTGGAACCAACTTCCAGTTTCTGTCCGTGAGGCTGACACATTGTCCAGTTTTAAGACTGGACTTAAGACTTTGCTTTTTGAAAAATCCTATAGTTACGGTTGGCTTTTATGCTGCTATAGGTTTAGACTGCTGTAGGACAAATTTACCTCATTTCCTTAAATTAATTGTTAAAATTGAATAGTTTTCATTTGCTACTAAAGTATTTCTATCTGAACTTGCAATTTTCGACCTGCCATTGTGTATCTGTTCCTCTCAAACCCAGCTGGTCGAAGCACATGGTCGCTTGTCCTGAGTCTGGTTCTGCTAAAGGTTTCTTCCTCATGAGGGAGTTTTTCCTTTCCACTGTCACCTTCATGCTCGCTCAAGATGAGAGTCTGTGATGGAGTTAATCTCAAAGGATTCTGCTCCTAAGATAAATAATGTTAACAAATATATCTCTCTCTATCTATCTATCTATCTATCTATCTATCTATCTATCTATCTATCTATCTATCTATCTATCTATCTATCTATCTT
>NC_056512.1:26512751-26521157 GCF_014905685.2 Nematolebias whitei | reverse complement strand
TCTGTCTATCTGTCTGTCTGTCTGTCTGTCTGTCTGTCTGTCTGTCTGTCTGTCTGTCTGTCTGTCTGTCTGTCTGTCTGTCTGTCTGTCTGTCTGTCTGTCTATCTATCTATCTATCTATCTATCTATCTATCTATCTATCTATCTATCTATCTATCTATCGATAGATAGATAGATAGATAGATAGATAGATAGATATACAGTATATATATATATGAATGTTTCTGTTGAAAATATGATTTTAGTTTAAAATAGGCAGAATGTATTTATTCAAAGAATACTAGCAGTTTCATTGTCATGTTTTTGACAAGGCTCAGATATTAACAGGCTTGCAAAATCAGACCCATATTTCCAAACTGGAACAGTTTAACATTCAATTTCTTTACCCGTTTTTTCCTTTTCGGGTCAATGTGAGCTGGTGCCCCTCCAGTAAATATCGTGTAAGAGGTGGGACACATCCTGATCAGGCTGCAAATCCATCACAGGGCCACACAGAGACACTTTAGAGCCACCGATAAACCAAACATGCATGTTCTTGGCCTGGAAACCAGAGCACCATGTGAACATAGGATAATGTGCAAGTTCCAAACAGAGAGACCCACATTAACAATCACATTTAAAACGTTTAAAGTTAAGCTGATAAAGTGACAGACATAAGCTTTCATGACAGCTAATTTTAAAGTATTTGTTTAAGGAGTTAAAAGAAAAAGAATGTAAATGGTATAACAGTCAGTGCATAATATTACACTGTTAGCTCAATCTGAGCAGGAAGGAATGATAATGTGACAAAAGCTGCTTTTCTTACTTCCGTGTAAAACTTTGTTAAATCAAGAGTTCATGTGACACTTGGTCCCTCAGACAAGAAGAGATCTGTTTGATGCTGTTGTCAGGGCAACCTTTTTATCACATATCCCTGTATAAAACTTTCTCCAGTGAAGGTTTGGCCATTAAATGACTGACGAATGAATCTTTTAACCTAGATGGAAAAGAGGTTTCTCAGTTTGGATGTCTGACGCTGCAGCCTGTTGAAAGATTATTATGTAAAATAAATAAATAAATAAATAAAGAGTATAACATCATGACTTTTGAGCTCTTTAGACGCCCGCTCCCACTGTCTTTCTCAGAAGTGGCATTCATAATTTTGTGTATGGTACATTTCTCAACGGGATCTTCCCTTTAATCATTTTTTGACATTACTCTCCAGAGTTCCAGCAAGAACAATATATCCTTCAATAACTCTGTCAAGACTCATTCATCACTGCGAGCCCTGCCAGGCCACCAGCCTGAAACGTTTACCCACAAATCCATCTGTTATTAGATCCAGCCTTAACAAATGGCCGCTCAGAGAAGTTTTGAAGAACAACTGAGATAGTCTTTGGCTCCGGAACGTTTAGGAATCGAAAAGCTTAAAAAAAAGGTAACCCCAGTTGCTGTATTAAGTTCAGCAGTTATTAGGTAGAGACTTGTTTAGAAATGTAACAAATCTAAAAAGTTAGCTTACTCAATGAAGATGTCAGAAATAATGTTTGTTACTGTTTTTTGTGGCAGCATGGCACTCCCCTAACCCCACAGGATGCTGCTGAGATGTTCCCAAACTATTCCCTTTCTTGGATGTTAAAAAAAGTTTTTATTCATTTATTTTTTGTAGCAAACGTAGAAACGTTTAGAAACGTGGCCCTGTGATGGACTTGCAGCCTGATCAGGATGTGTCCCACCTCCCACACGATATTTACTGGATGGGCACCAGCTCACATTGACCCAAAAGGAAAAAAAACGGGTAAAGAAACTCACACACACACACACACACACACACGCACACACACACACACACACAAAAAGAGCAACCCATAATTTTTTTAATCCGAATAGGATTATTTAATAATAAAACAAAATGCAATGAGCTACAACAATTAGCATATGTGTGTGTCTGATGACAAAGACGGCAGAACGCTGATCCACCATGCTACCCTATTTCTGAATTGCCAAAATCCTAAAAAACAAAAGCAACATATGCAATATCACACCATTTGTTAGCTCTTTAACATGTGTTGAACCAGACTCTCAGCTACGACCACACCAAATTTTATATCAGTATCAGTAAAACTGACTCATGTACAACCAAGTTTCAACAAGCTCTAATAATACAAATATTTGCTTTAATCTCTTGAACTCACTAGTTCAAAGGATATTTTGCTAACAGGCAAAGAAACACTTGTTGACGATCAATAATCAGTCTCATGAGGACACGTGAAACATTTAAAGCTAATTTTTAAACAAAGGGATTTTCTCGTGTCTTCTCTCACACTTACAGTATGTGCTTCAAAATTCAAATAACAATTATATATATATATATATATATATATATATATATATATATATAATAGTAAATTCTGTAATATTGTAGCTCTATTATAATCTAATATTGTATATGGCAGAAGGTGTTATTAAAGCAGCAGTAGTAATATGAGTTCCCTTTCTGTTTTTTAATAAAAGCAATTACGTCCTTTAATGCATGTCTTAAATTTCGGTATAATAATATAGTGATTCGGTTCAAGCCCATTTTGCTCAAGGTTATCATATCATCAGTCTCATACCGGCTCATGCTTATTTGGGATCTCATTAATTTGCTCAAAAGGATCCAACCACAGAGGGTTTTGCCTCAGAAGTTTAATTTTGTAAGGGAAAGTGAAGCTCCAAGATGGCACTATCTGACATTGAAGTTCAATCAAACCGTTTAAGAATAAATACGTCCTAATGAAGAAAACACTTGAATAAAATGGAGTTTAAAAGAAGAAAGATTACAGTCATTTTTGAGGAATAAAATATCAGAGTCAGAGATTATGAAATTATGAACACAGGGGCCCAGTTACATCCAACAATGAGCATATAATGGTTGTACACCTGGAGCAAATACCTACATAACATTTATATTTTAAAAGCGTTGTTGGGGAATTGTCAGAAGACATTTGTGGAATTGAGTGACATTAATGGATTGAGCTCTCAGGCTGCTTTATTTTCAGGTCGAGGGGGGGAGAGAATATGGGCCACTGTAAAATTTAATCATGTGAAGTAAATCAGACAGGATGTCAGCTGAATAACGTGTCGCTGCAGGGAAACAAGACCGTGTTAAGTGCAATATCTTCTCTCAACTATGCACATCCAGCACAGACAGGACAAAAGCTCCAAATGCTTCAGAGCACAGCTGACATGGAAATACAGTGAGACGAAGGTTCATCACTAAATAAACTATCAGGGCTCTGTGTTTGGATCCAGCTTGAAGGCAGAGTTCAACGGACAGAAGATTTAAAAGTTATCGATCTCAATGAAATATGGAGTTTAAAGTAAAGTTTTCTGTTTGAACTGTATGAAGTTGAGAGGTGTTTGAAGCCTTTGAGCTGTTAAAATCAGTGTAAAATTTTTATGGATTAAGAGCAGATAGTTTATTGCTTCTGACTAAACACACATTTTCTTATACAGTATGAAGTCAAGACTGAGATAATTTAATGTTTATATAAAAAAAAAATACAGCAAGCTAAACACATTAATTCCCAAATACTCTTGCTTTTTCTTTAAACCAAGATGTTAGAAAAGTGTATTCAGGTAGACACAACCAGAGATTTGTTTTAGTTTGGAACCTGTAGCTAGAATATCTAGGTTTTTAATTGTAAGATGTAAAATCCACAGTATTAAGAGGCAGGTAGTTGTCTACTTAGTAACAGTTCTACCTTAGGTCTGGAAAATGTTCATCATAAATACTGATGAGTTCTACTGCTATTGTTAGCAAATGTAGTGTGATTTTTTTTTTTTTGTGTGCTAAATTTGGCAGCACAACCATGAGTCAGCAGAGTAAAGAGCAGAGGACTGAATACACATCCTTGAGGGACTCCTGAACTCAGTCTGATAAGTTTAGCATCTTTCTACCACCCAAATTGCTGTGTTTTTTAAAGAAACTCCAAACATCAAGTTGCATCAAAATTTAAATCTAATAATTAATTTATGTTTTAATATTTTAAACCAATTTAGGCATTGTTGTGCAAACAATATAACCCAGGAGTGTCCATGCCGGGTCCTCAGTGACCGCTGTCCTGCATGTTTTAGATGTGTTTCTGCTCTAACAGGCCTGATTTGAATCAAAGAGTGATTAACAGACTTCTAAAGGATATGAAAAGGCAATTCAACCATTGAATAGGGTGTGTTTGAGCAGGGAAGAAAGTAAAATACGCAGGATAGTGGCTCTTGAGGACCAGGATTGGACAAGCCTGGTAGAAAACAAATTAAAGATTAACCAAAACTCCTACAAAATACCATTTTATAGCAGTTTTTTCCCCCTTGTTTATCTATACGAAAAACTTTTGCTTGACTAATACATTTGTTTTTGCACTATTGTTCAAACTTAACAAGTCACTATGACTCTAACATTTGTTCAAATATCTGCTAAAATTTATTTCTGTGTATCATCATCATTTATCCATCCATCCATTTTTTTTCACCCACTTTTCCGTGTAGGGTCATGAGAAGCTGGTGCCTGTTTCCAGCGATCATTGGGCAAGAGATGGAGTACACCCTAAAAAGGTCATAAGTCCATTTCTGGGCCACATAGTGACAACTGAGGCAAACAACTTTCACACACACACTCCCACCTATAGTGACAGGTCAGAGCCACCAATAAGAATTATTTTATTCTGTTGGAGGAAACGGGAGCAAATCATTGCTCCACCATGCAGCATCTCTTCATCATTTATCAATTTATTTTTCTTTTTAACAACATTCTTTTGACATTGTTGTGGTTGAAACTACAACTAAGTCTTGACTTGTGGTAAAATATATATTAAAATAAATTTTCATTTTTTTTATGTCAGAATTCAATTTTAAAATTAACATTGTAATCCCTGAGCTGCACACAGAGAAAATCAAAACAAACAGAAATCAGTTTGCTTGTAGAGATCAGAGGAGCATCATCTGTGGATACTGAAGTGCAGTTCATTACAGAGAGATTAGTCCTTTTTGGTAATCTGAGGCTTTTGTTCACACATTGTGTAGAAAGTTGGATTTACAGCCCACGTTTGAAAAGGCCGTTATTAAACTGGATGTGTAACTTTCTTCGATTACTATCCCAGCATTTCTGATTTTATTTTAGTAGATATGCAAGCCTTCCTTATAAAAATAATTATGTTTTAATGAAGAGTGTTCACATAATTTATAACAGAGGGGCCTCTGCTTCAGAATCATTTGGTATCTTGGATTTAGATGATTTAACAAAACAGATAAACAGCAAACAAGAAGGAGAATGAATGCAAAATGAGTTTAGCAAGTCCTTTAAAATCAGCTGAATCTGCACTTGAGTCGTTTTTTTTTTTGATAGCGGTTAAAGACAATGGATGAACTATTTTATTTATTTATTTATTTTTTACAAAAATAGTTGAACAAAGACATTTTTCTATGCACTGCCCAGCCAGACTCTGCTGGATCCTTTACAGTTTATTAAAATACTCTTATTTTACTCATTTTTAGCAAAACGTTCCTTGTGGAAACGTTTTTGACCTTTAACGTTTTTGTAATTTCATTTTGGAAACTTCAACCTGAAGAACATCATATGTTTCATAACTCAGCCATCTCATTTACGGTCTTCCAGGGAGAGAGAAAAAAAAAAACGTTTACATTTTCTTATTTTGATTGCAACACATCAAAATAAAAATAAAAATTAATTATAAAAAGCTTCTACCTAATTCAAAAGATACTTTAGAAGCACAACACCTTCATAAAAATGTCATTTCTGTTATGAAATGTGTTTTAAAATTATACTTCTGCAGGGCTACAAAAGTTGTTGCAAATAAAATGAAACAAAAGCGAACATTTCAGTAGTTTTATCTTCACTTCTAATTCTGAGGAGCAGCTTTAATCTGAATGTGTTGTGGCTCAAAACCTTTCCAAGACTATAGGTTGTGTTTGTGAAACAAATGCAGCCTGACTCAGTGCACAGAGCTCCAGGGAACAAAGTAATTACATTTTGGATTAAGAAAGTGGCTATAAACACTTATATGTTCATTTCCTGATGATGACTGTAATCAAACCAAAGCTTTAACGAGCTGATTATGTTTCCAAGCTTTGATCAATTTTATCTCAACAAATATGGGGTGCCAAAACTTATGATGATCATAATTTTGTTGAATTTTTCATTCATCTCTGCATAAAATAAACAAACCATTTATCTTGTGTATAAAATAAAAACAGCATTTTGTCTTTAACATGCACTTTTTGATGATCTTCTCCTTTCTTGCAGGTGCTCAACTCTTTAATTTCCAGAAATATCTCACCAGTCATATTTGTCAGTAACAGAGCCACTGACAGATCTGTAGAGAGAGATTAGCTCTGTAAAACACTTTCATCACCTTGTGTGGCCATGCATGTGTCACCTTTACACGTTCCTCCTACAGGAAGGCTTAACGCTCAGGGTGGCCTTCTGAAGTTCAAATGGAGCAGCAGAAGAAATGCACTCTCTACAGAAGATACTTTCATGCCTAAATACACGCACCAAAAAGATGAAAACACAGGTCTTACATTGTTGGCATATTATGTAAAAATAACCTAAGGTGTATTCATTCAACCTTTATTTATACAGGTTAGTCTCATTGAGCCTCAGGGATTTACAAGCGAGACCTGTTTTTAACAAAGAATGATGACAACAGCAGACAACCATAAAAGAAAGCATATAAACTGAAAAAATAAATTGAAGAAAATTATACAGTGCCTTGCAAAAGTATTCGGCCCCTTGAACTTTTCAAACTTTTGCCACATTTCAGGCTTCAAACATAAAGATATAAATTTTTTATTTTTTGTGAAGAATCAACAACAAGTGGGAAACAATTGGGAAGTGGACTGAAATTTATTGGATGTGTCAAACTTTTTTAACAAATAAAAAACTGAAAAGTGGGGCGTGCAATATTATTCGGCCCCCTTGCGTTAATACTTTGTAGCGCCGCCTTTTGCTGCAGTTCCAGCTGTAAGTCTCTTGTGGTATGTCTCTTTCAGTTTTGCACATGGAGACACTGAAATTCTTGCCCATTCTTCTTTGCAAAACAACTCGAGCTCAGTGAGGTTGGATGGAGAGCGTTTGTGAACAGCAGTCTTCAGCTCTTTCCACAGATTCTCGATTGGATTCAGGTCTGGACTTTGACTTGGCCATTCCAACACCTGGATACGTTTATTTGTGAACCATTCCATTGTAGATTTGGCTTTACGTTTTGGATCATTGTCTTGTTGGAAGATAAATCTCTGTCCCAGTCTCAGGTCTCTTGCAGACTCAAACAGGTTTTCTTCCAGAATGGTCCTGTATTCGGCCCCAACCATCTTCCCATCAATTCTGACCATCTTCCCTGTCCCTACTGACAAAAAGCAGGCCCAAACCATGATGCTGCCACCACCATGTTTGACAGTGGGGATGGTGTGTTCAGAGTGATGAGCTGTGTTGCTTTTACGCCAATCATATCGTTTTGCATTGTGGCCAAACAGTTTGATTTTGGTTTCATGTGACCAGAGCACCTTCTTCCACATGTTTGGTGTCTCCCAGGTGCTTGTGGCAAACTTTAAACAACACTTTTTATGGATATCTTTGAGAAATGGCTTTCTTCTTGCCACTCTTCCATAAAGGCCAGATTTGTGCAGTGTACGACTGATTGTTGTCCTATGGACAGACTGTCCCACCTCAGCTGTAGATCTCTGCAGGTCATCCAGAGTGATCATGGGCCTCTTGGCTGCATCTCTGATCAGTCTTCTCCTTGTTCCAGATGAAAGTTTAGAGGGACGGTCGGGTCTTGGTAGATTTGCAGTGGTCTGATAATCCTTCCATTTCAATATGATTGCTTGCACAGTGCTCCTTGGGATGTTTAAAGCTTGGGAAATCTTTTTGTATCCAAATCCGGCTTTAAACTTCCACACAACAGTATCTCGGACCTGCCTGGTGTGTTCCTTGGTCTTCATGATGCTCTCTGTGCTTTGAACAGAACCCTGAGACTATCACAGAGCAGGTGCATTTATACGGAGACTTGATTACACACAGGTGGATTCTATTTATCATCATCAGTCATTTGGGACAACATTGGATCATTCATAGATCCTCACTGAACTTCTGGAGTGAGTTTGCTGCACTGAAAGTAAAGGGGCCCAATAATATTGCATGCCCCACTTTTCAGTTTTTTATTTGTTAAAAAGTTTGACACATCCAATAAATTTCATTCTACTTCACGATTGTGTCTCACTTGTTGTTGATTCTTCAAAAAAAATTAAAATTTTATATCTTTATGTTTGAAGCCTGAAATGTGGCAAAAGATTGAAAAGTTCAAGGGGGACGAATACTTTCGCAAGGCACTGTATATATATATATATATATATATATATATATATATATAT
>NC_056512.1:26499711-26512651 GCF_014905685.2 Nematolebias whitei | reverse complement strand
TATATATATATATATATATATATATAAAGGTCCCACACTCTTGCAATATTCTAAACAATGTTTCTAAACTATTAATGCTCAAAAATTGCACACAATGTCATGAAATCAGCTCTCTGATACCTGCCAGCACTCTCGGCCACGCCCACTTCTCCGCTGCTTGGCGGAGATATGAAATGCAAGGTGCAGCAGGTGCTAAATAGTTTAAAATAATTTATTTTAAATAAAAATCCCATGCCGATCGTGCGGCTCATCCATCAATCAGCCATTTGTGTGTCATGTCTGATTTTATTTTGAAAAACCGTGATTGAGCGAGGGACTACTATATTTCCTAAATAATTTTTATTACACAGCAAACAGGTGCATTTTTAAAGACAACACATTGAGTTACTGTTCTTCTGCTGTAAAATTGTTGCTATTTTTTGTTAACCCCGACACTTGTTTTGTCCTCCACTGGTCTACTTTTTTCACTCTTTAAACACACGTTGAACAACGATAAATACATAATTTCAGTCTTGGCATTACTTCAGTGGCTTCCTTTGTGTTTCTGGTTTGATTTAAAGGTTTTATTTCATACTTGTAAAGTTTTAAATGATGGTTTATCAACTGCGTTATTTGCACACCAGCTGGAGCAGTTCGATCAACCAGCCACTTTCTCTACGAACATCCAGATTAAAACATGAAGGTGATCAAGCTTTTGCCGTAGTTGTCCCAAATTTTCATGTTTACTCCTCCTTATCAACACTGCAGAGACAATAGAAACATGGAAAACTCAGCTTTTATTTATTTTTTGTTGAGGTTTTCATGAGATTTGAACTCAGATTGCCACGAGGAGCTCAAAATAAAACACTTTTCTTAATAAATAAAAAGGACAAAAAGCTGAGGAGGCATCAACACCTACAACTGAGGAGTGGCACAGGGAGACAAAAATAATCACAGGAAGGCATGAGCAGAACTGTACGTGACACGAGAGCCAGTAATGCTCCACTGAAGCTGGAGTGAACGTTGACAGACTAAATAGGCTGATGAACAAAGTGACTGCAGCTGCGACTAAGAGAACAGGAGAGACGGGCGTGGCAGGCTGACAGGTAGTAAGGGAGAAGTGGCTGGTGGCACAGAGGAAACACAGATACTGACTAAATGAAAACATGGCAACATCCCTTAACACAAGGATCACAAAACAAAAACCTGATCATAAAACACAAACAAAATACAGATCCTAACATTTTTGTTTGGCTTTAGATTCCAGAAGAGTAAGTCCTTACGTGTTTAACTATCCACCTTTATGCCATTGCTTTTTGTTGTTGTTGACTTTACTTTTCAGTGTGAAGCAGCTGGGATGAGAATCAGCACCTCCAAATCTGAGGCCATGGTCCTCAGTCAGAAAAGTGTGGATTGCTCTCTTCAGGTCGAGGGTGAGGTTCTGCCTCAAGTGGAGGAGTTCAAGTATCTTGGGGTTTTGTTCACGAGTGAGGGAAGAATGGAGTGTGAGATTGACAGACGCATTGGTGCAGGACCTGCAGTATTGTGGACACTGTGCTGGTCCGTTGTGGTGAAGAGGGAGCTGAGCTGTAAAGTGAAGCTCTCTGTTTACGGGTTGGTCTACTTTCCTACCCTCACCTGTAGTCAAGAGCTCTGGTAATGAGATTGTGGATACAGGTGGTTGAAAATGAGTTTCCTCCGTAGGGTAGCTGCACTCTCCCTTAGAGATAGGTTGAGAAGTTCAGTTATTCAGGAGAGACTCAGAGTAGAACCGCTGCTCCTCCACATTGATAGGAGCCAGTTGAGGTGGTTTGGGCATCTCATAAAGATGCTTACTGGGCACCTCCATACGGGGGTGCTTCAGGCATTTCTGACTCAGAGGAGACCCCGAGGAAGACCCAGGACACGCTGGAAAGACTGTCTCTCAGTTGTCCTGCGAACACTTTGGGGTCCCCCCAGAAGAACAGGAAGAGGTGGCTGTGGAAAGAACTGTCTGGACCTCCTTGCTCAAGCTGATGCCCTTGCGAAACCGACTTCATAACAAGTGAAAGATAATGAATAGATGGATAGATGGATGGATGGACTTTATCTTTTGTTGTATATATTTGAGTTTATATTACGATTTATTATCTCATGCTCTGACATATTTGTTGACCACTTTGGTCAACTTTGCTTGATCATGAATTTGCAAAATGAATTAAGAAAATATGCTGTTGAGGTCAGGAACAAGAAGGAAACACAGTCAAAATTCAAAGATAAAAAAAAAATACTTTTAGCCTTTCTAAAACCTAAACCATTGATCAGAGCACTTTAACGGAGACCCAAAAGGTTTGGTCTCTAAAAGCAGAATATGAATGGTAAATATACTGTACTTATATAGAACCTTTCTATCTAATCATGACACTCAAAGCACTTTACAACACAATCTGTGCCCTTATTTATCTCAGCACTCTACTAAAACTCTACAAAGTTAATCAAACAAATCATTCTATAGAGACTAATCAGAGCTATAGATCACATTCATACACCAGTAGGACACACATCAGAGGCAATAACGGGTTCAGTGTCTTGCCCAGGGACACTTCAGCATGGTGGAGTCAAACCCCCAACTTTCTCATTAGAGGTTGACCACTCTAACCACTCTAACCACAGCTGCCCCCATTCTTTATAAAGAAAAAGAGGTTAATTTAAAATGTTTCTACTGTAGCGTAAGAGTAGCACTTGGGCAGAAAGGGGGGCAGCAGCTCAGTAAAGGGACAAGTGTTTCTGACCCAAACAGCTGCCTGCTACATTTAGGACCAGATGTAAAAGATGATAATGATAGCAAGTAACTGGATAATTTACAAAGTTCACTGGAGGAGTAAGCAGATGCAGAGCAGAGAAGATGGTGGGTGGTAGCACCCCAGAGGTTGCCGTTTATTTATAATTCTATGTTTATGCCTTATTCCATTTCTTCATCCCTTCTCCTTTCTCTCTCTCTCTCTCTCTAGGAAATAAAACCTGAGGCTCTCATCTGCAACATCAGCACCAGAGAGAGCTGAGCTGCTTTTTGTCACTTTGACAGGAGGCAGAGTTAGTATACAGTAGGCATATAGAGGGGTTATTATTCTGGCACACAGGAACCAGCTATAGAGGCCGCTTCATCCATGAAGACATACTGTTTCCACGCAGGTCTATTTATTAACATGTGTGCAAGTGTTAGGAGGAAGTCCACTCACAGTCATTAGAGGGGGCTGCAGGGGAAATGAGATGCTCCATCAGCTGAGAAACACATGCACGCACTTCTTCATCTTTATTCCTGTTAATGATCTGACTGAGCTCAGCAGGTGGCCTCTGGCTTAAGAGCACCAAGAGTGTAAACACAACACATCGGTGAGCAGTATTTATATCTGCGTGTCTCCATGAGAGGGGAGCCTTATACGTTGAATAGTTGCATGAGTCTGTGCATAAAAATCAGGCTTGTTGTATATGATAAGACTGATGTTTCCATCATTTTAGACACAAGACGAGACTTTTAACAACTGTAAGAGAAATTTCCTTAAAGTTTCAGCTTCATATTTATGTTCCCCAGTAACTCCCTAATGAAAAAAAAACCTTGAATTATTTCTAATTTTTCCACCATGTTAGATGAAAGGGACATTTTATAGTGTTGTTTATGACTGAACCCTCACTGTAATTTGTGTTTAGTGTCAATTAGTGACTAATGTCATAAACACTAACACTTGCAGTGACTCAGAAGTATTGCTCTGCCAACGAGCTGTCACAGAGTCCTTTTGCTTCATCCACCGGACAGATTTTATGATAAGTCTTATGAAATCAACGTGATTTTTACAACAGCAGTTGTGTCAAAGCACATGCCAGCTAAGCTATTTGGCCTGAAAGTTTCAAATATCAGACTGACTGAAACATGAAGTGTGTCATTCTTAAGAAAAACAAAGACACTAAAGATATTTACAGTATGATAAAGGATGCTAAATGGTTCAGAAGTTTTACATCCATCCATTCATTTTATTTACCCGCTTCTTCTTTTCATGTTGCGGGAAGCTGTTCTCCATCTCCAGCAGTCACTGTGTGACACACCTTAACAGGTCTCCAGTCCATCACAGGGACATATAGAGACAAACAAGACAGACAACCATTGACTCTCTCACTCACATGTTCATGCTCCTTGTTTTAATATATCGCTAGGCCTGTCGTGATAAACAATAAATCAATTAATAGCATGATAAATGAAAATTATCAACCTCGTTTTCATTTATTGGCTTTATCGTTTCTTCATGTCTCTTTCTTTCTACTGAAGACACTGGATGACAAAAAGCTCAACTCTGGTGCTCTTCACTGACCCCTCTCTTTCTTTTAACCATCCAAAATTGTGTTTTTGGATCGTTAAAAGCAGCTAAGCTGAGAAACTAAACTATGAGCTCAGCTAACAGGCCGACATTGGGGAAAAAACCTCAGTCTTGTCGAAGCTCCAGAATTCATGGTTGAAAGTCGTGCCTTTGTGTAAAAAGTTTTTCTCTGCAAAAAGAAGCTGAGAACTTGTTTACTGATTTTTTTTTTAATTAAAAGCTTTGCGTGACAAATGCTATGCTAAAGAGCTCAAATCACACCGAGCGTCTGCCATTTTGAGAATCGAAGAGAGACAGCCCATGTCATGTCAAGGGACCTCCCTCCCATTTTGCTTAAAGAGACACGCTGCTCTCTCCCTCACTATCCATCCTTCGGTTCAGTCTTATACTGCCATCCGGTGGTCGAAAAATGTACTACATGCAAAACAAATTAAATATTTCTTCTTATATTTGACAATAATTACTAATTATTATAAAATTCGAAACAATATTATCGTTTATTGCAATATTTTTTGAGACAATTACTCACCCAAAAAAAATTGTTATTGTGACAGGCCTATATATCACTTATGTGGACATTCTCACCACGTAGTGGCGTGGCACGGGTATTACTGTACTAGTTTTAGTCAAAACTGCTTGAAAATAAAATAATCTGCTTAAAAATAATTGATTGAAAATGTTTCCGAATAGTGCACAGGCATGCAATCTAATTTAGTATAATTTTGTAAATCCATGACTGTGGCTAAGCTTTCGTCTCTCAGGGTCACAGGATTGTCTCTCGACCCACAGCCTTTCTGGAGTTTGCATGCTCTCCCTGTGCACGTGTTGGTTTACTCCAATTTACTCCCACAGGCCAGAAACATGCTTGTTAGGGTAATTTGTAACTTGCAAATCGTCTCTACGTGTAGGTTATTGACAATACATATGACATACTTATGTCTTATTGCTAGCATTGTATTAGATTAAAAGTGGAGGAAGAACAGTATAAGTTTGCTGCCCAGTTTTAGAAAATGGGAGAGCACCTGCTCCACTGAGCAGAATACAGAGTAAACTCAGATTATCCACCTAAATCTTCATGTTTGAATGCAGTTTATAGTTTATTTTATTTATTTATTACTGATGGGTCACATACACAAGCAGAAATAAAAGTATTCAGAGCAGCATTAGATCAGTGGAAAACCTAAACTCCTGTTCTTGTTTATTCAAGCTTCACAATCAAGACCAAAGTGAAATATATATATATATATATATAATAATTATTATTATTAATCCCAGGGGAAAATTTGAGATGCAGTAGCATGTTGTGATTATACAGAAAAAAATAAAAAATCACAAATGAAACAATCAAAAAAAGAAGCAGAATACACAAAATACACACATTTGAAAAAAGCCAAACCAATGATTTAATAACACTTTAAGATTTTGGTGAGATAATTTAATGTTTTTACAATGTCAGAGACATATTGAAATGAGCAAAGTAAACTATGACTAGTGTCTTAAAATACATCTCCAAGTACCAGACCTTGAAATCTGGCTCTCCTTTTACCTCAGAAATCTGAGCCTGAACACATTTCGTTCTAGATGATTTGGTTTTCTTTTCACTGTAAAACTGTTGGGTCAAATGCAAGCCAGCCAGAAAACCAACATTTGTTATTATTTGGCTGCAGGAGGTTTTGACACCTTTTACCAGATTGCACTAACGGAGATGGGTTAGAGGCAGGGCAGCCGACTCGGGACCCGAAAGTCCCATGTTCGATCCTCAGTCATTGCACATCTAGTGTTGTCTCTGAGCAGTACACCCTATCCTGAATTGCTCCCAGGGCACTTTCAATAGCTGCCCACTGCACCACCTGGGGGTGGATGGATTAAATGCAGAGAGCCAATTTTGCCATTGTATGGGAACATGCAATGATGACAACACATTATTATTATTATTATAAAACCAGACATACACCTCCTCACACACACACGCACACACACGCACAACCCCCCATGCCTACCCACCCCAACACACACACAGGTTCTGGCTAAGCCTGCGGATTAAAGCAGCACTTTGGTGTCGGGGACAGACAGTTATGTAACAGAGAGAAATGCTGACCAAGAGGAGCAGCTCTGTGTATTTATACTACTACAGCCTTACATTAGTTTGTCATACATCTCTGTTCATCAAGATTATGTATAAAATAAACTCCTACCTTACCGTGAACCGTTCTTGCCACAGTACAGACAGAACCAAATTTGTGATTATTTCTGAGTGTGCTTCTGCCTCAGTGTACCGCAGTTTGTGCATGCAAATTTAATAAGCAGGCCCTGCTGTCTGGATGCATCGATCCCTTACAGCAGTTCCATCTTTAAACTTCAGGATGGTGTGCAGAGTGAACTCCCCACACAGGACAGAGGAAACACACTTTCAGTCGAAAGTTTTGTCCCAGAATAAAGTTTTCTTTTAGGAACTTGTCTAGTTTTACTCAGACCCTGTTAAAAACAGGCTGTGGCTAACCTCGAACCATTTAATTTATTTTAACAAATGTAAGAGAGCACCAGACTGATCATGTAGATTGCACAAAACCTTCATTTAAAACTTCGGCTTCAACTGATTCAACCTTGAAAATGGCTGCAGCTCAGTCAGTTTTACAGATTTAGAGATAACATGTGGTGGTAGTAGCTAAGAGACATTGCAACACTTTCGGAGTGCAACATCTTTTACTTTGACATGCAAGGCACAGGGTGAAACTGTATGTATCCCTTTAAGAAATGCTTGTTTCCTTGATCAAAAAGGAACTAAATAACCAAAGACGAGCCTACTTTGACACAGCTTTATGCAAAAACCCATTCCATTAAGTTCTCAGCTTTTCAGACGATTCTTCTGGGTGCAATAGTCGATATGCTTGTGCTTTAAATGTTGCCAAATGATTTCTGGACCTCTGGGTCGGGCCTTCCTGTGTTCTTCGTCCTCATCAGATGATGGCCTGTGTTTCGGGACTCTGTTTTGATCATCCAGTGTTTGCGTTCCCCTGAATGTTGCTCACCAAAGTCATGTATTTACTGGATTCAATTTTTCTAACTGCCTCAGCAAAATTAAACCTAATGTGATATCTCCGGCAGCAGAGCTCGTTCATACAATGGTATAGCACCTGAGGCTGGCCTGTTCTCAACAAGTAGAGGTGTTGTCATGGTAACTGGTTGTAAAGAGACACTGTGTGCTCTGAGCACTGATTCAGACACACTCCTATGCAAACACAAGCCAGCCGCTACTTTTGTGTACTCAATTTGTTAAACACTTGGAGTATTTGCCCAGCCTTCCTCAGGAGTTTTTGGCTCACCGTCTGGAATAATGAGGCTTTGGCCCTTGGTGAGTGGAGGAGGCTCATGCCTGAAGGCCAGAAGCCAGACCATATGTGCATTCTGTGCTCAGACTCATGGCATCTGCCGGGCAAAGCCCAAGATGTTAACCTTAGTGGGCAAACTCCGACAACTGCATTGCTATCAGCGCCAAAACTGTATTTCCTGAAAGCACTTCTGAATCAGTGATTACAAAATGTTCCTGTCTGCTGTTTTCATTTTGTGAAAGGTTCATCTTTCTCTCACCTGCACCTGCTTCTCATCATGGCACCCTCCTGCCTGTTTGACCTGTTTCCATACCTCCACGTTTCCATGTGCTCGCTCGGCACGTTCCCACCTGCACCCTTAATCCACCGGGTGCTCTCAGCCCACACCCTTTGTCCTGATTTCACATGATCCTCTCTCAACGCACAAATCGAAATTTAATCATCCATTATTGGTACTTAACCAGGTCGTCGTGCCAACGTTTCTGGTGACAGGTCACTTTCTGTTCATGCATGATTGGTCTTTTGACAGAGAATTTAATTGAGAGTTGAATTTTAGCGGGCAAATGAATACTGACGTCATGCTGGTTTTTGTTTATGCACTTCAAAAAATTAAAGGCTGTAGTATTGCTGCAGATGAAGCACCAAGAAAAAAAGTCAGAACTGATTGTATTGTACACATTTTTTAATTTTCCAGGTTTATGCACTGTTATCCACAGTGTATTTTAGTAAAAGTATAGTAAATGTGCAAACATACTTTATGTCGTTTTATGTGAACTAAAATAAAAGAAATTCAGCCAAAAATGTGGCATTTTAATTTTTCGACAATTGATCAGACTAATTTGCATTAATCTTCTAGTCTTTGTATTTCTATATATATAGTCTTATGTTTTTCAAAATTGCATGTAATATCTGTAAAATGAAACATTTGTTTAATTCTAGATTTGTAATATTTTACACTGTACTAAGCAGAAATAAAGTATAAGTTTAAGGATTTTTTCTGATTCCTTTATCATGCTCCAAAAGCACAATGCAAGGCCTTTCACATGACGACACACTGAAGACTAAACATTATATTATTTGTTTTGGCCCTGACTGTTTTTATGTTAATGGCTGACTTCTCACAGGAATAAGGAGCTTCGTCAGAACCATGTCAAACAAGTTGAGTTTTATTTTAGTCTCAAACCTCTTACTGTGATAAAACACGGAGCGCTGAGTGTTCAAATCTGAATAAAAATGCTGTTCAGTTGACAAATAATTAAATCAATAGAGGCCGAGCATAACTTAACAAATATTCCCTCCTCCTCACGACAGAATTTAAAACTAAGACCATTTTTTGAGAAATGAGTTGGAGTCATTTTGGTTGAATCTTGGAAATAACAACATGTGCATCGAGCAATATCACATGATGTCACATTCAGAGTATGAGTTGTCAATGACTCTCAGCTACTACCACACCAAGTTCGAACTCACTAGTTGCAAAGCTGGTCAAGTTACAGCCATTTTTATGCTGTTACTGTATATTAGCTGTGGTGGACATCTTGAATTATGTTCAGTTAATAATTTAATCAGCTGTAGGTGTACATCCAATGATTATTTCTGATTATAATATTTTGCTAACACTTAATACACAGTGCAGATTTAAACACTTCTTTCACAATGAACAACACTAAGTCATTACTTTATACATTTTCTGACAGATACACTGAAACGTGCACAAACTGTTAAAAGAGCAGCTTTTTTAATTCATGCTGACAGAAAATATTAAATCAGCTTGTTTGAGACATCCTTCCATAAATTAAGCTATTTAATTCATATTTATCACTACAGGCACTGCTGGAAATTAATAAGATGCACAACTTACAGTATTTCTTTTTTGATGAATTGCCTTAAGATATTTGCGTTGTAGTAATTAAACTAAAACACATTTTGTAGGACTTAATGCAGCTGCTATTTTTTGACCTTCCCAGCTGGATTCAACTTTTATTTATTGTGGTTTGTTTTTTAAATCTCGTTTTTAGTGATTTCTGTTGCAGTCTGTAATAAATATGACTCAAAAATTGTGAGAATTTTTGTATAAATTATTACAGTGTGGGAGAAACTTCTCATTAACGTGTGTGCTACTGGAGTTACTGGGAGAGATCATATCTCTACAGTTTTAGCTTCTCTCCAGTGGCTCCCTGTCAAGTCCAGAATTTAATTAAAAATCTTACTTCTAACCTACAAAGCTCTCAACAACCTAGCTCCATCTTATATTACATATATTATTGTTCCATATTTTCCTAACAGAGTAGTTCAATCTCAGACTGCAGGTTATCACACGATCCCTATAGTTTCCAAAAGCAGAATGGGAGGAAGATCTTCCAGTTATCAGGCTCCTCTCTTGTGGAACCAACTTCCAGTTTCTGTCTGTGAGGTTGACACTTTGTCCAGTTTTAAGACTGGACTTAGGATTTTCCTTTTTGATAAATCCTATAGTTAGGGTTGGCTTCTTATGCTGCCTTAAGTTTAGACTACTGGAGGAAAAAATTACCTAATTTCCTTAAATGATTTGCTAAAATTGAATAGTTTTCATTTGATACTATTTCTTACCATGTGAATCTTGACCTGCCATTGTGTATCTGTTCCTTGCAAACCCAGCCAGTCGAAGCAGATGACCACTTGTTCTGAGCCTGATTCTGCTAAAGGTTTCTTCCTCGTGAGAGAGTTTTTCCTTTCCACTGTCACCTTCATGCTTGCTCAAAATGAGAGTCTGTGATGGAGTTAAATTTAAAGCAGTCTGCTCCTCATATAGTGTTAATTTATTATTTTTATATATAAATGTTTCTGTTCAATGCCCTGAGGTGACTTCTGTTGTGACCTGGTGCTATATAAATAAACTGAATTGAATTGGAAAAATACATTTATGGTGACATAAAGTCAAAGTTAACTATTAGTTTAAGGTTATTCTCTTTAATGTCAGCCACAGGTCATTAAGTTTTGGTCATTTTATTTCTGCAGTGCCTTGTCAGTCAATTGCTAGCAGTGAGTTTGGTCTTCATCCAATCCTTAGAACAGCACTTGCTCCCAATGTTCGATCTTCACCTTCATCTCCTGCAAAACAAGTTTACTTTTCTCTTGTTGGTTTGTAGCTTCTCTTTACTAAACCCTCATTTGTGCCTTTAAAGGAGAGTAAATTAGAAGGTTGGTGCAGCCAATTTAAGTTAATGTGAGATTTATAGATCACAGCTGCATAAATGAATTAAATTTTTAGAAGTTACATCGGCAAGGGCTTTATGTCGCAGAAGTAGTTTACTCTGCAGCATAAAAAAAGGATTAATTATTAAAATGTTTCACTTAATTCATCTTGGACAGTGCAATAAACAAGAAGAAGTTTTATTCTGTAAAGTGTGAAGGGCTTTAGAAAAACCTCCTTTATTCATGGAAGGCCTTCCATATTTCAGCAAGACAATGCTAAACCACATGCTGCATTCATTGCAACAGCATGGCTTTATAGCAGGAGTCCGGGTGTTGAACTGACCCGCCTGGAGTCCAAACTTCTCATCAATAAACATGTGATGTGTCATGAAACTAAAACAATCTGGCAAAGCAGACCCAGGAGCCAGAATCTTTGTTCTAAACCCTTTGGGGGGGGTTGTGTTTTTTTCATCCCGAGTTAATAAAAGTAAAAAGAAAAGACCATCGTTTTAACCCAGATTTTTAAAATGTTATGGCATTCATACACAGGAAAAAAGTGTTTTTGTGTCAGTTTCTGGAATGTTAGCATCACTTTCACCCTGTGGGTTCTGGGATGGGATTACCATGGATTAGATGGAGCTGTGGACTGTTCTGTCTGCAGCTGTCTCACCATGTCAGACTGCTGCCGGTAGGAGTGGCAGCAGGACCAAGAAGTTTTAATTAGAAGGAACTTTGGTGGACTTACCACAGGCATGTTGTAGGAACTCTTTGATGTTTGGGCACCTTTTACTCATTTTATTTTGATGTGTTTTGTTCTGAGGTTTGTCAAAGTGACTGATGCGGCACCGGAAAAATCTGAAACAAAAGTGTGTGTGCAAAAATTGACTGGCTCAAAATAACTTCTGGAACTATTTCGTTGATCGCCTTAAATGCTCCCCTCCACCTCTGCATGAGAACCATTGCTTCTTTAGATTACAATAATTATGTTTGTCAGCCTATTTGTTCAAAGAGCCTTTAAATCAACAACAACAACAACAACAACAACAACTTCAGGTGAAGTCCAGTATAATCTATGCTTCACAACAAAAATAGCCCTTCACAAGTTTGATTGCTAATATGTTTTTTTTTCCTTAGAAATGGCCTCACTTGTGAGTTTACCATGACATATTCTAAAAATGTTTTTACAAAAACTGCAATAGAGTTCAGTCTTTTTCTCCACAGCTCAAGATCACATGATGATGCCAACCAGCCACACCTGGAGGTCATCCCCCCTGATGTGAGGCTGGAGTATAAGGCAGCAGGTGGCTCCAGTTCAGTGCTGTTGCATTACCTTCTGGTAGTAATGCTCATGGCCAGCTACTCTTGCATATGCTAATCCTTATTCTCACGTGTTGTAGTTTGACTCCTGTGGTTCTCTGCTCTCATTGTGAAACTCTTCAGCTGACGTCCTCGCCCCCCCCCCCCCCCCCACCCCTGGATCCAGTGATGTGCAGTCAGGTGAGGCAGGTACCTGTCATCATGACAAGTAAAATACTGACAATGATAGAATAAAATACATTTGACCACTTGACTGTTCTATAAAACTGTTTTCTGAATTATTTCAACACTTCAGTGGTTAAATCGCAGAAATTATGCATTGCCTGTTCAAAACAATGCAGGTGAGGCAGTGTAGTGCTGTAGCTCACCTCTGGTGGCACAGTGTCATATACAATATATGAAGTAGGTGGGTGGAGCATGCCCATTGCTGTCTCTTTTATCGCCACTATGCATGTTTACACATGTGCTGCACATGTTGATGTTCTACAGTCTTTCAAATATATTGAATGAATGTGTGTGACATATTTCTTCTTTCTAAACAGTCATAAAAGCACGGTGAAAATACAGAGTGAGGCAGAAAGTACCGTGTCGCACTGATAGGGGGCAGTGCTTCCCCATAGGGACAATGAAACGTCGCTGTGCATTCTTCTGTTATGCAGAGGGGCGGGGGTGGAAGATCATACAGGATTTTTCTAATCTCATGATTTTTCTAAACTCCATCCATCCATCCATCCATCCATCCATCCATCCATCCATCCATCCATCCATCCATCCATCCATCCATCCATCCAT
>NC_056512.1:26485116-26499701 GCF_014905685.2 Nematolebias whitei | reverse complement strand
CATCCATCCATCCATCCATCCATCCATCCATCCATCCATCCATCCATTATCTTTACCCGCTTCTTCCATTTTGGGTCACGGGGGTCACTGGTGCCCATGTCCAGCGATCACTGTACGAGGGGCGGGGTACATCCTGGACGGGTCGCAAGTCCATCACAGGGACACATAGAGACAAACGAGACAAGCAACCATTCACTCTCTCATTCACACCTAGGGACAATTTAGAGTTACCAATCAGACTAACATGCATGTTTTTGGTCTGTGGGAGGAAACCGGAGTACCTGGAGAAAACCTATGCATGCACGGAGAGAACATGCAAACTCCACCCAGAAAGGCCCCTGGACCGGAGTTTGAACCAAGGACCTGCTCACTGAGAGGCAGCAGCTCTACCAGTTGCGCCACCGTGCTGCCCATTTCCAAACTCATTCATCTTAAAATAAAGTTAAGATAACGCATGCTTTTTATTTATTTAAAGAAAGAAGTATGAAGTTGATTAAAGCATAATTAGATGCTTAAAAAAGGCTGAATTGAAATATAAGCTTCTATTTTGGTTTCAAATATGTGCATCCGATTCCAGACGTGTCTGCCTCACCTGTCACAAACTTCACCGCACGTGAACTTCTCGTCTTCCTGGATCTCCTAGTGACCTCCTCAGCTGTTCCCTGCCTTCTTAACACTGCCCTATGCTACTGGACTCCCTGTGGATTATCTTGTACACTCTTGGACTCATTGGACTTTTGCTCATGCGTCAATCTACCACATCCACATCAATACCTAAAATCATCATTTTGTATCCTAAAACCATAATCAAGATATACTCACCTCTACCCTTGTTCTCCAGGGTTCCAGCTCCCTCCAATGACTGTACCTTTTGCTCCACTGTAAATAAAACACTGTTAATTTTTCATCCTAAGTCTTGAGTTGTTCCTTGAGTCCATGTTATCTGGGCATTGATTTAAACATAACAGCAATGACATTTGGTTTTGGAGTTGTTTTAAGACTTCAGCAATCTTCATTGATCTTGGCCTCATTCAAATGAGCAATACATTTATTATTTGCAAATTTATGCAGAAAAATTGAGGAACATTGGGATTTTTTTTTTACCCCCAAAGATGAACTGCTAATTGAATGTTTCAGACAGCTGGAACCCAGTGTGGAACAGAAGACACAAAAGGAACAATGGAGAAAAAAATAAGCCCCTATGCATCTTGTACAACCAGCAGATTGGGGAAATGGCTGATATCAACAAAACCCAACATGCAGGCTGTGCAAATATGCCCCTGAGACAGTCCAACACATAGTAGGATCCAGGCAGGCAAAGCATACATGGGACACCATAACCAAGAGGCTAGAATAATATAGAAGAACATCTGTGCTGAGTATGGACTGGAGGTACCACAGTCAAAGTGGGAGACGCCACCAAGGGTGGTGGAGAATGGAAGGGCTAAGATACTGTGGGACTTTCAGATCCAGAATGTCAAACAGGTGATGATTAACCAACTGGACATCGTGGTGGTTGACCAGCAAGAGAAGAAGGCAGTGGTGATAGATGTAGCAATCTCAAGTGACTTTGACTTTAACATCAGGAAGAAGGAGCATGAGAAGCTGGAGAAAAACCAAGGGCTGAAAGAGGAAATACAGAAGTTATGGAGAGTCAAAATGTCAGTAGTTCTGGTGGGCATTGGTTACTCGGTGCAATGACCCCCAAACTGGAAGAGTGGCACCAACAGACCCAAGAAACAACTTCAGAGATCTCTGTCCAGAAGAGCGCAGTCCTAGCTAAGATACTGCACAGAACCCTCAAACTCCCAGGTCTTTGGTAGAGGATGCAAGGTTGAAATAAAGTGAAACTGTTTGTGGGAAAATAGGGCAATCTAGGTAATTTTAACATTTTTATATGTTTATAAATATCTGGGATCAAAATGGAGAAAAAAATAATACATCCAGCAATCACAATCTCATCATCAAACTGTTGGCGAGACACATGACCTGGAATTATCACTGTCTGCCCTGCTGTCCTCCATTTGTGGATATGGGACAGTGTCTGGGATTCAACTGTACAATTTAATTCAGTTTAATTCAACACAGATAATCCTCTGAAATGTTATTGGTAACAGATAGTCGGTGTTCGCCAACACATGAAGCAACAATGGGAATTTGAGGTCAAAAAGCTTGACAGACTCAACGTGCCACTAAGAATAGATCAGAAACAATACAGTAAATGAAAATCAGAGGATAAAATAGATGTATTCAAACGTATGTATGTTTGGTAAAGTGTTACTGTGTGCCTGGCTTGAACATAAAAACGATGAGAAATTGTTTAGTCCAAACTTTGCAAAAATAAAAATATAGTCCCAAACTACTATTATTATTATTATTATTATTATTACTTTTAGTGGAACTTATTAGAAGTTAATGTGACCTAGTTTCCAGATTTTAAACCTCAGAATTGCCAAATATATGGTATATGGTATGGTATATGGTATAAAGTTTATTCATTAAAAAAAGTACAAAACAATTCCATAACAATATAAAATACAATACAAAAGATTTAAAATGAAAGGCAGCAGAAAGAAGAAAAAATCTTATTATATATGCCCCTTTTTTCAAACAATTATTTCAATCATAATAATTTTCAAGTAACAGAACAAAATGAATAACTCTTTATAATTTTTCTAATTCTAATACAAAAAACACACTAAGCTACTTCATTTTTTTTTTTAACAATTCAGCTTTGATCTTTTTCTTAAATGTACACATTGACTTGGCATTTTTAACATCACTTTCTAGACCATTCCACAATCCAACTCCTTGGATTGAGGTAGACCTTCCCTTCAGACTAGTTCTGAATTGTGGTTTGACAAATATCTCTATCCCCTTAAGATTATAACAACTTTGTCTTTTAACAAAATTTCTTTGGATATTTAATGGTAATGTGTTATTTTGAGCCCTATACATAACTGATAAAATACTATAATCTACCAAATCATGGAACTTCAATAACTTCAGCTGATAAAATAATGTGCTTGATGGGTGACTGTAATGCTTTCTGGTGATGATTCTTACAGCTCTTTTCTGTAAAATAAAAATAGACTTTGTAAATGTTTTACATGCTTTCCCCCAAACATCAATGCAATAGATTAAATGTGGAACAATGATTGTGTTATACAACATGTATAGAGCTTTATCATTTAATAATTCCCTGACTTTGTATAGTACTGCAATAGATTTAGCTATTTTTGTTCTTACAGAATTTATGTGATTTTTCCATGTTAGCTGTTCATCAATGATTACACCCAAAAATTTCATCTCATTAACTCTACAAATCTCAACACCCTCAATTTTAAATGGATCATCAACAGTTCTCTTTTTTCGTTACTAAATATCATGTATTTAGTTTTAACTAAATTTAATGATAATTTATTAAGTTTAAACCAAGTTAGCATTTTATCAAATTCTGTCTTCAAATATGTTGTGTTAGGAAATTTTAGCCTTGACTATTATATTGTAAAGACAAAAAAAGTAGTTTAAATTAGATTTGTTTCGTTAGCTGCATATTGGCCCAAAAACATTTTGTTCAAGAGCTGAAAGAGCTGCATTGACAATTTCCGTCACTTTACTTGCACCATTTGAATGTGTTCAGTTTTACTAAACAACCCATACTCATGTTTTTTTTTTTTTCAATTCTTCTATTTGTCCATCCTCATTCATAGAGACGGCTATTATTGTACTCAGTCCTATGAGGACTCTGCTGTTCAAGTAAAGTGAAAAGTTCTGGAAGAACTTTTACAGGCACTCCCTGGTTAAATTCTCATTAAATTCAATCTTGTAAATGTCTCTGTGATAGAAGTGGGGTCATATTCTCTGCAATAACCTTTACTGCAGTCCAAACGTGTCTCTCCTTCCTATTCCACGAGTCAATTATAAACCAGTTGGTGATTCCTCCTGGTATTTAAGTCTCCTGACTCAAAAAATTTAAATCATGTTATTTTATCAGCCATAATGAAACAGTCATGATAACCTTCATCTGAAATCTGCCACAGGTCAAGTCTTCCTCAGTTTCAATCTGAATGAGCTCATTCTCATCGTGATGAAATAGTCCAAGACCCTCAAACCCCTCACTCCTGCAGAGTCCTGAAGCTCAGGTTGTTAAAGACTTGAAATGAAAGAGACAAAAGAACACAATTTAGATGCTTAATTAGATTTACTTGGGCTCCTCCTAAATGTTTGAGGGCGTGTCTTTGAGCAGAGCAAACGCTAAAAGCTCATCATAATCCCTTCATTCCCATTCACCACCATAATTGACTGCACCATCTTCTAAAAGACTTCCTGCAAAATCTGCATGAAGCAGAAGAGGAGAGGAGTTACTCAAGAGCACCCTCTGAACTGCATCAGCCATAAAATTAAAACTACTTAAAGGGAAAGTGATAAAAAATTAATGATCTTGATGCTTTGTGTTTTTATTTTTGCTTAGTCTTCATCCACACTGATGCTATGCTGAAATGCACCTCTAATATTAGCTGAAATGCATCATCTCTGTCTCATTCCCAAGGTGCACATGCTGTTCACTCAGCCCTCCAGGGGTCTTTTGTATAACAGCCTGCAGAGCTTTTCATACTGCATGAAGCTAAGCTCACATTTATAAGTACTTTGCACAAATATCCACATTATCCAACTAAGTTTCTCCTATAAATTACAATATTGAGGACAATAAATGCAGCTCACCTGGGAGCGACAGTCCAATCAACAATAGCTAATCTTGTAACAATGAAGAAAGGCAACTTCACAGTAAGTAAGATGGAGATGCTGATCCCGCAGGTGGAAGAAATAATGTTTTATTAAATGATTTATCCGATGGGATCAGCAGAAGACAGAAAAGAATGGATTGGTAATGCATCACATAGTTCTTCAAGGAAAAGTGATCAAGATTTGATACATCTAAACTGGCAAGGAAGAGTAAGATAATTTATTCTTTTTTTATTAATTCTGATTATGACAATTACTATTAGTTGTGACAAACTGTGGAGCAGAAACTGGGTTGTTAGGTGCCATACTTCAGGTGTCTCACTACCAAACACAGTGTACCTTAAACCTATCTCTGAGCTATGGCTGTTGGAGGCTAGTTTGCAAAAAGCATTTGAAAGGGAGTCAAATATCACCTGCTCTTAGGAGGCAGTTCATGTTTGATGCTAAGTGCATATTGCAAACATTTTATTGCCAAAATTGTGAGAGCGGTTTTCTCTAAATACATGCATTATACCTCATTTAAGACGATCTACACCAGCGCAGAGAGACGCAGCGTGGTTGACAGCCAAGTCGGAGGCTCACCGTGCTAGGGTTTTGTGAATTACATGGATGCACAAACAATAAGATTGCACCTGCAAATGTTGTGCAAATTGTTATTGAATCTGAGCTTCAAAGTATTTGAGTATCACAGTGGCTGTGACTGGCTTTTCAAACTGCATTCATGAGGGAGTCACTAGACTGTTTAGTGACTTTCATGGGGTTCTCAATTTCCGTATGTGAGCCACAGAGGTGTGCAGACCCATAGCTCCAGTTTTGAACATGCTCAAAGAAATCAATTTTCAAAATAGTCACACAGTCTTCGTGGGTGTCTCTAGAATGATAGAGCCGTATTTGTACACATGCACAGGAGCTCTCTGATGGAAAACATGTGAGTTTGATGGCCGGATCTAAAATCGACTCATGATAAATCCTAACTTCTGTAAGCTGATCCAAATCTGTCTGTCTTAATCTCATAAGTACACTGGACTTTGTTGTTTTCAACCAGTTTGACACGACTGTCAACAAGGAAGAGGGCCGGCAATGGAGGAGGGGGTGTGACAAAGAGACCAACTTATCACCAACATAACTGGTTTGTTCCACTTTGGAGTAAGCTGTTGGGGGAAGAATCAGTTTTATGTTGTGTGTTTCCTTGACTGATGAAGCCTTCTGGATCAAAGGCGAAACGTTTCAGCACAAAAAATAAAAGAAACTGTCCAGATGACCTGACTGAAAAATGTTGTATTGAACATTACCATTTTCAGCCACTAGAGGGTCATCGACCAATATGGCAAGCCAAGTGTCTCATTAATAGGTAAAAGTGACTATTAATGAGACACTTGGCTTGCCATACAAAGCCACCGTTGGCTCGCTCTGGAACTTCTGGAGCAAACATCAAATCAGCTGCATTTCGCAGCACCACCCAGGTGAAATGCAGCTGATGTGACCATTAAAATTCATTTATTAAAGAAAAGTTCAACTGAGACACACCTTTGCTATAATTTTGTGCAAACAAATAATTGTTTTTAAGTGTTAATCTTGCTAAATTCTTGTTGACGTCCTCCTGTGCACACTCCCACAGCCGCCATTTGGCAGCCAATAAATTTTTGGCACAACACCAGCCCACGTTTCCGGGTGGTCAGCGGTGACACGTAATAGATGTGACTTATACGGCGAAGCAACTTATTTATGTTTTTTTCCACTTTATCAGACATATTTGGACTGATGCGACTGATGCAACTTATACGGCGGTGCGACGTGTACGGCAGCAAGTACAGTAACTGGTTGGCCCACTATGAGAGTGTGTTACTTATAGGACTGAGTTTGTTGTGGCTCCTCGGCCTGATGAAGTCTTTTGGATGAAAGACGAAACGTTTCAACACAAAGAAACCATCCAGAAGACCTGACTTAACTTTTTTGGATTTTTTGCCTGGATTATTGAGCATGAACTTTGATGTTAACTCAAAGTAATTTGTAGAAAATATTTGAGTTTGTCTCAACTCTAGACAAATCAAAAACCTAAACTAGCGCTTTAAAAAACATTTGATGTAATGTGTTATGGAGAAGTGACCCTATTGTATCTAATCAGCTTTATATTACATTTTAATATACTGGTATATGCATTCAACCCCATATCTAAAAGTGAAAAGGGAAAAGATAAATTAAAACCCAAAGCTCAAAACCTGAAGCGTTGATGAAGCTTACATGAGCAGATGAATCAGTCTTCTGGATTCTTCTTAGCAGAATGATGATATATTCTGCAGCAGACTTTAAAAGGAAAAGTAAGAAGAGAAAGAGAGTCAAAGCTTTACACAAACGAAAGCGAAAATCAATGACGGCCGGGTGAAGAGGAGTCAGCGCACACCTGGATGCCCAGAGAGGCATTTAAGAGGAGACAGGTCTGGTTCTTGATGGTGTCTCTGGGGATGAGATAGGAAGAAGAGATCACGTGGAGGCAGGTGGAGAAAGAGCAGTCAACCTCTGGAGTCTGCAACTTTGCAGATACCTCACACAGCAACGTTGGAAACAGTTTATTTTGGATAAATTTTAGTGATGATAGACTAATTAATGATGCAAAGAGCACAAGAACAAGACCGGAGCAACCAAATATGATAAATTACCTCCAGCTGAAGTAACGTCCAATCAAGGCCCATTTATTGACGTAAGCCTGAGCAATGGGACTCCTCCTGTTAGCAGAACAAAGCATGCTGATAACCCGAGGTCCACCACCACTTTATGCAGACTTGCAAAGGAGCTGAGGACTGTCTTGTGGGGGCGATTTGCCTAAAAACAGCCGGTGGGTGGCTGGAAGGCAGGTGCAGGAGGGCAAATCTGAACTGAAGGGAGAGTTTCATATTTACGAATGAGAAATTATCTAGATGAAGCACAGAAACTTAGCTGAGAGGAGGATGGACCGGCCGTCTCCATGGCAGCATCAATTTTTTTTTTTTTTTAAAGATGTTCAGGCTTTCTGCTCAGTGCTCATCAATGTTTTGTCTTTTATTGCTTGTAGGAGCAGTTTTACAACTGCAGCTCTGAAACAAATAATGGGTGATTTGATGAATGTGCTGGGAAAGATGCTTGCTCAGAGGGAAGGATAGTTGCCTCATAACAAAACGATTTTAGTGTGTAAACACTGTCAGCTTATGAAAGACTTTTATCAGTTTCTTACGATATTAGGTGCAAAATATCCCTGAGAAACCAAAAGCTCAACAGAGGACACTATATTCAGCCTTTCCCACAAACCTGTCCTGGGAATTGTGATGCCTTCAGGGCAGTTTATTGTGAGAGCAGCTCCAGTATCCCTGTGGCCAAAAAGGAACAAGCAAGTGTAGATGTACACTTGCATTTTTTATGCGTTTGCTTTGTTCACGTTTTCCTTTCCACTCGACTTTTTTTTGCTTTGCTCACTTTTGACAAGGTGGTGAACTGTCAGGCCCTTCAAGGTGCTCAGACAAGGCCCTGGGTAGACGTGAGAATTAACAAACGTTCAATGCATTTATTTCTTTTTTATTTTAATAGTGATATTTAATGGTTTGATTATTTACATGAAGTTTGTTTTCATGTTTTTTGTCTAAGAGCTGCATGTTGGATTTGTTTAGTCAGACAATTTTCAACTTTATGTCTGAGCAGAAATTCCTATCAGAATTCCCCGACCATTAAATAAAAGTACAGATAGATGGTTTTCATTAATCAAATGTGGAGATTGTAAAAAAACGAGATGTTCTTGGATGTTGTTGGAGTTGTAGCTAGAGCTGAGCTGCCACTTTCAACTCCATGACACTGACAGCAGGTGGATGTGAGGTTGCTTTGCAGTTATTGGTGTTAAGATGACCAGTTCATAAAAATAAAAAAAAGACTGTTTAAAAAGGTGTCAGGATAGATGCGCTTTGATTTTTGTGTTTACGTGTTCTTGTATTTTTATGTCCTGTTACACCTCCCAGTGTTTCCTGTGCCATCTCTCACTCATCCTCAGTCAGTCTGATGATTCTCATCTGTCAACAATCAGCTCAGGTGCCTCCACTTGCCCATTTAGAATCAGATTCAGCTTTATTGTCAAGGTACCGAAGCACAACCAAATTACATTTCAGTACAGCACATCCACGTTAAAAACAAACAGACATGGGAAGATGGAGGTGTCTGAGGCTGCGGCCTCGTGGGAGGCGCTGCCCTTTTTGTTTAGATAAGGAAAAGAGAAACACGAGGGAAAAAGTTTGCAGGACAAATAGCAGAAGCAGGAGAGAAGCAGGAGTGGGAGGGAAACGTGTCTGCCTTCGTCGAGAGCAAGCAGAAAAAATAAAATAAATAAATTAAATTAAAATAAAAAAACCTTCGTCCTTCAATCTATGTGTCACTACTCACCAGCGGTGCACTGATGGTTTCCACACCACAGTCCAAATGAACTTTGCTGCTACAACAGCATTATTATTATTATTATTATTAATAACAATATTATTAATAATAATAATAATAATAATAACACAACAGGTTACACAGATGTGCAGATGTTTTACATGCATGTAGCCCAGTCATGATAATCTGACATGAGCAGCGTGCAAGGTTTGTTCTTATAAGCTTATCAGCTCCCAGTTCACAAACAGACTGGTGTCCTTGGCCATCCAGCTGCATATTCAGTATGAAATCAGCTCTTCATTCAACCGTCTCTGAGATAGAAAAGAACTCTCTGCTAACTCAAACACATGGTTCATGGGCAGTTAACATTCTCAGCCATAGTAGTTAAAAACATCCATAAACCTTGACCAAAATTCCCTGACACTAACTTTGCTTTGTTTTGCTCTTGTGCTCAATAAATATACGCTGCATTTATTAGAGACATTTGAACCCTTCTTATTTTTATTATGAGTCATGGGTTAGAACTGGGCTGTGCTATCAGTTTACAAGACTGTTAGTGTTGCCTCGGAGCTTAAAGGACGCCACTGGAACCTGATTTATCTGTGATTGAATGCAGGGTTGGTGGGAACAAAAGACTCAGTGGTGATGAGAAAGCTTTGCCTCTGCATTTGACTGAGTGTTGCCTTGAAGTAAATACATATTTTCCTTACCTATCGCTCTTTTCCCCTTCATCTGTTCTCTTTCTTCCCACAGCGTACAGGACTGTGGCCTTGTGCTGACCCAGCAGGAGCCGGTCAGTAAAGCTACTGTAGCAGGTGTCTCCGTGACAGCACGGCTCAGTGACTAAGGCACCAAGATTATGTAAACTTGTCACCGAGTGCCAGAAAAACAGGCAAAAGCTAACTTTATCAGCAACAGATGACACCTACATAATGTCTTCATGTAGAGCAAATATGAGACATACTCTCTCTTCAAAAATGTGATTATGAACAACTTCATTTCAAGTTTGATGTGGGGATTTATACAAAAAACTTTCAGTCTGGCTTGTGTCTTAGCTACAGTAAAGACGGAGCAGTTTGTGCAAAAACAACACAAAGAATCAGTAGTATGGTAATAGAAATTAATTTATTCACATGAAGCTTGTTGTTACAGCAACATAACTGAAGTATTCTTGAAAAGATAAGTGAGCCTACAATGATGTCAAATGTAAAAAAAAGAAATGAAAAGAAGTTGGTTCAACAGAAGTATCAGGGATGTGTAAAAAAAATCTCAAACATTTTAAAATGTTAATTAGTTTAAAGTATCTATCTATGGAAGCCAGCAGATTGTGTTATAATTGTTCACTTTGTTGCAATTTCGCATCCTGAGCAGCACACGGGCGACAGTGGAAAGGAACAACTCCTTTTTAACAGGAAGATACCTCCAGCAGGACCAGGCCCAGGTTCTGGGTGATCATCTCCCTCAACTGGTCGGGGGCTGAGAGGACAGGAAATAGACACTACAAACACACACGGTGCAAACACATGTCTATAAAACAGTGTTTGCATAAACTGTTGTGAAGATATTTAAGACTGAAGTTGTTTTAAGACAGTACTTTTTTGATCTTGTTTGAACAAGTTCTTCAGTTCACACAGAATTTAAATCTATTTCTATAAACTGAGGCCATTCAAAGAGCTGTCTACAACAGGTAAGATATTGAATGTTCATAACGTTTCCATAGATTTCAAAATATCTAAACTATTAATTTAACTAACAACTAACCTGGCTGTATTACTACTATAATACGCCATGTATCGTTTTTTGGTCATATTTAATATTATTAAACAACAGTCTCTTTGCCTATTTATTAAGCCTTAATCGTAGTCTGAGAAAACTTAATTTATGGTTATCAGTTTAGAATAGGATAATTCAGAAAAGGTAATAAAAGCAAACCTAACTTAAAGTTAGTATGTTGTGAACACGTTTCTAAGCAGAAGGTACTTTCTACTTTATGTTTGCTAATGTTAAGCAGTACTTCCTGTTTTGTATTAGTACTGCTTCAAGTGATCAGCAGAAGACGAAAAGCACAATATTAATCCGTTTAGAAATCAACTGTACTGTGACGCAGTGGATTTCTGTCATTCCTCTGCATCATTACCAATGTAATAATATAATGTACACTGGACCAAACTAATAAAAAAATCTGCTGCAGCACAATGGAAATGCTGCTTGAGCTTTTCATAAAATACTGTACATTGGAAATGCTTGCCCAGGGCTATTGGGTGGGTCTTTGATAGAAAAACCATAATCATAACTTACAAGAATCACATGAATTAGAGAGAATAAATCTCCAGTCAGAAATGAGGCAGCAATAAAACAAAAGAAAGAGTCCCAGTGTTGCTGTCGGTGAAGCAATAGATGACTTCCAATCCAGCCAGGAGTACCAGCAGACTCAGAGCAAAACGACTTTGCTCTTTTTCAATACAGGCAGAACGAATAAAAGTATTTAAGCACTGATATAAATCAGAGGTTCAGTTTTAATCATAAAGCTATCGTATTTTCCGGCATATATGTCGCATCAGTCAAAGAAAGCATTATGAAGAGGAAAAAAACAAAACAAATATAGGTCGTGTTTATTATGCGTCACCGCTGATCCACAGGAAACGTGGGCTGGTGTCATGCCACAAATCGATTGGCGCCCGCTGGATCGTACATGGGAGGACTCACTGTTGCAGTTTTTTAAATTTATTTAACAAGATTAACACTTATTTGTTTGCACAACATTATAGCAAAGGTGTGTCTCAGTTTAACTTTTTCCTTAATAAATACACTTTAATGGTCAGTGTTTGGTGGTGGGGTGGGGGCAGCTGGGATAGCGGCACAGGAACAATAAATACGCTTACCGGTAGTTGTCAAAGCCTGGAGGGCCCTCTCGGGCTTCTAGCGGCTGCAAATGGTAATGTTTACTCTGGCTCATGTCAGTATGAATTAATATTTAAAGCGTCAGTCAAAAATTGCATTATGAAGATGGAGGAAAAATGTATATAAGTCGTTTTGGCGTATAAATCACAGGACTGGCAAACTATGCAAAAAACTGCAACTTATATGGAAAATACGGTCTTTGTGTATTGTTGCATCGTTGTTTAATCAGCATGTTCTTTCTGAGCCTCATGAACTTGTTTTAAAATGAAAACAAAAAGGCCTGACAGAAAAGATAATGCCAACTTGCTCTTTATGTAACGAACTGCTGGTCTCTCTTTGTTTTGCAAAGTTTGCATCATCATCATCATTATCATCATCATGATGCTGAGCGTTTATTGACAGAGATCGGTGATTAAAACTGCATAAAGCAAACGTCATTCTGTTGCAAATCTTTATGACTCCCAGACTGTCTTCGTCTTACTCTGATGTATGAGATCCACAGAGTCAGGACTTCAGATATGAATGTAAGCACCAAGACTGAGTTCTAGACAAAAATCTGTAATCTCTTTATTTTTTCAATGCTGGATTTCGCCTTAAGAGCAAATTGTTTCCAGAGAAGTAATTATTTTAAACTGTAAAAATAATATTGAGTGGGTGCTCTTATATTTTCAGCCTCATTATTGTACAGTAACTATCAATACATATGCCAGTAATTGGTTCCAGATAAACACACTCACACCTGTTTTTTCCTATAGTATACAGTAAATAAATAAGACGTGACAGATGAGTGTGTTTTTCTTTACTGTTTGTCAATATTCATATTCGTGATGAAAATAGCGGATGAGATAGATGATTTAATTATCTTCTGGCATGTTTACCCTCTAAATGTATTCTTTTTTCTAAAACATACGGGACAGTACGGATAGGACAAGACACGACAAGAGGTGATGGTTTGGGTACCTTGCAGTCAATGTATCAGCCATGTACTCCTCTTCATAGCTAAATCTTCTAGGGTCAAATGTGAAATATTGTGTCCAGGATCTTGGATCAATCTGGGTCATGATGCAACTGGACACAACCCAAACACAACAGCAAATCTGTAACACAACAGCTGAAAAATAAAATAACTGAGAGCTTGAAATAGACCTGTCGAAATGCTGTGGTGGGCCCTAAAAGAGCTGTGCAGAAACACATGTTTGCAAACCTTAATGAACGTAAATAATGCTGTTAAAACACAATGGGCCAAAATTCCTACAAAACCATGTGAAAGACAGTGATCAGAAAATGATTTTTTTGCGATAGACTAAGGTTTGTCCCTAGTTACCCATGTCCCAGGAGAAATACGAGTCAGCCCACATCCGAGGTCAAACAGAGTCAGATTCAGATAAGCCACAATTGTTGATTTTCTTTAGGCAGACAGTTTTTTTCTTGTCAGCCTTGAGTCCTGCTGGAACTTTCCAGATCCAAGATGGCCAGCTTTATGGGCATTCCACTGATCCATACTATGAGCGTTCTTCAAGGTCGACCCAACATTATGGCGAGTTCCAGAAGCCACAGGTGGCCTGCGATTCTCACAAATCGCTTCCATCTTATGGTTTACCTCGTAAATCAGCTGATTTTGAGTACTCGTAGCACGAATCAAACCTTCACACAAACTCAGAAGTTTTGCCATGGCCAAAACTGCTGCTGCCGATGTCTTCTTCAAAAAGTTGGTAACATAGGGACCCGCAGATACCAAAAAAACAGAAACCCTGCTATCACGAATCCAATTATACAAACGTCTTTGGCGTCCTCCTGAGACAGATCTGAAAGACAAATCAGCTGCTAAACTCCCCACAGATCCCTGATATATCCTGCAGCGTGAGTCTCGGCAGGACATGAGGGCTCTCCAGGATTTTGTTGTTCTGTTGAAAAGATTTTGTCGATTGCGTTGAAAGTCTAGCTCAACAGATCCATAATAGTATTTTTTGTTCGGGAGAGATGTACCAGGATCTCAAAAGCAGGAGGAAGAGGCAAACAGTGGAGGGAGAGGAGAATGCATCCGCCTTGAGCGAGAGCAAGAGCAGAAAAAAAAAACCACTTACACACTAGTTGTAAATTTTTGCACGCAGATATACTGTAGATAGTGTGATCAGTATTGGTTTTTATACGATATACAAAGCGATTTTTTTTAAGTATGCAACGTCAATAACATTAGCTTTTATTAGTATACCATGCATTTGCATACACATGTCCTCCTGCAACCATCACACCCTCTGCACCCCTAATTCCATCAGCCAAGCCTGTGGCAAGAGAAGCTGTGATCCACCAACTGTGTGATTAACAGACGACCTACTTTTCCTCATAATCAACGGTCAGCATATGTTAGGAGAGGGTCCAGCAGCTGTAATAATGATGCAACACAAGATAACCTCCGCAGACTAATGATGCTGCAGTTTGAAACAATTAGCCTTTCTGGACTCTGTCATGTAGATTTGGTAAAACACACACACGCACACGCACATGTATATATATATATATATATATATATATATATATATATATATATA
>NC_056512.1:26460211-26484716 GCF_014905685.2 Nematolebias whitei | reverse complement strand
ATATATATATATATATAATTTTTTTAAACTGCCACAGGCACTTTGCAAGTAACCTTACAGATAGCCCTTGTACTGACCCTGTTGACCTTCACTTCTTCAGATCTAATCTGTTGTAAGTTTCCTATTTTACTCCAAATAGTTTCTTCTTTTGTTTTTCAAAGGCTCATTTTAATCATCACATGCTTGCATCATAAAACAACTGAATTCACATCTTTCTCCTGTGCACTAAAAAAAGCAGGTTTTTTTTTTGTTTCTATGGAGCAAATCCTCATCACCACCAGAGCAGCCGTCATGATAAAAACGTGTACTTTAAAAGATTTGTGTTGTCGATCACCTCTGAACAAAGAGGAAAAAAAGGCGATACCTGAGGTGAAACAGAGGACATGTATGTTATAGGAGGCAGAATGTCTCTGAGCTTGGAAAAGAAATGCAAGCTTTCAACCCCTGGAGTGCCCTTCCTGCATAAAGCAGATAAGGTCAGATAAAGGGATAATGCTGCAACAACAATGAAATGTGTAGCTGTAGCATCAAATTATGTAACGCAGAAACATATTGTATAAAGATTAGTGAAATATTTCTACAAACTGTTGCATACTACTCAATCCAGTGCTATTTCTGAGTGGAGTTATTTCCTCAAAGGTCACAGAAAAATAACCTTAAATGACGAAGGCAGGAAACAATAGTAGCAGCTGTACCTCTAATGCACCTGCTGTGCGGTCCTGAGGAGGACATCACTGCTGATTATGATTGTCCCATTTCCTCACTACAGCTGAGGATATTCTGGTCAGACTTCAGCAGCACGTGGCAAGGATAAACCACACACACACACACACACAGAGTGCAAACAGTCTTGGATGATGCACTTGGACAGCCAGAGGATTAAAAAAGTGGTGGAAGATCCCAGAATTAGATGCACACTAAAGGAAATAGAGGAAATTAGAACAACAGTGTAAATTAATTTTTAAGTCTGCACACTGCAGAGAGAGAAGATGGAACTAAACCAAGATGATTAGTAGTTGGTAACTCGGACTCTGGCATTTATAACTTATAATGAGGGGCTTATTCAACTTTAATATAATTTATGGCAGTCTCAACCCCGTTACAGTCCGCCTAATTGATGCATCATATGTTTTTTTTTAAATCTCCTGTGTGACCAGATTTGAGGCACTGTAAAAACAGAGCTCACATTCTAGAGTGTTATCACCTCTCGCCATTAAAAGCTGATATTCATTTCCTTTGCCTGTCTGTTATCAGAATATATTTATTAACCAGTTTATAGATTTGGACAAAACTCTTGCAAGCAATCCTTAGACAGACATCAAAAACTGATGAAGTTTTCAATGGATAAACTAAAAAGAGCTAAACAATACCATTAATTACAAAAATGGTGATAACTCAGTCAGTTCTTCAGATGTTGAGCTGAAATTTGTTGTGGTGGGAGCTGGGAGTGATCTTCAACACATACTCTGATCCAGGGGCAATTCTGGAATTTAACCTTTAGGGGTGCTTTGCCCCCAGTGCTGACAGTGGCTCTTGGCTTGAGCAGTCTGGTGGAGGGGTCTGGGGTGGGGGGGGGGTCCTCCCCCAGAAAATTCTGAATAAAGTACATGCCATTTCCTGCATTCTGGTGTATTTTAACGGATTGTTAAACATCTACATTTACCTAAATAAGTAAACACTCAATTCAACAACTATTTTAGAGAGCTTGCCACAAAACAGACGCGCTAGCTAAGATGCTACAGATGTAGTGCTCTGCTTTACATTACTCAACCTAATACACGTGTTGTACAAAATCAGTTTAGCGTTAACTGATCAAGCAAACAAAGACTAAACTTATGCAACCAGACATTACAACAAACATTATATCTACATTTAAAACACACAAAACAAAACACAAGCATCAACCTTTAATTTAACCATTAAGCATACCTGCAGTTACCTTCGTACAGATGAACATGCGGTACTTCCTGTTTATCACTGTTGTATTCAGCTGCTCATGAGGTCGGCCGCAGAGTTTTATCATCTTTTACATTTTTCCAGACTCAGTTTAGGTTTTGGAAATGGAATAAACGGTATTCCACCCTCTATAGCAGGACTATTTAACTAAACTGCTCAGCAGACCACAGTTTCTGAAAGTAGTTCAGGGGACGGACACCCAGCAATTGAAGTCATTATGTAAATAAACCAAGTATTACAATGATCTGTTATGGTTTAAATTAGCTTATTTTGTTGCATTGAATCATAAATGCAATAAACAGAACCCAAAACCCAAACCCAGAACTACCCCCCACCCCAAATTTTTTTTAACGTTATTTTTCAGGGGTGCTGAGTTAAAATTTAGGGGTGCTTGAGCACCCCCAAAATAAGGCTAATATCACCACTGCTATGAGTACATACGAATCATGTGGGGCTTTTCTTTAAAAATGTGGCAAACTCTGCAGCAGGGGATGTTTATTCTAGTTTCATTTAGTGAATTTTATCTCTCCTTTACATCTTAAACTGTTGATTTCAAGTCTTCATTTTGACTTCTCGCTTGCTCCAAAACATTTTTTCCCCCAACCTACTCAATGTTGCAGCGGCGTCTCGAGTCGAGTGTAGACCGTTAGAGGAACTGAGCAGGATGTTCTCCGAGGAGCCGTCCACAGCACTTTTCACCACTGAACCTGAGAGAGCACGCTGTCAGCACTCTGCAGGATGTCTGTGGGTGGTGGGACAGTTTGTGTGAGCGTGTGTATTCTTGTTTCTCAGTTAGAGCATGATCAAACACCAAGACCGTTCTCTTTGTAAGGTCAGGCTGGTGGAGACAGATTATTTTTCACTGCGTCAAAAATATTTCTGACAGAAACTTCTTAAGCTCTAAAAAAGAAGGAAGCGCGGTGCAGGGAACAGCTTGAATTTACACTTTGGCCCCTGCTGTTTTTGTACTTGTGCTGCTAAACATTCAACTTTAACTTAGGTTTTATTGTGTTGCACTCCACGTAACATACAAATGCATTTTTCTCAGTATTCTTTTTGGAAATACAGTATATATTTTAGCTGTTTGAAATATGTTACGTATGTCCAGCCGCACCTTGTTAGCTTTTTTGTTACCAGCTGTGAAATTTTCTGTTGCAGTCTCACTTAAATCGAGTGCTTGTGACCAGCGAGTGTTTTAAACAGAAAATTGTTGAAAATCTGGCTTTATTTTAATGTGCAAAACTTCTTTGTAGCCCATGAGTGGTGGCACAGAGGTTAGAGAAGATGGGCCTGTGATTGAAAAGTCGCAGGTTCAACTCCCGGTACCGTCAACATCAAAATGTGGGTGGTAAAGGTAAAACACCCACACCTGCCTCCACCCTCACTTTCCCCACTCTGGGCCCCTGAAGAAGGCCCTTAACCCCCACCATCTGCTCCCCAAAAAACAGGTCTCTCTTGAAAATGAGTTCTTGTGACTCAATGAGACTACCTGTATAAATAAAGGGTAAATGAAAAAAAAAATAAAAAATTGGTGCCCACCTTGACCTGCTTTGTACACACCTTGGTAGCCTCCCTAATGTTTATGAATCAATCTACTAAAGTAAAACCTTAAAATGTACATAGACAGATTTGGATCAGTTTTTTAATGAGTAATTCTTAACTTTTGTTTTTAGAGCTGTGTTATAAGCTGGTAATAGCATTTACCTACAATAATATGAGGAAACACTGCATTTAAGTAATATAAAGACTAGAAAATATTTTTCCTTAAATGATTGGGGTCTAGTTTTCATAGATTTGTAGGGTGGTGGCCGTTAAGGCTTTTGATGTGTGAATCTAATTTTCAATAGCGACCTTTCGTACACCTGGATGCAGTCACACACCAGAATGGAAGTCACTTATTTTTCAAGTAATCCAGCTCACAAGACTGACAGGTGGTACCTCCGATTCCCCCTCTTTGCTCTGTGTTGGGCGACAAATCTTTCCTTTTAAATATTACAGTTAAAGATGACCCCAAGTTAGCAGACTGAGAAGAAGACAGAGCCAGGCGTACAAAAGGTAAGTGATTGTATTTACTGGTGCAGCGGCTTCAGGGCTGGAAGGGAAAAGGGACAAGGTGAGTATCTTGTATAGTTTTAGATTTGCAGCGATGGTTGATAAACAGTAGATAATTCTTTTTTATTGTTATTGTCTTGTAAATGAAGCCAGAGAGGAAGGGAGACAATGTCCTAGATTTTCTGTGGGAGAGCGTGAGGTGAGTATCGGAGGAGAGAGGAGCAGGTTGTTCCTGGTTGATTTCTTGGAAGACCTGTACAGGCAGGAATTGGAAGTTGGTAGGTCATGTCCCAGTGCTGGGAGAACATCTGGCAAGAGCTCATGTACTCAGCAATGCAGTCCTTCCCAATCTACAGCAGATGTGGAGTGGTGGCTGATTACTCGTGGTTTGCAACTGTGGAAGTGTGGCTGGAAAACCTAGCAGTCCTACACCTTTAAGAAGCACGTTGTTTTCATGTGGATGCAATGTGGAAACTAAGAAACTTTAACATATTCACCTAACAGCACCCTTGTGTGGTCAGTGCCTTGGATTTTCTTTTGAAGCTGCCCATAAGTTACTCTATAATGAGCACCATGCTGGGCAGAATTAGCTGACTGTCGACACTCTGTTCTGTTTTTCTTTGCTCGGTGATAATAAAACTTTAAAAGTCAGTTTCTTTGACACAAGGAAAAAAAATCATTTGATGGTTGTTGTGGAAGTACAGTTTAACAAGAATAATTATGGGCAAGTAACTGATCTAAACCAGAGTAAAGCAGCAAATGTAAAACACAGATGTAAATATGTTTTAAGGGACTTGTGATTAAATATATAACCACATCGCTTCCAAGTCCAAGTTCTGTTATGATCTTAGATGAAACGCCTCTTGAGGAACACAGACATTCCTTCTGTTCATAGCAAAGTGAGACTACAGAGAATGTCATCCCTGGGTCCAAACATCTCACTGAAGCTGGCTCTGAGAGAGGTCTCATGTTCTACCTCAAATCTTTGTGATCTGCTCTAAGGATGTGGTATCATTCTGACAAAAAGGATGCACAGTTATTCAATATACATTCCTCCTCACAGAGTAGAGGAGCCACCTGCTTTAACAGGCCTGGCCTTTAGTACGAGCTGATAAACTCAACATGACCGAGAGACCAAAAGAGATTGTATTAATGTGGAACGGAGCTGCAGAAACACGGATCCGGACAAACTCAGACACAGATAGATGCTTTCCCTCAGTGTTTTTATGAAACCAGCGACAATGGAAAAAGCCAATTTTTCCCCACGTTCTTTAAAATAAATTGAGCCCAAAGTTAACTCAAATTGTAGTTCTGTTTGTTCTTTAAAATAAATTGAGCCCAAAGTTAACTCAAATTGTAGTTCTGTTTGTCAAACACTGTGGTTACAACAGAATCCAATGAATACTGATTTCTAATGTCTGTTCTATGTACAAACAGCATACAATCCACAATTATTGTGCACAGAGATGCAGTGACTCTCTGTCTATTAATGTGTAATTTATGAGTAGAGATAAGGAGACTGGATTGGTGTGTAAGAAGTGTGTAAGCACTTTACAATAGGCAGTAGTTGATATGAATCAATTTGGATTGAAGACTGTGCTTTCATGACAGAACAGGCTGGAGGAAAACAGTGTATGGCTGCATGAGCTGATCTTTCTTTAACTCTGCAGAGAGGGCATCACCCTTATTGATGAGGAATCAAAAGTTAAAGCCAGTTGGATTCAAACTGTCTGCAGTCAACCAACATTGCTCAGTCCAACTCCACTGGGGACGTGCACCCCTGGTCCGTGCACAATATGATAAGCATCTTGATGCTCTGCCAACTGTCAGATACATGAGCAGCAAAAGTCAATACAATTCCCCCTTAAATCACTATACAGTGTACTTTCATGTGAGTTTTGATTCAACATACAGGATGTAGTTCAGTATAACATAGCAAAGAAGAAACCGTGTGTAAATCAATGACCCTCGTGTTGTTCATGCACATGTTAGTGTACTCATGTGAATCGTCTTCCCATCCCCAGACACAATAATCTGACATTAAGTGTTGTTTCAAAAGAGCAAATATTTTGCACTAGTCGTGTCTTTTGATGGAAGAATTTCTGGAGACACAAACTTCCTCTCATCAGTATTTCTTTCTTTGGATACTCTGACAGCAGTAGACTCCCCCTAATCTCTTAAACTGGTTATGAAAAGCAGCGACTGACAGACGGCAGTGCGATGACTCTCCACTGGTGGAGGCTTTCAAGAATGCTACAAAGTATTTATAATGTTGAGTCTTGGAAAAGTCTAGAAACAAATCTCTGCTTATTAAAAAAAAAATATATTGCAACTTTCTGAAATTCAACAAAGGAAAAAGCAAGGCTGAGATGATTTGGACAAGTGTGGAGGAGGGATGGTGGATGTACTGGACTAAAGATGTTGCGTATATGGATCTGCCAGGGAGGAAGAAAAAAAGATGACCATGATTCATGGATGTGTTGAAGGAGGAAGATATGTAGGAAAAGGGTGGGATGGAGGTGGATGATCTACCAGTGAACCTCAAAGGGAGCAACTAAAAGGAGCAAAACAAGAAAAATTGAAGAACCTCAAACATCATCCACCTTTGTGTAACATTTCTACAGTCTTTTAGTTGACAAATTTTGAAAATAGAGCAAAAAGTAAATAAATAAAACTAAACAATATCAAATGCTAATTTGTGAAGTTTTATTGAATGCTTCCAAATTAATAAATGTGGGTAGATGTTCTGTATGCATGTTTTCAGTTCTGGTGGTGAACCTTTACACCAATTTTACACATTTGGCCCCAGTTTTAACACTGACAAGGTAAAATGAATGGCTGTCCCCACTCTGGACCAGTTCATTCAGCTGGGTTAGAACAATAATTTAACCATTTCACAACATTGGTGACTCATCCCTGCTGTGTCCACTAACACCATTTGTGTCCAGATCTATACAAGATAAAACACACACACAGCAGCAGAAATTGACCAGAAGAAGTTCTAGGTATTCCCGTTGAGATCTTAATTTTGGTGTTTAATGCATCTGTGATCTCAAAAGACATAAAAAGGCTTGAGATGAGATAATGAAAACTCGGTGGATACTCGTGACTGATGACTGCAATCACTTGGGCACAAGTAAAAAAACAACATCTCAGGGCAAGACAGAGCAGTGTGATAAAAATACCACACAGAGACAGATGGAAAATGTGTCACCCTGTCATCCTGCTGTGGTGTGTGGACACCGCGGAGAGCTGAGTCAATCGCCTTCTGTTAAAAATGACAGGTGAGGTGACAAAACAAATTACGTAGGCGGAGACATGTTGGCTGACAGGACGCAGGTTGTGGACCAGATTAACAGGTGCACGAGAACAGGAGAAAAACACAGGACACCACCTTGTTGGTGTTAATGGGAAAATAAATAATACGTTTGAGAGTACTGTAAATAAAAATCTAAAGGAGGAGACAGGCGTGGATTGCATGATGAATAAACCCAACATGGATGAGGCAAGGCTTTATGTAGATCCTGATGCTATCCAAGAGTGGGCAGTCAGGACATGGTGGGGGTGCAGGAGAGTGTCTCAGGGATGTGAACGATCTCAGGGTAAAACTTATTTGGTGCAGCATCATGATAGCGGCTCTTTAATCTCTCATCTGTGGCCCTTTGAAGATTTGACCCAAACTAACATGATACTAGATTTATTTTGTTTTTCTTTATACCCACAACAGAAAATGTGAGTTTTAGCAGTATTTATTGTAAACTTTCTGTAAATTTGTGAAAGATACAATTAATATTGTTAGTATTTTATCTAGACTGACCCTGGGTTTTTTGATCTGCTCAGAGACGGATTAAAATGAAATTATGACCTGGTTCTGACTGGTTTAAACGGAGCTAGCAGCTCTAAAAAGAGTCTCCCAGGGATTCAATATCCATTAAGGAACAGAGTTTAATTTATTTATCATTTATTTATTGGCTTGCCACATCACGTATAATTTTTTTCATGACACCTCAGACCATATAAGATCCACTGAGATCACACTTAGTCCGGCCCCGTTATTCATGTGATGGACTGTGCTCCCAAATGTGAAGGAGGAGCCTAGACCCTATATTTGTAATGCCATGTGACATCTGGCCCCCCGGTCCAAGATCTCGCGTCGAAATTGTATCGGAGAGGCCAGTGCTGTAAACTGTATATTTTCTCCTGCCTTGATTTAATACAATTGGTAAAACTTAATTCACGTTTCCTTGATTTATTGAAATAGTGTGTGTTGCTGCTTCTGAGGGAGGTCTGAGCCAGGGGGCTGCATGAGCTGGAGTTGGGCCTGGGGTCTGAGATGAGACCTGAGACTCACAGCTAGCAACAGCTAGCTGCAGCAGCTCGGGGCCCGCAGCAGCTCACGTTGCAACAATATAAGGAACGAAATGTGTTGATTACGTTTAGCTACTTCATTTATCCAACCTCACAGTAGGATTACAGTAGGATCTTCCTCTAAACAATAAAAATTAAAAATTTAATAACTTGTCCAGCAAGATGCCAAATTTTTCTGCATACTTTAAATTTACATTTTATTACTTCAAAGTGGTATACTTCATTTTAAGTCAGAATAAAAGATCCACATAAGCCTGCAGAGACTCTGCAATTTTCTCCCTACTTTTGGTCTTTCCTTTTACCCTAAAATGTAAAAATATCAATAAATGTTAAAATTCATTATATGTTTATAGTTTTATAAAGTCATCCCAACTGACCAGAAAATCCCTCCTCTAACGACCTCTAAGTGGTCAATGGGCCACCAGTTGATAAGCAGGTTTTGCGGCTCTAGACACATTGTGTTTAGTAAGCGAAGTGGCAGAAATGGCTGTTTCAATCAAAAAGGTTGCAGACCCCTGCCCTAGATAGATCCCAAGTTATCACAGAGACACATGAACAAACTATAATTCACCCTATTCACAAATAGAGACAGTTTTGAAAAGACAAGACATAAATACAAACTTCTTCTGTGGTAAATGGTGAAGATAATGTAAAAAATGGTAGTTGGTTGGGTCACATGTCCTACTGTGGGTTAACTGAAAGCAGTAACAATCAGACGTTCAGAGAAGACAGGCTTCATAAAGGCCAAGTCTCACTTCTAGCTTTGCTCAGAGGTCAGCGGACATAGGTCAACGGCTTAGCAGCAGGACTAAAACAAGGTCCAGACAAAAGCAGAGAACACACAAGAGATGATTTTTATATGTATCTGTTGTATTTATAGGACTTTAAACTGAGTGAAATATCTGTTATAAAAAAGAAATCTGTAAGAAAAAAATAGTCAGTCAGCTCTAAAGCCTGCCAGTGAGAATGACTCAAGCATCCATCCCCAAAAATGCTGCAACATTACCATCATAATAAGCAAAAACGCCAAGTAACCATGACCACAAACACATACTTTAGCGCAGCACATCAATTCTGCTCCAGTCGAGTCACAGCTAGTTAAATCCCACAATCTTCCCAGGGCTGCGGATAGCTGTGAGACAGTAAAGTGAATTTTTCAGGAGAGAGTAACACCATGATGTGATGTGATTACATTTTCCCACGGAGAAATGAGTTAAGACTCAGCGTTGTGAGTTGCATGCAGGTGCAGTGAGGAGAGAGCGCTGATGCTGGCTGAGTCAGGCAGGAGATGACAAAACATACGAGAACTCATCAGGGACCAGAAAAGTTCACCAATGTGCTGCAGTCAGCTCGACTGCTCGCACGTCACAGGGTGTATTTTTGTGTACTTGTTTGCATAGAAGTCCAAGAGTGTGTGTTGTGTATCTGTGTAGTTCTTAGCATGGAGAATGTGTGTGTTTATGTGGTCCTGCTACTGTCTGTGTGCAGCTCAGAAAGTCATATTGAAGGGAATTGCACCAGCAACAAATTCAGAAGCATGCATAAACACTCTAGGCTCGCAGTAATGATGAATGAGCAGTTGGTGACACAGATACAGATTGGTATGGGCAAGCCAAGATAAATAATCTGTCACATAAATGTAATCACACACACACACATTACTCTGTCATGCTTGCATTGCACCATCCCTGCTAGTTGACCTACATATCTGCTGACATTCATCTCTTTGTGGAGAAATGGTGGCATCTGTCCTCAAACAGATGGCTACTAGTCACAGAATGAATTGCTTGTCAACAGGTTCAATAAATTTGAGCAAATAGACACTTCATCATTGTCTGAACTTTATTGTTGACTTCATGTAAAAGCTGTGAAACCCCCACTGACCTCAACTAAAGCTATGACTCTCCAGACATAAACAAGGAATAGAAACACAGGTCCCACATTTTCGGATTTATGGATTTTTGCAGATGCTACTTCAATTTGTCAGTCAATCTCCTGCTTGGTTCTACCCTCACCCATGAACAAGACCATGTGGTCTAAAGAACAAGCCTCAGTAGATCATTACCAATCCACAGTTGGCTATTCACTCTTCACTTTGAGAGCCATGGCTCAGGCTTGTGGAGGGGCAAATGTTCCTCTCCATTCAAAATTAGCTGCAAACTGCTTCAGTGCTGGAAGTCCCTGCTTGACAAGACCAACTGAACCATAACATCAGAAATATCAGTGAAAAGATTGACCCCTCTACTCCAAAAACTGGAAACCCTCCATATCCTGGATGCTTCTAGAAATATTGTCCATTAGTTTTGGAAACACTCTAAAATGCAACCCTTACCAGAAATTTCTCCCACAAACTCAAGTTGACATGTAACTGACTAGTCCATCATTGGTATCTCTGCTTATAGAGATATAAACTCAGCCATATCACATCTTGGCACCCCCATCTCGGGGGACTGAGATGGGGTCGAGATGGGGTAGAGGCATGGCAGCCGACTTAGGACCAGAAAGTTGTGGTTCAACTCCCAGCCTTTCCCACTTATTGTGGTGTCTCTGAGCAAGACACCTAATCTCCAATTACTCCCCGGGCACTTATGTAGCTGCCCGCTGCTTCACCTGGGTGTATCTCAGATGTGATGGGTTAAATGCATATAACTCATTTCATCATTTTATGGGAACATGCAATGATGACAATCCCAGACTTCCTTTCCCTTATACTTTCTTTCCTCCGCCATGGCTGTTTACCAGAATCGCATAAGGCACTGGCTGCCATCTCTAGATGTAAAGAGGTGCTCTAGCTACCTTTTATGATGTCTTCTAGCAGTGTTGGCTGAGGTATGCAATGCATGCAGGTAGGGCATTAACAAAGTACTCGAGTAATCTACACATCGATTGCTAGGACATCTATCGAGGTTAAAAATGTTACTTCGAGTATCCGTAGTGACGTCATATTATGTGACCACCGTATGACCGTAGGGGGCGGTGTTGCACTGTTATAGGTCACAGAGTATGGTGTAACACCGGGTCCAATCCACCGAACCAGAACCAGTTTCGTTTTAAGTTTCGTTTTTGACGTGCTGCATGTTTCTTCACGTTTGCAGTTTAATAATAATAACTAATTGTTTAGTTTTCCTGTGACTTATTTGCAGTATGATAAATGGTAGGAGCATAATATACGCTCCCAATGCTTTGTTGGTCTTTTTTTTTTTGGTAAATAATTACCTTTTTTTACAGTTTTATTTATTTATTTATTTTTGTATCTTGAGATCTATGACGTCATCAAATACTCGAGTTCTACTCAGGTTTTATTATGTTAATGTCGAGTTGAAAAAATTTATACTCGTTCAACCCCTAAATGCAGGCAGGCTGCCTGAAATCCTCTACTTAAAGACCTTTCTTTTTCATACTAACTGTATAATTTTCCTGTCTGCAGCTCTGCTGGCTGGTGCCTTATTTATCTTCTGATATGAACTTTGACACTTGAATTATGACAGACATTGGGAAACATCCATCCATTATCTTTACCTGCTTTTTCCTTTTCGGGTCAGGGCAGTCATTGGTGCCCATGACCAGCTATCATTGTGTGAGAGGCGGGGGACACCCTGGACATGTCACAAGTCCATCACAGGGACACACAGAGACAAACAACCATTCACTCTCTCACTCACACCTAGGGATAATTCAAAGTTACCAATCAGCCTAACATGCATTTTTTTGGTCTGTGGGAGGAAACCGGAGTACCAGGAGAAAACCCACACATGTAGAACATGCAAACTCCACTCAGAAAGGCCCCCGGCCAGGATTTGAACCGGGGTGACCAGCTCGCTAAGAGGCTGCAAATCTACCAACTGCGCCACCATGCCGCCCCATTTGGCAACTTGAATTAAGAAATTTATTACAAAAACTTTTAAAAATTTGTGTCCAGCCTGACCTGGTACATAAAGATAGCATTGCAAGCAAGTATGCACCTTCCCCAGGCCTGGCTCCAAAGTGTGGCCTCAGTATCCTCAGTCTGTGTAAGATATCTGGGTCCCCTGATCTCAAAGGACCCAGTTACTGGTGAAGTGAAGTCTAACCAAGGTTGAAAGTGAATTTATTTTTGCAGATAACAATAAGGAAAGAAAAGCACCAGCATGAAAATGGCTCCTAAATTAAGATGACAGTACATATTTTCATATTTCTCTGGGGGAGACTGCATCTTTGATGTCCTACTTCCTCCACAGAAAGTGAAAAATAAACTGATGCTCTGCCACATTAGAAATATTTCTGCTTTAAGTTAGTGTTCTCGTATGTACAGTTTTTAATCCCCTGGTCAAAAGTACATTCTAGTTTAAATAGTGGATTAGAATAGAGGAAGAGGTTTGAGTTGATGCACACAATGGCTTAAGCACAACTTCAACACTGCACATTTATTGTTTAGTTTTTTGTTTTTTTTTTCAACCACATGAAGAGCAAAGTCAAAAAGACATGGAGCTATTTGAAATGTTGGGCACTTTTGCTTGTGTTTTGCAGTTGTGAGTTCTTGACCCGTGGAGAAAACCTACAGAGTAAAAAATCACTCCTTGAAATGGTCCATTGGAGCTGCTGTCCGACCTTTTTCTCTTTATTCTTTGTTGGAACAAAGTTGATTTGTTGGTTCCTTCATGAGGTGACCTGATGTGACCTTATTCCTTGCATTTCGAGCCAACCAGTTTATCAGTCAGCATTCAATCTGCAGCCAGTGTCCCTGATGAGGACAATGCACAGTTAGCTTTTTGGTGGTGTGGGTTGAAGACACATAAATCCTCTCTTTTGCATAGGATAGGAACAAAGTACACAAATATTTATGTATTATTATGACCATTTCTAAACAACCCAGTTGTCAGAAAAAACACGACAAAAACAAAACATGTTCTTGTACACTCATTGAATAAGTAATGTCTCAAATCAGTCTGCGACAGTAAAGACAGAATATTGTAAAGACAAATGTATAGTAAAGTTAGATCCTACTGCCTGTCATGGGGTAACCCTAGTCTGTATATAAGTAGGTTGCCCATAGATTGTGCATGGAAGAAACTACGTTCCTATTGTTTTAAAGGAATATTTATGAGCTATTGAAAATGTGTCATAACAGTTTTTGTGGTGGTTTGTTATGCACATAAATAAGTTTTAATCGTGACTGTGCTTGTTTTTAAATGACAATATGTGCTGCTTTGTCTTGTCGGAGGAGCATCCTGTGTAAAATCTGGAATAGAAAGCCATTGACCTCAGAGGACAGAGGTCAGATTTGGAATACAACATGCCCACCTAACTGCTCCATTTGTGCATTTGAAAACCAGCAGGATTTGGAAATTGTTGTGCTCAGTGACGAGGCTAACAACTAAAATAGCCACATGTTTCTTATCATAGTACGCTACATGGTGAGCGAGTGATTTAATGAAACACAAACTGACAGAAGGGTCATTCATGCAACTGTTACCCCTTTTCCAGAGCAAAGCAGCCATTTTGTGTCAACAATATTCAGAAATCTCAGATTTTGAGTTAGATTTCTGACTTTGGAGGTCTTTTAGATTGGTTTTTTCTCTCAATTTCCAAATATCAAGAGGTTTCAGTTACTTTTATGTTTTTCTGATCCATACTCTCATTAACTACAAAGTAAAAATTTAAGTTTGACTCCTCCTCCACAACACAGCCAAATCATATAGTACATGGCCACATGTTATGTTATGTTGTTTATTTGTCATATGCAGATTACTACAAGGTCAACAGTGCAATGAAATGTTCAGGATTAGAAGAACCGATTCGACTTGCTTAAAAAAAAATAATAATAAAAAAAGCAAAAAAAGAAATATTAAAGCATGCAATAATGGTAAAAAATAAAGTACCAAAAGGTGAAAAAAAAAGTACATGGTCCAAAAGAGATATAGTAAACAACAAAATGGTAGAATATAACTGTGCAATTAGGATGAATTTGCATGCATAAGTATTTCACAGGTGGTCATATAAACTACACAGGTTTTGTGACAGATTATTGCACAGGTAGTGAATACCACTGAGATTAATTGAATTATGATGGTATGGTAGTGATGATATATGACATATATGAGCTATGACATACATGACATACATACATAGTGCAGCAGCAATAAAATATATATGTTATGTGAATCTCTGACCATGTTGTGTTAATTTTTTTTTTGATCAGATCACAATATTCTACAAGTTGTCGGTGTGTTATTATATTTCAAATAGTATTATATTGCAGTCATTTATTGTGTGAAAGCTGATCCAGAATTCACATCTAGTTAATCCGTCTTACTCCATTTTTGTCTTTTAGCCAACAATTGGCTTTGCAATACTTTTAGGTTTCATCCAACCTTTAACTTTCAGCATTTATCTGTCTGTTTGCTACTTGTAACCTATAGCCAATGTGCTATTCTGTGTTTTTAGATGATCTTTTGCTACAGTTCACTGTTAGTAAGGTTTTAAGTACTTTTAAAAAGTTTTCTGCTTCTTTCAGCTTTACTGACTCAATTTAAACGTCTTCAAGTTTCATCAGTGTCATTCAGTCAGCATTCACACTGCATTATTACAGAAAATGCAATTTCTTAATTTCTATTTTTGTGTAAATTTAACATGTAGTGTAGTTTTTCCAACTGTGTAATTTAGTATTTTGATATGGTCTGAGAGTGCTCTTAATTTATGTGTGCATTTCAAATAATTAGAATATTGTGAAAAATATACATTTTTTGTCATTAATTCAGAAAGTGAAACTCATATATTATTCATTACACACAGAGTGAAATATTTCAAGCCTTTGTGTTTTTGAAACCATTAGTGAAAAGGCCAGACTTCAGGGGTATCTGAGGCAGGCTTGAAACACAAGAGTCAGGGTGGCTTCTGGGTAATACCAGATGGCTAGGCCTCAGACCGACGAAGCCTCTTGGATGAGGGGCGAAACGTTTCTTTTTAACAAAAAAAACGAAGTCCAGATGACATGATTCAACCTTTTTTGTTGTTATATACCTGGATGACTGAGAAAACAAACGTTGGTTACGTACTGTAACCCCAGATTCTATGAATATAGGCGTAGCCCTTTAAGGCTGTCGCTGATGGTTTATCCCGTTATGCGCAGCATAAGCACTGAAAAAATTAGTCCACGCCCACCTGCTGTGTGGGCCCCACCCGGTCCGTATAAATTACGTTAAGAGCGGGAAATCGGCTCCCAAAATAGCTTTTTTCTTCAGCCATTTAGGAGCCAGTGAGGCCCGACGCTTAAAGGGCTACGCCTATATTCATAGAATCTGGGGTTACAGTACGTAACCAACGTTCTATTTCATATAGGCTTCGCCCTTTAAGGCTGTCGCTGATGGTTTAAGGGCGAAGCGGATGTGGTCCTCGCCTCACTGGGTCCATTCGAACACAGTAAGAAGCGGAAGCTTGCCCAAAAAAAACGTCTTGTCACCCAGCTCCCCGTGTGCATAAACTACGCATCGCGTAATTATGTACCATGCACAGACGCATGTTGTGTAGCTATGCGTTCTGACAAGCATGAATACCCCGGAAAAACTTTCAACGGGAAGAGGAAGTTTAAAAGAGGGGGGGGAGGGGGGCATGAACCAACTGGTTCATGGCTGAACAGTATAAACAGATTAATGTCCATGAATTGATCAATAATCAAATGAACTGATTGTTAACAATAATCATGAACTGATTAGTGACAATAGAACCAAAATCACAGACACGACTGTGACTGAAAAACAACATCTCACACTGTAATGCATGCAGACAGAAGTGAGCTTAAACAGAGTTCCATGAGAACAACAATATTCATTCTGTTAGAGCACTAAGAACAGAATGTGTCATGGAACGAGCCGTTACATCACGTAGGTAAAAGCGAATAAATGAGCAGGGTGTTGACCATGCAGCCGCAGTGCAAATGTCCTGCATTGACATACCATTATGCAGAGCAGTCGAAGATGCGATACCCCTGGTCGAGTGTGCTTAGAGGTTGACAGGAGGCCCTAAATCTGATGCTCTGTAGGCTTCAGAAAAAAGGCCTCACACAGCCAGTGTGACAAGCGCTGGATGGATAACGGCGACCTGCAGAAGCATCTCTATAATGCACAAACAATTGTTGAATTTGAACGCATTGCAGCTATGCGCGTTACGTAACACGTCAACGCCTGCACCGGGCAGAGAAGATGAACAGATGCTTCCCCTTCTGATCTGTGGGGGGGAAAAGACCCCTCCAACGATATCACTCTTGATTTAAAAGAGCTCGTGATGTTTTAGGCATAAAAGCTGGGTTGGTCTTAAATCAGCTGAGCTGCCCGTCAGCCTAATTCTAAGGCATGACGAAACAACAGAGAGGGCAGATAATTACTTACCCTCTTAGCGGGTGTTAAAACCAACAACAGGGCTGTTTAAAGAGACAAGAATTTAAATGAAACCTGATCCAGAAGCTCAATTGAAGCTTTGATCAGGGCTCGCAGGACCAGCGTAAAATCCCACTGTGGAACAAGTGGGCATGAAACAGGCCTACATCTCTGTACACCTTTAGAAACCGCTTCATCAGCGGGTGATTAAAAGCTGTTCTGTCTCCAAACCCTTTGTGGCAGGAAGAGATGGCTGCAACGTACGTTAAAGCGTACTGAAAGCCAACTCCCTATCCATCAGGTGTTGTAGAAAAACAACACGCCGCCTAAAAGGCATGAAGTGGTCTCTAAACCTTCTCTGTACACCAGCGCTGAAAAGCCGTACCCTTGATGTGTACAGAACTGTGGTAGATGCAGCACGTGAATCTTGAATTGTGCACACTATCTCCTGAGGGAGACCCATCCTCTAAGTGGGACCGCTCAGCGGTCAGACCCACCGGTGTTGACCTATTTCTGGGTAACTCTTGGTCGCTCCTCCTGCCTGAAGGAGAGCATCCTTCCTCCACGACAGTTCCACGGCGACCCCACAACAGACGTTGCAGGCCTGGGAACCATGGTGCGTTCACACGCCGGGAGCCACCAGGAGAGCTGTCAATCCCTCCTCCTGAACTCGGTTCATGGACCGTAAAAAACAGAGGAGGTGGGGGAAAAGAAACGCGTAAAAAGCGTTTTGGGCCACCGACTGTGAGCAAATGCGTCCCCCCCCAGCGATGGATCGTCTCGCGGGCTCAGGGAAAACCGTAGTTAACATTGAGCGTTCTTCTCGCGTCGCAAACAGGTCCACAGCTGCTTTGCCAACTTCTGCTGCGTCTGAAAACATCAGATCCGGATGGAGGATCCGGTCCACGTGACGTGGGCCGCCCCTGAACGTTACATCCGCCCCTCTGTTCAGAACACCGGATATGTAAAACCGCTCTAATAGAGAGCAGGTTGATGAACCCAACTCAGTAGCTTCCGCGCAATGTGTAACATCTGGGCTGAACGCACACCCCCCTGGCGGTTTATGTACGCAGCAGTCACCATGTTGTCTGTGTGAATCAACACGTGTTGATTCTGTAGCACGGGAGCAAAATGTTGAATCACATTCAGCACTGTGCGACACTCCAAAAACATTGATGCGGGCTGATGTGCGGTGGGGCACAGCGCCCCTACTGCTTGAGATAGGCATGTCCCCCCCCCCAACCTGACAGAGACACGTCCGTGAAGACTGACACGTGACGTGGGTCTGCTGACGGGGACTCCCTCTGACAGAGCCAGGGTGTTTCCCCAGTGTCGGAGGTCTGCTCCCACGGAGGGAGGGACAGTGATCATCCGTCTCTTTTGTTTACTGGATCCACACGCAGACGCGTAAACCACCTCTGGAGGCGTCTCATGTGTAACAAACCCAGCGGGACCACTGTGTGAGCTGATGACGTCATTCCCAACAGCTTCATGACGGAGACAGCTGTTACCACTTTGCCAGGTCTTACGTGGCGTAATTGGTTTTTAGAGTGTCGATTCTTGTTTGTGATAAACGAGCCGTCATGGTAATTGAGTTTAATTCCACTCCCAGATAACAATTGTCTGGGCCGGGAAAATCGAGCTCTTCTTCCAGTTATGGCGAAGCCCAGATTTAGCAGGTGTGATGCTAACACCTGAGCCTGTATCAATGCTTCCTGTCTGGAGTGAGACAGGGGCAGCAGGTCGTCCAGGTAAAACAAAACTCTCATCCCTGCTTTGTGCAGTGGATGCAGGGCTGTCTCCACACACTTTGAGATTACACCCTTTATCAGAAGCTCCTGGACTTCTGCATTTAAGGCTGAGACTTGGTCTGGTGATGACAGGACCGTCTCTATAACTCCTCCGAACGGAGGGGGTCGGGTTGCAAACTGCAGCGTGTAACCCTTGCATAACACTCTGTCCATCCATCTGTCCGGTGAGCATGTTTTTAACCACTCTGCGTGACGTTCGTGGAGTGGACGTGCGTTTAAATGATGTGCCATGTTTTGAACGGATGTCATCCAAACCTCCGCCTCGACCGCCGTCATGCGTCGCGGAAATGTTTTCCGCGTGACCCAAGGCGAGGTTTTCTTGAAAGGGCTGTTCTGCGCGCGCCCGTGCGCTGTGACTGGATCGCGGACCAACCTTCATGTCCGGGCGGGGCGGTGTGCGCTGAGGCGAGGCGTGTGTCAGCTGATGCCGTCGAGAAGGCTGCACGTTTAACGTCGCTGTGCGAACGTTGAGAGGTGGAGGGCGTGACGTCATCAACGCCGTGCTGTCGAAGTGAAGGTTGTGAGCCTCGCGGGAGCGCACGTTTCCTCTGGGGGGACGCGCGCCGCTCTCGCTGAGGGCGGGGCCCGTCATTGGATTCATTCAGCTGTCTCACGCTTATGCCGCCGTGAGCTGCTGATCGCTGAGACGCGGTGGATGACGGCCACTCGCGTTCATTCAGGAGAGGCGTGTGTTGTTTTCGCTGAGAGCAGGGACCTCCACCGGACCCGGCCTGCGGTCCCACATTTATCCCGATGTGGGCCGGTGAGCGCCGGGCAGCTGTGCGTGCATCATCGACACAGTGCCGTTAGGATGGAGGCTGCTTGTCTCGCTCGGGAGCGCGTTAACACCGTTGGGAGGTGATCGTGCGGGTCTGATTGACAACAAATTATTTCGCTTACCGTGGTGTCACGTGAGCGTCTGGGCATGTGAAGGAGCGGCGGTGGATTTAAAAAACCTTTATTTAAGGACACCGGCTCTTTATGAGTGGAGGGTGTGTGTGTAGCGGCTGTGAGCTCATCCGAGCTTACAGACTGGCTAAAAACAGGCATTTGATCTTTGAAAAATCATTTATTCAATTCCTGTGTCATTTATACACACATCCTCCGCAGACCGTCATTTCTTAAAACTTCTCCCCCGTGAGCCCTGCGGTTTGTTTGCTCCGAGCGCCGTCTGCAGGCGATCTCTGGGGAAAAACGCTGAAGTGCAGGCTGCCGGACTGAGGAGGGGTGGTCTCTGGCGGGCGGGGCTGGTGGTGGAGCTGGGCGAGACGAAGCTGCTGCTGCCGTGGAGCGTCGATGTTATTGCCTCTGCTTTCGACGATCTCTCCAGCGGGCTGGGGGACGGAATGAGCCGCGTGGCTTGATGAGATGGCGTACAGCTTCCGACGTCTCCTCCGACTGCTTCGAATTCGTCAGCATGGACGTCAAGCTGCTTCCGAACAGCGCGTCCGATGAGATGGGGCCCTCCATCCGGTCTTTGTGCAGCTTTTCCGGCAGCAATGGAAAGTGACGGAGCCAGATGGAACGTTGGATTACCGTCATCCATGCTACAATCCTCGACAAGCAAACCGAGGGAGCGACGCACATGTTGAGGATGGCGTCTGCCGATTACACAGGGAGCTCTTTGTCTCCTCCGGCAGGTCTGAGGCCTCCAGCCTTTTCGACATGCTAAATGCTAGCAGCGCATGTTGTTGCTAACTGCGGCTGCCTGAAAACACATCGGTGGGCTCGATTGGAGAGCTTTGGTCGCCGTCTGGTTCCTCCGGAGGGACGGGACGCTGCTCCGACCTGGGCAGCTTCGCTCCGGAAGCTTCCGCGAGGCTTGGCTCCAGGGGAGGGAACCGAGGAATAGCGTCAGTTGCCTTACAGAAGGAGTTCTTTGTCTCCAAGGCAGGTCTGCGGCCTTCAGTCCCTTGGACATGCTATATGCTAGCAGCGCAGGTTGTTGCTAACTGCGGCTGCCTGGAAAAACACGTCGGTGAAAAATAACCTTTCCGCCGATCATCCGAACTGGCGGGAAAAGGCGAGGGACGTAGAAAAAAAAAGGGGTCCCTTCATGTCAGCCTCCTCCCGGGTTCCGCCGGGCAACCCCTGAGGGCGCTGTCGGCCGGGAGCGGTGTGATCGCCGATGCGAAACGAGGTGGGATGGGGTGAGCATTCACTCAGCCCCCCTCCACCTACACTACGCTCCCCAGGAGGGAATGAGCAGCGGGGGCTGCAGCTGAGCACACCTTGCCCCGGAGGAACCATCCGGTTCGCCCCGAGGGTCGGCGATAAGAGGAAAAACACAAGATGGCGTTGTCCAGCGTGTAATGACCTGTCACTGGGAAATGTTCCCCGATGCTTACCTTGGAATAAGACTGCTGTCATCTTCTCCTCGGGGAGGAGAACTCACCGGACGACCGGAGGTCGACTGCCGGGCCAAGCATCTTCCGCAAAGGTTGGTCATTTACACAATTTGTCTTCTTTGTTCTTCTGACAGTGCTATATTAGCTCGCTGAAGAAAAAATGGGAGCCGATTTCCCGCTCTTAACGTAATTTATACGGACCGGGTGGGGCCCACACAGCAGGTGGGCGTGGACTAATTTTTTCAGTGCTTATGCTGCGCATAACGGGATAAACCATCAGCGACAGCCTTAAAGGGCGAAGCCTATATGAAATAGAACTTTGTGTTTTTGAAACCATTAGTGAAAAGGCCAGACTTCAGGGGTATCTGAGGCAGGCTTGAAACACAAGAGTCAGGGTGGCTTCTGGGTAATACCAGATGGCTAGGCCTCAGACCAACGAAGCCTCTTGGATGAGGGGCGAAACGTTTCTTTTTAACAAAAAAACGAAGTCCAGATGACATGATTCAACCTTTTTTGTTATTTCAAGCCTTTATTTTATTTTATTTTTGATAATTTTGATGATTATAATAAAAACCCAAATTCAAGTGTCTCAGAAATTTTGAATATTGTGAAGAGGTTCTATATTTTAAACTCTTGGTGTCACCTTAATCCACTGATTAACTCCTAGACATGAGCTACAAATGTCTCATTCCTTAAGTCCAGCCACGTCTAAACCAGAAACAATGTCAGAAGCGTCTTACCTGCTGAGGACATAAAGAGCTGGACTGTTGTTCAGTGGTCCTATGTCCTTTTTTATGTTTTGGATTTACCTTTATTTGGATTTACCATATCCTAGATGACTGAGAATCTTCCCCAGCGACCTCTTTTCAGATAAAAGTACAATTTCATGTAATTTGTAAATCAAGGTCCCAGAGACTGGTGGGAGAGTGGATGTCCAGAATCCATGTTGCTTGAAGTCCAGCGTGAAGTTTCCACAGTCAGTGATGGTTTGGGGCCATGTCCTCTGCTGGTGTTGGTCCACTCTGTTTCCTGAAGTCTACAGTCAGCACAGCATCTTCCAGGACATTTTAGAAACTTCATGCTTCCTTCTGCTGACGAGCTTTATGGAGATGCTGGTTTCATTTTCCAGCAGGACTTGGCTTCAGCCAATACTGCAAAGGTACCAAAATACTGGCTGTGGGATATTCTAATTTTCTGAGTTTTGGTTTTTATTATCTGTAAGCCATAATGCAATTCAATTCAATTAATTTATTTATACAGCTCCAAGTCACAACAGAAGTCATCTCAGGGCACTGAACAGAAACATTCATATATATATAAAATAACAAGTTAACACTATATATCTGAGGAGCAGACTGTTTTGAATTCAATGACATAATCATGAGCCATATTATTTTTCCAAAATATTTAAATACATAATGTCATTGCTCAAAATAACTCAACACCAATGTTCATCAGAAAAAAAAAAAACAACAACTTTTGTTTTCTTATCTTAAAGTATTTTTTGCAGTTAAACTGTGTATTTTACCTTCCTCTGTAATGTTTGACTACCTCCAAAGCTCTCTGTCCGTGCTGACCCTGGCTCTTTTCTTTAACCAGCTCCTTCTTTATAGATCTACCACTGAAACCCAGAGAAAGGTCCACAGCAATATCTTTCTCCTCTCATATCTATCCACCACATTCACTAACGATCTCCTTCTCCCCTAAGGCTGCAAATTATTGGCAAACGCCAGTGACTAGCTGAGCGGTAATTTGTAGAGCAGAGGACCCTCACACCATCCGACCCCCCCTTCCCCCCGCTCCGATTCAGACAGCAAGTTTCTCACCCATCAATTCTTCTTTTTTACTTTTTTCTCCTACTGGTGAATGTCACTCCTTTCTTTTAAACATAACCTTTCTTTTGTTCTCTCTCTCTTTCCATCCTTGCTCCTGTAATGATTTACACACTGCCTCCACAATGAGGAGTGGGGGGAGCCGATCCTAAATAACAAAATAAATTTTTTATCAGTGTGGAATTGATTGATAATTCAGTGGAGAGGCTGACAGCTGTAGGGCTAAAGGAAAAAAAAAAGCGTGAATACATGAGGTTTGTGCGTTTCAAGTCTCTGTCTGATAATTCAGTGGGAGTCCGACAGCTGCATGGCCCGGTCAGGAGCCCTGCTTTTCTGCAAAAATCAATGTGAACGAAAGCCCTGCAAAATAAAAAAAAACTGGCAGCACTGCTCGCTGTCACAACTCGGGGCGAAGTGTATTTTTATTAAAGGAGGTGTTTCTCATGATCATTGATATGCTGAACACATGCACACAAAGCCTTGTAAGAACAGAGGGGGAGCCTGAATATGTATGCAGATTCTGAGCAGATCTTTTCAAGTGATTTGCATCGCATCAAGCCTTTCTCAGCCGCACGGTCCCGCTGCAGACGGAGAAGAAAAAGAATGCGGTGTAATAAGAATGAGTCAAGTTGATACATGTATTAGTGGGCGGGAATGAGCACTTCACAGTGACACCCACGTCCTCGGCATGTCGACCTGCGGTGGGCTTGCTACAGCAGACTGAGCTGATTGATTTTTTCTCCTCAGAAACTCAAAACAGGCTGCAGAATGAGGAGCGCTCATGTACCAAAAAAAAAAATGCACGTTCCATCGAACCCCCAAAACCTTTTTTTTGTCCTAGTTTGAGTCTTATATAAACCTCTGCCATATTAATGTTAACAAGCAAGACCAACTTTGACCTTTCTACCAACCCACCTGCACACATGACTCAGTGAGTCAAAATAAGGCACTGCTCCTCACTTGGCGTGATTCATCTGACAAGAAATCCCATCGTTAGAACATATCCAAAATCATATCCACGTCATGTCAAGCATCAATGTGTGGCATGGAGGCTGCACAGTTGCAGAAAGAAAAGCTCTGCAGAGAGTAGTGAAGGTTGCACAGGAGTCTGTTGGAGTCAGCCTCCCCACCATCGCAGATATCTACACCTCCAAATGCAGGAAGAGGGCAACTTGCATCATGAAGGATCCCACTCACCCAGCACACACACTTTTTGCCCCGCTCTCCTCAGGTTGGTTGAGGAGCATTAAGTGTAGAACCACTAGACTGAGGAACAGCTTCTACCCTGTCTGTTAGATTCATGAATATCTAACCAGATGAATCACTGTGAAAAAAAAAATCACATCATGAAGTTGCTGTTTTATTTTATGCTGCTGTGTTCATGTGTGCTCACACAGACTCATGTTCGTGCTGCTGTTCAGCATATTGTTTTTGTACTACTAGTGCTTAGCGTATTTTTACTTTAAAATTTTCTTTGTTTATATCTTAGATCTTATTACTGTTTTTCTTTTACGTTTTATACTTTTGTTGGATGTAACTGGGACCCTGTGTACAAAATTTCATTCCATCACATGTACCACATGTGGTGCATTTCACAAAAAAAGAAACTTGAATCCTTGAAAACCTTGAATCATATTATTTAAAGTATTGACCAAGTTGTTTCCAAACCACACGTAGTTAAACAAATAATCATTTTTGACACAGGACAAGGAACAGAAAGGTGACTTTGGAGTAAAGTAACATTTCCCGAATGAGCCACTTCAATTAACCACAACCAAAAGTGACTT
>NC_056512.1:26459057-26459811 GCF_014905685.2 Nematolebias whitei | reverse complement strand
TTTATTTTTTCTTGTGGTGACATAAGAGAAACCTTTTATTATCAAGTTAGAATTCATTTTGTTTAGCCTTGGTTCTCTCTGAAGTTAAAATGCTTTTTCTCTGTCCAGAAATATGTTCACCAATTTCTTTTCCTGGAGAGACGTGGACATGTAACATAATGATTGAAGTTATTAAACACACAAGATGTAAAAGAGATGGCAATGACTAGCAAATATTCTAACCAGGACTGATTTATGTGCATAAATTCATTGATGTATGTCGTATCGATTGGGCAACAAAACTGCTTCTTTCTTGTCACCATAGCTCCAAGAAAGCGTGTTGTTGTACACAACAAAACAATTTGATTCAGTGAGCACACCAAAATGGAAGAGGAATTGAAATTAAAAACAACATAAAGAAAATCATCCAAGTTTTATCAACCTCTGCCAAAAGTCTAAAGGTGGGCAATGATGTTTTTGCTTGTGTGTGCATTTATTGGCAAAATATCCCACAAACAAGATTTTGATTCCAGCCTTCAGGAAACAAATAGTTAAATGTTCAATCACTACTGAATAACATGCAGAGTCAAACACATGTATGACCATATCTCAACCTGTATTAGTTATTGATGTGGTAGGAGCTGAGCCTCATTTACAGCACATACTCCAATTGGACAACATTCTTGCTTTTGCTGAACCCTATTAAAATCCACCATGTTTGTCTGTTAGCAAAATAGCTTATGAACCATTTAACAAATGTTAATAAAACTTTCAG
>NC_056512.1:26339722-26458957 GCF_014905685.2 Nematolebias whitei | reverse complement strand
CTAAAATGACTGTAATGCAGTTAATTCGACATATATCATGCTAATGTATGGTGTGGTAGTTTAGCATCACCCACAACACATATTCTGAGCTCTCCATAAGGGGAAAGATCTTTGCTGAATACTTTGGCGATGACTGTTGGCATCAACCGTTGTTGTCACTTTTAGCCAGATGTTTTATGAATTATTCAATGGATCTTAATGAAACCCTTAAAAAGTAATTATTGGATGTACTTGTACCATTTGTTAACTTTTTTTTATCCAAGTCAAGATAGCTGCCACAGTCTGTAGTCAACAAAAATAAATAATTTTCTCTGTTGGTATGGTTGCAGTTGATAGTCATCCCCAACACACACTCTGAGCTGTAACAGACTGCAAGAAATCTCACTTTACTGAGTGAGATTGTGCACTATTGTGTTTTAAAACTCTGACAATGGGTGCTGTGCATTCTTTCAAGGACTGCTAGGCTTTTAATTTGTGTGCTTTCAAAATTGAGAGTAAGACAGCATTTTCCGCAAGTGCTGAAACCCTTAGGAATAAAATGTAGGAATCAAACCTCCAGCTGCTCGTGTACATCAGTGTGAGTTAAGCATCGTGACCGTGAGTAAACACCATCACATGTTGCACATGACACATGATGGGAGTGGTGGGTGACTGTAATCGTGCTAAATAATTTGTCATCCAATTCTTTGACAGACAATTGCTCTGCCAACAAATGGCGAGTCAAGTGTTGCACTGATTCACTGGTGCTGCGCTGGAGTTATTAAATAATGAAATCACTGAATACAAGGGTTTTTTTTTTCCGCCTGTTTCTTCTGCCTACAGCTGTATGTGAAGAGCACATAAAAGGTGATGGAGAGGCGTTCTGTCTGCTGTGTCTCCGAGGAGCAGCAGAGCGCGGCCCACTCACAGCTGTGCTGATGAGGAGAATCCCTTATTATGATATGACACGGTTGTTTAAATTTGGATGGACGCAGCCTGGGGGTGATGGGAAGGAGGAAAATAAGACAGAGTGAGAATTTGCCATATATTTAAAATTGCATTAGATTCTTTTCTTTTTTTTCTGCTCCACGTCTCTTGAGGAAACTTTTTTCTTCTTCTCTGGATGGAAACTCATGAATAAACGAAAGGACAGTGCATGTGAATGTAAAAACACACGTCTCAGACTAATAAATGCCTCTGCCTTTGCAGGATTTTAATGAATCTCTGAGCAGGACTTCCTAAAAACAGAAACAAAACCCATCAGCAGTTTATTTTGTCCACCGCTTAGGTTCTCTTGGAAAGGTTTTGGTTTCTGCTCTTGCTACAAGAACAGAGGGACTCTACAGGTGTATTGATGACGTGAAGTCGATATTTAATGGATTTGCTTGTATCAAATTGTGCTCACCGTGCACATGGCATCATGTCGGATCAGCTCTCGCTGAGCTTTGTATTGACGTATTCTGCACAGAAGGCCATGCTTCTTTTATACATCTGTGTGGTCAATTCTGAGGTTTCTTGTAGGCTCTTTAAGGATGCAGGAGGAAAACATTTTTACAACCATTCCATGTTTGAATACCTCCGTTAAGCAAAGAGTGGCTGCATGGAAACCTGCAAATCATTAGTTTGCCTTCTCTTGTGTTTGACCCAGTAACTGGACATCCCAATACAAAAGAGGCAGTTTTTAATTTGTGTTATGTAGCTCAAATTAAATGTGAAAGTCCTGCAAAGTGTCAGTCTGTTGCATCAAGTGCAACAAATGTAAGCTGTCTTAAAAACGACAAGCTATGAACATTTGGGTTCATTTAGGCCCCAGACCCCCTGACAACGACTGCTGCAAGAGAACAATATAAAGATCATTGTGTATGGTTTGTACAGGGTCGCGGTATGATTTTTAGTTGTGTTATGAGAACTCACATCACTAAGTAGTTCAGGCTCAATAGGACCATGTTAAATTTGAGCTTGCACTGAACTTAATGGCACAGTTGTGATGGTTTATTATCTTAGTGGCTGCAGATCAAATCCTGGGTAGAAGTGTGGGAAAGCATGGTGGCAGTGGTGCATGACGGCTGCAGTTGAGGATTTAAAGCAGGACTGGCCATGCTCGTCTCCTCCATGGCAGGGAGAAGGTCATGGAAACAATGAGTATCTGCACCTAATGTGGAAGTGTTGTGTTAGTGAGGGGATATTTTCAGGACAAAAAATTGTGCGAAATTGTTGTGACTGAGCCATGTCATGATTGCCTTAATGCTGAAGGAGGTTTTCCAAATTTGCTATCCAGCCATGTTTAAATTGGTCATGGAGAGTAGTGGGGTCACCATTCAGTCTAAAGGAGCTTTAGTGTGACAGTATAACACAAACCTTTGATAGATGTTGCTAAAACATTGCAGAGAACTCAATATTTTTACAACAATCAATGCAAATAACAAGAAACAATTTCAGTTAAACAGTAATCTCTAAGACATTGTCCACTTAAGACTGAATGTGTTGGTGGCATTTATTCCGCCAAACAACTCATGTGCACTCAATGGTTTGAGTCACTCTTTTTACCCAAAAAAGAAAAGAAAAGAAAAAAAGCAGCATTTCTGTTATTTAAAACATATGAAAACACTTGTTGACTTTTTCCGCAGCAGTTATGATACTCCAGTGATGTCAAAAAGAAAAGAGCAACCTGCACAATAAAAGTCTCAATTAGTCATGATGATTTGTGAGAAGTTCAGCCCTGACAATCATGCACATGAAAGTGGGAATTGTTTTCGTTCATGTATTTTGGCATTTTCTTGAGCTCCTCTTTAATTAGAACTGGAACATATGTTTCAAGGACATTTTGCGCTGTGCTGCGGCGACGTGAGGCGCATAAAAACATGATAGATTTGTCTAAAACCCACATCTCAAATGGAAAAACACATTTTGTCCAGTCAGAGAATGACCTTTACAGAATGAAGAAACTCCAGTAAAGGTCAGATTTAAAGGCACCCAGCCCTCCATTATATCAGCTTTGCTTCATTAACTAATTTACAGGCAAACCTTAAACTGCAGAAATGCCAAACTTAAGAGCAAAATCTGGCAATAACCCATGCTGATGATAAAGGGCTGATGAGAATCTGCTCATTACTTAAGACACTGAACATTTATAAAGATATAAATATGGTGATAAAGATGCAGCACATTAACCTTTTCTATTTGCTTTTGCATTTAGACAAGACTTTTTGTTTCTTTTATGTGTCATTGTGCCAACGTCCTATTGCTCAAATGTGAAAACTGTTTGAAAACAAGAGCAAAGTAGTCTCCACCTCAGATTCAGTCTTGCATGGGCCAGTTGAACAAAGCGGAATGAAGAGAAGACAAACTGACAGGTTGGTGTAGATCAGGAGTAAGCAAGGATGGAGACAAACAGAGTCAGGAGCATTTGACCAAGTAAAACACCTCACGGTGTTTCTGTATGGTCATATGTTTACTTTTTGCATCTATTAAAACTCTTGGATACTGCTGTAGCTCAGTGGTTAGTGCTGCAGTCTTGTAATCCTGTGGATTCGAACCCAGGTTGCTTCAAGAAGGTCATCCAGCATAAAACAATAGCCAAATGTTTCACAAGAGTTTACTAGCTGTGATCCATGCACAAGAAGCAGCCAAAAGAACCAGCGGTGTGCCAATGTCCACCGTTGCTGATGAATTTTTACAGTGAATGTTTGTATTTTTGGAGGGCAGCACGGTGGCACAGTTGGTAGAGCTGCTGCCTCTCAGTGATCAGGACGCCCAAATTCAAATCCCGGTCCAAGGACCTTTCTGGGTGGAGTTAGCATGTTCTCTCCGTGCATGCGTGGGTTTTCTCCGGGTACTCCAGTTTCCTCCAACAGACCAAAAACATGCATGTTAGGCTGATTGGTGACTCTAAATTGTCCCTAGGTGTGAATGATAGAGTGAATGGTTGTTTGTCTCGTTTGTTTCTGTGTCCCTGTGATGGACTGGAGACATGTCCATGGTGTACCCCGCCCCTCGGTCCCTTAAGATACAGTCAAATTCATTGTTGTAAAATGAAATGTAAGTTAAACATTCATTATCACGTTTTTGCCAGGTAGACCATTATTATTATTTGTAAGAATATATTTCAATACTTATAAATGTGTGTTACTCTCCAGTTAAAAAAAAACAAAAAAAATTTGCAAAGTTGTTGAGAAAATAAGGTTGCATGTTAACAAATGCACAAATACAAATACCTTCAAGACATTTCTGTGACACTGACGGTCAAATCGACTCAAACAAACAAAGATCCTGGATCACGTTGGTCATGAGATGAAAGCTCTGGCCAGCAGGTGTTTCTACCTCGGCTGCATTAGCCGCTGCTGTTAAAGAGTGAGCAGCGTACTCATTGTGCCATCCTGTCTGCATTTCCATCCACCACACTTCTGCTACTATGTGGGGGGGTCACGACCGCTCAGGGAGAGCTGCTTCTACCAGCTCAGATCAGTCAGACACAGCAAGCCCTGCACTGTGACGGCACCGCCACAAATAGCAACACAGATGCAAACCGAGCCACAGTGGCAGCTCAGATACAAAACTGAGATTAAAATTAGAAAGTGATCGCTCAAAATCACAACACACACTCCTCATGTAGAAATTCTAGGTCTAAGACACCCCCCCCCCCCCCCATCTCAGGGTTAAACACCATTTGAACTGAAAAGCATGATAGTTAGAAAAAGTGCATCAAGACGCTCTGTTGACGCCGTTATTTTAAAAGAGAAATCTTTTAGGAAGCACTCCTGAGTGAAGACCGTGCACTTTAAAGATGATGTTGTGGAGTCTGCTTTAAAAGTACCCTGAATAGTCAATGAGCGGGGCTTTTAAAGAGTAAATATAGAGGCATGGTGTTTGCGTACATGTCGACTACCCGCGGGCCGTTTGTGAAGATGTACCTCGGCAGCACATGGCAAAAGGCCTTGCAAAGTCCTCTGGGAGAGTGCAGCTTTTAGCGTTTGCCTAGGCACAAATATCCAAGAACACGCAGTGATGAAACTCCTCTTGTGTAACCACAAACTGCCAGCCTGGGTCTCGCTCAACTCCTGATGTAATTTCAGTTCACGTTGAGCAAATTTACAAGCTGAGCCTAAATAACTGTGAGCTAAGAAGGCAGGAAGCTGATGAAATCTACTCCCTGTTTGTGATTACAGGATTTGCACAGCTGCAGCAAATTGTGTTTTAATGTAGAAAAACAAAATCTAGATTTGCAAAGAAACGTCTACACAATAAAGAACAACCAGCTTGGTAAATAATTGAAGATGCTCAGGAGGGAAAGTATCATTTCCCACTAATAAACCAGATTCTTCTTGTTTTCAAATAGTAAAAATCTCATTACTGCATGGCGTATTTTCACCAGCAACGGGTTTCTCAGTTCAACAACTGGTATAATTTGTACATTGGGCTTGTTATAGACAGGTGGAGCTGACAGATGGTGTTTGTACTGATTCCAAAACTGAGATTTGTCTCGTTGTTGCTTCTTTGTTTAGGATTGGCTTCAGACATCACTGTTTTCCTGACTTAATGTTTCAAGCTTTTTGACTTGCCTGAAATAAATATAAAAGGTTACTTCTTTTTATAGGCCCAGGCTGCTGAGGGACCGTCCTTGATGCACTGAACTCATTTCCTCCTCTCTTTAATTCTTTATGCATTCATAACATTATTGCACGGCATTAAATTTATGTCTCTCTCTTGTGTAGTTTGTGCTTTTTTATCCGTACCTTTCTGTATCTCATGCTTCATATTATGTCTGATCTGATCTTCTTATTGTCCTCCGTTTCTTTATTCATTCTTATCGGGTAAGGACTAACAGAGACACTTCTCTTCAAGAGTTTTCTTCTATTTCAATTAAAGTTTATATTGCCCAACATCATTAGGAATGCACTTAGAGAAGGGATTTTTTTTTTGTTCCTTTTCCTCCAGGACAACTTCTTGTTCTGAATTGGCACTGTACAAACTAAGTTGTATTGAGCGGGAGACGGGTTGTTATAATAAAAAAAAAAAATCCAATTAGCAATCATATATACAAAATAATTGACCTGATAAGGATAATCTGTATTGCATCTTACAAGATGCAAATTATTTTACAGATATTAATATATTTTTCTTTTGAAAACCAAAGATAAATCAGAAAATCATCATGATCAGACTTAATCCTAGATGTTCTACTCAGGGCTCCATAAAGAGAGGTGCAATGATGAAAGCAGCCTGATGGCTGCAGTTCAGATTTTACTGTTTCTTTACATTTTTGGGTCATAACCTTATTTTTAATTTTTTTATTGCTTGGATAATGATTCAAACACATCTGCATACAGCAGGTAAGCACTGTCCCCAGTGAAGCTCAGGAAGCTCCAGAAGGTTGATTAAACTCATCTGCTTTTGACACCTTTGACCATAAGATCCTCTCTAGACTGGAGCAGGTGGGCATCACAAGGTCAGCCCTAAAATGGTTTAGGTCCTACCGCTCTTTTGTGTCAACATCAAGGACTTTAGTTCAACATCGGCAGCTCTTTGGTGGGGGGTACCGCAGGGGTCCATCCTCGGTCCTCTTCTCTTTTCTTTATACTTGCTGCCATTAGGTGCTATTTTTCATAAACATGGCATACTTTTTCATTTCTATGCTGATGACTGTCAAATTTACTTCCCTCTGAAGCACACTGGAACATTATCTACTGTATTCAACCTCTTATTGACTGCCTAACTGACATCAGGGACTGGATGGCTTTAAATGTCTTAAGTTTTAATGAGAAGAAGACTGAAGTCATGCTTTTCCCTCCTAATGGCACAATCAAGAACCACTGTAGTGACTGTATTGTATTGTATCATTAGAGAAACAAAGAGGCACTAATTTGGGAGTGACAATGGACCCTTTTATAAAACTTACCAGTCGTGTAAACACAATTGTTAATTCCTGGGTTTTTTTTTTCAGTTGAGGTGATTGTCTTAATTGAATCCCATACTTTCCAAAATAACCTTGAAACAATAATACATGCTTCCATAACATCCAGGCTTGATTACTGCAATGTACTTCTGTTTAGAATCAGTCAGACCTCCATTGCACGATTACAACTGGTTCAAAATGCTGCAGCCCGATTTTTAACCGGTACAGGCAAAAGAGACCACATTCCACCAGTTTTGGCCTCCCTTCACTGGCTCCTGGTTCACTTTCAAATTCAGTTCAAAATCCTTCTGTATGTTTTTAAATCTCTGAACAGTTCTGTCCCCTCTAATCTCACTGACCTGCTGCAGTCATATGTCCCACAACAATCTCTGAAGTCAACAGATCAGATACTTTTATTGGTTACAGGCACTCATCTTAAGCTCAAAGGTGACTGGGCCTTCTCTGTTGCAGGTCCAAGACTGTGGAATGAGTTACCAATCCATGTCAGGCAGGCTCCCTCTCTCATTGTTTTTAAGTCTTAAAAACTCACTTTTATTCCCTGGCTTTTGACACTGTGTGATTTGTTTGTAACCTGACTGTATTCTACAACATTGGCCATTTAGTTGTTGTCTTCCATTTGGATCTATGTATTTTTTGCTGTGTGATTTGCTTGTTTTGTTTCTGCTGTACAACACTTTGGTTGGCCTTGTTGCTGTTTTAAGTGCTTTATAAGTTAAGTGGTATGGTATGGTAATATCAGGTATGCAGCTTACACTGAGCGGGAAGATGACTAAATGGACACAGGTGTGACTTAAGTCACCTGGAAGCAGAAATCAGACCAAAAGAAACGACCTAAAACAACCAAACTAAAAATATTCACAGACCATTTCACTTGGATATTTCTGCCAAACTTGAAATGTAAAATTATGCTTCCACAATGATTGTTTACGTGTGAGAGAGGCTGCTTGAAATAAGAACAGAAAATGCAGACACGCTGATTAGAAGAACACAGAACAAGAGCAAAACAAATTAAGACAGAAGTGGACATTCTATTTTCCTTTGTATTTTCAAGAACAAATAGTGTATTTTTAATATAATAGAAGATATTGGATTGCAGACATTGATACAGCAAAGAAATTGTGAGTGTTTTGTTGTTGTTAGGATGTAGAAACAGATTCTGGACTTTAATGCATTTCTGTCTGGGCTTTAAAAACTTGCAGGTTGGTAGCCCTGACAAAGCAATACGTATAAAGCAGGGCTGCAACAGATGCACATATTATCCACCTGTTTTACTTGTCAATCCAGTCATGATGATATCTAGAGATCGAAAAGTCAACAAAACACTCACATTTTGAGAAATTCTTAAAGAAACTTTCATTTAATTATTTTACTTATAATTTTTCCTCACAAATCATAATTTAAACAATTTAAATTGCCATAAAAATATAAAACAAGTAAAAGTAATCATTAATTTTGAAATGTCTGTGTTTAATAATATAGAAACCTAATAATAGATGCTGAGATATTTCAGTCTGGCTCTCCAGGGAGATCAACCAGTTATTTCACAACAACAGTGTCACTATGGTGGCTGCAGATAATTTGTTGGCAACACATTTTTTTTATTGCAAATTATTACTACATAATTATCTTGTAAATGTCATATTTTTAGATTTTTTTAGCATGTCATGTTCACTCAGTTTGCCTTAAAACCACCTATTTTTAACTCTATAAAACAAATGCAAACATGAAAAGAATTACTCACTGCATCATATGAACTGACTTTATATAAATTATTTCTGTTCACAGGGTTTATCTCCAGAGAATCATTCTCTGTATGTTTAAAAGGATGTGACTATTTAAACACAAAGAAGCTGTCTTTCTTTTCTTTGATTCAAACCCTCACAGCACAAAACTCAACAGAGCACGGCGTCGTTGCTGAGTGAACCTGTCGATTACTGCCGGCTCACTGTCAGAAAGTTTAAGTCAAATTCACACAAAAGATGTCGCATATTATCTACGTTAAAATTTTCTAAATTTTGAAAGCAGACGAGTTTCACACGGTGTTTAAAGTAAAACAACGTGGAGTTTTTTCTGACATCACATGCAACAGTTTGAAGTGATAATGGTCAAGAGGTCCATCTCTTTGTCTTCTGTAGACAAACTGAAAATATTTTGAAGGAATGCATGCTGCCCGCAAGTTTTCATGCCAGAGTTTGAAACTAGGATAATTTTATATTGAGATGGCAAAGAAAAACACCCATTTTGGTCAAAATTAGTTGTATTTTGTTATACATGATCACATCAGCACAGGATCTCAACTGGCTTGTTAGGATGTGTTGAAGATGAAGCTCAGCTACTACCACACCGAAATTTAGCTTAAAAGCTGTAAAATTAATTAAGTTATGGCCAGTTGTGTTGGTTAAGGTTGATTAGCTATGGCAGCCATTTGGTCTTGGACTGGTAACAACAAATAAACAGTTGTACATTCAATGTTACGTTCTGCGTTACATGAAAGTTAACTGGTTTAGGAGATTTTTTGCTAACACAACAATAAAAGAAATGCGCAGACACAAAAATAAATTTGCTTACCTTTGGGAGAAGCATTGCACAGCAATGACGATACTCCTGTAAAAAGCTTTATCAATTAGCGAAGCCCAAACAGCGATTGGCAGTAAAGCTCATTTTCATCACGCTAAGCTGTTGTTCAGGTAAACTTGGTGCTGACATTTTACTAAAAACCCTGCTGTAATCCTGCATGTCGAAACTAATTTGCACACATATTACAGGTCGCCTGTTTGCAAACATCAGAGGCTAATAATCTGAGATGATTTATGAGGCTAAAAAAAGGTGAATTCATCTCTTGTTTGCTTTAGTTTGAAGCTGGTGTAGCAGAGCAGACAGCTCAACGGGGATGACTAATGAACACATGGCACGCCAGACTCTGATGCTACAAAACATGCACTACAATTCTTTATAGAAAATGACATTTTTTTAATAACAGTAATAACTAAAAGTATTGAAATTATATTTGCAATCCTTATTTATTATTAAAGACCCATTGAAGGTATTCATACAGCCCATCGCTGTTCATGTCACTTTTAAACTACAACTTTAGAGATTTCTTCTGTTGAAATATGATGGAGTTTAAGCTCTTTTGGTTAAACCTTATAAATAAGATGTTACGCTCAGAGTACGTGTTGTGAATGAATTCTAGCTACAGTCACATCAAATTATACACAATACCAAGGTTTAAGATTCTTTATTGTCATTCTCATCACGTGGTACATGAGGTGGAACGAAATTGTGTACTCAAGGTTCCAGTTACACCTAACAATAGCAAAAATATAAAGTATGAAAACAAACAGTATACAAGGATCTAAGATATACACTAAACTATAATAAAGTAAAATTATATGGTGTATTAAACAGCAGTCTGAACATTAGTCTGTTGTGAGCAGATTAATACAGCAGCTTAAAGGCAAGAATTCAGCAGCATGGAAAAGTCACATATCACCTGTTGAAGTGGCATTACAGTGATGTTTCTGTTTTTCACAGTGATTATCCTGGTTAAGGATTTATGAGTCTAACAGCTTCAGGGTAGAAGCTGCTCCTAAGTCTAGTGGTTCTACACTTAATGGGCGGCTGTGGCTGAGTGGTTAGAGCAGTCGTCCTCCAATGCAAGAGTTGGGGGTTCGAACCCCACAGCAGTCACATGCCGAAATGTCCCTGGGCAAGACAATGAACCCCTTGTTGCCTCCGATGTGTGTCCCATTGGTGTATGAATGTAATAAATCACTGATTAGTCTCTTTAGAATGATTTGTTCAATTAGCTTTGTAGAGATCTAGTAGAGTGCTGTATGAACAGGTAAATGAGGACACAGATTGTAGTGTAAAGCGCTTTGAGTGTCTCAATAAGATAGAAAGGCACTATACAAGTACAGTCCATTTAATGCTCCTCAACCTCCTTCCTGAGGGGAGTGGGGTAAAAAGTGTCTGTGCTGGGTGAGTGGGGTCCTTCATGACGCAGGTGGCCCTTTTCCTGCATCTAGAGGTGTAGATGTCTGTGATGGTGGGGAGGCTGACTCAAACAGCCTTCTGTGCAGCCCACACCACTCTCTGCAGAGCTGCTCTCTCTCCAGCTGTGCAGCCCCTGTGCCACATGCCATCTCTTCTGTGGTCCACACTGCGCTCAACCGCCTGGAACAGAAAAACTCTTACATCCGTACGCTCTTTGTGGACTTCACATATGCCTTCAACACCATGATCCCCCAAACCCTGATGGACAAACTATGCACACTAGGACTAAGCCCCTCCATTTGCAACTGGGTACTAGACTTCTTAACAAACAGACCACAGTTAGTGAGGATCCACAACTTCTCCTCCCTCACCATAACCCTCAGCCCTGGCTCTCCTCAGGGATGTGTGTTGAGCCCCCTCCTGTTTACTCTGCTCATGTATGATTGTGCAGATACCCATCCAAGTTGTCACATTGTAAAGTTTGCAGATGATACAGTAGTGGTGGGATGCATCACAAACAATGATGAGTCCAGCTACAGGCAAGAGGTGGAACACCTGGAGAGCTGGTGCAAAAAGAATAACCTTCATGTCAATGTGAAGAAGACAAAAGACATGATTGTGGACTTCAGAAGGAACAAACACACCTACACCCCCCGAACATAAGAGGATCTGCGGTGGAAGTGGTCTCCAGCTACAAGTACTTGGGTGTACACATGAATGACAACATCAGCTGCAGCAACAACACCACCAGCCTGATCAAGAAAGCTCATCAGAGACTCTACTTCCTCAGACGGCTGAGACGAGCTGGTCTGGGAAGCTCAGTCCTCACCTCCTTCTACAGGTGTGCAGTGGAGAGCATCCTGTGCTCCAGCATCAACGTGTGGCATGGAGGCTGCACAGCTGCAGAAAGAAAAGCTTTGCAGAGAGTGGTGAAGGCTGCACAGAAGTCTGTTGGAGTCAGCCTCCCCACCATCACAGACGTTTACACCTCAAGATGTAGAAAAAGGGCTACCTGCATCATGAAGGACCCCACTCACCCAGCATGCACACTTTTTGCCCCGCTCCCCTCAGGAAGGAGGTTGAGGAGCATTAAGTGTAGAACCACTAGACTGAGGAACAGCTTCTACCTGAGGCTGTTAGACTCATGCATCTCTAACTAGAATAATCACTGTGAAAAACCAAATCATGTTGCTGCTGATCTGTTTCATGTTGATGTGTTCATGCGTGCTCATCCGCTCACACAGCCTCATGTTCATGTTTTTGCTGCTGCTCGACGTAATGTTTTATGCTATTAGCGCTTAGTGTATATTTAGTTGATGTTTTTCTTAGTTCATATCTTAGATATGAACATTTTTTTTCTTTTACATTTTATTGTTTGATGTAACTGGGACCCTGTGTACATAATTTCGCTCCACCACATGTACCACATGAGGTGCGAATGACAATAAAGAATCTCTGACTCTGACATGTTGATGCTAGAGCATCAATATTTTCAATATCTGAAACTATCTGAATTACAGACAATTCTGTGGCTGTTAGTGTTCAAAATATGCACTAGGGATCTGTGTCATCCACTACTGCACCAACTTTTAGATCAACATCTGTAAAATGTAATAAATTACATCCATTTATGGATGTTTTAAATCCAGATGGCTGTGACAGCCCTCTTGACTTGACCGAAAGGCAACGAGTAATGTGTAGTGCATCCAATAATTAGAATCTGAAAGTTTTACTACAACTTCTCTGGCGACCCATGAGATATTTTGGTAGCAGACAAACACGCAGGCACACAAACATAGACAAGAGCCAGAAAGTAATCACTTGTCTTTTCCTTTTGGTGTTGAGCAATGATGATATCAATAAATAGCTAACTGGCCGTACACCTGCATCAAGTCTTTGGCAAGTACACAAATGTGTCTATAGGAACTTCATTCTTACAAATGTTGAATAAGCTCAGAGCAAACAATTAATAATTTTCTTCCTGTCATCCATCACAAATGAACTACAGAAATGCATCTAAAACCAGAAAACAGTAAACAGCAGCAGGCAAAGTGCTCTCAGCCACCTCTGGAATCAGCTCCTTCACATGAAGAACTTGTGTTTGTTCTCTGGGAACAAACAGGAAGACGATGCAAAATATGAGGTGCGTGATTTACTTTTGTTTGAATATGCATGCTTATCATGGCAGGTTTTTCTCTTCTGCTTCTGTCGTGATTTATTGATAAGATGGGTTAAAGCTCCTGTACAAGACCGAGTTTGTTGCAGCTTGTTGAGAAGAAGTCTTTTGGATAAAAGAAGAAACGTTTCAACAAAGAAGAATTCGCCCAGAGGACCTGACTCAAACTTGAACTGTTGTAGATGTGATAATATGAAATGTAGTGTTAAGTATTAAATCCAGAAACTGACACGAGGAGAAGGTTTAAAAGATGTTTTTACAGGTTTCAGGGTTTCTTTATTAGAGAAAATATGAAAAAAGGTGATCATGCTCCAATGATAATAATGTTTGATTTTTATTTCCCACTGGGTTTTGTTTTATTTTCAGGTTTTGAAAAGGAGATAGAAGGAACCAGAAGTTTAGAGGAGTGAGGTGTTGGACAAAAGGAGAGTGAGTCAGGCAGGTAAGTGATTTTTTTTTTTTTTTTTTAACAAGGATTAGTTTGAGAACTGAAAGAATTGTCTTGGTGCCAGATCTGAGACAAAACAGCTGATTATTAGAAAGTAAAACTCAATGAAAAACCATTTGGGAGACAAACAAGCCATCTATTTTTTTTTATAAACTGAGCCACATGTACCAGTTCCTAGAAATGACCCATAAGATCCTTTATTGCAGGAAACCAGAGCTGCTTCTACACAGAGGAGACACTAAAGAAGGTACAGTAAATCCAAATTAGCTCAATTTCTTTAAAAAAAGTCTGAGAATGATCAATAACTGATTACAATGATAACCACTTTGGCAGAACAATCAAGCACTGAGTTATGTTTTGAGATCGTTTATTGTAGCAGCTGGGCCAAAGACTGGTTGAACATAGGTGGACTGCTGGGTAACTGGATATCAGGATGTGTAGGATTAAGAACCTGCCAGTCCACAGCTTCACCTAAAGGAACTAATAAGAGGAGCTAGTCTGAGCAGATCAAGAGGAAAGTGAATTTCTTCCATCTAAAAACAACTCCAGTCTAAAGAAAATCATAGTGGTTCATGCAAATACCATTTTTAAACCTTTACGTGGTGGTCAGTTTCACATTACACAGGAGGCGTCCCCGGCAGCAGCAGAAATTATGCAGCTAGCAAACATGTTTGAGATTAGAGTTGTTTGAAGACATCAATAATTCATTTTGGTCTTGACCCCACTCTCACATTAGTTTGTCAATCCAGTGAGAATTATTCATTCATTCACCCTTTATTCATACAGGTTAGTCTCACTTAGTCACAAGGACTCATTTACAAGAGAAACCTGCTTAACACACAAACACTAACAGCTGTGTGAACTGGTCAAATTTGGATTTTATGAAATATTTTAGTTGTTTTTGACCTCGTAGTTGAGTTTCATCATGCTAGCATCAAGATATTTCTGAAAAAATATCAGTTTAATTTTGTTCACATGCAGGGCTGAGTCAGTTTAGCGAGCTAAAGATGGGTTTCCTGCTGCGTTTACTGTTTGAATAGTTTCAAATGAGCATTAGAGTTCTGGATGAACAGATTAAACATTACATTTGAGTTTTAAATGTGAGGCTTCATTCATAGCTGCAGGATTTACATCAGACTTTTGGGATTTATGGCACAAAACGAGGAGAAAAACAAATAAAAAACATATAAAAAGCATGTTAAACATGCTAAGAACACAGGCGAGATGATGTCATCACCAGGCGACATGTGATTGGTCAGAAACAGAGCACCTTTAATGTGATTCTAGGTTGAGATAAACATTCTTCTGGTCCGATCCGGTCGAATTAAATTAAACCGAATCAAACAGTTCTTTTAAACTAAAGTTTTTCAAATTGTTGTCTACAACAGGTAGGATGTTTGTTGTTCTTTTCTTCAGGACTTCACTTCAAACGATCTGAACTGTTACTTTAAGAACATTTTAAATGCATCTGAATGTTTTTTGTAGCGCTGGATGTTAAAGTCTTTCATCTTTTACAGTATATGAGGTCCAGAGGCACATCGTGCATGCTGCATCATAAACACAAGTATCCTGTAACTTTTATGCAATTAGGGAGAGAATAATCTAGAGATGTAAAATTAAATATATACTGATTTTTTTAATACATCAAAATTATTTCCTCCTTTGTGCTTTATCTCGCTTAAAACATGTGAAGTAAAAAAAAAATTGACTCTGTAAAACCTGCATTATTCAGTCACTTTAAGACACATAAAGTACATTTATTTTAATGATTATGCAAACTCAAAAATCATGTTTGTCAAGAAGATGAGAAAATAATACAAAAAAACATTTAGAATATTAACAATATGCAGACATTTAGGCTTAAATAGGTCAACAATAAACCCAGTCTTGTTTCAGTTTCTGTACAGGATGCTAATCTGCAACCTGTGCAAAAACACGGCTGGTCCCAAGATGAGGCATAAATTAGCACCTTGCATTTTCTCACACGCAAAGCAGCTCTGCAACCCTGGAACACACAGACTAACACACACAGACACCGTGACGCCCTCTTCAGCTAACTGGACTTCTCTTTCTGTTTTAGTTTATCCTGAACACACGTCTTTAACATCACAGAGTATTTTAGTCCTTGTTGGTCAATCATTTTGGTGAACGCAAAGTTAAAAAGCTCACCATGCTGCAACGAAAATACCCTGCACCTGCTTTTGTGCTGCAGGTGGACGGGGCTTATTACACAAGTTTTAGAAGACAAGAAGTTTTCAACAAGTGAGGAATGCAGACATTTTTTAAGCTGAGTGTTCAGAGAGAGGAGCAGCTTTTACAACAAGGATCCTTCTGTGATTTCACAGCCTCTCGTCTGTGTGGAATACTAAAGTGTTGCAGAAAGTACTGGCAATTTTTTTTTTCTTCTACAAACCAGCATTCTCTACGGGGAGCTGAGGCCAGAAAACTGCAGCAATCCCTCTTCCCCCCCACCCCCTGCAGGCTTGTAGTGTTTGTGGGCTGGCTAGATTTAAACGTGATACTGTACTATTTCCCTCGTCTCATTCGCCTTTATTGCTCCATTATGTCTTTTTAATGCAATGGCCACTCCCTTTAGACAACCACTATCACACACACACATGCACACACACCATAGAGCTCCTACTTACACAACATCAATATTACAAGTGAAACACCTCTCACTGCCATTTGCCTCTAAAAGTAGACCTCTATTTTTGTTAAATATTTCATTTTTCATTCTATCACTCTCTTTGGGCCTCTCCCTTTATTTTGTTTTATTATCTCTAAATAGGTGATGTGCAAAGATGAGTTTAAACTTTACCCTCCTGACTTTCCTGTTGAGTTCTCCAAAACCTGCAAAAAGCATTTCCATCCCATGGGATTACAATTTATTTTTATTACAATTCGCCATTTATTCTTTTGTTTCTGTCACCATTTTTCCCACAGTTTTAGAAAATAAATAAATACATTTTAAAAAGTACATTCAAACAAGTGTCTTGTTTAGAAATAAGGCTGGTAGCCATACAAAATGGGCAGAATGTGCAGAATGTGCAGAAAAATTGCTAAAATTGTTGAAGTACAACCAGATTTTGGTTAAAAAAAAGAGAAAGCCCTTTACTTTATGGAGCTCTACAGCTTGGGCACACTTCATAGTGGAAACATCATTCAGAGTTAAAACTGGTCACAGAAAGTTGGACTTAATGAGACTGAACTTTCATTTTGACATCTTCTGTCTGTGAGGCTGACACTTTGTCTATTTTTAAGACTGGGCTTAAGTCTTTCCTTTTTGATAAATCCTATAGTTAGGGTCAGCTTGGGTTTCCTAACTATCCCTTAGTTATGCTGCTATAGGCTTAGACTGCTGAAGGACAAATTGATCACATCTCCTCACTCTGTTGCTGTCTTTATTTGCTTTACTCTACCTGTTTGTGTTTGTAATCATTTCTGTCCTTAACATCTGTTTTTTGTCTTTCTTCCAATATAAAGTACAAACATCTGGACCTGTCCTTCTGTGTTTGTTTCTACTTCCTGTTCTTCTCAAACCCCATCCGGTCGGAGCAGATGAACACTCGTCCTGAGGCTGCTTCTGCTGCAGGTTTCTTCCTGTTAAAAGGTAGTTTTTTCTTTCCACTGTTGCCTTTGTGTTTGCTCAGGATGGGATGAAGTGAAGGTTCAAACACAATCTGTTGGCTTCTTGATACATAACTTTAACTGAGTGACTTTTTAATGTTTGTGAATGTTTCTGTTCAGTGCCCTGAGACGACTTCTGTTGTCACTTGGCGCTATATAAATAAACTGAATTGAATTAATATTTTTTCACAACCTCAGTTTAGGTTTGTTGATTTTTAAACATTTAACCACAGAATGTGCAACATAAAGTGTGATGATGTAATGCACTTTAACTTGAATCGATCCAAATGTTTCTAAATTTGTATAATTTTTTTTTTTACACCCAGAACTTATATTACACCAGTTTTTATACAGTTTATGCATGAACCACAAAGCTTTGTGTCTTTCTTTTCCTCAACGTGTTTCTCACTGCTGTAAGATATGGTTTTATCTGTATATTCACTATAGGATCTACCCAAACTCATGAACTTTAATTATGTCTGAGCATCTTTTTAGTTCAAATGTGGAAGTGAAGGATCTTTTTTTAACTTATACCTCCTGGATAAAACATTGTACATATAAATGTAAGATTAACAAACCAGCTTTTTCTGTTGCTTAAAATTGAGGATTTTAGTTTTTACACAGTGACTGTTTAAGGTTTTCTTTCTACTCTGTGTTTCTGAGTGAATGACTTGAGTGCTGTCAGGGAGTGACAGGTGTGTGGTTATCACAGTGAACCTCATGAGCCACTGGTAGCTTTAAATTTTATCTTGGCGTGCTTTACACTTCTTATACAATTTTTTCCCCATCAAAATATCAGCATTTTTTATCAGCTTCAATCATTACAAATGAAAAATTCAAATTTCAAAATGCCTGTAGAAGAAAGTTGATGCACACCCACTATGTTGGAATTTAGCTGCACCAGCATTCTTCTACTCTAAAACTGAAGAAGCTTGAATCAGTTCATCAAATCAGAGAGCAGAAGCTTTTTACTGAAGCCAAAAGTGTTCTTTCTACTTTTGTGTTGATAAAAGCGAGTCTTCTATAACCAAAGTGTTTCACTTCTAGAGTCAGCTTAGTAACACTGAACTTTTTCTTCTTGCAGCTTTAACTTTTTTTCCCTCCTCTTCCTGCCGGGCATGATTCTGCATGATGTTTTCAGTCTCCGCTGCACAGAGAAGATGCCAGACTGAGGCCTTGAGCTTTCCTTTTGTGCTGCACAGCAAGAAAACGTCTCTTCATTAGACAGCAGCTTTTGACAGTGCTTCATGCCTCCACAGCTTCTTTGACAGCTGAGTGGTGCGTGAGCCCCCACCTACACGCTCACGCATGGTTAGCAGGGCTGTGTCACGAGCACATGCTAAGAGCATATATATAGTCTCTGTGTAACATTAAACTGAAACACAGAGAAAACTGAGCAGATCAGTAAACTCTGTTTCTTGCTAACATTCAGTCTGAATGTTTCACTGCATTGCATTTATATATTAGCGACACATAGAAGCTTCATTTACATTCATTTTTATGCAAAGTGGATTATAATGGAAACTTCGTAAACTATGCATGTAGTGAAACCATTTTGAAAAGTCTAATCTGGCATTTTACAGGAAAAATAAAACTATTGTTTGTTCCTCGTTTACCAGGAGAAGCTTTTTCTGCAGAAACCCCACAGAACAAGTTTGAATTAAAGCATTGCAAAGTGTTTTGTTAGGTCTGGATTTAACATTACAACAAGAATCAGAGCTGAGATTGAAATTCAATCCACAAGGCGATTTGTAATGTGAGCTTCAGAAAGTCTGATGCCTAATTCATAATGTAACATTCCTTCAGGTACCTGAACAGAACGTAGCTGTGGGCATTCGTTTGAAAACAACAGAAAACAGCAGCGGCATGGATCATACTTTGATGTTGATTCTGAACAGCAAGAATATGCACCTCATTTTCTACAGTATACAAATATGGCACAACACAAAGAGCAGGTAAAAGTTGATTTTTCTTTTTTCTTTTGCCGTTTCAAAATGTTGAAGACATTCTGCAGAAAAGGCAGCATGAAGCCTCATTAGCTCAATTTTTACTTGAAGGGAGCTTAATTTGATACACAAGATTTTAACTCTATTTTAGTTTATACAAAACAGTAAAATAAGCGTTGAATTATACTTACAAAGCCAAAAATAAATATTTGGCTGGCACAAACTTTGAATGCTCCTCCATGACATGAAGAAAGGAATGCGCTGTCAACTGATCATCATCTGGTGATGAGTTGGATCAGATGGAGGTGGAAGATGCTGGATAGACATGGTAGACCCAAATGTGTTTCCTGGGAACGCCTGGTGGAAGAATTTAACAGAAAACTCTTTAAATCCCACCTACAACAAAGCTTCAATCACATCCCAGCAGAGGCAGGTGACATCCAGTCTGAGTGGAATTTTGTGCCTCCATTGCAGTTGTCCTAAACTGTGGTCGAACCTGGTGGTGAACACACCAGGTGTTGGAGGCCTTCAAGTTGAAGGTTTCCTATCAAGCCTTGTTGGCTGGCAGGACTTTAGATACAGCTGAGGGGTTTTGGCAAGCCAAGCAAGCTGCAGCACTGTCTGTTGCTGAGGCAATGGCTTGGATGTGGGAGGAGTTCGGTGAGGCCTTGGATAGAGACTCTGGATCAGCTCCAATAAGATTCTGGCAAACCAACAGGTGGCTGAGGCAGGGAAAACAGCACTTTACCAACACTGTATAGTGGATGTGGTGTGTTGCTGACCTAATGTAGGTATGCTATCAGGTGATGGAAGTACAAAATACTTTGAGGAGCTTCTCAATCCCACAAGCATGTCTTCCATGGAGGAAGCAGAGTCTTGTGGCTATAATGTAGTTTAGTTCATAACAAGGGCTGTGATCAGTGAGGTAGTTAAAATGTTTTGCAGCAGTGGGGATCTGGGTGTGGAAGAGATCCACTCTGAGTTCCTCAAGGTTCTGGATGTTGTGGGATTGTCTTGGTTGACACGCCATTGCAATATTGCATATACATCAGGGGCAGTGCCACTGGACTGGCAGACTGGAGTGGTGGTTCTCCTCTTCAAAAATGGGGAATTAGAGGTTTCATTCCAATTATAGGGACTTAACACTTCTCAGCCTCTATGGTATGAATGATAATCAAACTTCTGATTTGCAGATTCTGTCATGTCCTTGGAACACTAGACCAATTTTTTATCCTTGCTAGAGTCCTTGAAGAGGCATGGAAGTTTGTCCACCCAGTCTACATAGGTTTAGTGGACTTGGAGAAGGCATTTGACCATGTTGCTCAAAGTAGACTGTGGATGGTAATCCATGAATATAATATTGGGGACCATTGCTTTGGGCCAAATAGTTCTTATACAAAAATGAGAGAGTCAGGTTTACACTACTGGCAGTAAGTCAGACCCCTTCAGTTGGACTCAGCTAGGGCTGCCCTTTCTCCTCAATTCTGCTCATAACTTTTATGAACATAATCTGTAGACGCAGCCAGGAGACAGAAGTGGTTTTGTTTGTGGTCTCAGGATTCCCTTTCTACTTTGTACTACTTGTGGATGATTTGGTCCTGTTGGTATCATTGTGCTTTGATCCCCAGCTCTAAATGGGTTGAGGATCAACACTTCCAAATCTTAGGCCATGATTCTCAATCTGAAAAGGGTGGACTGCACTTTTAGGGTTTGGTGTGGGGTGCTGCCTCAAGTGGGCATTGGGAAGTCTACATACCTACCCTCACCAATGGTCACAATCCATGGGTGTGCATGACCAAAGAAACAGGATTGGGCTGTCAAAACCCGTTTTCTCTGCAGAGTAGCTAGACTTTTTCTTAGAGCTGAAGAGAGAAGATCAATTATCCCCAGTAAGAATAACTAGCTGAGGTGTTTGGTGCATTTGGTGAGGATACATGATGAACACACTCCTAGGAAGGAGTTATGTTCAACTGGAATGAGACCATGCGAAATACCCAGGACACACTGGATGTCCATGTATCAATGTATCCATGTATCCTTGAATATCTATGTTTCTCAGTTGGCTTAGGAACACTCTGGAGTCCTTCCAGATGAGCTGAAAGAGGTGGCTGTGGAAAGAGATGTTTGGGTCTCCTTGATCAAGCTGCTGCCTCAGTGACCCAACTCCAGAACAAGCGGAAGATGGATGGAGATGGATGGATGGATGGATGGATGGATGGATGGATGGATGGATGGATGGATGGATGGATGGATGGACATCAACAGAATTTTATATTTCACCAACAGCCACAGGTGTATTGAACAACTGTTACAAAATATTTTATTGTGGATTAAATTAGTGGGATGTCCTATTAATATTATTTTACACTATTAATAATTAAAGTTCAAATAATGTGTAAGTAATGGCAAGCATGTTCCTGTTTTTATTAAAGACAGGAAACAATCTTACTATCATATAGAATGAATTGGTTGTTGATACTAAAGTTCTTATAGAATATTGTTGGTTAAGAGTAGAAACAACGTCCATACAGAAGTAAGTCCAACTTCAGAGTATGTGTTGTCAGCTACTGCCATACCAATTGTTAGCTAAATATGTGTAAAATGAATGTGGGAAAGAGGGTGGCACAGTGGATCACTTGGTAGAGCTGGTACCTCTCATCTAGAAGGTTGCCAGATCAAATCCCGACCGGTGGGGTCATTCTGGTGGAATTTGCATGTTCCCTTCGTGCATACGTGGGTTTTCTCTGGGTACTCCAGTTTCCTCCCACAGACCAAGAACATGCATGTTGCATGAATACCTCTAAATTATTCCTAGGTGTGAGTGAAAGAGTGAATGGTTGTTTGTCTCGTTTGTCTCAATGTGTCCCTGTGATGGACTGGAGACGTGTACCTCACCTCTTGCACAGTGATAGCTGGATATGGGCACCAGTAACCCCCTGTGACCCATAAAGGAAGAAGCAGGCAAAGATAATGGATGGATGGAACATGAGAAACAAAAGGCAGCATGTTTCTTTAGGAGATGTGTACAAGAAGCTGGTTTGAATGGTGTAGATATGCAAGAGTTTCCCAGTTTGCATGAATTTGTTTGTTGATTGGATCAGACAGTGATTCAACAGATTTTGTCTGAACACACTCTGAACTCCGAGGAATAAACCTCATCTTCAGGAAAGAGAAAGAGTTCTGCTACATGATCACAAAAAAGTGATCCAAGATGATGCATCGTGTCCATTTCCGATGGTCGCTCAGCTCAAGCAGAAGAAATGACAATTAAATCACAACTTTTAGCAAAACATAAAGAAAGCATTACCGACTGAAAACCTCAATCTGTGCACCACAAGGAAATAACAAAAAGCAACTAAAAGAGAGAGTGGCAAGAAGTTGTAAGTAAAACGTTTTGTCCTAATTAGCCTCTTTGGACAGATTTGTTTTGCAGCCTGACAGTTTCTGAGCCTTATCGACTCACTGAAGTTTAACGTGACCAAAAAGCATCTGCTGTTTTCTTTGTTGTAGAGAGGCCGACTGTGTCCTGCAACACAAAGAGGAGGCCAGTTTTTTTTAACACTGTGGGTGATTGTGATTAATACAATTGTTGGGATTCAAACAGGACAGTTCCATAAATTCCCACATTAACTTTTGTTTCAATATCTGTAAAGCTGACTGAGCTACAGTAGAAACATTTTTTTTGGCTAAAGATGTTTTGCACTGGAGGCCATCTTGACTTGTGTTGAATTCACAAGTTAAGTTGTAAAAGTGACATGAAAGTGGAAATAATGGTTGTTTCCGAGAATCATTCAAATCTTGTCAGGACCTGTGTTATTGGTATTTTTGTGCTGTTCATTCAATTTTGGTTATTTTGTTCATTTTGTGTGTGTAGTTCTGTGTTGCCCTGTTTCACCAGTTTATCTTCTCAGTACTTTCCCTCGGTTAATTTCTGCTCCTCTGTGCTGCCTCACCAACCTTCACCTGCTTATCATTACCATCAAGGCACCTGTCTCCAATCTCCTCATCAATCCCAGTCCATTTAGTCTCCCAGTCTTCCGTTCAACTGCAGTGTATCATTGTGCCTCCCATGTCTGGTTCCCCTCCATGGCTCTTAGAAATGTATATTTTCTAATGTTCGCTGCCATGTCACCCGTTGTTTTTCAGATTTCTTTAATAAATCTTTCACTTTGATCTTCAGTCTGCATTCTTGGGTTTAACTTCTGAAAACTCTGACAAAGTTAGTTTTTGTTAAATATTTAGGTAAAGATCTTGCATGTGTAGCTATAAGTATGTGCTATGAGTGACTCAGCTACTTCCACACCAACTTAAACTCAATAATATTGAAACATACTGTGTTTTATTTATTTATTGAGTTTTCTAAGGTTGCCTTGATTTGGCAGCAATCCTGAATGGGACTGACTCCAAAATGTGCCACTGCATCACAAAGAAATTATAATATTGTGAAAAAGTTTGTTTTTTTCCCAGTCATTTCTGAAAGTTAAACTCATATATTTTGTAGATTCAACACACATAGAGTGAACTATTTCAATCCTTGATTTCTTGTAAATTTGATGATCATGGGTTATAAATAATGAAAAAACAAAACTCAGTGTCTCAGAAAATTATAATATTACACAGCCAGCATTTGGTACCTTTGTCAGTGTGGACAGGCGCCAAGTCCTGCTGGAAAATGAAATCAGCAACTCCATAAAGCTCGTCAGCAGAAGGAAGCATGAAGTCTCTAAAATGTCCTGCTAGACTTTGCATCGACTGAGGACTTCAGAAAACACAGTGGACCAACACCAGCAGAGGACATGGACCCAAACCATCACTGACTGTGGAAACTTCACTCTGGACTTCAAGCAACGTGGATTATGGGCCTCTCCACTCTTCTTCCAGACTCCGGGGCATTGATGTCCAAATAACATAAAATTTATTTTAATCTATTAAAAAAAGGACATTGGACCACTGTCAGTCCAGTTCTTTGTCTCCTCAGCAGGCAAAACGCTTTTGATGTATCTGGTTCAGTAGTGGCTGGACTTGAAGAATGAGACATTTGTAGCTCATGACCTGGAGTTTTTTCATTCAACCTTTATTTAAACAGGTTAATCCCATTGAGCCTCAAGGACTCATTTACAAGAGAGACCTGATTTCTTAACAAGGAGGGATGACAACAATGGAGAACAACAACAATAGATAGTCATAAAATAGGCATACATATTTTATTTCTCTTCTTTTATTCTTTTTTTTACAAATCAAAACAAAATAGCAATCAAAAAGACAATCAAGAGGAATAATAGCAAAAGAAGAAAGAAAGAAAAAAAAAACAGATTATAATGTGATTAAGAAAACTCAAAATCTAAAAGCAGGAACATGTCTGCATTGGTTCTTGCCAGGAACTTAACAGAGTTTTAAAGTCACTTAAAGCGGTCAAGGCCGAGAGCTTCAGATCTTTTTGCAAGGTATTCCAGGAAACAGGAGCAGAGAAGGAGAAGGCCCTTTTTCCAAGTTCAGTCCTCACTGAGGGAACACTGCAGGTAATAATGTCCTGAGAGTGCACGCTGTAGCTGCCGTAAATTATACTATAATACATAGTATAATCTTTCTCATTCCAGAAAACATCAGCAAACAATGACATCCTTCATGATGGAAAGACATCATGGACACCACAGCAGCAGCTGTCTTGACTGAAAGCATCCTTACATGATCGTCACTGACACGAGGCCTCTGTCGATGGTTGAAGTCGAAGGCTTCACTACAACAATCCACACTTTTAATCCAGGTTACACTCTTACCTCAAGGACACATTTTACAAAGTAGCCACATATTGTGCAGGTATAAAGCATACATTTGTATATTTGTGTCCATTTATTTTTTATTGAAGCTATTTGACAAACTTTTTATTTTTTATTATTCAATATTTTACTAACAGAATACTCAAGTAGCTACATGTTTTTTGTGCGATTTGCTATGTCAGTCAAATTTTGGAATAAAAAGGTGGTAATTAAAATATGGTGGGGGGAATTAATCTATCAATAAAAAAAAAACAATCCGATTAATCGATTGTTGAAATAATCATTAGTTGCAGCCCTATATTAGACAAAAACAAATTGGGGTCCACAGGCCAATAGGGTGTGACACCAGGAGTTCACAAATATTGAACCTTTTCACAATATTCTCATTTTCTGAGTCATTGAGTTTGGGGGTTTTATGATCTGTAAGCCATAATCATCAAAATTATGATAAATAAAGGCTTGAAATATTTCATTATATGTGTAATGAATTTTATGTTTCACTTTCTGAAATGACTGCCAAAAAGACTTTTACATCATATTCTAATTTTTTGCGATGCACTGTAGATGTATGTACAACCAATGATGAGTTTCTGAGTTTTATCAGAACTCGTCCAGTGATCCTCAAAATATTTACTAAAAAAAGACAGACAAATACACACAAACACATGCAAACAAAATTAATTAATTAATTGATTAAATCAAATAAACATCTGTCTTCTACACTCGTCAGTGGGTTATAAAAAGTTGCTTATTAAGCAACACGATGTTGGTTTACCTATAACCCTGAAAGTGTGGACTACACATCTGCAGCTGGGGATAGAGATTATAACTGTCTATAATAGATCAGCAGTGACCTCATCCTGGATACAATGGATCAACTTTTCAACCATTCCTCTCCATCAACAACTGCATGAAAAGAAAGTGGTCATGGATTTAGATTTAATGTTATGCAAACAAAACATAAACCTGTTGTAAATATGTAAATTAAAAACCAAATAGAAGTTTATTTATTATCACCACTCAAATAGCTTCAAATAGGAGAGAGTGGAAATAATTCAGAGCGAGAACGGCAGAGAGGGCGAGGTGCCAGCATGTGAAATTACACCTATTGATCTATGGAGCCGAGCGGAGGCATTTCTTCCGTGTATGAATGTATTATTGAGAGGGTCCTGCTCTCCACGACAGGTGGACGATGGCCAAGGTTGGACTTGAAACAATGGAGAGAGTGGGATTAGGGCAAACACAACCAGCAGCTGTTTTGAACAGATTAGTACCTTTGGCATTATTGATTGTTGTGCTGTTATGTCTGAGAAAAGCATCCGCAGAATGAATGATAATTTCATTTAAACCCTATTATTATTTCATGCACATTGTAGCAAACATCATTAGAAATGCAACAGTTGTCACAACATTTATTTTTAAATTGCAGAACAACACAGAATGCTTCAAGGCACCCAGAACGACTGGAGAAGTATTTTTTTTAATATTTATATATATATATATATATATATATATATATATATATATATATATATATATATATATATAAAGTACATCTCTATAAAGGTGTTGGTGCAGCATGCTTCTAAGAAGAAAATAAGTTTTATTTTTATACAGAGTGTGGCTCTATCTTGTGTGGAAAAGTCCTGAATGATGAATGCATAATGAAAGCAAGATGATGTCTGAGTCTCTGTGCCTGATTACACAGAAAGATTAAATCAATCCACATAAGAAGAATTATCTTCATCTTCTTGTCTCTTTTGCTCAGGGACTGAAATTTAAACAGGACTTTTACTTTCAGAGAATGATGTTTGAGTGGCTTTTGCAAATGTGTCTGAAAACACTGATCCATTAAAGGAAATACACAAATACAGCGTCTTATATTCTGTTTACATACAATACAGAGGTAGGTTTGTGTATATGTCTGCATGCTGTGATGGCCCTATTTGTATTTAGGGTATGTGTACATGTGGTTGATGTGAGTATCTAAAAAAATGTATATTTCTTGTGTTACAGGGGCCACATAATACAAAATGACTTTTTATAAGATGAACAGGAAGTAACAACAATTATTAGTTTATTAATATCAAAAAAGAGTTATGATTATTTAAGCTTTATGTGCTTCTCTTTTTTCATTTATGTTTTGACTGTTTAATTACATATTTCATTTATCTAACAGCATAAAATAATAAAGTTTACTTGGAATCTGTAGTGATAGTACAAATGTATACTGACGATGATGACATATATGTAACTGTAAAACCTTCACAAGTGACAGAGTCGTCTGGTTTAAGAATCGTTTTTTGTCTTGCAACAACGCCAAAAATATCTTAATATGTCTTACAATCAGATTTAAATAATAATAATAATAATAATGTTTTCAACTTGCCATGGATGTCTGCTTTTCACCTTTGGCTTTATTCATGCATGTTTTAAAAAGTAACAAGCAGAAAATGTTACATCACTTTAATTTTTATTTCAATCTCTCTCTCTTTTTTTTTACTCTTACAACTAAAATTTAAAAGAAGCTACATCTCAGGTTCCAGTGAGCTACATATCGTAAAGTTTCAATCAATCCTGGATTAAAAACTGAGCGTATAATCACTAAAACTCCACTTGCTTTTGTGGATGTTGTTGCGTCACTTTAAATGGATTGTAATCCTCAGACAAAGTTCAGGGGACATTAAATAAATATATAAACATAGACAGGTTACGTGACATGTTGTAACATTTTATAATACACTTTAAAATGCTACAGTTCACTAGTAGATGCCTTCCATGAAGCTGTTAGTAATGAAAAGCATGAAAATGGGACAATATTGAATCCATAAATGCAGAGCAAAAAAAAAGGAGTTCCTAATTATTATTAAAATCATTATTACCAAACAAAAGCTGAAGTGGCAGCAGAAAACCTTATATGAACTTAGATTAATTAACTGGGAGACATGATGAGGCTCAGAGAAAACAAGACGTTGCATGAATGATGCTCCAGTGAGGAATGGATGCAGGACTAAAGAAGTGGGTCTGATGAGGCGATTAGAGACAGCTGCGCCCAGTAAGACAGGCTGCAGGAGAGAGTGGGTCCGGCAGGAGCGGAGGAGCAGAACTAACTATAGGAAGAATGATCTGGTGACACAAGAAGAACACATATATAAACATGAAAATAAACTCCAAATCAGAAACTAAATACCATAACAATATGAACAGAATAAAGACGTTGTTGTTGTTTATCTTTCCGATTCTTCCTTCTGCATGGGGTCACCACAGCAAGGGAACTTGCACCAAAGATTTGGTAATTGTTTTATGCTGGATACCCTTCCTGTCGTAACCTGGACTCAAGGAGGATTAAGACAGATTAAATATGTTCTATAACCATTTCCATAATGTAAAAGGGAATTCTGCTTGTTTGTTTTAACATAATAAACTCAGTTTGATAAACTACCAGTAAAGTTGTTCACATGACATCTGACTGTTACAAAACAACCTGACCAAAAAAAAAAAAAAAAAAAAGTTGATATGATTTTTCTTGCCTAACCAAGTTAGATCGGCACGTCATCTTAATTTTGGAGGTGAGTCGGGCTGCTGACATTTTAAGACACCGCCCCTCTAAACTAAGACCATCCTTCATTGAATTTATTTGGTACCACTTTTCAATAAAGCTCCCCTTATAAACGGCTAATAAATAGTTTATAGATACGTTATTATTTCCTCTATAAACACATTATAAATCACTAATAACTGCTTATTATGCATTGATTAAGGGTGGCAGAGACAAAACTGACCAGTTTCTTTCCAAATAGTGAGATAAATAAATTCACCTACATATTTACTATACCACACCATACCATTTTATTTATAGAGCACTTAAAACAGCTACAAGGCCAACCAAAGTGCTGTACAGACAGAACAACAGACAATGCACAAAGCAATACACAAAATGAAGTAAATAAAAAAATATAGACATAAAAACGATGCAGATAATGAATATGATGACAAACCAGTGTGGAGCATACAGGTTCAAAACACAGATCCTCTGATGTTGAAAGCTACTGAATAGTAGTGAGTTTTTAAACGGGATTTGAAAACCGAGAGGGTGGGGGCCAGTCTGACAAGCAGAGGTAACTCGTTCCAAAGTCTTGGTCCTGCTACAGAGAAGGCCCTGTCACCTCTGCGCTTAAGACGAGTTCCTGGAACTGTGAGGAGCAACTGGTCCGCTGACCTCAGGGAGCGTGGTGGGACATACGGCTGTAGCAGATCAGAGAGATGGGGGGGGGGGGGGGGGGTGTAAAACTGTTCAGCAATTTGTAGACATACATCAGTATTTTGAACTGGATTCGAAGGTGAACCGGTAGCCAGTGCAGGGAGGCCAAAACTGGTGTAATGTGCTCTCTTTTGCCTGTACTGGTTAAAAATTGTGCTGCTGCATTCTGGACCAGTTGTAGTCGTGCAATGGAGGTTTGACTGATACCAAACAGGAGCGAATTGCAATAATCAAGCCTAGATGTAATGAATGCATGTATTACTGTCTCCAGTTTATTTTTGGATAATATGGGCTTCAGTTTAGACAGCCGCCTCATGTGGAAGAAACATGATTTAACAATCATGTTTACAAGATATTTCATCTAGTGTTGTTATATTAAACATTTCAGACTAAGTTACTACCTTGTAAACACAATAAGCATTTGCAAACCTTTTTCTTTAGCAAATAATATTGTACTTTATCACTACATTATAAGTATCTACAACTAATATTAAAAAATAGCTTTACAGATGCTTTTTGTGCTTACAAGGTAGTAAATTAATCTGCAATGTTTAATATAACAACTCAATGAAATTTATAGGAGAACAGATTTGTCTCACTATTTGGCAAGAAACTGCTCAGTTTTGACTCTCTGTCACCCTTAATTAATGCACAATAAACAATTATTAATGATTTATACAACGTTTAATAATATATTTATAAACTATTTATTAGCAATCTATGGGAACCTTATTGTAAAGTGATACCATTTATTACTCTATAATTCCCCAATGGAGATAAATTATTGTGATGCATTTTCCCGCACCACGGGGAGCAGACTGGTGCCATCTAAGGTGCCCATGGAGCAGCTGGGGGTTGAAGGCCTTGCTCAGGGGCCCAGAGTGGGGCAAATGAGGGTGGAGGCAGGGTGCGTCACCTTTCTCATTTCCCATTGTTTGGTGTCGATCCAGGGAGTTTTCTACATTCTCTGCTAAATTTGAGACAAAGTTTATACACATACACCATTTTAGGGAGTTATTGTTTGTTTCAACCAAACAAAAGTCAATTTAGGAATTGTTAGAGGTCTGGTTAAATATTTGTGTTCTGTTTTATCAAGACAAATGTATTTCAAAATGTCACATTAGTTATTCTTACTTTTAAATTCAGTGTAATGTTTTTGTTCAAACCAAAGAAAATCCATTGAAATGGGTTTAATGAGACTAATGTAAATTTAAACTGTTTAATGAATCTAGATCAACTTAACTGAAACAAAGTTTAAACAATTTAGCCTTTTTGTTGAACTAAAATAGATTCACAAAAGCAAGCAACTATTTAAAGGAGTTCAATAAGCTTGTAAAGTTAAATCAACCAATCTCGCATGGTTTACACAAGAGACAACCAAGATAACATAAAGTGATGTTGCTAAAACAAATTGTTTTTTCACCTAACGTTCATCAATTTGTAGGTTTTAGGTTGCAATGACTTGGGTTTTACAGTGCAAATACAAAAATATTATTTTTTATGGAGAAAAGTTGGACACATTGGAAGACGTGGTCCAAACGGGAAAACAATAATCAGAATCACGAGACTCACAAACACACACAGTCACAGATAAATATTTATTATGGTGATTTTAAAAGTTTAACAGATATAAAATCAGACTCTCCCTCCTGAAAGTCAGATCTTCATTCAGCCCTTCTAGTTCAAAGCTAAACGAGAGAAGGAGCTGTTTAACCTGTCTCACCTCACATGCGGGCTTATCCACATGCACACATTTTCCCATGTGTTTCTCTTCGCAGCCGGTTTTAATCTGGGGGCTGCCGTGCTCTCATTACATATTAAAGTGGTGTGGAGAGCAGATTGCCTCTGTGTCCAGAGATCAGAATGGATTCTGGCTGTGGCTCGCTCAGAAAATATCGTTTTCACATTGAATTTGAAGTTTGTCGTTAAATATGAATGTGTGATTTGCAGCCCAGAGGAAAAATGGGAAGATGTAGAGCTAGAAAGGGCAAACTTAAGTGATTCTTGGTGGGAAAATAAAACCAAACATAAAAAATTAAAAGCCAAAAAAATTACTAAAGGAATGCATATCACCCACTATGTGAGAGGTTTAGACTGAAATGATTTCATGATGAGAAGGAACAAAGTTACAGATGTTTTGGTTAAACCTTAAACATGACACTGTGTGCCGTCACACTATGAGCGCTTCTGATGAAGGTGAGTATCTATTTCACTTTGTTGGTACTTTGTATTTTCACTTGTTTTTAAATCAGTTTTCCTCCACTTGGCATTACATGCGGACAGAAAACTAAGAACGTCATCGCTCAGGGAACATTTCCAGTTATGCACATGACAATAAAAATTTTGAATATTTTGAATTAACACACATCAGTTGTTAATGAGAAACTTTGCTGACCGAAGGACAAGTTTGATTTTAACATCTATTGGTGAAGTTTTTGGAACTGATCGAACACAAGCTGTTAGTTCTTGGACTTTATGTTGAGGGTGACGTTCAGCCACCACAACACCACATTTAGTTAAATAAATGGAAAACTGAATGAGCTGTAGCCAGTTTTGTGTTGGCTGCGGCAGCCATCTTTAGTTGTGTTAATATACATGTATGAATTCTTATGAAGCATTCACACTATTATGATCAATTTTTCTTCCATATGTTTTTCAGCATCTTTCTCCTTCCACAACTTTTGTGCTATTTCAACAAATCATGTATCAAAACATTCAGCTCGTTCGGGAGAACGGTGCTATGACTTTTGGTATTGGTGCAGCCTTAGCTTTTTGAAATATTTAGCCTTTTCTGCCACTTTCTTTCTCATAGGAAATAAATTGAGCTCATTTTACATCCTTCAAATCTTTAGATCTGTTTACAACTTTTTACTGCTCCTTTCACATTTTGTTCTGGTTCAGCTGCTTCCTGCTTCCTTGGGCAAATTTTAACTTTTTTCAGCTACTTTCAGCTAATTTCAGCTGCTAGTTTCAGCTGTTTTGTGATCCTTTTAGAATTCTGCTACTGCAACATTTTTGTGCTTCTTGTTTCCTTTTTCTGTTAATTTCAATTTACGCTTCTTTCAGCTTCTTTCTGCAAGTTTCAACCTTTTCAGCTACTATTCAACAGTTTTATGATCATTTGAACCTTTTCAGCTAATTCCACAGTTTTTGCACTCGTTTAAACTATTTTTCAGCCCAATTCAGCAAAAATGTGCTCTCGCCACTTGCTTCTGGCAATTTAAGCTTCTTTCTGCTTTTTAGCTACTTTTCAGCTGTTTTTTCCCCTTTTGCTAATTTCAGCTGTTTTCAGACAAATTCAAGTTTATCCTGGTAATTTCTGTTACTTTCAGCTTAATTAACTTTTTCCGCTAATTTCATTTTTTATGCTCCTTTAAGATTACAGTAACTGTGCTAATTTAATCCGTTTCTGCTCTATTTAGCTATTTTTATGCTAATTTTAGCTTTTTCAGCTAATACCATAATATTCTAGCTAATTTCAGCTCCCTCTGCCTCCTTCAGAGAAGCTTTCTGCCTTTCAGTTATTTTTCAGGCATTTTCTGCGAATTTCACCATTTTTTTTATAACGTCTGTGCCAATTTCTGCTAATTTAAACCTTTTTCATCAAATATGTGTTCTTTGTGCTTTTTTCTGCTAATTTAGGCTTGTTCTTCCATTTCAGCTATATTCCAGCATTTATTTAGCCAATTTATGCAGATTTTCAACAAGCTCTTCAGCGAAAAGCATTCACACAGGAAATGCAATTTCTCTAGTTTACTAAAATATAATCAGTTTTACATGCACATCCAAGGATTATTCTTTGAGCGCTTCATTAAAATCCGTCCAGTGGTTCGTGAGTTATTCGGTTTTAGTCAGATTGTGTTTCCCTGTGGTGGAGGTGTTCGGAGCTGTCCTTGGTGCTGAAAGCTCCATCTTCAGTCAGAGCGCCCGGAACAACAACTGGACCCGCTTTTAGCCCCGGCGCCACACTGGCATCTCTCCACCAACAAATCTGCGCTTTTTAAATCTGAATTTTTTTTCCACCCCAGATGAATAATGAATGACGCGCAGACAAAGTGATGAAAGATTTAAAACACGAGCCGCACTGGAAAGCAAAATGGGTTTCATCTCCTGGATGTGACGCGACTTTGTGAAGCCGTTTAAAGCGGGCTGTACGAACTCTAACCACCCCATCCTGCCTGCCCCCCCCCCCCCCCCCCCCCCCCCCCCCCCCCCCCCCCCCCCCCCCCCCCCCCCCCCCTCCCCCCCCCCCCCCCCCACACACACACACCTCCCACCCCATTCGGGTTGTGACGCAGTGGAGCGGCTCTGCGCAGAACCCGGCAGGCTGCGCGTATAAAAGCAGCAGCGCGGGTGGAGTACGACAACAAGGAGGCTGGGGAAGGGGGGGAGACACCGAAGAGAGGACTTTTACTGCGGCTCATCAGCCTGCTCCCCCCTCCTAAAGAAGAAAACTACAAGCCGACATGCAGGCGACGCAGGGCGGCTTCTCCTGGAGACTTCTCCTCTTCTCCTGCGCGCTTCTGGAGAGTTTATCCCAGGACTTCGGCGGACAGACGCAGTTCATTTGCACGTCCGTGCCCAAGGATGTGGACATCTGCGCAGCCACGCTGCAGAACAGCGTGCCGGGAGAGGACCTGAAGAGCACCGTCATGCAGCTGCGCGAGACCGTGCTGCAGCAGAAGGAGACCATCATGAACCAGAAGGAGACCATCAGAGAACTCACCTCCAAGTTGGCCCGCTGCGAGAGCCAGAGCGGCGCCGAGCCCGGGGCCAGGAGGAAGGAGACGGGGGCCAAAAACACCATGGGGGACGTGTCGAGGGGCCCCGCGGACACTTTGACGCAGCTGTCTCAGACTTTACAGTCGCTGAAGCAGAGATTAGAAAATCTGGAGGTAGGAATTCACCTCCGGGACAAAATCAAAGCTCTAAAATCTCCTTTAGATCCTCTAGATTTACTTATTATGTGCTGATAACTCCAGTTAGCGCAGATTTTATGTTTTTGCACTCAATACAAATGAAAAATGACGCTGAAGTTAGCGACAGTTAGGTAAAGGGCTATTCCACACTTTTAGTGACAAGAGCATCAGCTCTCGTCCCAAAACTGCAACAGACTATTCAAACATGGACCAAATTATTCTATACAACAAACAAATTCAGAAAACAATATTTGACGACTTTTCAAACCAATATTTTTTTGGTGAAATGGAAATAAATTAACCTTTTTTTGTTGTTTTGAGGAATTATTTTTGTTAGTTTTCAGCATCTGGACTTTTTTTGATCAGCTCCATAAAATGTCCAAACTGTTCAAACCTGGATCAACTTATTCTACACTCAAAGCAGCATCTTTAAAACACAGTTTGTCATCTGTACAATAAATTAAAATTGGAACTTGATCATTTCCAGTGTGGTCGAAATACCATAAAAGGACAAAAAATGTATAAAATTAATTTAATCCATAAAGGCTTTTTTGAAACTCAAATTGAGTTTTAATGTTTGTTTGTTTGTTTGTTTGTTTGTTTTTTTGTGCAGAACAATCCAGTCCAGGTTTGAACAGTTTACGTTTTGTACATTTTTCACGAGATCAAAATCAAACAATTGTCCAGAGCACACAAAAAAATCTGTGGAATAGCCCTTTACAGAGCTGTGGAATAAAATACTAACTTCAGTGTCTATTAAAAAAAATGCTTGGCAACTGTTTATAACAATTATAATTTATACATTAATTAATATTGCATGAACCTCATTTTAAATAACAGTTAAACTTTATTTTAACACTGTTTTGCCTCCTGGCAGCAATTCAGCAGAAGCAACAACTCGGTGCAGGCGAACAGCCTGAAGGACCTGCTGCAGAGTAAAATCGACGACCTGGAGAAGCAGGTTTTGTCCCGGGTCAACAGCATCGAGGAGGGGAAGTCCGGACTCCGGAATGAGACGGAGCAGCGTGGCAGGATGGAGTCCACCCTCACATCTCTTCACCAGAGGATCGCAGATCTGGAGAAAGGTCGGAGGAGCTGGGTTTTTATTTTTATTTTATTGTAGTTTAGCACTGAAGACGATCAGGGAGGTTTCATGAAGGATGGTGGAGGAGAAGGAGTGTTCTGCAGCCTCCTGCTTTAATTCTTGCACATTAAATCAATGCAAACATTCCCATTTCGTCTCCATAAACTCTCTGAGCCTTTTGAAACCTTGTTCTGCGTTTGGGACCTCTTTGATCACGTGCATCAGCAGCAGCAGGAGCAGCAGGAGCAGCATGACACTCAACGTCACTACTCCTGTCATGGATTTAGCGTGCAAGATTAAAGAAAAATCTGGAACCTCCCCATTGTGGATTTGTTGTGTAATGTGTAAATCCTCAGTGATAAATCACAAAATGTTACAAAAAAAATCCCACTCATATCCTAACTTTTCTTTTCCTGACAGGTCAAAGAGAAAACAGACCCCTTGATAAATTCCAGCTCACCTTCCCTTTGAGGACCAACTACATGTACGCAAAGGTGAAGAAGAGTTTGCCTGAAATGTACGCCCTGACCGTGTGCATGTGGCTGAAGTCCAACGCCTCGCCTGGAGTGGGAACACCGTTCTCCTACGCAGTTCCAGGTCAGGCCAATGAGCTCGTCCTGATCGAGTGGGGCAACAACCCCATGGAGATCCTGATAAATGACAAGGTACGGCTTGAACATGCTTCAGTTAGTGGATATCACGTTGAAGAACGTGCACATATTTAATGTATTCAAATTCCATAAAAGGTTGCAAAGCTGCCGTTTCTGATCAATGATGGAAAGTGGCATCACATCTGTGTGACCTGGACGACTCGCGATGGCGTTTGGGAAGCCTTCCAAGATGGTGTGAAGAGAGGGAGCGGAGAAAATCTGGCTCCTTATCATCCCATCAAACCACAGGGCCTGCTCATCCTCGGCCAGGAACAGGTAAAACGAAAGGATTAGTTGTTGTTGCAGTTTTTTGTCCATTTCATTTTTCACTAAATGGCATATCATTCATTTAAAAGCCAAATTTATCATCAGCAGTTTGACCTTGTGACTAATGTTAAGCTGCTTTTACTGGCCGAACGCATCTTTTAAAACTAGAATAAGGATGTAAATAAATAAAGCAGCATTATGATCCATCTCCTCCTCCTGCAGGACACGTACGGTGGAGGGTTTGATGCCACACAAGCGTTTGTCGGAGACCTGGCCAATTTCCACATCTGGGATCGGAAACTGTCCGTGGGAGAGATTTACAACCTGGCAACCTGCAGCAGCAAAGCTCAAGTGGGCAACGTTTTTGCATGGATGGAGACGAGCCTCGACATTTACGGAGGTGCCTCCAAGTGGACATTTGAAGCTTGTCGCCAGCTGAACTGAGCTGAGCTGCAGCGAAGACAAACTCTTGCAGGCGCCACTGGTTTCAGTGAACTGGTACTGAACAGATCACGGGGAGACATTTTCAGTGAATAGCTGTGGGGATTTTGTCATAGGCGTTTGATCAAATAAAATATATTTTGGACGACTTGATCGATTTTTACCAGATTTTTTTGTGTGGGCGAGATGGCTGAAAACACGTTGCACTTTGGCATCCTGTGGTTCCTGCCAGGCGTTCATGTGGTAAAAAAAAAAAAGCAGCAAATGGTGCCACTTCTGAGAGAAGAGTTTGCTCAGTGAGAGCAAACGAATGTGCCGGCTTCAGACACAGTAGGAGGTGTAGTTTTTAGAAAACAGATGTCACACAAATCAGCAAACTGAAAGACTTCTTCAGCTGTCTTTTCTGTCTCGACTGCCAGGGATCTCCACTGTGAACACAGGCGAGGTGGACTTCTTCTAAAGGTTTTCTGTAGGAGGTTATCAAATAGACAACATGGCTTCTCTGTCTCTCTTCTTTCTCTTCTGCCACCTGCTTTTCGTGATTCTGTGCGAAGAAAGACGTTTCCTTATTGCCAACGTTTGAGCCTGAGTGCCTTGGGCTGTTGCAAATCTATCTCAGCACATCCATCCTCCTTTCCAGAGCGTCTGTGTTTATTTTACCTGTTCAACTGGTTTCCAAAGAGGTGTTCGGGTGCAACACTTCGAATGGCCGAGTGCTATTATTGTAAAATGCAGTTCGTCGATGAGAGTGGCGCCGTCTGGCAGTCGCTTCAGTGGGAATGTTCTTTGTACAGTAACGAGCATGTCTTACCTTCTGTAATGCTGCGTCATCATCTATAACCTTTGCTTTTACTATCCTACGTCAAAGTTCAGGTTTTATACTGTCTTGTTATACGCTTGAAGCATGGCAGCAGCGACGGATGGACAAAAAGTTCTAGTTTTTGTAATAAATTGTCATACTTGAATCATAGGCAGCTGTTAACTTGTTTCTTTTTGCACACTCACTGACTGATCTAAGGACGCGTTGAGTTTGCCACAGAAGATAGTCCACCTTTAAAAGAATAGTTCAGACATTTTGACGTGGGGTTATGTGAAAAGAGTGTGGACAATTAATATCTTACCTGTTGTAGCTCGCTGATTGAACTCGTGAGGATTAGAGTTTAATTCTGACTAGACTCATGAGATGATGATTTGTTTGAGATGAGCCAAAGATACTGCCCCAAACAAGGATGCAACCACAGGAGCGCTTTGTTGCCCGTAAATAAGTCATTATCAAAAACCACAATTGAAATATGGTCTTACATTGCTGGATATATGTTTATTTATATCTGTTTACTCATGCTGTTGTTCCTTTTTAATGCCTTTATTTTGTTCAAATGTTAATTCTTGTCATCCACAAGGGGGTGTTGTAGCACTTTCAGCACCCCCAGTTCCCAGGTCCTTCTTTGCTGCCATTTTAAACAGCTCAAGTCTCAAAATACTGCAAAAAAAAATATATATATATATATATATTCTTGGCAGATGTGCCTGAAGCTGCACCAGAAGTGCTTCTGATGGCTGCGGCTACCCATAATAGCCATAAAATTCTGATAAAATGTAAATAACATCATTTTTGAGCTGTTCATAAAATAATATCTGCATGAACAGCTGAAACCTTTTTGGAACTGAAGCTGTTTTAAGACGTCAGAAATCCACTTTGGATCTGGCTCTGCTCGGTTTAGTAATTAGCTCATCAGTCTGGTCAGAATCAAACTCTTTAAACAGGTATCTATGGCAGGTAAGCTATTAACTGTTCAGAACATTTCCACAGAACTCCTTATGAAGATATTTGAACTATTGCTTTAAAGCGTTCTTGTGTGTCACAAAAAATGGCTCAAAGAATGAAGCCGTTCATAATATCAAGGTGTTAAAGATATTTTCATACTCGTTCAATTTCCACACGTTCTCTGAACCCTTTAGTCCACTTCAGCGAAGCAGTGGCAGCAAGTGGAGCGGTGACATCATCTCCAGCTTGTTCTGGGTGGTCTGCAGATCCTCTAAAGCCCAGAAGGAAGGTGGTCTCTGTCAAACAAGGACCAGTTTGAGCAAACAGGACTCTTTTTCTCAACTTCTTGAAGAAAAATGGCATGTTTCTAATCTGAATACCCCCCCATAAATGGAGTTAAAGGCTCAGTCGGCACATGAGGAGAGAGAATGGTGTTTGTAATTTTCAGCCTACAGCAATCCCAACACATTCACTTTACTGCAGAGGACGAAGAAATACACAGTTTTCTTCTTTTTTTTTTGGCAAAAACTGAACTGCATTGAGAGTTTTGCTTCAAAAAATGATTTTGGCTGCTAACAGATTATCAAAAATGTAGGAATGTCACATGTAAATTCACAAACCATCATCCAGTCAGTTACAACTGAAGCACAGTTTTCTTGTAGCCGATGTGCCATCAGTAACAACAGTGGCCAACAAGGTATCAAACATAAACGAAATGATCGTGACCATGAGTTTTTGAAAAAAAATTGATTAATGTTGTGTATCTCATTAGTAAAGTAAAGTAAAGTGCTATGTGTTGTCATCATTGTATGCTTCCATACAATGGCAAAAATACTTCTCTGCATTTAACCAACACACCTGGAATACACCCAGGTGGAGCAGTGGGCAGCTATGCAGGCGCCCGGGGAGCAATTAGGGATTAGGTGTCTTGCTCAGAGACACCACAACATGTGGGATTGGCAGAGGATCGAACTTGGGACTTCAGGTCCTGAGTCAGCTGCCCTACCTCGACCCTCTCTTGACCCCAGACAAGTTTAAAAAACATACATCAGACTGATACAACATTAAACTGGAGAATCCAGTCCATCTGTTTATACAGCTGCTTTTCTGACTGAATGCTATATCACCATTTACCACAACTCTTCATTGTCCCCCAACCCAACTGTCATGCAGAACTATTGAATCATCACAAAACATTCTTGTGACTGTCGAGCCGTAGTTAAGTGACAACAATTTGCCGTCATGAGAAAACATGAGAAATCAGTGAGACTCAAAGTGAAAACTTGTGCATTTTGCTTGCAATTTTGGGACCAGCAGCCTAGTGAGATATAGGCTTAAAAGAATAAGAATGTGCTTTTTTTATTTGGAACTGGCCCATCATTGTGTTTGACATCCAAACTCTACAAACACTAGACTTGATCAGGATCTGATGGTTCTGCGAGAATAAATACTAATCCACGGAAAACTCACCTCAAAACCCACAGAAAACAAGACTTTTTAGTATATTTCACTTAGTTATCCTCAACTTTAAAATCCAAATGTTGTCAATTTTTAACTAATCCAACCACTATTTGAGTTGTTTTTTAATTCGATTGCCTCAAATGTTAGAGTCTTTTCCAGGTTTGTTACTGCTAAGGTTGGTGTGATATTTGTGAAAATATGACATCACAGTGAAGAGGAGGATGGCTGCTGGAGGACAATCCATAAAGTTTTCCTGCAAATGAGTGTACCAGACGTGAAGGTCTTTCCTTTGTTCTTCCTGAGGTTGTGGAGTCCCACCACCATCGAGGTCATCTGTCCCACAAATTGGTTTCCATTCTCTACCTCTGAGGTGGGAGCACATTCTCACATCAATACGCTTTCCCCAGATACCAGACAGACCCAGCTCAGATGGCTCACATACAGTACCTGTCACACAGAAAGCTTCCCAGAGGTTGGGTTTGAACTTTGTCTTTTTTTTTCTTCCTGTGGAGAAGTTCTTCACAGTCTAAAGATCAGATGTTTGTTTCCACACAAACTGTGAACTCTCCCTAACTGGCCATTTAGGCGTCCATTAGAAATAGACTTTCACTCATTATTTCTTTCCACATTGTTGACCTGCAAACCACATTTGTAGAATAAACATTGTCTCGCTCCACCCGCTTCGGATGTTATCAGCCATTAAATGGCCGTTATTAGTTGTTATCTTCTCCATATTTAGCGGTCAGACTACCCCTCCGGTACCTCCTAGTGGGTTTAAAGGTACGTTGTTAGTGATGATAATAGGCTCTATTTTTTACCTTTGTTAGCGCTCATAATAACTTCACGTGGTTAGGTTTAGGCACAAGGGTAAGGGGGTTAAGTTTAGGGTTGGTCCTCAGGGTCAGGTGTAAGCTTACATTTAGGAAAAGGGTTACATAAGCTGAAAACAACTAAAAAGACACTTCCTGGTTTATCCCGTGCAACGCTGCCTATTATCAGCAATAATAACGATAATAATGTAACTTTAAACCTACTAGGAGGTAGGTGGGACAGTTTGACCGCTACATATGGGGATGATAACAACTAATAACGGCCATTTAATGGACTGATAACATCCAAAGCCGCTCTCTCACTTGACCTAATTGTTGCCCCACACAGTGTAATATATGCGTTTGGTCCGGATGGATAGCCAGGGTGTTGACATTTCCTTGGTTTTCCTCAGTATCTGCACGTGTTCTGTTAGAGAGTATTATTTTGAGTAAAAGTCAAACACGAGCTGAAGCTTTTCATTTCCGGTTTCTCTTGTTTCACTGAGTGTCTGTGTAGCTAAAACAGTTCATTACAGCTCTTTGAGTCTTGTTTTCTTGTTTATTTTGCATAAGGAAGATTCAGTTTTTGTCCTTGAAATGACATGGGGAACAAATAGAAAGACAGAGACTCTTTTAAGAAAAATTAAAATGTGTTTGGTGAAAATATAAATGAACAATGTAAATTATTAGAAGATATGTATCTGATCTGATTGTTACCTTGATTTCAGTTAAGTCAAACTATAATTTATCAATCTGATAAAATAAAAATAAAACATATTAAGGTTGTTAGTTTAAAATAAATAACAGGTAAAATATTGATTGTTCATTTCATTTCCATTGAACCCCTTTTTAAAATAATACAAGATGGACAGCAATGAGAATAGATAAATCTAGCTGACAGGAAGCAAAATTTGTGCAAAATCTTGTTTTTCCCACAAAGCTGATAGGACGTTCTCTAATTTAAGGCTGAATGTGAAAACAAACAGGAGGAGGATGGTGGAGAGTGAGCAGGCAGGTGAGTATTTTGGCTGAGATGTTCTTCAGATTGAAGGTAAGTCGAATTATTTTGCTTCACAAGAGGACTCAGGCCTGTTTACACAAGAACAACCTCTGGAAACATTAGTGTTTTTATAATATTTATTGGAACAAATAACCAAGAAAAAAAATTGTTTAGTGATCCACTACAGTTTCCATGCCAAGCAGGGTTGCCAGATAAGAAATGATGAACTATTGTACTGTAGATTTAAATTGATTGTATTTCTACCCAAACTGTCATATGTGCTGAGTGAAGGTGTTGAAGAGTGAGGTGTGTGTTGTGTTTGGTGGACATGTGCATATAATTATATGTATATGTTTACGTGTGTATTTATTTATCTGACAATGCTGATCCTGGGCTCAGCTACATACAACGTGCATGCAGTATCAGCATGATCACAGTTACATCCACACTGGTAAATACATGAACGTCTCTTTGGACTGAGGATGTTGTTGGTTTTGCTCCTACATGCTAAAAAAATGGTGGGTAGCACCAAAACACTCTGCTCTCTGTAATTTAATGCAACAGTTGTTAGTGCAGAAAAACGTCTGACTGCAGCCGTCTGTAGTGCACATGTGCAACTTCACATCTGCAGAGTATTTCACACCTCTGCAGGGGGTTCCAGGAGAACATCCACTATGATATCTGGTGTAGGGATTCCGGTTTTGTAGCCGTTAACCACATTCTTGCAGCTTCCTGCCTGAGTGGCAGGGCAGTGCCAATTACCACCAGTTGATCCTGATCCTGGTTGATGAATTCTCGAGTGCTACAGTCTTTGTGGATCATCTTCTCACAGCAATTACCTACAACCAGTTGTCATACAATCAGCCTTTGAGTCCATCCTGCCACTCTAACTTGCCCCACTGTTTCCACGGTCATCACATGTTGTCCTGGAATCCTCCACTTTCTTTTCCAAGCCTGCAGAAACAACAAGCTACGTTTAGTCCAGTCACACAACTACTTATAATATCCTCAGCGAAAATACTTAATTACCCGTTCCGCTACAGATCCATCCAGTGTTTGACATTTCCCTCCATATTGTAAATAAAAGCGCTTACCTTTTCTTAACTGAATGCGTTGAGTCTTTGTCAGTTTGAATACTCTGCGTGTTAAAGAAAACAACATGTATGATACAGTGACAGCTGGCCTTTAGAGGGTGCAAAGGCACCGCCCCACCAATCACTACATTACCTTGAAAAAGACATTGAAAAAAATTATAAAATTGAATAAAATTAAAATGTTTCAAAATATATGTATAGTTGTGTAATTTAAAGTTTTTGCTTTTTGGCATTGGCAGGTCCCTATGTTATTGTCTTCATCCGTGGGTCCTCTCACAATAAACTTTGAACAACAGAGATGACATTTCCTGCATTTTGGTGTATTTTAACAGGTTGTTATACATCAGCATTTACCTACATTTGTAGACACTTAATAAAATTACTATTTTGGAGAGGAACAGCAGGTTGTGTGTGAATTAGAGCAGCATCGATTCTGTCAGGTGTCCTAAACCCCCTCCTCCCTCCCCTCACTTCATGGGTCTGAGCTGAACTCCTCCGCTCCTGCTCCACTCTCGTGGCACCGTTTGAAGCACCTGAAGGCTTCAATTTTATGTTGTCCAACTAACGACAATCCATCCATCCATCCATCCATCCATCCATCCATCCATCCATCCATCATCCATCCATTTTTTATCCAAGTAAATTGGACTGTCTCTGACGTTTTGATCGCTGTTGTTATTTTGACAAATTAGCACCGTTGTTTTGAAACGTGATGTATAATGTGAATAACACATCAAACATTTATCTCTTTGTGTTTTTAATTTATTTCTTACAGTAAGCTTTTTTTTTATTTATTATGTCTGAAATGTAGCAGGAGTTCAGACACCTGCTGATGTTGTGCACACACTGTGTAGAGCTGTCTGGAGAAGCTGTGCATAGCGTGCACTGTCCACAGGGCATTTATTTATTCTGTTGAATAAATGATTGTTTCTGTTTCGGGGGTCTGAGAGGAGGAGAGAGGGGATGTTATTCAGTGTGCAGCCACACTTAGTAGGGACAATATTTGGAGAGGAGGACTCCGCACAGAACCTCCATGCGTAAATGTGACCATCTGTCCCTCTGTCCTCACCCTCCCTCCCCCGCCTAGAGGCTCCTCTCCTGCTCCTCAAAGGAGCGTGTAGCTGGTGCGCTGCACGTGCTGTGGCTGGAACATCCACTCCACAGACTGGATCCGCCGGGCTAAGGGCAACGTCTCCTCTCGTTGTATTTTTAATAAATAATCAAAATAAAAATTCATGATGACTTTGAACTTTTAGGGGCGGAGTTGACGGATCCGAGCAAAGAGTTGCCGGAACAGAACAGGTCAAAACAAGAGAAATCCGGGATCTTGTTCTGGCAGGATCCGGCTCAAATTAACCACTGGTTAAGTAACTCAAAACACTTCCAAAGGCCTTTAAATAGTCTCTCAGTCTAGATCTGTAGTGTACAAGCAATAGGGATAATCACACCCTGGACAGCATGGTGAAACAAAACCCATTCCAAAATGTGGGGGAGATTAACAAAGAGTGGGCTGCAGCTGGAGTCAGTGCTTCAAGAACCACCATGCACAGACGTATGCAAGACATGGGTTTCAGCTGTCGCATTCCTTGTGTCAAGCAGCTCTTGAACATGAGACAGCGTCAGAAGCGTCTTGCCTGGGCTAAAGACAAAAAGGACTGAATTGCTGCTGAGTGGTCCAAAGTTATGGTCTCTGATGAAAGTAAATTTCGCATTTCCTTGGGAAATCAAGGTCCTAGAATCTGGAGGAAGAGAGGAGAGGCACAGAATCCACGTTGTTTGAGGTCCAATGTCAAGTTTCTACAGTTAGTGGGATTCGGGGTGCCATGTCATCTGCTGGTGTTGGTTCACTGTGTTTTCTGAGGTCCAAGGTCAACGCAGCCGTCTACCAGGAAGTTTTAGAGCAATTCATGCTTCTTGCTGTGACCAGCTTTATGGAGAGGCAGATTTCATTTTCCACCAGGACTTGGCACCTGCACATAGTACCAAAGCTACCAGTACCTGGTTTAAGGACCATGGTATCCCTGTTCTTTATTGGCCAGTAAACTCGCCTGACCTTAACCCCATAGAAAATCTATGTGGTATTGTGAAGAGGAAGATGTGATACACCAGACCCAACAATTCAGAAGAGCTGAAGGCCACTATCAGAGCAACTTGGGCTCTCAGAACACCTGAGCAGTGCCACAGACCGATCGACTCCATGCCACACAGCACTGGTGCAGTAATCCAGGCAAAAGGAACCCCAACTAAGTATTGAGTGCTGCACATGCTCATACTTTTCAGTAATATTCTAATTTTATGAGATACTGAATTTGGGGTTTTCATTAGTTGTCAGTTATGATCATCAACATCAAAAGAAATAAACATTTGAAATATATCAGTCTGTGTGTAATGAATTAATATAATATCCAAGTTTCACTTTTTGAATAGAGTTACTGAAATAAATCAACCTTTTCATTATATTCTAATTTTATGAACAGCACCTGTACATATACATATGTACATGTAAAGATAAATACTTACAAATACATAAGTGTACAGGGTACCATAGATTTACATTTAAGACTATTTTAACTGTACAGGGTGGAGTTGAACAGTTTGATGGTTTGAGGGACAAAGGACTTCCTGAATCTGTCCGTGGAGCAGGGCTAGGACAGCAGTCTACCACTGAAGGAGCTTCTCTGCTTCATGATGGTGCCATGCAGAGGATGATCAGCATTGTCCATGATGTAAGGGACTCCTGCTCTGTTCCCAACACAGAACCAGCTTTCAGTATAAAATATAGGTTAGATTGAAACGGTAAACTTAGAAGTTTATAAAGAGCAAATGTTTGAAGGCTGAGGTCTGTCTTTACGGTGCTCCATCGCTCTGCTATAACTTCGATATATATTTTCCACAGGTGTTTAACTTGATCTTTCTCTTTTCTTTCATGTTTAGCAGCAAATTCCCTCTTGTAGTTCCACCTAATCATCTTCTCTGAGATTCTACACCAATTCTGCTGTAGTTTACCTACAAAGACATTAGTCAACCTAATGTAGGTCCAACAAACTTCCAGGTGGTTTTGGCAAATTCATCAGAGTGCTTTGTTTACACTGAGTACCATCAGTATATCTGGAGAACTACCAGAGTTAACTCTTTCAAACTGCACCATTTGAAACAGTTCAGGATAATATTGTTTACGTTTGATTTCATACTTTGCAATGAAAAACTTTAAGGCATCTAATAAAAACCCAATAGAGGCTTCAAGGAATCCAATTTTCCCTCTGACGCTGAGCAAAAGTTTTATTTTATTTCTTTTTCTGCAGAAACAAAGTAAAAATGATGACACAGACAATCTGCTGATACTATATGTGCTGTTTGAATAAACACTTTTGTCAATGCAAAAAGATTCAATGTAATTATATATAAAATAAATGATATTTAGGAATTGGATTTTAAAGTTTGCGTAAACCAGGTGTAGCTTTTATTTGCAGTGTTCGATGCAAACATGCTAAGACAAGTTTTTGTTGTTCAGAAATATTGGCACAAAAAGTCTGGCATGGATCCAGATCAACATGCATCAAAACATATTTACTCTTTATACTTTGGATTATAACGCACAACTTTAAAATTCATCACAATTTCAATTCAATTCAATTGATTTACATAGCGCCAAATCACAACAAAGTTGTCTCAGGGCACTTTACAGAAATATTCACATAAATAAAAGCCATTTAGTAAAGTTCTGTATCTAAGGAAGCTATCCAAAAAAAGGAAAAACTATCCGACTCAGGTTTGGTCAGATTTTTATTTTTTCTTGCTGTTTTCAGGAATCTCGTGTTTTCCTTTATAATGGTCTGTTTAGAAAGGGACTGAGTGGGTCAGAGGGAACAGAAAGACAAGAACAGAGAATCAAAAAGACGCCTCCATCCATCCACATTTGTATTTAAGTACTTCAGCAGCGGTCAGAGTGATAGCACAAAAAATCTAATTGATCCCCCCCCCCCGCACACACACATTGGGAAACCCCCCTCTGTATTATCACCCACTGTGCCTGGGCTCAGACATACACAAAGATGTCCTTCCTTCAGAGAAACGCACAGCCTGAACTCACACCACTGTTTCCATGCCAGCTGAGTAGGTACATAATTACTTCTCAAGGGGAGGGATTATTTCGGATTGTTTCAGGCCTGAGAGTCGTAGTACATGAATTCTGCAGGGTTCACCGGGGAGACGTACCGAGGAACTCTGACTGTGTTGCTGCTGCAGATTCAATATTAATTTCTGGAGCTCTGACACTCGGCTCGTGTTACGAGTCTCTCGTGCCAAACACGCTCTAAAGAAAGAGTGTACCAAAAAATGTACCAACACACACTGAACATTTAAATGTAGTTTCCAAGCAGTGAAAGTGAACAGGGCTGCACGGTGGAGCAGTTGCTTTGCAGCAACATAAACTGCCAAGATCTTTTTTGACCCTGGAAGTGCTTTAAGATGGCAGGGATCAGCAGTGATCAAGCTGTTGTCTTGTTGTTTTGATCAAAATTAAACTATTCATAAAAAGATATCAATAGTAATTGTGAAAAAAACTTTTTCACAGAACGGAACTCAAAAGATCTGAACTAATTGTACCTCACATTTCACCGCACTCATGAGCTGCAGTAACAGCTTTTGGCAAATTTCAAGTTTTGTTGCAGCAAAGAGTGTTTCAGTCATTGTTCAAACAATTTCCACTAAATAATTTTGTTTTTTTTGTTTTTTATTATTCTTGGTCCTTTTTAAAGAGGCTCCTCGTTTTACATCCATCCAAAGATTTTTGATGATTTTGATGGACATTTTGAGTTGATTCATGTGGACTCTGCGTTCTGTTTGGAAACCATTTCTTGTTTAGCTTTCCTCTTTTTCTTTAAAGCTTTGTTACATTTAATATGAAGTTTGTTTCCAGAATTAGCATATGTTTTATAAAACTCATTTTTCAGTAATTAGAAGAAAAAACAAATGTCCACAATTGTTTTTCATCGTATTATGACCAGTGTTTGGTCCCCATTAGGATTACTGGTTCTGACAAGGAAGGTGCGTATAGCAGTAAAGGTCTCTATTATTTATTTATTTAAACCTCATTTGCAACGTTCACTCAAAAATGTTGGGCACATTCATTTTTAGAATAACAAAGAATAAATCTTTAGTTACCAGTGTAACCTGTCATTTTTTCATTTGATGCATTTTTAAAATCTTTGAAGGTAAATACTGTCACAGTTTGTAGAGGTTTGACCCAGAAATGTAGACTGGCACGAGGAGCTTGAATAGAACTTAAAGGTCTATAATAAAGACAACAAAAGGTCATCATAGCAGCAGTAAGGTATGAATTAACAAGACAAGGACGGGGCACAAAGGACACACAATGCCAGACTGAATGTGAAGTGAAAGCTAAAGGACTTTATGAACTGTGGGAATCCGAACTGGGTCCGTCCCTGAAACCAGTCCGACTCCCCACCTGGTCTGGTTCTTTTATTGCCAGATGGAGAGGAAACTCACTCTAACTCAAATAAATCAAGAGATATAATTTCCGTTTACCAATTTAATGTTCATCAGGCAGGTGAATGTTTCAGTTCCAGCGCTGAGGCGTCCGTCCAACTCGTCTTAACCCAGAAGTGGAAACGGAGGCGCCCCGTGTCACAGAACGCCCTGTCATTCCCCCAATCTGTTAAGGAAGCACCATCCGTACTGTGCTTGCGTGTCGCACGGATCTTCGTTGTTTATGAATAAGAACTATCTTAATTTACTTAGAACATTACGTGCTCTATCTTTGCCGATCTTCATGAAGTTAATTTACGCCACTCGCATTTCCGTTACAGATCATGGATTAAGATGATATGCGATGCATTAGACCTGACCCAGCCTGGGCTGAATGAGACAACCCCCGAAAGACACAGAATTAATTATTTCCATGGTTAAACAGCGCTGCTCAGAGGTGAAGCTGCATTTCATTTTAACCATGACGTAAATATGTCAATGATTTTAACGGAAATATGAGTGGCGTAAATTAGCAACATGAAAATCGGTGGAGCTAGAGCACGTACTTTTAAAAGTAAATTAAGACAGTTCTTATTCATAAACGGAATTATACCAGTACATTTTCTTTAATCTAACATATTAAACGGCGATCCGTGCGACCCAGACGCATTCCTTTTAGTGCATGCGCAAACATGCTACACTACGGATCGGGTTCCGTAACAGATCAGGGAATGACACGCCCCAGCTTATATTGGCTCTTGGCTCCGCCTTCTTCTAGGAGCACAGCCTGTCAGAGTGTATCAGTGGGGTGACTATGTGTGAAGTCAGTGGCCTTATCTGTTTCTGATGTTGAAAAATGGGTGAAAGTGCAAATCTATACGTGATGGAAGCCAGCAAAATTAAAAATGTACTCGTTATCGGGTAGTGACCTTGGGACGCTCACTCAGAGCAGCTGGGCCCATCTCATCTGTACAGAACCGGGCCATAACTGGTCTGTCTCTGAGAAGACAAGACCGTGGGTCTCAGCATGATAAAGTAGGATAACTCTAACAGAACAGAGGCTGCTGAGACGAGTGAAGACACCTGGGCAAAATGACAACTGGGAGCAGGTGAGAGTAGGCGGAGCAGAAGATGAGGAGCAGAAACTGACTGAGGAACCTGAAACACACAGAAAACAATAAAAAAAATTAAAAAAAAACAAGCTAAGGAAACAAATCCAAAATAATAAAGACCTGAGGCAACTAAAACAACTCAAAGGGCACTGATCCTGACAAAGGATTTATACTGTTTGCATATTTTGTTGTTCTTGAGCTTCTCTATATTTGCCTTAAGACAAAATAAATAAAAAAGCACTAACAAAATCCGTTAAAGACACTACAGCAGACCTTGGACTTTTAGCCTCAACAATCATTTACAAATGAGTGTGGTGGTTTCCTCATCTTAGCTTTTCTGGTGAATTAAGGACAAAAGACAGATGCACCTCATACTGGCCTTTAAACAAACCAAGGCTCACTTGTTTTATTTGCATCCATATTGAACAGTTGAAGGGTTTGATCATGCAGGCATGCATATCTTCCTGGACGAAAGCTCCTCTGTATAAGGGATCAGATCAACAACAGTAGATTAATGGCACATTCAAACAGTATCTGGCTGCCTGCATCACATCTATTAGGAGAAAAAAGGAATCAGGGTGAATAATCATGAGCAACAAAAATACATTCAGTGCATCGTCGTGAGGTGTATTGATATACTTTTAGTCATAAAACAAAACAAAAGAGGACATGAGAAGATCATGTTTTGACTTGTAACTACCACTAGGTTGCAAACATGAGTAATTTTCACATAAAACTGTCAGCATGTGAATGCTGCATAATTCTGTCACCTCGTCCTCATAAATCTGCACCTCCCCCTCCTGCTCTGTTCTCTTCTCACCATCTCGGCGCCTTGGACACGCTCGCACTTGGCCATCTGCCACGGCTGGTCTTTATCTACGGGCATCTTGTGACAGAAGCTGAAACAACAGGGAGATTTTTTTATATAAGGAGGCCACAATCTCTGCACTCTACTGTGCTCAATGCTAGAGCCCGTTTTTCCATAATCAGGTCGGTCATAAACAGCCACAGCAAAGATCCTTTTGGTTCTTTTATCCACGCCAACACACGCTGAGTGTGGACGTCTGGTCTTTCTGTGAATTATTTGTGCAAAGGCAAGCAGTGAGCAAGGCTGTTGTCACAGAAGAGGAACTGATTTAGGATGAAAAGAACAATTATAGCCCAAAAAGTGGGCTCGGTTTTTAGAAAGTCTTTCAGAAATAACTGGCTCATGAGATACATATTCAAAGTAACAAAAACTGAAATTTACAGAACTTTCTCTTAAATTTGATGAAAATAAATATAAATAGCATGCTTTGAATACTTATTTGCTTGCCAAGGTTTTAAATGATAATCTTGTGCAACCTGTGAATGCTCAAAATATATGTTATGAATGACTCTCAGCTCCTATCACATCAAATTTAAGATCAATATCTGCAAAATTGAATGAGTTAAATATATTTTTGTGTTTGCTAAAAGTGAAAAGCTGTTGTGGCCATCTTAAAACTGGTTACATCTAATAAACAACTAGAGAAATTGCATTTCCTATGAAAATGCAGTGTGAATGCTTATTGCAGAAGAACTTACTGAGAAACAGATACAATTAGCTAAAAAACATGCTGAAATGGAAGTACAAGCCTAAATTAGCATAAGAAAGCAGAAAGAACACATATTTGCTTAAATAGGTGCAGAAATATGCACAAAAATTAAGAAAATAGCTAAAAAAAACTGAAATTAGAAAAAAATGGCTAAAAAGTAGATGAAAGAACAAAAGAAGCTTAAACTACCAGAATGAAGTGGAAAAAGATGAAATGAGCTAAAAAAAAAAAAAAAAAAAGTGGAATTACCTGAAAAGGCTCAAATTAGCATAAAAACGGCTAAATAGTAGCTGAAAATAAGCAAAAGCTGAAACTAGCATAATTAGGCTGAAAGTAGCAGGCATTACCACAAAAATTTGGAATTTATCTGAAAACAACCAAAATTAGGAAGAAAATGCTAGGTAGCTGGACAGGTTGAACAAGCTTAAATTAGCAGAAGAAAGTATAAAGAACACATTTTCCAAATTAGGCTGAAAGAAGCAGATATGAGCACAAAAAATTGGAAATTATCTGGAAAAGGCTGAAATTAGCAAAAAACTGCTGTAGCTAAAAAAAGCAGAAAGACATTTAAATTACCAGAAGAAAGTGGTGAGAGCACATTTTTGCTGAATTAGGCAGAAAAATTTTGAATTTAGTCCCAAAAAAATGTGGAATTATCTGAAAAAGCCCAAATTAGTATAAAAACAGCCAAATAGTAGCTGAAATAGTATAAAAAAGCTGAAAGTTGCAGAAATAAGCTGAAAGGAGCATATCAACCTGAAATTAGCAGATAGAAGTTAAAAGAAGCACAAAAATGTTATAGTTAGCAGAAAGAATCTGATAGGAGCACAAAACAGCTGAAAATCAGCTGAACTTAGCTGAAAGTAGCTGAACAAAAGTTTAAACTTGCACAAGGAAGCCGAAATAAGCTGAACCAAAACAAAATGTGAAAGGAGCAGGAAAAGGTTGTAAACAGATCTAAAGAGCTGAAGGATGTAAAATGAGCTAAATTCATTTTCTATGTGAAAAAAATGGTGAAAAAGGCTAAATATTTCAAAAAGCTAAAGTTGCACCAACACTTTAGCACAAGTCTTAGCACCCTTCTCCTGAAAGAACTGAACATTTTGATTTATGATTTGTTGAAATAGCACAAAAATTGTGAAATGCCAAAGATGCTGAAAAATGTATGAATAAAAAGAATCACAATAGTGTGAATGCTTCATAAACTTTCACACAATAAGTTGTAGCTGTACACATAATGATTACTTTCTAGAAGATAAAAAAACTGTTTGGTAGTTCATGAAATATTTTACTAACAGAGACAGTGAATGAGCAGATGCAATTACAGTATGATTTTCTTGGATTCTCGTTGCCAGGCATTTAAAAAGTTGCCTTTTTCTCTTCTAAAGTGAAACTTTTAAATATTTTACATTGTGTAGGAGTGTAAAGCCTGAAGCACAACAAAAGCTACATTTGATGGAGGAATTAAGAAATGAAGATATTCTAGATGTGTTTTCTGTGCCACATTCAGCAGTTTACATTGATAAAATAGTCTTCACATGAAGGTCACAGCAACATGGAATGGAGGTAATTTCTGTCAAGGTTTGCAACTATTAGCCTACCAATCCTAAATAAAATTTGCTGTGAATCATTTATTCTGACAAAACAAGTGAAGGTTGTGCGCTTTTGATGTTTACATGAAAATCAATTCCATGAGCTTTTGGTGTGTCGGCTTTTCTCGTTGTTTTATGCCAATGTGTGCTTACAAAAATACAGAAATAAAATGAAGGTGCTGAAGGATATATATGTCATGGTTTAATATGTGACCCAGCACAACGCTGTGTTTCGGCGCCCTTTGCTCTCAGAATAAACCAGCAAAGCCAGAAAATAAAAACATAAACAAGAGATTCTGTTGCAGTGGTCCACTTAATGACTCATTGGGAAACCTGCCACTCTGTCCGAACCATAACCTCACGGTGGCTGAGGATGAAATTCAATTTATTGGAAAACACTCTTCAGTGTGCTGCTGCACACAAAAACAGAAAGAACATATCGTTACAAGGATCATTCACTGAAAAGCCCATTAAAATCCAAGAAGTGTAAAAACTTTCACAAAGAAGGGAGAGGAAAACAGAGTAGACTGTTGCTGTCCTGAAATAACTTAAAAATGAAAAAAAATCCATGCATCCATTATCTTCCACTTGTTCTGAAGTCAGGTCGCGGGGGCAGCAGCTTGAGCAGGGAGGTCCAGACCTCTTTTTCCACAGCCACCTCTTCCAGCTCTTCTGGGAAGACTCCAAGGTGTTCACAGGCCAAGAGAGAGAGACATAGACTCTCCAGCATGTCCTGGTCTTCCCCAGTGTCTCCTCCTAGTTGGACATAACCAAAGCACATCGAGGAAGGCGCCATGCGAGCATCCTTACCAGATGCCTGAACCACCTCAACTGGCTCCTTGTGATGTGGAGGGGTAGCGGTTCTACTCCGAGTCTCTCCTGAATAACTGAACTTCTCACCCTATCTCCAAGGGAGAGTACAGCTACCCTGCAGGGGAAATTCATTTCAACATCCCGTATCCATGATCTCCTTTCTTTCGATCACTACCCAGAGATGGTGGCCACAGGTGAGGGTAGGAACGTAGACCGACCAGTAACCAGAGAGCTTCGTCTTACAGCTCAGCTGCCTCCTCACCTCACAGAGAGTTTCCAATACTGCAAATGTTGCACCAATCCATCAGTCAATCTCACGCTCCATTCTTCCCTCACTCGTGAACAAAACCCTGAGATACTTGAACTCCTTCACTTGAGGCAGAACCTCACCCTTGAGCTGAAGAGAGCAGTAGCAGTAGGTTTTAATGCCTTGCTCAAATATGTCTCAGCATGTTGCATAGTCTGGGGATCCAAACCCCTGATCCTTGGACTGGAATATGACCTCATCACCAATGCTGCTCTCCCTTTGTAGTTTATCCACATGTTCAGTTATTTGCTTGACTTTTACAGCAACAAACAGCTCACGAAACAGCTAAGTACTGAAAAAGAATACAGTTTTGCCCGTTCACAATTTGAAATGAAACAATAAAAACAAAAGAACGAGTGATTAACAGGAGCGGTGATTCAGAACTCTGCTATTTACTGAGGCTGGACTGGCAGTTCTCAAGGTTTCCAACAGTGAGTTCAAAAAGAAGCATGCACAATTTTCAAAATAAATAAATAAAACAGTTAGAGGAAACAGGAGAAAACCTTTGGCAAGACCAGAAAATAATAATAATAATCAAAAGAAATAAGATGACTTTGTAGAACTTGGTGCTCATTTTTGTAAAACTTTGAACAAGACTGGAAGATAGCAGGATGTGTAGGACCAGAGTGGCTGAAGAAGGAACAACTGGCCAGATGTGCCATCACTACAAGCTCTCAGTTCAATGTCCTCTGAGGAATACTTTAAAGGGCACAACATCCAGATCATGAAAACCTTGATTAGGTCTTTGCAAGCAGGACATCAACAAACGCCAAGGTCACATGCTCTGTTCATTTATCTGGACAGGAAGGAAGACTTCACACACCTGGTTGAGTCCATCAAGTCCAGTCCATCAGCTCTCTGGTGAGCTGGTAAAGAGGAGGATATTAAAGGTGACTTTGAAAAATAGCTTCCAGTTTCCCAGGAGGTTTATATATAATTTCCGCACTGCACACAGAATAACCAGGCAAAAAGAGAAACACCAAGACAAGGAAAATTCTTGTTTTAGGCATGTAACCTGTTTTTTTTAAATATATATATACAGACACTAAACAGTTTCTATGACTTCATTTGTCAACACAGATATTGTCTTTGCTCTGATGTTTTGTGTAAATGTCAATTTTGTGTATGTATTAGTTCAATTTTGTCAGTACAGCAGCTTTGAATGTTATCAGCCCATTAAATGGACGTTATTAGTTGTTATCATCCCCACAGGTTGCGTTCACACTGTCCCTCCTGTACCTCCTAGTAGGTTTAAAGGTATATTCTTATTGCTGATAATATGCAACTTCGCATACTATCGCTGATAATATGCAGCTTCACCCATGTCTAAAACTGGAAACTTTTTTGTTAGCTTTATGTAACCATTTTCCTAAGCCTAACCTTACACTTCACCCAGAGCACTTACCCTAAGTTAACCCCCTGAACCTTGAACCTTAATCTAACCCTGATGCTAACATTAACCCACTGACCATTGACACTTAACCTAGCCCCCCCACCCCCCACCCATTATCAGTGATAAGAACGTACCTTTAAACCTACTAGGAGGTACAGGAGGGACTGTCTGAACGCAAACTATGGGGATGATAACAACTAATAACAGCCATTTAATGGCTGATAGCATTTGAAGCAGGTGATGACTTTTGTTTGAAAATGTAGTCAGTGGCTTTCCTTCTTCTAGTGGCTCACTTCCTGTTCCTGTCTTGCACCGTAGGCTACAACTGTGGTTGTGACAATGTCGTGAAAACAACCTAACACAGAAGAGCTACCTGGTTATGCCATTCCAGCTTTGGGCTAGCACAGAAAATCTTCTAGCTGAAGCCCAATATGGACTGTATTGTACTTATATAGCACCTTTCTATCTTATTTCAAGATACTCAAAGCGCTTTACACCACAATCTGTATCCTCATTTACACATTCATACAGCACTCTACTAAATCTCTACAAAGCTAATTGAACAAATCATTCTAATGAGAATAATCAGTGCTTTAGATCTATATTTTTTTTCCCTCCCAGGTTCTCATCGAGGTGGCAGCTTCTGTTTTTCCTCCCCCGTTTTTCCTTCTTCCTGCTCTGCTCTCTGTCTGTCTGAAGTGCCTGGGTTACATCTCCCGAACATAAATTAAGAAGATTATGGATTTGGTATTGTGGGCGTTCAACTCTATTGATAAGATTTTTTCATCAAAGCGACAAGGTCCTGGAGAACCGGCGTGTCCAGCTGAGACTCACGCTGTGGGGTACGTCATGGATTCGTGGGGAGTGTGGCAGATGATGTGTCTCTCAGTTCTGTCTCAGGAGGAAGTTGAAGACGTTTACATATTTGGAATTATGATAGCAGGGACTCTGCTTTTTGGCATCGGCGGGGCTCTGTTTTATCGACTTTTGAAGAAGACGGCGGCAGCAGTTTCGGCCATGGAAAAGCTTCCGAGTCAGTGTGAAGGTCTGGTCCTCGCTGTGGGAACTTTACATCATCTGGTTTACGAGCTTAACCGCAAGGTGGAGGCGATTGAGAATCGCAGGCCACTTGCGGCTTCTGGGACTCGTCAGTGTGGTGGGTTCGACCTTGAAGGAGACTCATAGCATGGTTCAGTGGAATGGAATCCTACAATTAGGCATTTTCGGAACCAAAACGCCCAGATGGACTCAAGGCTGGAAAAAAGTAATCTGTCTGCCTGAAGAAAAACAAGAATCTGAATCTGACTCCCCGATGGCCTCGGAGACAGGCTGACTATCAAATTTCTCCTGGGACATGAGTACCCAAGGACAAAAGCTTCATCTATCGCAACCCCCCTCCCCCCCACCGATAACTTTCTGTGCAAGCTTATCAGAACTGCTGGCTGGAACAACATCTTCAGAAACTGTGGCTGATCTGAAAAAATGCTCATGGACAAATCTCAACACCTCGATGTCAAATGCAAATGTAATCATGTTTTAATTGTGCTTGCTGGTAGAGTTTTTTAATGTCTCAAATCGTGTCCTGATAGACAAGATGTGAAAGATCTTTTTTTTTGTAATACCACTATCTACCCTCATGTTTCTACCCCTTTTCCTGTCTAAGATTATTATCAGATAAGGATAAAATGGCCGCGCTTTCTACAGTTGTAGCTTTGTGCACTCCGCCCATCTTTCGGACGACTGTACGTACATTCGCATTGTACCTCGGTGCAATTCCAATAAAGTTTATTCTGATTCATACACTGATGGGACACACATCAGAGGCTATGAGGGGTTCAGTGTCTTGCCCAGGGACACTTTAGCATGTGACTGCTGGTGGATTTGAACCCCCAACTCTCGCACTGGAGGACGACTGCTCTAACCACTCAGCCACAGCTGCCCTGGTAAAGAAATATGTTCTAAAAGAGACGTACACAATAAAAATCACGGTCTGGATCCAGACACATATGGAGTCCCATCTGGATCTAGATTAGTTGTTAAATTGCAATGAGAAAAACATTTTGGAGTTTTTTTTTCTCACTTTTCTCACATCTATTGTAATTCGTTTTATGTGGCACAGCTTTTCTAGACATTATAGCCTAATTTCCTGGGTGCTGGCTGATTCCGCAGGCTGCAGGACCCTTTTTCCTGATATGGCTTCTTTTTTTTGTCTACCTGTCTTTTTTTCCAGCAAATAGAAATAAGCCTGCAGAGAGGTATGATGCAAAAAAATAAAAATAAATGCAGTGTGAAAAATCAGCATGGCTCTCACTTTAAGCCAAAGGTGGAGAGGAAAATATCCAGACTGAATGAGCTTTAATGTGTTGATTCTACCTGTTTGTCTTTTGTGTTCATAAATGTTGGTGATTAATAATGTCGGAAATCTCGTGTTATTAAAAAAATCAAACCCAAATCATGTGTGAAATCAGACCCACTAAAATCTGAGCTGACAGCACAGAAAACAAGAGACTGAAGAATCACACTCTGGACCTTTGCTTGAGAAACATTTATTTAAGCTGAATTAGAACTGAAGGCTGTAGAGAATGGTAAGGGCATAGGAGAGCATCTTGGATGCACAAAATGGCAGGAAAAACCTATTTGGCGAGTACTAAAAGCATAGCAGTGTCACGACTGCCTTCACACCGAAGGAGGGTTTCTAAATTTACTCTCCAGCCATGTCCTAATAGGTTGTGTAGGATAGGGAGACGTTGGAAAGGTTGTCACCCAGTGTGAGAGGAGGCCCACTTTAGCATTCTGGATCTCTCCTAAATGGTCTTTATCTCTGCCATAGTTCTCCAAGGAACTGGTTGACTGATTGGAAATTAACTTCAGTTGGGCTGTTTAATTGGAGATAACTTTAGTGATGCTACAGCTCAGTCAGACAGCTGGTTTAAAAAAAGTGTATAAAAGTGTGTTACAGAAACACTGTATTTGTGCTGTCATGGCCAAACATAACAGTAGTTAAAGGTGGAGAAGACAGCCTTCCTGTTAGAGAGTAGAAGCCAAGCAGTCTCAATGGAAGAGGTGGTTTTTTTACTGACATATCATTTGACATGGTGGGTTTTATTTCCCCTCAATGGTTGCAGCAGTTGGACCCAGTCCATCTGAGACTTGGCATGGTGAGTCAGTTTTAGAGCTCATAAAGGATGCCCGTGTTTGACCCAGTAGAACAATCAATAATGTTTGCACGTATAAAAGCATCACAGGAGGCGTATAAACTGTTTGACTTCATTATTACTCATCAGGAAATATTTACTGTTATAAACCTCGGGCACAATTTTTGTTGTTGTTGTTGTTGACCTCAGGCAGCCAGCCCTGTCACACTCGCTGGCATATGAGCCACACATTGGGACTGTGTCATCCCCCCTCCATGAGTAGCCCATGAATAATCCATGACCTCAGAGGCACCGGGAACAGCTCTGGGTGCTCTGTGAGAGGCTTTCACAGAAAACTGTCAAAACAAGACACAAGTGTCTAGATGTTCTCGCCAGAAGGTGGGAGAAGTTACACAACAACAACAACAACAACAACAACAATTGTTTTACTCCACACCAAGCTGCTGAGTTTTTTTACTGAGAGGGTGGATGTGAGGGAGATTAAATTTCACTTTAACAAATGAGAAGTGAATATACAGTATGTGTCCAGGAGGATTACAAATGCTTATGCATTCATTGACCAAGTTTCTGTTTGCAAGAGGAAAATTTAAAGTTTGCACACCTATTTGAATGTATTATCCTGTTTTTAACAATGAAATTCATAATAGAGGCAATTTCCATTATTTCAAGAAACAAACCTTAGCTTTATAATGGTTAAAAAGAGTTTCACTACAATTCGGCAAATGTGAAAATGCAGCTTAAACATGATGCAAAGGAGAAAATGCAACCAGGAAGTGATGTGTTTCTCCACATACAGATCTGACAGCGAGACTATAATAGCTTCACCTGCTGCAGAATGTTCCTCCGGTGATGACTGTCCCATCTTTTCTATGCCGTTTGCAGCAAGCAGGATCCCAATCCAAGTCTTTGTGGCACTCTTAACGAACAACCTTCAAAGTGTGAGTGCGTGTACGTGGCTATCAATTGCACCCTCCTCCACCAGCCTTACATCATATTCAATAATTCTTTGCAAACTGAGTCATCTTTTTCTTGAAATGGTCTCATTTGAACTGCAAACAAATCATCACAGAAATATATATATTTATTTTTGCTTTATAAGCTAAACATTTTTTTTTTCATAAGCATGCCTAATTTGAACAATTTTCTGGAATTGCCAGAGGAAATATCACAACGCCACGAGTAAATACAGATACAACTTTAGACCTAATTGTGTTTTACCTCTTTTACTTTTTAGCCCTACACCCATGGTTTACTTGTTCACTCCAGGGGAAATGGTGTTTTATTATTGTATGTAAAGCAAAGATAAAGTGGGCAAGCTTTTAAATACACAGGAGACATTTTATACAGATAATCACAACAAAAAGTTATACATAGATGTAAAACCTAAACTGATTTTTTATTTTATTTTATTTTATTTGGTTCTGTTCAAAGCTTATGAACAATTGTTATCTTTCCTGTGGTAGATTAACTTAGAACGACCTGAGTTTACAGAAATTTAGTTAATTTAAGACCGTAGCTCATTTATTCTTACCAGGAAACAACTTGTATTTTTAACTTTTTCTCATAAGTTCATTAAAACAGGTTTTTATAAACCTTTACAGAGCTGTCAGTTAGCATTATACAGTTATTTAGATAAGATTTAATGGCTATTGGCAAGTGTTAACAGCAGCAACAGCAGCTAGCCCTAGCACTTTTGATGCAGTCTAGGGCACTTCCAGTAGAAATATCAAATTTCTGTTTAATTTATTGTGAGACGTAAAATTAACAACAATGCAAACTTTTTTTTATGTTTACAGTTGTTGTATGACTGCAGCAGTTTTGTCAGTCAAGTCGGAAATAAACCTGAGGTCTTTCAAAGAGTCATCTACAACCGTGAAGTCAGTTCTTTAAGTTCTCTGTAAATTAAAGCAGAGTGGCATTTCCCCCATGGTCCTCTCCTTTTGGACCACAGGATAAGGGTAACCAGCCATCACTTCCTGTACAGAGCCTTTAAAACGTGTAGGCATTCTTCTAAAAAGTCTCACATATTCAATTTTATCCTATTTTCCCCTATAACCTCTGTCTGGGTTTCTAGGACTGGGCCACCAGTGACTTTGTCAAGAAAATGTTAATGAGGCTGGGTGTCATTTAGAGTCATGCCTCAGGTTCCCTCGAGTCTCCATGAGTTGGGTTTTGGAAAGTATAGATTTTAATGCATTTATGTTCCCCAGTGGCAGGTGGAGAGGTGGGGAAACATCAAAGATTAATGAGACATTCAGGGACACGTAGTTATACAGAAAAATGCAGTTTGTGCCCAACAAAAGAGCAACGCTTTAGTTGTTAGAATGCAAAGTGTTTCTAGACTAAAGTCAGACTTTTGGTATATTTACAGCTTTTCATCTGTAAAATGTAACTTGATCCAATTAGATCATCACTACAGTTTATCTGATCACCCTCAGTATGAAAAGTTAAAGAATATCTGACAGGCTCATTGTGTTGAGCGAAGAAATTAATGAAAAAGATAGATGTTCTTCTAAGTTAATTCATTGTATTGTTTTTTTTTTTAATACAAATTTATACCAAAAAAAAAAAAAAAAAAACCATGTATTTTTGTTAAGTCTTAATTTGTAAAAGCAGGAAGAAAATATCCAGAGAGATGTTCAAGAGCTCAGAGGTGAAAAAAGTAAAGAATTAGAAATCAGTCAGTTTCAGGTTGTTACAGAAATCTTGTACACTGTCAACACGGATTATTTTCTATGTCTATGTGCTTATAACTGGTGTAAATTCATAAACTCTTTAAAAATGATATCAATTATGAGAAATGCTTATTTCTAAATAATAAAACCATCCATCCATCCATCCATCCATTTTCTTCCGCTTATCCGGGGTCGGGTCGCGGGGGTAGCAGCCTAAGTAGGGAGGCCCAGACTTCCCTCTCCCCAGCCACTTGGGCCAGCTCTTCCGGGGGAATCCCAAGGCGTTCCCAGGCCAGCCGAGAAACGTAGTCCCTCCAGCGTGTCCTGGGTCTTCCTCTGGGCCTCCTTCCGGTGGGACGTGTCCGGAACACCTCACCAGGGAGGCGTCCAGAAGGCATCCTAAACAGATGCCCAAGCCACCTCAACTGGCTCCTCTCGACGTGGAGAAGCAGCGGCTCTACTCCGAGTCCCTCCCGGATGATCGAGCTTCTCACCCTGTCTCTAAGGGAGAGCCCAGACACCCTGCGGAGAAAACTCATTTCGGCCGCTTGTATCCGAGATCTCATTCTTTCGGTCACAACCCAAAGCTCGTGACCATAGATGAGGGTGGGAACGTAGATCGATCGGTAAATTGAGAGCTTCGCCTTTTGACTCAGCTCTCTCTTCACCACGACAGACCTGTACAGCGCCCGCTTCACTGCAGACGCTGCACCTATCCGCCTATCGATCTCACGCTCCATTTTTCCCTCATTCGTGAACAAGACCCCAAGATACTTGAACTCCTCCACTTGGGGTAGGACCTCCTCCCTGACCCAGAGAGGGCACTCTACCCTTTTCCGGCTCAAGACCATGGCCTCGGAAGCCAGTGAATGGGCAGACAGGGGAAAGGGCAGGCCCCAGAAACCATCTTAAAGCCAGCAAACTGTTTTTTGCCACTATGGGAGTGTGGTATTTGTGGGATTTCAGTTTGTTTGTGGCTTCTTGGACTGAAGAAGTCCTTTGGATGAAAGATGAAATGTCTCAGCATAAAAAGAAACTGTCCAGATGACATGACTGAACATTGTTGGATTTGTACCTAGATTACTGAGCATGAACTTTGGTGTTTTGAACCGCTTTGACATGATTGCCTCAGAGGAGTTGACAGGGGAGAGTGCGGGCCCAAAAAACCCATCATCACCAGCAAACTGTTTTTTTTCCCCACTATGGGAGTGTGTTATTGCTGAGCATTCACATATGCCCCCTATACAGCTGATCATCTCATTCTCTACATAAGGCTGAGCTGGACCATGAGTCTTCATTGGACTGTTGATTACTACACGGTGATGAATGACTGATTACCCTCTGAGTAAACTCCAAGAAATATTCTTTTGAGTACTCACTTGTTGCTTATCTGTGTGTTCTACATAATTCTTTGTGTGCATCTACAGGATCTTGTCTTACTTTGAGCCATTCTTCAGAGTAAGAAACTCCTGCTCTTCTATGCCTGTCATGCTACCATGTACTTGGGACTCTCCTCACAAACTGTGAAACCTGGAATCTTCTTGTTTTCCACCCCAGACCTAGAAAACAAAGATACACCAATAAGAATGTGTTCCATGATTTTATAACTTGAGACATTTACTTCACCGTCTGTTGTCCTCCTGTAGATCTTACCTTCTCTAGTTTCCTACTGCACTTACATCAACAAAACCCCTTACATTTTTACGTGGTCTACTGCTGAGTCTTTTCAGTCCTTGATGCTCTGAACCCTGAGTTATAATCTTGCTACCAAAAATGACACCTACATGGGTAAAATTAAAATGTACTTGCAATGATAAAATCCACTTTCAAGTGTCCTCGTTGTTCCTTTTATTCAGTGTGAGGGTTTCCTACGTACATTTATCTAAATATTTCCTTTCACTCTAAGATAAGTTTGAGAATTTGAAGTTTGATTTGCCCAGCTACAAAAAAGTGAGCAGCTTGGGAATCTTACTGAGGTCAGTGTGACAAAATAAAATCTAGTCTACAGCAGGTTGAACCCAAATAGCATCTCCTAACAAATATGATTTAGAAAATGAGGTAGAACTAGTTTTTCAAGTAAATTTTAAACTCAAAATTTAAAGCCTAATAAATAATCCTTAAAATATTGCCCACTGCCTTTAATCCCAGTGTTTCAAAATAAGAACATTCTACAATGAGAAATTATTGAAGGGCTCTTCCTGCAGGTTTCTGAGTCCAGGGGCGGAGTCAACTATCCACAGCTGAGAGTCATCCCACTAACGAGAGCCAGGACTAAAAGAGGCTGCAGAAGAGCTTCCTTCCCTGCTGGAGCGTTGCTTTCCTTCCAGTATTTCTGCTTTTGGACTCTTTATGTTAATCCTACTGATGAAGTAAATCTTACCTTGCATTCTTCTCACCTTCGCACAGAACCTGGTTCCTGAGCCTCCTGTCCTGGACCTCCATGACTGTCCTTGAATCCTCGACCCCTGTGTCTATGTGTGAGTTACAAACCTTCCTTGTGTATCCAACAATGTTCAGTCAGTTCATCTGGATGGTTTATTTTCTTGCTGAGACGTTTCATCCTTCATCCAAAGGTCTTCTTCAGTTTGAGGAGCCACCAAACAAACTAAGTCCCACAAGCAGAACACTCCATCTTATCACCAGCAAACTGTTGCTTTTCCCCCACTGTGGGAGTGTGCTGCTTGTGGGACTCAGTTTTTTGGTGGTTCCTCAGATTGAAGAAGTCCTTTGGATGAAGGACGAAACGTCTCAGCAACAAAAGAAGCCACCCAGATGACCTGACTGAACATTGCTGGATTTTTACCTGGATTACTGAGCACGAACTTTGGCGGAAATTAAGATGTTCAGGTTCTCCTTAGAAGTGACAAGGATGGATAAGATTAGGAATGAGATCATCAGAGGTACAGTACGGGTTGAACAACTGGGAGATAAAGTTAGAGGAGGTCCTGCAGGAAGGAGTACAGGTGGAGCATGGAGGCAAGTGGTTGGAAGGTGCTGGAGCGGTAGGAGAAGATCCACAAAGAAGACCAAAGTTCATGCTCAATCTTCTACTTTTTCTTCTTCTTTTGGCTTTTCTCTCTTCAGGGGTCTCCAAAGCAAGTCATCCTCCTCCAACTCACTCTGTCCTCTGCATCCTCTGTCTTCACTCCAACTACTTCTTTGTCCTCTCTAACTGCATCCATTTATCTCCTCTTTGTTTTTGTTTTCCATGCTGCTGCATTTCTAACATCCTTCTACCAATATACCCACTGTCCCTCCTCTGGACATGTCCAAACCATCTCAGTCTGGCCTCTCTAACTTGAAATATTCAGCCTTCCTCTTCATGCTGCCCATCTACCAATGTCCTGTAAGAAATTTACGACCTGCATTATGTAACTACTCTGCACAGCTCCTGACGTATCTCCTTCCCTTTGAGGGTTTCCCAGACATTCCTACTGTACATAGTATATTTAGCCATTTTACTGTAAATAAGTCACTTTATATTGTAAAGCGTTTTGAGTCTGTTGTCCTCAGTCTGTTTGCTCTGGGTCAACACCACCATTATGACAATATCAGAGCTGTTTTGGTGAAATCTCATAATTAACACTGTGTGCTGTTGTGGAATGTAGCACAGCCTTTCAGCCCTCAAAGCATGCGATATGAATCACTCCAAGCTAATGCTACATCAGGTTGTAGCTCAGTATTTATATGATGACTGAGCCAAAGCCATTTTTGTGTTTGATTGGATAGCTGTGATGGCAGTCTTTGAGTGCCTGACTCCAAAAGTTGATCAATTATAGACATCAACTGTTTTCTAAGGGTTTAAATAAAATCCGTTTTGTGGTTCATGAGACATTTAGCAAGAAGACAAATATTATTCACTAATACTCTGTTTGTGCCAATTTTTAAGCAAATAAATTGTACATTATGCAGAGCTTGGAGTAAGTATTGAGGATTATGCTCAGGTATTACCACAACAAAATTCTAGCTCAATATTTGAAAAATTGATTGAGTTAAAGAGATTTTTGTGTTTCTATTGTCTAATATGAATGTCTGTTGTGTGTGTATGTACTGTATGTAAAAGCTTTCTACTCTCTTAGCAACAGATCTGAGTTTAAAATTTTTTAATGACAATAAAAAAAAGCCTGGAGCACGACGTTTTTGCTTAATCTCATGGTCTAGGAAAACATTTAAGACCAACAGGGATGTCAAATTCACAGTTTGTGATTATAAATTAGATCTCTCCATGACTCGTGTCGCTCTCGCAGATGACAGCGTGGCTGAACTGCGCTGATATGAGTCAGCGTTAAGAATTTCAATGTGTTTTAACACATATCTGATTAGATACTGTCCACTTGAAATCATGGCGTGGCTCGAAAGCTTGCAGGAGATATTACACATGTTACTGATGATTCAAGACAAAATCTGACACAACCCAAAAGATCCAGTAAGATCTTAACAAAATTTTCAATAAAGTGATTTGTTCTTGATATTATAGTTTTTTGAGCTGCTGCATTGTCTTCCCAGTTCAGATTAAGCACATCTTGTGTCAAACTGATGAATGGCTCGTCATATCCACAGAGGTCATCTATCACAGGTTGCTCTGTCTGATTTGTTATTGTTACATAAAAATGAAATTAAAAAAAATAAATACAAAAACCAGGCTGTGCACATTTAAAATTTCAGCTCTCTGAGGGTCAATACATCCTCAACATGAATGCTGTAGTATCTTTCGGCTCCTTTCATCAGTGGCCACCACAGCGAGCAAACGCACATGAAAGATTTGACATTCTATTTTTACACTAGATGCCCTTCCTGATGCAACCTGGGCTTGAACTTGCAACCTCAGGATTGCACGACTGCAGCACTGACCACCAAGCTACTGCACCCCCTCACCCAATATGAACGCTGTGCAAGAAAGTGAAATCAATTTATTAGGAGACTGATAAAATAATAATTTCAGTGGACTGAATTAAATATTTCAGGATTATGACTTTCATTTAAAAAAAAGATGATGCAAGTATAAAATAAATAAATAAATAAATAATGGAACTGACAAGTTAAGGGCTAATTTTGTATTTTGCTTTGTGTGTTACCTGTTGTTCTGTCTGTACAACACTTTGGTTGGCCTTGTAGCTGTTTTAAGTGCTCTATAAATAAAATGGTATGGTAATTTGAGCAAAGCTAGGCCTAAAGTGCAAAAATGCAGTTTTTAAACAATCTGTTATAGCTGTTCATTGTCATTTTTATTACAAACATTTACGTACATTGCTGTCAACCAGTAGCAGCTAGAACTTCCACTGCTGCCTGAGGCACTTCCTGCTGGACAAAAATCACAATATTTCAGATAAAATATCCATGCTATTTGAAACTGACAACAATGTAAAGATTTATAAAATTATGTTTGCATAACCTTCTTTAAAAATTTGATAGTGGAGTGAAAATGGAATGTCTACTTTAGTTTTGGCCTTGTTTAGACTCATCTCTTCAGAATTTAACTCTATTTCTCCAAAACTGAGGTTCTTCAAAACCCTTCCACAACAGGTAAGATATTAATTGACCATTTCATAGAACCGTACATAAAATAACTGAACATGCTGTTAAATGGTATGCAGATTGTATTTCTTGATTAACCACATGCAGCAGCTTCACTACAGGATTAGATTTCTTTTTTTTTAACTTATTTATGGTGAAGTAAGACAAACTGCACAAATAATAATTTCTCCTCACTGAGTGTCAAAAGAAAAGTTTCAAAGTAGACATGATGTGCAAACCTTCCTCTTTATAGTCATCTTTTCTTTGCTCAGACATTTCAACCAACAGCTTCCTCTTAATGAGAACACACTGCTGCTAACAGAACGGTCCCTCGCTAATCTCTCCCCCAGCTTCTGCCCTACTAAATTTATTTGTTCTTCAAAGTTTTAGCAAACATTCATCTATGATCAAACATGTCAGCGATAATTACTGTAATGTAGAGAGAAAATCCTGAAAGTCATCATTTGATTCACTGCAAGAGGCATGGCAGAGGCCAGCATACAGAAGAGTTCTCCATTTTTTTATTTATTTTTTTGTAAAATGCTAATTTTACAAGACCTGATAGTACATTTCATCAACAATATTATACAACCTGTACGGCTAACAGGCTCCGGTAGCGTTTCATTTATTTACATGTTGCCTTTGGCACAAACTAATTCAGCTCTAAGCGAGAGGTATTAGAGGCAAAATATGTTAATATTTTATTTAAAAGGAAATACCTAGCGTTCCCTTCATGCCAGAGGTTTAGATTAAATTAAATTTTGTTAGAAAATTACAGTTAGAGCTTTATTGGACAAATCTTGCAAATAACATTGCGCACAGTCAAAACTGAAATTTTGTGCAATTTGTTGGCGCCTGTAGTATATGTTGAGACTGGCGTCATCTACAACCACATCAGAAATCTTGCTTAATATCTAAAAATGGCTGATTTATGGCAATTTTTGTGTTAGCTAAAATCAATTAGTTGAGGACACTGTTTACTAAGTTGGATTGAAAAGTTTTTTAGTTGGAGATGTGCATCGAATGATTAGTTTCTGAGAGGTTCGTTAAAATCTGCCCACTTGTTCATAAAATATTTTGCTAACAGACTGACACATACACACAGAGAAAGGCAACTACTATTTGAAAATGGGTCAAGGTAGCCTGACATGAGTGGTTTGAAAAATGTTTAGATAGAAAGTGACTCAAAACTGAAGCAACATCCATCCATCCATCCATCCATTTTCTTCTGCTCATCCAGGGTCAGGTCGCGGGGTAAGGAGGCTCAGACTTTCCCGAGCCACTTGGCCACCTCCTCCAGAGGACTCCTAAGGTGTTCCCAGGCCAGCCGAGAAGCATAGTCCCTCCAGCATGTCCTGGATCTTCACCTGGGTCTCCTCCTGGTGGGACGTCTGGAACACCTCTCCAGGAAGGTGTCCAGGAGGCATCCTAACCATAGATGAGGGTAGGAACGTAGATCGATCGGTAAATTCAGAGCTTTGACTTTTGACTCAGCTCTCTCTTCACCATGACAGACCGGTACAGCGCCCATTTCACTGCAGAAGCTTCACCTATCCGCCTATCAATCTCTCACTCTGTTTTTCCCTCATTCGTGAACAAGACCCTGAGATACTTAAACTCCTCCACTTGGGGCAGGACCTCCTCTCCGATCCGGAGAGGGCACTCTACCCTTTTCCGGCTCAAAAGGGTAGAGTGCAACAACTGAAGCAATAATTAAGAGTACTGTAAATTATCTCTTCATCTTTTTCTATTATTGACAACCATCAATCACTCAGATCAATATGGTGAAATTCAACAAAGTTTGTGCTCATTATTCCAGGTATACAATCCAACATTTTTCAGTCAGGTCATCTGGACAGTTTCTTTTTTTTTGTGCTTAAATGTTTCACCTTCCATCCAGAAGGCTTCATCAATCAAGGAAACACACAACAGTGTGTTTCAGAAATCAGAAACAGAATCAGTTTTTTGTTGTGTTTCCTTGACTGATGAAGCCTTCTGGATGGAAGGTGAAACGTTTCAGCAGAACAAAAGAAACTGTCCAGATGACCTGACTGAAAATTGTTGGATGGTGAAATTGAGTAAATAGAAAATCAAACACACCAACTGTGATCTTCTAAAAAGTGTGCCACCTTCAGAAGCTTTGCTTTTGCAAGTTTTTTTTAAAGAGATTGCTACCAATCCTAAATTGCCCAGATTAATTTAAAACCATTTGCCCGGGATTGAACCAGCCAGCTCACCTTGCTGTTGGGAAGGATATCTTCCTGTATAGATCAATCATGTTGCATTAAAAAAAACAAAAAAAAAAACAAAAAAAAAACAAGACTAATGCTGTGGTTTTCGTTAAAGCTGGTGGTGCTAAAAAAGTGTTTCAGTGTTTGGGTTTCAGTGATTCAAGTTCATATTGATTTTTTTTTTAATTCAGTCATTTATTTATTTATTTATTTAGTTAGCTGAATCCAGATGTTAATGAGTTTTAGATGTACATGTATTGATTACATTGCAAGAGTGTCACTAAATCTATTCAGTGGTTCACAATATATTTTGCTAACAGACAGACAGTGAAGACTCTAACAGCTGATGCCAACATTTTAAGCAAAGATGTGCAATGTGTAGCACTTTAATTGAGCATAGTTTGACCAGATCCACAAAAAACTGAATGTGGAACATAAAGGATGCTTACGGGGGACAATATGGAACACTTCACCTAACTTCACCTAACTTCACCTAACCCAACTGCTTTGGCTGTTAGTGCACAACAATGAATTAACTCAAGTTAAAAAACTTTTTTTTTCTTTTAAGTTTAACATTTTTTAAGTTTATCATTAAAAAAAAACCTTCTCAGTCTTTGTTGTGGCTGCATTTCCGTTTATATATATATATATTTTCCATTATATTCCACATAAATGGAATCCCTTTCCTTGCACTGTTTTTTATTTTACCAGCATGCCGGATGGCCACGATGCAGTGATGCTACTGCTCATTTTGACTGACAGCTGACACAGTTCTGATGACAGCGTCTCTGCCTCCTTTGCTACAAAGGCAACAGAAAGAGAGAGAAAATGAGGCATTATCGAGTGGCTGCAAGGATAATGCTGTGGATGTCTGTTGAAGGCTTCCTTGACTTTTCATAATTTGACCCAGTCAAATGCAGAGCATTATTTCAACTTGTGGGACAGGAGTGAAAAATGTGAGTCTCATACAGTTCAGGACATCTGGTCACCCCAATGGGCATAACTCTCAGCTTCTATCACACTAAATTTTAGCCTAATACATGCAAAATTGACTTAATTATAGCCCTTTTTGTGTTTCCTAAGATTAAATGGCCGTGGAGGCCATTTTCAACCTGGTTGACTTTAAAAGTTAATTAGTTGTAATTTGCATCATATGATTACTGTGATTCCACAGTACTTTTAGACATTTTGTAGTTTAAATCTAAAATCGGTGATCTCGTTTGAATCTCAAACCCCATCACAGGTGTTTACAGATATGAGCTGCATGGATGATGTGCACAAAATAATAAAATCCCTCTGAACAATTATGGACAGCATTCTGAGAAAGCGACAACGTCAATGAACACTTCACTGGATCCTTCATCACTTTCATCCATCTAAAGTTGGGTTATTTTAAACACTCTCTCTCCCAATAACAAATGTGTGGTGAGCTTTAACAAATTAATCTAGTTGGCAGATGAAAGGGAGCTGCTACAAAAGCACAGCCACCCTCAAAGCTGAGTCACACAACCATGAGCAAATAGAAATGTTTTCAATGACGCATACAAAAAAGAGCAATGGAGTGTCCTTAGGGAGAGGGCCAACATGGCTGTCGTGGCTCCCATTCAATAGATTACTCAGCCCCTCTGAAAACATGGACACATGGACTTTTTGTTATCCAACAACTGATCTAATTGTGGTGTTTGAACAGCAGGGCTCAATGCTGTTGCAGAAATGCCAAGGATAAATATGGAGGTGCAGAGCATGGGGAATTGCAGTCTAATTTGAGTGCTATTGAATATGCAGATAAATAAAATAATTTTAGATTAGGGTCCCATTGTGGGCCATGAAAAACAAAATGAAAGCTTTTTGGGTAATGTTATAACAGTACTTTTTGCTGTAATACTTCCAATATAGAGGATAGAATTACTAGAGCGTAGTAATTGTCACATACTGAGGAAAAAGAACAAACTTTTTAGGAAGTTTTATTTGTAGTTGTAGATCTCTATCACTATTTTTCTTCAAGTCAGAGATGGAAAAGTTTGAGAACTTCACTTTAGATGGACTATTTTTTTCTCTTGCCATTTTGTTTTGTTTGTCCTTCTCTATGCTGCTGAAACCTGGACTCTGAATGCTGAGATAGAGAAAGAATATGCACATTTGAAACTACCTGCTACTGGCATCTGCTTCAGGTCTATTGGTCTTCCCACACTAAAAAGGCTGAGGTACAACATAAAGTCCATGTCCTCACTGGAGATCATGACTACTTCCTGATGCAGGTCAGGAAGAAGAAGTGGTTTGCCCATGTTTTTATGGCCAAGGGAACTCTGTCACATGTGATCCTTCAAGGAAAGGCTGAAGGAACCCACAGAAGGAGGGTGTCCAATGAGCATATGACATCCGTAGCTGGACAGGGCTCCCTTTCCATGCTCTCACTCATCTTGTTGAAGATGGAGATTACTGGTGAATGTTTGTACTGTCTCCATGGCAAAAGGCTATGAGACTGATGATGATAAGTTGAAAAACAGCAACGACTAATGTCTCTTGCTAAATGTCACCTTTTAATAAATATTTACTGAATGCATTGTTCTTGCAGATAGGTGAAGAAACAGGTCTTTATAACAATGCTGTATATGTTATTTCAGAGAATGCCAATTAAATCAAAGAAACTTGGCTGTTAGAGTGTTTCTGTAGTTCCATTACCTGTCCTGGGAAAAAAAATATTTCAGGACAATCAGCTCATTAATAACTTGAGCATAATGAACAAGTCACACAGTGAAAGTGCTATGTGTTGTCATCATTGTATGTTTCTATACACAGAAGAAACTTGTGCTCTGCATTTAACCCACTGCATGTGAGATAAAACCATGTGGAGCAGCGGGCAGCTATGTAAGCGCCAGGGGAGAAGCTAGGGATTATGTGTCTTGCTCAAAGACACCATGACAGGTGGGCAACGTAGGGAGATGAACCTGTGACTTTCTGGTCCAGAGTTGGCTGCTCTACCATTGCACCGCAGCCGCCCCCTCCAAGTGGGTTAAAGGTGTTAGCTGTTTTCAACAAGTAGATTGCACATTTTGTTTTAAATTGTTTAATGGAGAGTGTGTTCAGACTATTAGTGATCCCACTATTCATTGTGAGAAAGCTAAATTAAAGACAAGCCATGTTTCATTTTTTGTATTTATTTATTTTTTGGGGGTGTGGGGGTATGGTTTTAGAACACTGGATGAGATCTTTACCTTTGCAAAGTTACTCAGGGGATCCTGGGAATTGGATTGTCTAGTCTACATGTTTCTGAACTCGGAAAATACTTAATACCATTTCCAATGGGGAATTTTTGTGAGGAGATATTGCAGGACACTGAGGGGCCAGCCCCTGTATAACTAAAGCAAGAGCTGTATCCACATGATCGGCACTAAGTCAGCTTTGTTTGTTTGTTTGTTTGTGAGTGGGTTGGACTTTGCAGAGGCTGCTTGTTGTCACTAAACTTTTTTGTTGTCTGCATGAACAGATCCTCAAGGTCTAGTTGTGAGGTAGATGGTGTCTGGTTAGGACCTCATGGTCTCATTATTTCTTTTGCCAAAAATGTGGATTTGTTACCAAACCATGACCTTTAGTGTTCACTGGGGTACATACTATACAAGTGTGAAGCAAGAAAGATGAAAGTCAGCTCCTCTAGGGCTGAAATCACGATTTTTGACTGGAAAATAGTGCAATGCTTCCTCTTGGTTGGGAGTGAGTCTCTGCCTCAAGTGAAGGAGTTCAGGTATTTGGGAGTTTGGTTCAGGAGTGATGGTACGATGGAGAGAAATCTGGACCATTGGATGAGGGTTCATCACATTATTGAGGGTGTTGTGTGGCTCATGCTACAGAAGAGCTAAAACAAAAGGTGAAGTCTTCTATTTTTACTTGTTTACTTGTTGTTTACTTGTTCCTGCACTCCAGATTATAAAATAATTAATCATAAATCCATCTTTGTCTCCATCTCCATTGACCACCTAAGTTGGGTCATAGAGGCAACAGGGCCGGGACATAAACCGAGCCATCCCTTTCACCAGTGACAATCTCCAGCTCCTCCTGGGTGACCCCAAGGTATTTCTGAGAATCATGGCCTTGGGCTAAGAGAAGCCAACTTCGTCCCAGCTGCTTCACACTCGGCTGCGAACCGCCCCATTGCACGCTGAAGATCTTGGATCAAAGATGCCAACAGAACCACATCATCTGCATGACGCAGATATGAGACCTGAGGTTCCCAAACCAGACACCCTCTTCTTCATGCCTTAAAATCCTGTCCATGAAGACAACAAAAAAGTTTGGAGACATGGGACAGCCCTGGTGGAGTCCAACCTGCAAAGAGGAGTTCAAATCATAACTGGAAAAATAAAAATAAAAACAACTAAGATCCCAGACGGCACCAGCTCTAAGGAGATTTCTCCAGCGGCCTATGTGGCCAGGCCTTAGAGACAAAGCGAGGATCTCCTTCACCTGGGAAGTTCTTGGAGCAGAGCTTCTGCTGCTCTTCATTAAAAGGAATCAGCTGAGGTGTTTCAGGCGTCTGATTAAGATACCGCCCCTTGGAATTATAAGGTATTTTGAGCACGTACTTCCAGGATGAGACATCAGGGCAAACCCAGAACTCACTGGAGGGATTATGAGCTCTCTTTGGCCAGGTAATGTCTGGATATCCTCCAGGTGAATCTTTGTTTAATGTGGCAGAGGGATGTTTTTATTTCCCTCCTGAACTTTGGTATTTCTGCGATCTGACCTCAGATAATTAGAGGAAAACGTTTAAAATGATGGAAGTATATGCAGAGGTTTTAATATGGGTGAAAATAACGCACACGAGGTTTGCAACTTTATCTAGATGTAACTGCACACCCACAGGTAAGATTGTTCCAAAATAACCCAGTCCTATTTTACATCTTAGCCAAATGGGGGGAAAGTCGCATGCAGTGATTAGCTTATTAATAATAAAACAGTTTCTTGAAAATTATTTGCTGACACATGATTTAAGTTTGCATTTATAAAAACATGATGAAAAAAGCTCACTGCTATGAGTCTTTAACATTTTAACCTCTAATTATAAAGATGGTATGAGGAAATGCCAACATGATAAATGCTTAATTGATGTTATTCATCCTGTGAATAAATCAAAAATATTTTCATCTTGCATCATTCACCTGTGCCCATCATCATTTATTTTTATTAATAAAAATTGAACAACACATTATTATATATTCCTAGGATATTTATTTAAATAGCTTCAGTTATTATAGGTAGAAATGAGTAGTAGCCTCCCTTTTTGTTGTAGCTGTCACCTCATTTAAAGTCTACTGAGACTCTGAACAAAAGGTCTTTTGTCACAAAAGTCTCTGATGCAATTTCACTGTCAGCTCTCCTGATTTCAAAATTAAAGCATGATCTTTTTAAAAAAATGTAAATTACTTGGAGGCTAAGTTTATTTTTAAACATACAAGAGCTTCAACTCAGTATTTCCCAGTGTAATATGCACCAGTGGCAACATTCAGACAGCACTTCTCTCGTTTACGTTTTGATCACGTTCTTGCAAATGTTACAGCACAGAACATGTGAAGAAAATTCACACACACTAACAAGTTAAATGTACATAATATAACCTGCACTGCTTCCAGACTCAGTGTCGCTACTTTCCATAGATGTCTGAACATGATGTATTTGACATGAAATGGTGGAAGACAAGGTAATGGATATATCACACAAAATGTCTACAATGCATCAAAAAGCTTACAAAATAAAAATAAATAAAATAGCATGATACTGGACAGAAGGACAAGGTAAATAGTCATTGAGATCATTTCTAAATTGTCTCAATGTTTGCAGAAGTCCTCAGTTTTCCTACTGTGAGTCATAGAGTCTATTAGTCTTGTTGCATGAATAATTGAACGTTCAAGAAATGTGTATCTAAGTTATTGCAGATGTTTCATTCCTGTCTCAAATCCATCTCAGTCCTGTTGCAGGAGTCTCCAAATTATCTCAAGAGTGCAAGAGGTGGGAAGAAGAGGCAGGCAACAAAATAATGTGCATGGCCTAAAATACAGGGGTTTTTTACACTGTGCACACGGCAATAAGATGTGAAATTTAAAAACTGGAAGTAGAAAATGGGGTGACTAGGTCTTCCTGTCACTTGGTCTCAAATACTCAGAATTCAGTGAGAGCGTTTAAAAAAAATCCTTATTTCTAATTCCTAACCCAAACTCTACCTTTTACAAGTTAGTGGTAATATATCACTCCACTTTAAATATTTAATTACAGGTTAGTTGAATAAATAATTTTATATTGATATATTAATGACCAAATACACTTTTCACAATGTTTAAAACTGTTAAAATTACAAGAAGCATCAAGTATTTGTAGAGATTCTCACATCTCGTTTGTGATATATATATATATATATATATATACATACACACACACACACACACATATATATATATATATATACCGTATACATCCGTATTTTCCGACATATAAGTCACAGTTTTTTGCAAAGATTTGTCAATCCTGCGACTTATACGTGACTTATATACATTTTATTTTATATACTTATAACGTAATTTTTGATTAACGCTTTAAAATTATAAGAACTGCAACAGCGTGTCCTCCCGTGCCCGCTCGCTTCACTCAGCTGGTACAGGCAGAGGAACACTGGAGATCTCGCAGCTCTGGCCGCAATGGATGGATGGATGGATGGATGGATGGATGGATGGATGGATGGATGGATGGATGGATGGATGGATGGATGGATGGATGGATGGATGGATGAATGGATGGATGGATGGCACCGCGCCACCCAGGTGAAATTAAGCTGTTTTGACCATTAACATCATTTATTAAAGAAGAGTTAAACTGAGACACACCTTTGCTGTGATGTCGAGCAAACAAATAATTGTTTTTAAGTGTTAATTTTGTTAAATTTTGAAGAACTGCAACAGCGAGTCCTCCCGTGCATGCTCGTTTCACTCAGCTGATGCAGGAGGAGGAATGCTGGAGAGCTAGCGACTCCAGCCTCGAAGGATGGATGGATGATGGATAGATGGATTGTGCCGCACCACCCAGGCTAAATGAAGATTTTTTGACCATTAAATAAACATATAATAAACACAACAGGTCAGCAGTGACACATAATAAATGCAACTTAATGCTGAAGCGACTTATAAATGTTTTTTTTTTCCTCTTTGTGATGCTATTTTTGACTGATGTGACTTGTACGCCTGAAAATACAGTATATATATAATTCTTGTGACTGTTATAAGTAAATAATCCTGAAAAATTCAGTTGTTCTGTTAAGCCATTGAAAAGAGAAAAAAACGTTTCAACAAGACCTAAAGTAGTTAAATTTTCATTCATTCAACCTTTATTTTGTTAAAATTCAGGTCTCTCTTGTAAATGAGTCCCCGAAGCTCAATGGGATTAACCCAGGGGTGGGCAAACGTTCAGACTCGCGGGTCACACTGAGTTCTAAAACTGGAGCTAAGGACCGGGCCAGGAACAGATGGATGGAGTGTTTGTGTGATATTACACCCCAGAGCAATATCAGCCGCTGGGATGCAATTAATTATGGGTGATTCCACCTTCTGCACCACTCAAGCAGCCACTAAGTCAGATTATATGATAGAACAGTGATTTTATTTACAGTAGTGTAATTATTGACTTTGTGGAGTCTTACCAACTTCAGGCCCAAACAACAAACAAAACAAACCACTGTATTTTCTCTTACCTGAAGAAAAATAAAATTCACCAAACCACAAGTCTCTTACCTCACTATGCTAATGGAGAAAAGTCTAAATAAAGTGGCAGCTCACCTCTACAAACTCCTCACAAAACCTTTTACAACTACAGGATCTAAAGTTGATGACAACAGGTCAGCAGGTTGGGAATGGAAGCAAACGTCATCCTCCTGCAGTTCCATATGCAGCATCACAACAGAGTACCTGGACAATAATTCACACATGCTTTTGTCTTTCACTTTTTTTTTTTTTTTAATAATTCACACACAATTAACAGTTTCACACACGCACACACACAAAGCATGACTTACAGTGATTCCTGATGGATGACAAATAACAGCCTGGTCGAGGTTTTCCATTCACTTTATCCTGAATTCTTGTCATCAGACCAACATGTTTTCCACTTAAATGAGGTGATCTGTCCGTTGTGACTGAAGTTTACTCCACATTAGCTTAATTCTCTCAATGACAGCAGATGGTTATACCATACCATACCACTTTATTTATAAAGCACTTAAAACAGCGACAAGGCCAACCAAAGTGCTTGTAAAAATCCTCTCCCTGTGTTTTTCCTTTCAGAGACGCCAGGGTCAAAAACACTTTCATTATCTCAAAACTGTTGTTAGTCCCACAGATAAAAATTATGAGTTGAGCAGTTTATTCTCATCCAGTGCTAACAAACCGTAACTTAAAGGACTGTATCTGCCTTTTAGCTTATTTTTCTGGCTAAATCTTCATCAATCAGTTCCACAAGGCGAGTCACAGTCCTGCATGATAAACTGATTTTTTCTAACTTGCCTTGGTTCTCTGGACACAATAGACCTGCTCTGTTTTTACCATGTTTTTTATTTTATTTTATCGTCTTCAGAGAAAGGCTTGCTAGCATAGTTAGCAGTTAGCAAAGTGTACTCTTTGAAAATAGTTTCTTGGCATAAAAACTGCTTTTGATTGGACCTCAGTGAAACAACATGTTCACTCCATATTAAACACTGAGCACTCACTGTACACTTGTCTTTTCTTTGATAAACACGTTTTTACAGACGAGTTCGTAGGGCAAAGTGAAAATAAAAACAAAGAAGAAATTACTTCTTCTCCATTGTTACTTTGCCTCTAATACACACCAGTGTCTGTAGTGCGCCTCTACTGGGGATATGCTGGAACTACAGGTAAAACGGCACCAGATTTTTCTTATTAAATAGGATTTTTTTTTATATAATTTGGATCAGTGGTGATTTTAACCTCTTTTGGGGGGTGCTGAAGCACCACCTCAGTACCCCTGAAAAATAAAGTTATTATTATTTTATATATATAAATATATATATATATTGTCCAAATTTTGGACAATTTCGGTGGGCCAGTTAAAAAGGCCAATGGGCCATATACGGTCCGCGGGCCGGGGTTTGCCCATGCCTGGATTCACCTGTAAAAATACAGGTTGAATGAATGAAATGTGTGTGTATATATATATATCAATCAACCTTTATTTATACAGGTAAATCCCATTGAGCCTCGAGGACTCATTTACAAGAGAAACCTGGTTTTAACAAAGGGTGATGACAACAGCGGACAAAAAAGACAACAATAGACAAGCATAAAGGATGTATAAAAATTGAGAATAACAAGTGAAAATAAAATGGCATTAATTAAAAAAGTAACAAAAACAGCAAGGTTGTAATTTCTGTTAAATGGGACACTTTTATGTCAGTTTGTGTTATCATCTAGCTAACATAAACATCACTAATTTCTCTGAGTGGATGGAAACTCTTACCTTAATGTGAGAAGTGATAAATCAGGAGCCACAGGAGATCTGGATCAGTGTCAGAGTCTCAGGTTAAAAAAAACTCTCCTCTCTTCATGTTTTTGGCTTAAACCTTCCTAAAACCTGGCATTTCACACGTCATGCCTTTGACCACATTTCCCTTAATAGGCATCCTCTTTACCTCTGTTTCTCCCTCCATGCTGCAAACATGACTCATTCCTAATAATACCTGCAATATAAAAAGGGAAGACACAAAATATATATACCGCTTTTTTATATTTGGATCAATTACTTTGGTTAGTAGGCGGATGTGAATAAATTCATGCATAAGAAAGCTGCAGGAGCTATTTTCCCTCAGTTAGGGAGAATATTGATTATTAAAATCACAGCTTTTAGATGTGTCAAGGCTGACTGATGCCATGAAAATGAAAAATGTATACATCAGGGAGAGGAATTGTATGACAAGTCTGATGGACAGTGACATGATAGAAAATCTCATTTGTTGAACACTGGCGAAGGTCGAGGTCTGCACGGTCAATCAGTGTTACATCAACTGTGTCAACCTTTGTCGCGTCCGTGCCAGCCCTTGTGTTCAGTGACATCGCAGTGACAACAGTTCAGACTGCTGAGCTTACCGCCTCCTGCACCGTCCTCACCTGACTGACCCTCATTATATCAACTACCAGCTAGGACTACAACAACGCATGAGCTCAGCCTCCGAATGAAGGAAGCAAAAAAAACAAAAAACATTTATGACTTTTTTTCTGTTCTGAAGTTCGGTACAGTAATAAAAGTTGTGGATTCCTGAAACTTAAATGTACTTACACTGAAACGATGAGGTGGAAGCCAGCAGGGCTGCAAAGAAGATAATGACATTTTTAGAGGAATCACTGTCTTTATGTTACTGATTCAGAAAAGATCTAATTAAAATGAAAAATCTTTTTTAAGATGTTCCTGACCAAGGCCAGGCATCTACATGTACAGAATATCGATCGAGCCTTTTAGAGAAATGCCTTTCCTTTTTGTTACTTTTATTGATATGAATTTTTTTCAATCTAAAGCCTGATTATGATAATTGCTGTTATCAATAACCACATATATTACAATTTGTAGCTTCAGAGTGTTGAAAACTGCATCTATCTCATTTTTCTTTGTATTTAGCTGCCATAAAGCCTAGAGTTAAAAGTAAATTTTGGTTTGATTACAAGTAAATTATCTACTCAAAATACTCTACACTATTGAGTTTTAATGAGGAAGTTATTTTAATTATAATTCTAAACAAACAAGTAATTAGTTGAAGAGCCACCTGCAGGCAATCTGAGTGTCAGATGATCTCAGTATAAATATAAAGCTGCTCTTTCCTCAGAATTAAGACCGGTTCAGTTCTAGGAAGTAGGGCCATGAGACCAAGCCAGAGACACCATGAAGACCAAGGAACTCTTCACAAAAGAAACAAAGTCATGAAGAAGTACAGATCAGATTTGGTGGTAAAACATCCTAAGCATGCAGCTCCAATAAATTAATTGATAAAAAATAGAAACATTGCTTAAAAAATGAAAATATAGCAGGTCATAACAACGTCTGAAAAACTGGACACATCTAATCATGTTAAAAACACCATCCCCACAGTGAAGCATGGTGATGGCAGCATCATGCTGCGGGATATGATTTTCCATGAGTAGGAACTGGGTTACTGTAAAAGAAAAATGGAGACACAGAATATTCAAGAATTCAAGGTTCTTTGTTTGTCATTCGCTCAACATGTGGTACATGTGCTGGAACAAAATTGTGTACACAGGGTGCCAGTTACACCCAACAATAAATGTAAAAGAAAAACAGTAAAAAAAACTTAGATATGAACTAAGAAAAACATCAACTAAAAATATGCCAAGCACTAGTAGTATAAAAACAATACGCCAAACAGCAGAATGAACATGATTCTGTGAGCAGATGAGCATGAATGAACACAGCAACATGAAACAGATCAGCAGCAACGTGAAACAGATCAGCAGCAACATGAAACAGATCAGCAGCAACATGAAACAGATCAGCAGCAACATGAAACAGATCAGCAGCATGATGTGATTTATTTTTCAGTGATTATGCTGTTAGGGATTCATGAGTCTAACAGCCTCAGTGTAGAAGCTGTTCCTCATTGTAATGGTTCTACACTTAATGCTCCTCAACCTCCTTCTGAGGGGAGCAGTGTGTTTGTTCCTTCTGAAGTCCACACTCATCTCCTTCGTCTTCTTCTTCATATTGATGTGGAGGTTGTTCTTCCTGCACCAGCTCTCCAGGTGTTCCACCTCCTGTCTGTAGCTGGACTCATCATTGTTTGTGATCCATCCCACCACCGCTGTATCATCTGCAAACTTGACAATATGACAGCCTGGATGGGTAGGTGCACACTCATACGTGAGCAGAATGAACAGGAGGGGGCTCAGCACACAGCCCTGAGGGGAGCCAGTGCTGAGGGTTATGGTGGAGGAGGAGAAGTTGTGGATACTCAGACTACGGAGAAAATAAGGAGAAAATCTTGAGGAAAAATAGAATTTTCCTAAGATTTGAGGCTGGGCTGCAGGTGCACAGTGAGAGGTAAACAGATATGCACACTCAGGTTTTACGGGTTGTAAAATGTCGTAGCTATGTTACTGTGTATAAATTAAAGATACAACCTCCCTCACACAGAACTACAAAGAAGATGAACACTTTGGCAACTGCCCATTTAAATTTGAATTGCTTTCAAAACCAGTGTTCAACAGATTTCTTTCTAAATTTTCTGCATGCAGAACATGACATGACATGGGATGTGATATGAAAACTTTCTCAGTTTATTAGAGCAACAAACACCCATGAAAATGTTGTTTTGGTTTCTGACTGTGGGTTCACTGTCAGCACTGCATGTGGCTCGTCGCAGCCACACATGACTTGTAAACATAACCCTGTGGTAGAAGCCGACAAAACAAAACCAGAGCATAATTAAGAAACACCAACTGACATGTTTCTGTGGTGCACAGCGAAACCTCACAGACCTCCGGAAAACCATTCAAAATGAAATGATGTTAAACTGGTGGAGTCCTGGAGGGCGTTAGAATGAATGTCTGCACTTATTCAGCTCTCACCTGAGGCAAAACGCTGTAACGAATGTCTGTTCCTGCACATGCAGTGAGAGCTGGACTGAGAGCGCAAACATGAACAGTTAAGGACCTGATGAATAATTTCCATGTGTCATTGAAGTGAGAAAAGGTGAAAGAGGGGAAGTGCAACTCGAATAATCACAAGGATTCAAGCTATCAAACCATGGCTTTTGAGCTGCACAGTGAAGTGATGTTACTTTACAAGAAAAAAACATTAATAAATGATCAGACGATGGCTGTGAAACTGTGAGAGAGAAATTAATTTAACAAGAAATAGGACCGATGAAGTCCTTCTCTGTGATTCTAATCAGTCTTGGGTGAGATTTAAGGCTTTAGGGGTTCTTTTCACCTTCCTCTGCTGAAATAATCCCAGCTCAGGCGAAAACCTTTGATCCACGGACACAAAGGTAATCTGAATCCAGATGTACGGAAACGTTTGATCAGGACACGCTGACTTCCTACTGGCTAATCACACAACAATCATTTTTACTGGATCCAAGCAAGAGGTGAAACAAAAGGACTGTTACCTAATCAAACTGTACGACAGTCACTTCCATTTGGTCATTCCTGATGGGAGATACTCAGAGGACACACAAAGAACCAGGGTTCTAAATGAACCTTTTTCATTGCAACTGTGTGCCATCCAAGTTTACAGCCAACTGCACAAATCAGAGTGGCTGATATCCATCCATATAGCGTGCTCCAGTTTTCTATCTGGGAAGAAATCACACAGGAAAGCTTAATTTAACTGGTTCAGATGAGGTTATAAGGAATAGTTTGGATTTCCTGAACCTGGGCTATGTGGAAAGTTTATAAATAATCAATACCCTAACTGTTATAGAAAGCTGTTTGATTGACCTGAGTCTGGAGTTTAACTGGCATGTTAAGGCAGAGCGTGGCCAGTTGAAATCTTAAAACAACTCTTGTCTAAAATAATTTGCAACACTTGTTTGCCATAGAACCTTATTTATAATGGACCAGAGATTAACACGACCTTCTGTTTAAATAACCTGTAATGCAGAAGTCCTTCAAATATTGATGTCTTAGTGTAAATAATTGCCCAGTGCAAAAATGACAGTGGTGTAAAAGTTATTAAAATAGTGTTTGTATGAACCACTATGATTTTCTTTTATATTGAGGAGTTGTTTTTTTCAGATAGCAGAAATCTGGGTACCAATTTACAATAAGGCTCCTCTTAGATGGCTAATAAATAGTTTATAGATACATTATTAGTTCCTCTATAAGCACTTTATAAATAATTATTAACTGCTTATTATGCATTAGTTAAGGGTGATAGAGACTAAACTGATCAGTTTCTAGCCAAAAAGTGAGACATATCTGTTCACCTAGTTATATTAAACATTTAAGACTAAGTTAGTACCTTGTAAGCACAATGAGCATTTGTAAACCTATTTCTTTAGCATATAATGTTGTATTGCATTTATCACTGCATTATAAGTATCTACAACTAATATTATATCCTAAAAAAAATAGGTTTACAAATGCATATTGTGCTTACAAGGTAGTAACTTACTTTGAAATGTTTAATATAAAAACTCTAGATGAAATACATAGGTGAACAGATTTGGCTCACTATTTGGCAAGAAACTGGTCGGTTTTGTCTCTGTCACCCTTAATTAATGCACAATAAGCAGTTATTAATTGTTTACAATTTATTAGCCATCTATAAGGGGAACCTTATTGTAAAGTGGTACCGAAATCTGATTTAAAACAGGAAACTGCTCAAACTAACAGCTTGTGATAAGGATCGGTCTTCATCTGGTAGCATTAGTATGTGCTGTTAGCTACGTCAGCTGTTAACAAACAGAACTGCCCTTGTAAAGCCATTTTTGTCTAATGTGACACCTACATTTCTTTAGTTGTAAATATAGTTCAAATGGGTTCAGAATCTCGAAGAAAAAGGGACGTTTTTTTAAAGCTACAGGCGCAGGAGGCAAGTCTATTCCTTATATGATACAAAATCAAAATATGTCATATGCTGACATTTATTTAATGCAAATTTAATATGACATTGACAAGGGCAGCTATGCTGTCTCTCAAACAAGCATCTACTAAAAGTAAGATACTGACTTATCATAACTTCTCTATTAAACTTAACAAAACAATTAATAAATAAACAACCCCTTTTAAAAGGTAGATAATCTAAAAATTAGGATGCAGCTTCATCTTCAGGATCTATATTACAGATTTTAGTGGTTCAAGTAACTACAGGTTACTAGTAATATTGTAATATGTGTCACTACTTTAGCTTGATTTACATATTTGGTAGCAACAGAAAGTTTACAGCATTCCTCAATACATCTTTGCAAAATTGAAATGTAAGCAAACAAAAATAAGCACGATGAGACTTCAAACTGACTTTTCATTTGCTCTTTCTTATATACAAACCTGTTAGAAGCCAGCATTTAAAGCTACTTGATATCTTCTTTCAGCCTTATGATCACCAGTGATATTTACATAAACATTGGCAGCCCAAACTTCATACCGCACTTATTTTCCCTTATGCATAATAAATAAACTGCAGCCGAGAACTTACGCCTGCTTCCAACTACAGTGTGCCCACCAAATGACACATAAGCAACAGCAGATGCAAAACTCCGCAGGATTCCTTGTTTAATCACACAAAATGGGTATAAGCACACGTACAACCGTGCCTCCTTCACATATGGTTACTACACCCACATCCAAAAAAAAACAAACAAGTAATTTCTGCATTTTCTACAAACATAATTGCCAATATACATTTACTGCATAACATATTGTATTTACTTTACGTTCATGAGAATCTCACGAGAATTATTAACTCATTAATTCAGCTCCTCAATGCAAGTTCATCTCTGCGTTGTCATGGTAACGGCACAAGTAGGAGCTCAAGCCTACTTTCAGAAAACAACTTCCAAGCCCATCATGTAGATGAGGCCAAGAGGCAAACCAGGTCTCTGAGCTCCTCTAACTGGTTATAAAAGCCAACAGGGCAGATCTCTTTATGTGCCGTATCCAGGAAACAAATGAAACCTAAAAAATTATTGTACCTGAAAGGATTTTAGATATAAGCATTAACCATCCATCCAATGTAATTATTATAGCATCACATTTATGACAGTGCTTTACACAAATGCAAATCAAAGTGTTTTTTTGACCTTGCTTTCATGATTGAGTGTAGCGTAAGTAAACTAAATGTAAAATTAGTAAATCTATTTAATATATATGGATTTATTTTGTTACTTGGGACGTAAAATTAAAAAGATTATAACAAGTGTTTATTGAATCTGTAATGCATGTACAGAAGTTGTCAAATGATGATGCGTGAAAGACATTTTTCTGACAAAGATAATAAAACATGAAATCAATCAATCAAAATTAAAACTTTAGGGCTTCATTGGATTTTAAGTATTAATTTTGTGTCTGTAAACCAACTCGCTCCCTTTCTGGACGCGTGTAAATTATGTCATTTGTACATAACTGTGTCATATCAGAGAGTTCATGCACGACAACCATTCAAAATTGTCTAAAAGAAGCTCTTTATGAAGCAGTTTAATAAACTTCTAATCCAACTGGCTCTCTTTAATATCGTCTTCGTTGATGAAGAAAGGAAAACGTTTTTAATAGGTTCAGGGTGCTGTTTGCTCATTCAGCTGTGAACTTCATTGCATAAAGAGGCCATTCATCTTGTTGCTGTCGGACTAAATTATAGCTTTCTTTAATGATCAAAAGGTTTTGAACATGAACAGGATGTCTTTGCATTAAGAAACATAATCACTTAGTGAGAAGCACTTAAACAAACAAGCCTGTTACCCTTATATCAAATAAAGTTTTCGGTTTAATTATTTTCTTTTAAGCGTCAGCCAATTTCTGTAACAGATCTACAGTTTACAGTTCAGCTGAAGTGCAGTAAGAAATGCATTTTGACCAAAGCGATACCAGGGCTACACCGTTTGTCTATGAAAACCCATTTACGTCTTTTGAAAGGAAATCAAATTCAAAAAATCAAAATCAAAAATTAGTCAGATCAAAGTTCATGCTCAATCATCCAGGTGCAGAATCCAATAATGATCAATCAGGTCATCTGGACTGTTTCTTTTTTTTGGAAAGACTTTCTCTTTCACTTTCCACAAAAAAAGAAAATGTCCAGATGACCTGATTGTCCATTATTGGAAGTAGTCAGATATTTACCCTTCAGTCAAAACCATGATATTTATTGCTAAAACTGATATTTTAAGTCACAAGTACAAGATTTAAAGTAGATGAATAAAATCTAAAGTCATCAATATGAGACTCAAAATTATAATGTTGGGATTCAAAGTCAAAACTGAATAATAATAATTAAGTTTTATGTCATGAGTTCAACTCATAAATACAAGATTCAAAGTTATAATAATTGAATCCTGAAGTAATCATGAGACTAAAAGTTATAAGTTTGGATTCAAAGTCATATTGAACAGATTTAAAGTCTCAGACTGAAAGTTACATTTACAATACATGAAAATAATTTGATGCATGCTCAATAATCCAGGTTTTAAAAAAAATCTAGCAAAGGCTAGAGAAGGTGAGCCTGTGACTGGAAGGTCACCAGTTTAAATCCCTGGTGGGTGAGTCAGGAAGGGCATCCAGTGTAAAGAGCTGGAGTTTCTACAAAACTGATTTTTTTCAGTTCAGAAAATCAGAACAGGTCAGAGCCTCAGACAGTTGGAAGCAATGGTAAGTGTGAACTTGTAAATTCATTGATCTTCTGTGATTACTGGCTGTTCTCCAAAGCTTTGTAAATACATAGGATGAAGCCTACACCTGGATGTTTTGGGAATCTCTTTTTTCTACCAATGATAGATCGATGGCTGGATATATGGATTATAGATGGATGGATGGATGTATATATGTATATATATATATATATATATATATTTATATCTATATAAAGATAGTGGGTGTGTTTTCAAGGTTTACTTTGGCATACAATAAAAATCTTTCCACATGTAGCTTGTTTTTTTTAACTGTCAAAGACTTCTAAATTTAATGCTATTTCATTTTAAAGTCCTACAGATGTACCTAACAAAACCTTAACATTTTCAGGGCACACATGATGTGCGGATACCGGCAAGTGGCACAAATCACGTTCAGGCCTTTATTCACAAAAGCTCGTGTGTTTTTCCTCTCAACATATGTGCAATAAGCTTATCAGATCAGAGCTGAAAGATCTTCGGTCCGTAGCCTGAGCCAGTGTTGAAAGCAATTACTATCACAACGCCCTCACACTGCACAGACAAAAGGCAATGAAGGAGAAAAGAAGCAGGAACCTCAACAGTACCGCACAACATTTCATCCTGGCATGAGTGTTGGGTGATTGTACGATGGGGAGACCCTTTTTACATCAGTAAATAAATCAGACATTCAAAACCAGCAAACATGGGAACTACACCAGTCAAAGTCATTTGAGCGCTGACGGGATGAGTTTCCCTCAGGCATACATGATAGGTAAACCTGTCAGACTTTGTATTTCTGTTGCCCATCAAAGCCACACAACAAAACTACAAGCTGGACCGAGAATTTTTTTTTTCTCACATTTACATCCAAGATAGACTTATTTCATAAGTTTATAAACATGAAATTGACATACTGAACCTGCACTAAAAATGTAAAATTGGAATAAACAAGTCAAATTTGACATTTTAAGGTTACACCACAATTGAAATAAATAGTTATTTCATGTTAAGGTTGATGAGAAGCTTGATATCAGCAGGAACCGTTAGCCTAGCTCAAGCACTTGTATAAGTTCCAAACTGAGGAAAATAATAAAGTCCTGCACGGCCTCGGCGTAGTTTCCAAAGTAAAACAGTATACGGTACTTAAAATTGCACTTACAGTGAACTGATTTGTTGAGAAAAGGTGGAACCGATATGATGATAGGTAACTTCTTTTGTCGGCTAAATCCTAAATTAATTGAAAACATTCATTGGATTGAACTTTATATGACAAGTCTAGACATTAGTGATGTAATGCAGTTTTATTTAATCTAGCTGGTAAAATGTCGTACACAGCATATGAGTATTGTTGCAATATTATATACTGCATATAGTTATGCAGGGTTTATTAAATTAAAATCAGAAGTCAATTTTAAGAGTGTACTTCTACAAGCACTCAGGCTATGTCCACAGAATTGACAAATATGAAGCTTTACTAAAGTTTTGCTGGATCAAAGGAAGCTGGCATGCAATATGGCAACCAGTCTCTTGGGATGCAAAAAAGTTCTCAAAAATCTATATCTTTCTCGCTATAATCCTCCCTTCACACATTTACCTTGCTCTTTTTCTCCCCTCTACCCGCACTTGCTCTGCTTTTTATTCTGTCCACGCCAGCATCACTTTAGTGTACAGGGGATTCCTGCCAGGCCTTCTGCCTCCCAGCAAGGCAAGCCTGTGTTCATTGAGGGGTGGGAAGGCTTGACAGGTAAGAAGAACAAAGACAGATGCTTCAAAATGCCACTCTTCACTCTCTCCCAGACAAAACAGTTGTTAATGGCAACACAACAACTCCGTGGAAGACCCATGATGTGACATTAACTAATGCTGAAGAAGACTGACAAACTAACAGGAAGAACCAGTAAGTCTGTTTTCTGTCACTTGGATAAATAGATGTGTGTGTTAAGACCCTGTGTTTGTTTTCAGCTTCTCACTTTTTGTTTTCGCAAAAAGTATTTTTCAAAATAAAAGGTTCATTATTGTGATCAATTCATGTTGCTTAACCAAAAATAATAATTCAAAGTAAAGAAAAAAATGAATACCTTTACGTTTGTGTGAAAGTTTCCTGATGGTACTTTAAACATTTGTCTTTATTTTTGTTCTTCTTTCAGCTTTTCCATCGTCAGGGGTCGCAACAGCGATTCATCCTCCTCCATCTAACTCTGTCTTCTGCATCCTTTGTCTTCACTCCACCTCCCTCCATGTCCTCTCTAACTGCATATATCTCCTCTTTGTCTTTTTTCTGGCAACTCCATTTCTACATATATTTTTCTACCCACTGTCCCTCTCTGGACATGTCCAAACCATCTCAGTCTGGACTCTTTAACTCCCAGTTGTTCAACCTGTGCTGTACCTCTGATGATCTCATTCCTAATCTTATCCATCTTTGTCACTCCTATTGAGAACCTCAACATCTTCACTTCTGCTAGTTCCAGTTCTTTCTCCTGTTTTTTTGTCATTGCCACTGACTCCAGACCACACAACATAACTGGTCTCACCACTGTCTTGTAAACTTTTCCTTTGACCTTTGCTGACCTCCTTTGTCACAAATCACTCCTGAAACTTTTCTCCATCCACTCCATCCTGCCTGAACTCTCTTTTTCTCTTCTTTACCACACTCCATATTTTCTTGGACAGTGGACCCCAAGTACTTGAAGTCCTGCACCTTTGTGACCTCTGCTCCTTGTAGCATCACTGTTTCACTGGCCTCCCTCTCATTCACACACATGTACTCTGTCTTACTACGGCTGACTTTCATTCCTACTCTTTCAAGTGCATACCTCCACCTCTCCAAGTTCTCTTCCACCTGTTCCCTGTTCTCATCACAGATTACAATGTCATCTGCAAACATCATAGTCCATGTGAATTCCTGCCTGACCTAATCTGTTAGTCGGTCCATTACAAGAGCAAACAAGAAGGGGCTCAGAGCTGATCCTTGATGCACTCCCACCTCCACCTTGAAGCTGTTTGTCACTCTTACAGCACATCTCACCACTGTCCTGATGTCCTCATACATGTCCTGCACCAGTCTAACATACATCTATGTCACTCCAGATTTCCTTATGCAATACCAAACCTCCTCCCTCAGCACCTTGTCATATGCTTTTTTTTAATCCACAGACGCAAAGAAGTTCTTTATGACTTCTCCATCAGCATCCTCAAAGCAAAGATGGCATCTGTGGTGCTCTTTCTTGGCATGAAACCATACTGCTGCTCACAAATAGTCACCTCTCGTCTAAGTCTATCTTCCTCAACTCTCTCACAGATCTTCATTGTGACTCATCCATTTCCTGGTCCACAGTTTCTATGACCTCTACTCTTCTTTCTCTTTCATTCTCTTCATTCATTAGCTCCTCAAAGTACTCCTTCCATCTTCCCATCACTCTCTCCTCACTTGTTAGAACATTGCCATTCCTATCTTTAACAAACCTAACCTGCAGCACATCCTTTCCAGCCTGATCCCTCCATATTGCCAATTAGTACAAGTCCTTTTAAACCTCTTTAGTGCCCAGCCTCCTATACAATTCATCAAATGCCATCTGCTTTGCCTTTGCTACCTCACACTTTGCTCTACATCCCATCTCCTTATATTCCTGTCTCCTCTCTTCAGTCCTCTCACTGTCATTTTTCTTTTTGGCTAACCTCTTTCTTTGTATAACTTCCTGCATTTCACTATTCCACCACCAGATTTCCTTATCATCTATTCTCTGTCCAGATGATACACCAAGCACCTTCCTTCCTGTGTCTCTAATTACTGTTGCTGTAGTAGCCCCGTCATGCAGGAGGAAGCTCTTTCTTAACACACAGGCTCAACATACTTCCTTCTTCAGCTTCCGCCATTTGATTTTCTTTTCTGAATTTACTCTTTTTCTCTTCTTCACAACAACAGTCATTCTACACACAACCATCTGATGCTGTCTGGTCATACTCCCCCCTGCCACAACCTCACAGTCCCCTGTCTCCCTCAGATTTCCTCTTCTGCACAGAATGTAGTCGACCTGCGTACTCTTGCAATCCACTCTTATAGGTCACTCTATGTTCCTCCCTTTTTCTTTTTTTTTGGAAACAAGTGTTGACTACAGTCATTTCCATTTTCTTGGCAAACTCCACCACCATCTGTCCTTCCTGGTTTCTTTCCTTGACACCAAACCTACCCATCACTTCCTCATCCCCTCTGTTTCTTTTACCAACATGTCCATTCAGGTCTGCTCTGATCACCACTCTCTCCTCCCTGGGAATACTCTCTATCATTTCATCCAGATCCTTCCAAAATTTCTCTTTCTCCTCTACGTCACATCCAGCCTGTGGAGCATAACCACTGACAATATTTATCATCAGACCTTCCACTTCTACCTTCAGGCACATCACCCTATCTGACACTCTCTTCACCTCTACTACATTCTTTGCCAACTACTCCTTCAGGACCACCCCTACCCCATTTATCTTTATATCCACACCATGGTAAAACAGTTTAAACCCAGCTCCAATACAGCAAACTTTGCTGCCCTTCCACTTGGCCTCATGGACATATAAAACATCTACCTTCCTTCTCTGCATCATGTCAGCCAGCTCTCTACCTTGGCCATTCAGTGTCCCCTCGTTAAGAATTGTCACTCTCAGTCCTACATTCTTGATTTTCCTTTTCTTCCTCTGTCTCTGGACATGTTTCCCTCCTTGTGGTCTTTGACAAACAGTAGCACAATTTCTGCTGGGACTGTGTTTGTCAACAGCACCATTGACAGTCGTTGTTAACCTGGACCTCAACCGATCCAGTATGATGTTGCTTAGATGAACTTGCATGTTTATCTAACAAGGTTAAATCAGGTCCACTGGATGGGTTCCAGTTTCATATTACATGAATATTGCAGTAAAATCAATAACATGAATAAAATCTACATTGTCTTACACAGAAATATAATATTTCTCCTGGAAGTGACTTCAGGCTAAAGAGGAACTGCTACAGAAAGCTGCTACTATTTGCATTAGCAAATACAACCAGCTATAGAATTTTGATCAATCCACTTTGATCAAACAATTGTCAGATAGTCCATCAAGTTCAAACTGATTTCTTATTTCTTCAAACTGATGTCCTTCAAAGAGCCAGCTACAACAGGTAAGATATTAACTGCTAATACTTATTCCATCAAGCCTGATCTCAAAAGATTTTAAATATTCCTGTTAAATATTGCACTTTCCTATATGATTTTTATGGTGCCTGCGGCTTTAATTATGCATTATGCATTTGCCATATGGAAAATATTTTAAATATATTGATCATGTTTTGTGATTAAATTCAAGACACAAGACAGCAAGGAAAAAAAAAAGGTTTTATATTCTGTCCAAACAAGAAAGAGGATAAATGAGTGTGTTCCCACGATAACATTTAAAGAGGGCAGGCCTACAGTGACCTGCACAGTTGAGCGTCCATTGAGAGTGAAAGAAATGGAAATGTCAACTGTTGAAGTCAGTGAGGCAAGAAAAAAATACAGAAAATAAAATCGTCTGATTTTTGAAAAACATAGGGTGTCATGAAGTTAGATGACTTCAATATATTTATATATATATATATATATATATATTTATCATCTAACTCCACTGCAAAGGAAGCAAGTGCACACACATTCTTTTAAAATGATGGTGTTTCTTGTTGCAGATGAAAATAAAATCGATATTAGAAGAAATGAGGAATAGCATGAAGTGTCAACGATAAATAGATGTGACTGTATCTATTTGTTTGTGGACAAATTAATCGTGGCCCGTAGTTTAGAGTCTGCAAATTAATTCCAACCCTGCCAGATTGAGATGAGTTAAACAGACAGAACCTCAAGAAGAAGAGGAGGAGGAGGAGGAGGCAGAGGGTGCAGACATCCAAGTTTAAAAACAATATGGCAATAGATGAACACAAAGTGGGTCAAATGTTTTCTCCGGTGTTTTAACGTCTCTAATAAACAAAAAAATCATATGTTGCACTAATCCAAAGCTCTTCTTTTCAATTAGTGGGAAGGTCAAGATTGTCAGATGGAAGCAAATGAAACACGGCTTAAGATTTTAATGAGGCTGCACACTAACAGTGAGACGCTCCAACCTTATGGCTGAGAGGATTTTCTTTTCCATTATCAAATTCAGTTCGAATAATCCCAAATTGCCTTACATTGTTTGATAGACAGAGAGAACTGATACAAAGATAAGCCGTTTAAAAGTGATTTTCATCTTGATCTGGGTTTTGACCCTTTGGGTTATAGGTGCAACCATTCGGTCAACAGTAGCTTCCAATCACATTTCAGCTTTAACCGATGTGTCAAACAGGTTTTAGAGATGGGCTTAAATGTTAGAGGATTTTTGGTCAAGGTCAAGGATGTTTATCACTAACTAATGTTAAATTAATGATGAACCATGTGTGTGAGTTCAGAGAGTTATTTTCTTCCAGAAAGATCCTGCATGTACAGCTGGGAGGCCGAGGTCATCATGGCCTGTCTGTGAGCTGTGATAGCTGATACGCGTGCATTATATAAACAATTCTCACACACACTGCCGGTGTAGATTCTTGTGACTGGGCTTCACATAATGTAGAACTTCTGTGCATGTATGTAAGCCTGTTGTGTCTGCCCTTCCAAGAAAAAAATAAATAAAAATCTTCTCATGTCCTCAAGTGTGGCTTCTTTCACTACGTAAGATGAACAGGGGATATTTTTATCCATCAATAAAAAGTACTAACCATTTTTGCCACACATTGCAGAGGGAAAAAGCAGGAAATAGAAATACCCACCCTCCCTCCTACCGCCTGTGTTTTGAGCGTGACAACTTGAAATAAAAGTGAGGTACCGACTTCCATTTTGGTTTGTGGATGCATCAAGACGCAAGAAGGGTTCTTTTCTAAAATTGGGTTGCCATGTCAAAATCCAAGCTGGCCATCCCAATCATTTGAGGAAACTATGCTTTCTAGTTTTTATATTGTGTAAAAGTATACTTTTTTCTTTTTTGTTGTCCAAAGGAAAGTATATGGGGGCTAAGGCCACCTATGGCCACCCCCTGGCTTCACCATTGCACCTGGTGGTGGATAAAATGCTCGCCAGGATCCGTCACTCTGTGCTGCCTTGAACAAGAAAAAAAATAAAACTACTTAATTCTTAAGTTATATATAATAAAAGGTATTGCATAACCAAAGAATTTCTGCACAAACTGTCAGAAACCGTCTCAAGGAAGCTCATCTGCATGCACGTCGTTCTCATCAGGGTCTCCATCTGATTGGAGTTGGTCTCTGTTAGCCATTTGAGTGGACACAATCAATGGTGGATGGCACGTTGGAGAGACATTCTCTTCATGGATGAATCCTGGTGTTCACTGTTCAGAGCAGATGGCAGACTGCATGCATGGTGCCGTATGGGTAAGTGGTTTGCTGATGTCAATGTTGTGAATCGAGTGGCCCAGGGTGGCGGTGGGGTTACACGTGGTTTACAGTTGTGAGGCCAGTTGGATGCACTGCCAAATTCTCTGAACATGGACATTCCTGCAGTCAGCATGCCAACTGAACACTCCCTCAAATCATACATCTGTGGCATTGTGCTGTGTGATAAAGCTGCACATTTTAGAGTGGCCTTTTATTGTGGTCAGCCTAAGGCGCACCTGTGCAATAACCATGCTGTCTAATCTGCATCGTGTTACGCCACGCCTGTGAGGTGGATGGATTTTCTCGGCAAAGAAGTGCTCACGAAAAGACACAAATTTGTGAACAATATTTGAGAACAAGGCCTTTCATGTACACAGAACAAGTCTTAGATCTTTGAGTTCAGCTCATGAAAAATGGGAGCAAAAACAAAAGTTTTGTTAAAATTTGTCCAGTGTGCCTTTCGACAACAGACACACACACGAACACTAGCACAAATATTATTGCCCACTTTTTATCAGAGCGATTAAAAAAAGAAAGAAGAAAAAAAAATCCTTGAAAACAAGCCTCGTGTCACCTCCAAGTCTTTTTAGAAAAGCTAATTTATTACCATGTTTTTATATTCCCAGAGAATGTTGGGATATTTATATCTGCAACAAGGAACCTGAGAATATGAGAGCAGCATGTTATCAGTGGGGGCCTCTTTCTGCCTGCTGCGCTCAAAAGAATTAAGAGATCGAGCCTTCTCGGCAGCAGCATTATCCAATACTGATTTTAATTTGCCCCACGACGCACTCACCTCCCCCCAGTGTGGTGGGAAAGTTTATTCAGCTGCAGCTTGAGAAGAATGCTAAAGTAGGACTGAAGTAGGCTTTCACAGATACCATCTCCTGGCTCGTTCCTTTTGGAGATAAATTCCAGATAATGTTGTTAGAGTACCTTTGATGCTGAGCGGTGCAACCAGAGAGTAACGGCAACAGGGCGATGAAATGTAGAGCGAGGATTTATCCTCCGAGGAGATTTCTACATGAGTGACAGCTCTAGTGGAGACACTGACAGTGGTGAGACGTCGTGTCTTGCATTATAATATGGTGACAACAAATAATCAAATCAGTACTTTAAATGAGTTGAACAGACCAGTGTTGTGAAGATTGACATCATGTGACTAAATTAGTCATCTTAGTTCAGATGCAATTAGCTCAATACTTCAGATTTTTAGATTTAGCGCTGTATGAAGATGTTAGAAGTAGTCAGTATCATACCTGCAGTAGAACTTGCTCAGAACATTTTATCACTTTGGAATAACAAGCCAAAATTCTCAGGGAAGTTAATCTAATGGCTAGTTCAAGTGGGAAAAATACCAATTTCAAAAATGTCATAGCGGTACATGTAAAAAATGTGTTTTTTAGTTTTAATTTAAATAAACGATAACATTTGTACCCCCGTCATTTTTACATTAGACAACTAGAACAGATTGCATTTTCACAAAAATGCTATATGAACGCTGAAATTAGTAGAAGCTGAAATGGATTTGTTAGTTAAAACAGGCGTACCAGAAGCTAAATTAGAACGACTGTAGCTAAAAATAGCTAAACTGCAGCTAAAAGCTTAAATGAGAAGGCATAAGAAGGCAAAAATAAAGCAAGTGTGCTGAAACAGATTTCAAAGCGAATGTTTTGAACTGATTTAATCAAAGTGCACTTCCTGGGAACACGTTTTGTAAATAATTCTGTATAAAAAGTACAAGTACAAAAAGTTATGGCACATGATTCCTCATTAAGCTAAAGTAGTTGAGTCCAAAAAACAAATGGATGAAATTATAAACAGAAAAACAAGAGTGGTCACTCTTTGGCTACCTTTAACATTTTATGTTACCTTGCCAGTGATAAGTGACTCCACTCGGCTCTCATCTTATCGGTTCGTCTCAGGTGTAGATAATCTGTCATCGACTCATTTCCCCGCTCAGTGGGATCTTAACTGGTTGTGTTCGAGCCCTCAGCCCATTGTGGTCCTTCCTCGCCCTGTAATCGGACTTGAATTTTGTTAGCTTATCCCGGCACTGCTCATAAGTCCGGGTGGGGCCATGCTGTGCCATCATCTCCGATATCTCTGTAAGTGCACTCATTTCTTGTGGCGCCATCAGATAACACCATCAAAGAAGAAAGAGTTTAGATGTAGTTTGCAGTTTTGCTGGGCGGCTCATCCAGTGATGTATCTCTGCTGGCCAATCAACAGCTGCTGTCTGCTTACATCAAGATGGGCCCCTCGGAGCAGTTCACTTAACCACAAACAAGGTGGTCCCATGAACTGGGCTACGTGAGGTAGACTAAGTTCTGCTGAAGCCTGTTAATCAGTCGTTTTATCAAAATGAGGTGCGCTGAAACACACAAATATGTAAAACGTACAGGATAGCGGCCCTCGAGGACCAGGATTGGAAATGAGTGGTTTATAGTTGTTTACATTGGATTTTAAAAGTTACTTTGGGAAATAAGATTCCACATGAAGCATCTGTTGCAAAATGAAATGTGTTGAGAACCAGCTGAAGTAACTGTGATGGAAAATTAATGTGGAAAAAAATACATTTGAGTTACATCATTCATTTCTCTGACAGGTTAAAAAATATATAATTTTGCAACTAAGTTTCGAATGAAACATTTCTTGTCTTGTGTATACATAATTAGAGCTTTTTATCAAGAGATTAATCTAATGTAAATGACAGCAGTGTAAAGGTTTATAAAGTGGGGGTTTCATGAACCTCTATGTAACTAGTTGTTTAGGATGGAAGTCAGCTCTGGTTCTAGTTGGGCTCAGATTGGTTGCTAGCTCCACTGTCTTGCTAAAAACCTCTGACTTTTCTAACTGATGATTCTATCAAAGTGTATACTGCAGGTTAGATACTGACTACAATAAAACCCCATCAAAACACCACTTCAGAAGCAGCCAAATGAAAAATATATATATATATTAAAATAAGTAAAGACATTCAGTGTGATTTTTTTTTTATTGTGCATTTCAACTGCATAGAAAAGATGACCACATACGCAGAAGTTGAGGTTTTTCAAACAATTTTATTCATATTTTTATGATAACAACTAAAAACTGTTTGCTTTTATTACTTGATGTTCGTTATCGAGTTAATTTAGAGCAAAACAACCACAAATCAAAGCTTTATAAATGTCATCAGCTTAAATAGTCCTTAGTGCTCGGTGATAGCACACATTAAGGTGGCGGTGGTTAACGTTGCTCAGTGCAGCACTAACATGGCACTCTGAGAGCATTAGCATGCTAATTTGTTTTGCTTATGGCACATCTGTGCCAAAGTGCCGCCTCACAAAACAGCTGAAGTGTCATTCAAATCAAATACAGTCTAAATGGCACAAGCAATCATCCACTCCTGCTTAAGAAGCGCAAGTTTTAAAAGCAAATACTCCAGAGGAAATTTGTTCTCGTGTATGCGTGGACAATGTAGGTCTTAGACGGTCATTGCTCAAGAAGTCAGAACTCTTATTCTCTTAAATAATCCAGAGGTGTCATGAAGCTCGCTCCGCCTGATCTTACGCAGTGTTGGGATAAGCAGACACATGACACAATGTTGCAAACAGAAACAGTGAAATAAAACAATAAAAATGACACCAGGAAATTCAATTAAGTTTTAGCTGAAAGCATCTGATAAGTTTATGGAAATTAAAGTTTTATGTAAATCAGCCGTCTGTCTGGCACAGAGCCAGATCACAAGGGAGCTGCGTTATGCTGAATTTAAATTAGGTGCCTGAGAAAACTCGGCAGCATGAAAATATTATCACAGAATCTGAAGTGTGTTGTATATTTGGGAGGCTGGGGAGGGAGCGGCTCTCCAGTTATTAAAAAATGAATTATAACCGAACTCAGTAGTTATTACGTTACTCCTCCAACACCTCTGTAGTAAGGCGATCCATGCTCAAAACATCTGGCACCGAGATTGGCCATTCATCACCAGGATTTATTCCTTTATTTCAACAATTCTCATCTCATCTTTCGTTAAGTGCAAAAGTAGTGTGTGAGCTGTAACAGGATGTGCTGCAGATCTGAGAGCAGTTCTATCCATAAAGCACACTGACATCTTGTGGACAGAAAGAGTACAACACAGGAAGAGTCTGCATTATGCAATTACAGTATTAATGCTTCGTCTCATCTTAGAAAACTACAAGTGAGGATGTACTTTTGTAGTTTTCTGTAACGTTAATAAACTTTATTAGGCATTTGACAATAAATTACATGTAAAGATTTTAGTACGTTTGTGCTTAGTCATGCTGTACAGGGTTATACATAAAATAAAAATGAGTTATCATAGACTCACACTAACATTAATCCTCAAAAAGAGACATTAGTGAAACTTCTCTGCTCTGTAAAAAGATGATAGTCTCACTGTTCAAAGCTTTTACTAATGAGTTGATAAAAAGTGTCCATGGAGGGATAAGGCACAGGAAGAGCTGGATACCAGTGAGCTTTTATAGCTGCCCGAGGACAGATGCTACCTTGAAAGCGTGGAGCTGGCACAGGATTGGCTGGAGGACGTTGTGACACCACTGAGCTGAGAGAAACCACTCTGACAAGACTCCAGACTGGTCATGGATCCCCTTGAAAAAGGAAAAAAAAAAAATCATTTCAAACCTTTAAATAACTATAGGGGAGAAAGCAGGTATGAAATCAGCTAAATCAAAACATTTTAGAGCGTCTGCATAACTGCAGTTAAAGAAAACCAGGATTCAACCAGGGGCATAAAGCTCTGCATTTATAAATAAACTGACCTGAAGTCATGGGAAGCCAGCACTTCAGTGTAATACATAATCTTGCACTTGTGGGAAGAGACCTGCAGGGAGGCCAGAACATCATCAACACGAGGCAGGCTGGAGGCAGCACAGGCTGCGGCGCTGTGGAAGCGCCACTGGAGGATGTAGAAGCCAGGCCAGCGTGTTATATGGGAGCCCTGTGAAAAAAAAAAAAAGTCAATATATATTCTGCAAGCTGAACCATTTCCAAGCTCTGCCTCAAAGACAAGTAAGCAGTTTGAATATACAGAGTCTAAATTACACATTTGTGATGGTCTAACCTGCACACTTTCTCCCTCTCTGCAGATGAGGGCCTTTTCCACCCTGCTGTAGTCCTGGCCCAGCACCCAGCTTCTATCAATCAGCTGAGCATTTACACCCCCAAGGGAAGCGATGCCATGAGCTCCCAGAGCGTCTCTTTTAGGAGGCTGTGGAGCCCTTTTGGAGTGATAAATATTAAACATCACATCTCCTTTAGACACGTCAAAGTCCCACGTGATGACAGAGGAGGCCTCTGTGATCTCAATCAGCACCTGTACAGGAGACAGGACACAGACGAGTGGGCTTCGGCTGTGATGTGCATTATTTCCCAGCTGGTGGCAGCCTAACCTAGAGCATTAAATCAGTTTATTTTTAACCAACAACAATCAGGGTAGCCTTAGTCAAACCATACCTCATATGGAGCTCCTTTAAAGACGCTGGCACTCTTATAGATGGAGTCGGTCAAGAAGCCGTTTTCTTCACTCTCCAGCTCCTCTGCAGTTCTATACAGAGATTTAGGGACCGTACCTCCTTCTGGGATGTCACACTGGAGAGAATGAATATTTGGACAAGTCTTAATATGTAATATTTGTGCAGATGTGATGGCTTGTTTGACAGTAACATTTGTAAAAAAAAATTAAAAAAGATAAAGTGTTTTGCATGCAATAGTTGTTCAAGGCTGCTCTCTGTCTGTAGCTGAATTACTTCCCCACTTAATGAAAAATATTTCAGAGAAAACTCGTCGAGGCCAGCCACATAATTACAGTAAAAGCATGTCATGCAAAATAACCGGTGACGAGATGACGTGAAGGTCATGCTACAGACAGTGAAGGGTTTAAAGGCTGTCATTTCAAATGAGCGTTTCAAAATATTCTCGGGTTTAAAGAGGGTGGTTTTCTAACTGCTTCAAAAAGTTCAATTGGCTTAACCTTCTGGTTGTCCTTGGGTCAAAATAACCCGGTTTTGTTTTTTTAAACTGGCCTTAGGTCGCTTTGACTCAAGGACAAGAGGAGGGTTAAAGCTAACATTTATGATTATAAAGGCTGCTTAACTAATGAAGAGCAACTAAAAGTCAAAGCATTTGTTCGTTGACCTGCTCATGTGTTTATTCATTCTGCTCCAACCCAAGAAGACGTGCCACAGAACGACAGACACAAGCTTCTTATTCATCCCTTCCTCACCACAGCCCAACACACAGTGAGGAGCGTGGCTGGCATGTGTCAGTGCCTTCTGCATGAGTGAGGAGCGTTACACGGCATGTCGACCAGGCGTCAAGCACTTCCTGTAACCCTGACTCAAAAATACTTGTGTTGCTGACAAATCAGTCACGAGTAATCTAAAAATGCTTTCAAAACAAAAACATAACTTATCAAAGGCTAAAATTTGACAATTTTGGATTTAAGGTGGAGCTACATGTTTTAAAGTTTTAAACAATGTCAACTAAATAATGAAAAATGTAGTTGTGCATAATAATAATAATAATAATACTAGAGAAATTTCATTTCCTGTGAAAATACAATGTGAATGCTATGAAGAACTTGCTAAAATCAGCTGAAATCACCTAAAAAACATGCTGAAATGTAGCTGAAATGGAAGAAAGTTAGCAGAAGAAAGCAGAAAGAAGACATTTGTATAATTAGGTTTAAATAAGCAGAAATGAGCATAAAAATTAGTAAATTAGCTTTAAAAAAAGAAGATGAATTTAGCAACCAAAAAAAAGTAGCTGAAAAGGCTGAAAGAAGCTTAAACTAACAGATGGAAGTGGAAGGAGCTGAATTGAGCTCAGAAAAATGTGGAATTAGCTTAAAAAGTTAAATTTAGCACAAAAACAACTAAATAGTATCTGAAAAAAAAAATGCTGAAACTAGCAGAAAAAAAGCTGAAATGAGCATAACAAGCTGAAATTAGCAGAAATGAGTTAATTAGGCAGAAAGTAGCAGAAGTTACTATGAAAAACTTGAATTTATCTGAAAACAGCTGAAATTAGCTAAAAAATGCTATAAAAAAGGAGCTGAAAAGGTAGAACAAGCTTAAATTAGCAGAAGAAAGCACAAAGAACATGTTTGCTGAAAAAAGTGGAAATAAGCGCAAAAAAGTGGAAATTATCTGAAAAAATACGAAATGGCAAAAAACAGCTGAAAATTAACTAAAAAAGCAGAAAGAAGCTTAAACTACAAGAAGGAAGTGGAAAGAGTACATTTTTGCTGAATTAGGATGAAAAAAGTTGAAATGAGCGCAAAAAATCTGTAATTAGCCAAACAAGCAAAAATTTGCACAAAACAGATAAATAGTAACTGAAATAACAGAAAAAGCTGAAACTTGCAGAGATTAGCTTAAAGGAACGTAAGCTGAAATTAGCAGAAAAAAGTTAGAAGAAGCACAAAAATGTTGTACTTAGCAGAAAGGATCTAAAAGGAGCACAGAACAGCTGAAAAAAAAAAAAAAAAAAAAAAAAACAGCTGACATTTGCTGAAAGTAGCTGAAAAAAGTTTAAATTTGCACAAGGAAGCTGAAAGAGGCTGAACCAGAACAAAATGTGCAAGGAGCAGTAAAAGGTTGTAAACAGATCTAAAGATTTGAAGGATGTAAAATGAGCTCACTTCATTTTCAATGAGAAAAAAATTGGCAGAAAAGGCTAAATATATCAAAAAGCTAAAGTTGCACCAATAGCAAAAGCCATAGCACCTTTTTCCTGAACGAGCTGAACATTTTGATATACGATTTGTTGAAATAGAACTAAAATTGTGGAACGAGAAAGATGCTGAAAAATGTACAGAAGAAAAATGGATGGCAATAGTGTGAATGTTTATGAAACATTCACACAATGAAAATGCATAGAACTTCACATCCTACGGCTGAGCTGCATTAAAACGAGATGTGATTCTGGAAATTACAGTACGCACTCAGGAACACATTAGAAAATTACTGAATTAACACAGACAACTACTTAACCTACAAAACAAGTTAAAAGTTTATCAAGCAAAGACAAAACTAAGTTTAAAACCATGATACGAACCCTTGCTGCTCTGAGTCACAGCTTATTTAAGGTGGACTGATAAGACGTGGAAAACGGTTTTGTTGTCTGGCAAATAAGTGTGAATATCTTGATCAAATCATAAATACTGGAGCTATGTGTATTTTCATAGTGCAGGTAAAATATCGAGAGATGGATAAGTGCACAAAGAACATGTAATTTTCAGATCTATAAATGTAATAATACTGAAATACTGTATATATTCAGATTAGGGTTTTATTTCAGCAAGACATGGCAAAACAACATTTGAAGTGTCTGAAACCTTAAATCACAAATAAACACGAGATAAATTTGTTAATTAGATTTACAAGAAATTAGCATTACCATGCAGTTCCCTCCAAGGAAGTCAGGGATGATGTCTCTGTCTATATAGTCCACCAGTCCTCCTGGACCCTGGTAGTCGTTTCCAGCGTAAACGAGGAACTTTTTCCGCGTGTTCTCATTAATCAGGGGGCTGACCTGGAAACAAGAAGCCAACGCTCATCAGAATATGGAAGAAACAGCGGGGTCACTCATTATGAACTCTGCAAATCAATTCGTAGCCCATGAATTATTCATAAAGGAGGAATATAAATATGTTGATGGTGTTTTGTAACCCATTCTCTATGGTCATTTGTAATTTCAGTATCCAACAATCACGATTTGGATGAATCTTTCTCAAATCCTGGAAATAACTTCAATCATTGGTAAAATGTAGTTCTATTTTGCTTGAGCCGTGAGCCATTTTTGCCGTAGTTCATCATTGCATACTTGTGTGCATAAACTCCAATTCATCTGCATTTATTTGTTTAATGCTTTTATTATTCTGCTCAACTGCACATTTGCTTCGACTGTAATCAAATGTCTCCCATGAGACAACGTCTTGGCATATTTTACTGCTATAATTATCTTGCTAGAAAAACTGATAAACTCTCAAATCAAAAATTATCTGGACTCATTTAACATCTTACCTCTCAATCAATCTGGTTTCAGGAAACAACACAGCACAACGACTGCTTCACTGAAGGTTTTTAAATGACATCGTTGGAGCATTGGATGCTAAGGATTATTGTGCTGCACTTTTCTTAGACCTGTCTAAAGCTTTTGACACTGTGGATCATAACATCTTGTGTCATAAGCTCTCAGAAATCGGTTTCTCAGATCACACCATTGGTTGGTTCGCTAACTATCTCTCAGACTGGAGGTAATGTGTTCAACATAATGGTACTTCATCCAGTTATTTAACAGTCAACAATGGTGTACCACAAGGCTCAGTCTTAGGACCCAGCCTCTTTACAATCTACATAAGAAACGTAGGTTAAAGCATCCCTGATGCATCCATACATTTCTATGCTGATGACACAGTTGTTTATTGTCGAACTAAAACAGTTGCTAAGGCTCTCCAGCTTTTGCAATTCGCCTTTGACATCATCCAGTCAAATTTGTTCCACCTCAAACTTGTCTGAAATGCCAGTAAAACCAAAGGGATGCTTTTTTCAAACAGGATGTCAGTCCCATCAGTTCTTCCTCTGATTTTATCCTCAAATGGTGTCCCAATCGAGTTGGTCAATTCCTACAAATATTTGGGTATCTTGGTCGACTCACATCTCTCCTTTAAGCTTCATGTGGAAAACCTAGTAAGGAAACTGAAAGTTAAATTGGATTTCTTTTCAGAAATAGATCCTGTCTAACTCTGAACGCTAGGAAACACTAGGAAACGCCTTGTAACTGCGACTTTCCTTCCCTCCAATGACTACGGTGACATTATCTATATGAACGTTCCTACAGGGCAGCCGGCTTGGGACACGAAAGTCCCAGGTTTGATCCCCGGTCACTGCATACCTCGTGGTGTCTCTGGGCTACACACCTTATCCCCAAAATGCCCCCCGGTGCTTTCAATAGCTGCCCACTGCACCACCTGGTGTTGGATGGGTTAAATGCAGAGACTAATTTCACCATTGTATGGAAACATAAAGTGATGACAATGTGATGGCATTATTATTATTATATTAAGATTCATAACTGGCTGCAACTACCGTACCCATCATTGCACCCTGTATTCACTGGTTAAGTGAATAAATGGTAAATGGACTGTACTTATATAGCACCTTTCTATCTTATTTCAAGATACTCAAAGCACTTTTACACTACAATCTGTGTCCTCATTTACCCATTCATACAGCACTAAACTAGATCTCTACAAAGCTAATTGAACAAATAATTCTAAAGAGACTAATCAGTGCTTTAGATCACATTCAGACACTGATGGGACACACATCAGAGGCTATGAGGGGTTCAGTGTCTTGCCCATGGACACTTCAGCATGTGACTGCTGGCGGATTCGAACCCCCAACTCTCGCATTGGAGGACGACTGCTCTAACCACAAAGCCGCCATCATTAACCTCACACAGACTCTCCCACTGATGGATTTTCATCTTTAAATCACTTCTTGGTCTGCTGCCTTCATACAACTCCTCCTACATGTCTCTGTGTGAGCGCAGCTACAAGTGCACTCTGAGGACATTATTACCTGCAGTGTTCCCTCAGTGCAAACTGAACTAGGCAAAAATGCCTTCTCCTACTCCGCTCCTGCTTCCTGGAATATCTTGCAAAAAGATCTGAAGCTCTTGACCTTGACCTCTCTAAGTGACTTTAAACTTCTGTTAAGTTCCTGGCAAAAACCAAAGCAGACTAGGGCATTAACAGAGTACTCGAGTAATCTACACATTGATTGCTAGGACATCTATCGAGGTTAAAAATGTAATGTCGAGTAGCCGTAGTGACGTCATATTATGTGACCGCCGTATGACCGTAGGGGGCGGTGTTGCCCTGTTGCAGGTCACAGAGTACAGTGTAACACCGGGTCCAATCCACCGAACCAGAAACAGCTTCCTCTGACCTTGTTTCACAAACAAAAAGCAAAAAATATTAATCTCTAAACCTATAAAAAAAAATCTATAAACATATTAATCTCTAAAACTAAACTTAATGCGCACCACAGCTGGCGGTGGTACGGGGTGGTCGACCCCCCCCCCCCCCCCGTTTTTGACGTGCTTTGTGTTTCTTCACGTTTGCAGTTTAATAATAATAATAATAACTAATAGTTTAGTTTTTTCTGTGACTTATTTGCAGTATGATAAATGGTAGGAGCATAACATACGCTCCCAATGTTTTGTTGGTCCTTTTTTTTTGTAAATAATTACCTTTTTTTGCGGTTTTATTTATTTATTTATTTTTGTATCTTGAGATCTATGACGTCATCAAATACTCGAGTTCTACTCGGGTTTTATTATGTTAATGTCGAGTTTAAAAATTATATACTCGTTCAACCCCTAATGCAGACATGCTCCTGTTTTTAGTTTTCTAAATCGCCTTATAATCTAGCTGTTTTTTTTTTTTTTTGTACTATTCCTCTTGATTGTCCTTTTGGTTGCCATTTTGTTTTGATTTGTTAAAAAAGAAGAAGAGAGAAACAAATTTGTATGCCTATTTTACTTCATTGCTTTATTCACTGTTGTCATCGTTTTTTTGTTAAGAAATCAGGTCTCTCTTGTAAATGAGTCCTCGAGGCTCAATGGGATAAACCTGTCTAAATAAAGATTGAATGAATTTTTATTTGTCAATATTTAATTTCTCTGCTTTTCATCTTGCTCCTTCCTTTTTTGTCAGTTGCTTCAATCTGCAATGTAGTACCCATTTATTCTAAATTCTTATTAATGCATTTTGTGTTTTTACTTTACAACTTGATAAATTATTCCACCTATCAAATTGACAAAGGAAAGCAAATTAAAGCAACCAGAGGTGTTCGTTCTCACCAAAGTCCACAGAACTGGAAATACCCTGGGCGCACGCAGTATGAGAAGGTGACCCAGAGTCTCGGGGTAGTTGGCCTCCACCACCTCGATGATCCTCAGAAGAGCCTTTACTCCAGGTCTCCACAGGTGGCGCATGTTTAGACCCTCTAGATCCACCAGACACATCCAACAGCTGGCCAACACAATAAATTAGACTTTATGCACGTACACGTACATCCAGATCCTCAACAAACAATGAGACAACGAATAATTAACAGAAATAATTATTTAGGCACCTTATGGGTCGACCAAAAACTCTGGTGTTCTCCTCACAGCGCCTCAGTCCCTCCTCGTTGATGGAAAGGACCTGTTTCATAGAAAAGAAGCTGCAGCATTAATGCCACTGAACATTATAGATTAAAATAAAATGTTTTGCATGTGGTCATAATACCTGTCTTAAGAGCGCTTCCACTCCCAAGGCCCGCACCAAACCCTTTGTGTCCATTTGACCCAGACGCAGGACATACAGGGGACGTCCATCTAAACAAACAGTTAACACAGGTGTAGTGACGTACATGAGGTACGTGTCACTTGTTGTATGACACAATATATGAATTATATATGCATACAATATTCACGAGTTCTTCATTTTTCTGACTGTAAATGCCGTGCATTGAATTTAACAGAAATGTGAACGAGAGACGTTATTTATCTTTGACCCATCAAATGAATGGAATCATTTATTTTCAAAATCAAAGTTTAACATCAAACATTTACATTAATTTGGCAAAATATGAAAATAATAACAGACAGTTTCACAGAAAATGAACTTCAAATCACTCGGCGGTGATTTGAGGACTTTGCTTCAGATATTCCTAAAAATATCTGTACTGGTTTATGAGAGAGAAGAGTTTAAGATTAAATTGAGATTTATCTTACAGAGGAAATGTGTGAGGGAATTTAATCTGTTTGACCAGAAGTTGCACGCTCCGTCAGATCTCCAGCCTGTCCACGGTACACTTTAGTCGAAGAAGAGGCCGTTACCTGATTGATGATAGATCAGCTCAGTAAGAATCCTTTTTCAACTGATATCAGCGTCTCCGTTGAAAACAGCTAAAATCCTCGAAGAGTCGTGCGTGGTTAGTTCAAAACAGAATTATAATCCCAAAACCTCTGGATTCTTCATTGCTCTGAAACTTTCAGAACCGGCTGCACTCTCAATCTGCTCATTCTGTTGGACTATCGGACCTGTTGTCAGCCCTCATTCCAACATCTCTCAGAACTCTCATTCTCTTGGAATTCTGGAATTCTTAATTCTTCTCATTCTCCCAGACTCTCAATCTAACTTGAACTGGGGAGTTGCCACATTTTATTTGGGTCGACTTCCTGTTCAATTTAGAGCTTTCTGATTCGTGGAAGGACCAGAAAGAGGAGTGGTTTTTGACGTAAGGTGTTTATCAACAGTCGAGGTCAGAGAATGAAACTTGTTTAACATACAGAAAAGATTATTGCAGAAGCAGCAGACTTTCTGGAGTCTACTCTTGTAATCTTCTGAAAAAGTTTAAACATGACATTTCTTCTTCAGTAAACATTTTAGTTGACCGAAGACCAACCTTTCACATACTTACGACAGCTTGCTCATTTCAGACAGGAAATCAAGAAAGGCATATTCAGGTGATTTCTTCTCTGAATGAGGAACAAAAATCATTACTTACTGTTTATGTAAAATAAAAATTAGTAGTTCTTTTCAACCTGTAAAGCATTGAGTGAACTAACACAATTTGATTATCAAAACATTTGTAAGACAGTAATGATTATAAAGAATTGTCTTTTCTGCTTGATTAATTCAAGAAAGAAAGTTCATCAGATGGCCCAGACTTATTCAGATCAATGAAAATAACAGTCTCTGTCCATCTGGTAGATTTGAGGTCAGATCAGGTTCACTACACAGGCGAGACCAAAACATTTTAAAATGAGGGAACTCACTCTCTGCACAAGAACGTAATGACTTGTCTTTTCACAAAGTTTACAGGGATCTGTTCATATTTAATATTCCAAGCAGTGATACAAAATTGATTTTTTTTCCCCCAATATTGGCTAGATATTTTTAGCCAACATCAAATCAGCTGTTCTTTAGTTTAAAAAAAAAAAAGTTTTATCATTTTAGTCCAAAGTTTATTGACCAATGAAAAAATATTGTGATCTAAAACATGGCTTCTTATATTTGAATAAATTCAGGAATCCAGCAGTCATTCATTAAATGCATTTTAAGTAATTTAAAAAAGTACTCAAACTGTGCTTTTTTTCACGTTTTTCAGTTTTCAACATAAAAGAGCAGCACACATGTAATCCACTTTTAATGTGAATGTTGGTTTATCTGAGTTTTTATCCAACTACAACATCTGACTTTGCATTGCCATGATTTTCTACTCAAGAAGTTAAAACATTTTCAATTATCAAATACACTGGGAAAACTTGAAAACTTTTACAACACGAGGGCTCAAAAAACACCATAAAGCAGAATGAATCAGTGAAACCCAAACATTTCTGAGACAACATGAGGAAAAAAAACAAAGTCTCAATTTTGGCTTGTTGTTTTAATTCCTTCAATGCTTATTGATGCATTGTGGTATTTTAACACAGTCAGCTCAACAAAACTCACACTGACATTGTTCTTGAAAGACAGATCAGTACCAACAGTCCACGGTGGATGAAGGAAATGATGCTACTTCAGAACAGGAATTCCTGTCAAAAGTGTGGTAGTGTGAACTGTGAATTTATTAAATTTGTGTGTGTGCATGCAGCACTTGTGTTACATTTGGATTTATTTGGATTTAACGTTGTACCTTTAGGGTGCATTCACACCAGCCCTGTTTAGTCCGCTTTAATCGAACTCTAGCTCGTTTTCCTAGAAAGTCCGGTTCGTTTAGGGATGTGTGAACGCACCATCGAACTCTGTCACAGAACAAAAAGGCGAACTCTGGCCCGGGCTAAAACCTAGGTCTCGGTCCAGTAGAAGCAAACTCCAGCACGGTTCGAGTACAGTGCGAATGTAAACAGACCGGGCCCCGCTCCACAGGGTAAACAAACACGCATTTCTCTTACCTCATATGGAGCCGTCAGCTGCCTTGTGTGAAAATCAATATTCTCCATGGTCTTCTGTCTCATCTTCTGCTCATGCCAAGTCCATTTTTGAAAAATGACAAAATATAACTCCTAAAACTGATAAAACTTGATGCCACTTCATATTTATTTTTATTTACAGAAGAAGAAGAAGATGTGTCTTCAGAGGTTTTTGTGTCGTTTCTCTCAGTAGTTCTTGGTGCAGCGCCCCCACAGGCGAGCGGGGGAATAGGTTGGTTCAACAGGTTGACTCGACTGCACAGTGCAGTGTGAATGCAAACTCACCAGCTCAAATGTAAACAAAAGCTCATGAATATTGGTCCTGAATCGAACCGAGTCTACCGGACTATCTGGTGTGAAAACGACCTTAATCTCAAAACTGGCACATCCCTGGAAACAAAGAGTGGAAAGGATTCGGGTATCTCAATCCATCCGTTAAAGACAGGTGCTTTGAGCAATGCTAGTTCAGACAGGGAAAGGTGCTGCTTTAGTGTTTCTTTAACTAAAATATGCAGAACTATTCATTAGGACCCTTGAAAATACTTTCACCTGGTTAACGAACTGCTTCGTCTTTTAAACTGTGACTTTGTTAATGAGCTGCTCTGTTAGAGAAGCAATGACTCATTTTCAAACATTATGACAGAAGATGCTCAAACTTTACAAAGATTAATTAACAGTCCAGTTTCAACAAAGGTGGACTAAATTCAATTCAGTTTATTTATATAGTGCCAAGTCACAATATAAGTCATCTCAGGGCACTGAACAGAAACATTCATATATAAAAAATAATAATTTAACATTATTTATCTGAGGAGCAGACTGCTTTGATTTCAACTCCATCACAGAACTCTCATCTTGAGCAAACACGAAGGCGACAGTGGAAAAATTCCCTCATGAGGAAGAAACCTTTAACAGAATCAGGCTCAGGACAAGCGTCCATCTACTTCGATCAGCTGGGTTTGGTAGGAACAGATACACAATGGCAGGTTGAGAATCACATGTTAAGATAGAAATAGTATCAAATGAAAATTAAAATTATTCAATTTTTCCACAAGAGAGGAGCCTGATAACTAGACAAATACAGAAGACTGAAACCTTCCACCTTTTTGTTCAAAGCGACCTTCTCACTTTCAGTATACTGTACTTTATATTTTGTAATAACTCAGTACCTCTGTCGTGGTGGTGCCACCCTCCAGTGTAATAGTCCAGGAGCAGTTGTGGGCGCTCCCATGTGTTTAACAGCAAATCCACCTGGTGCTGCTTCCTCCAGGTCAGTGACTGGCACAAAAACTCCCTGGCCTTGTCCAGGTTGAAATCTCTGGCTTTGAGGAAGCGCAGCACATGCTGATCCTTTGGAATCTGTACACAAAGAATGAGAATGAAAACAAAGTTATTGATAAATAAACGTGTACAAAAAATCCTAAATGATATGCTTCTTTTAACCTATGAAGGGAAACTACTAAAGCAAAGAGCAGAACAAAAGATTGCACGTTTTGTTTTGCAGATAAGGATAGACTGTACACAACTAAAACTGTGTATATGCGACCTTGCCCTTGTGGGTTTCCTGGAGCCACTGGCGAAGTCGAATAAGACAGCTCTCCTGCAGAGGCGTTAAATCACCTAGGTAACGTCTGATGTAGTCTGCATCCAACTTGTCTACAATTACAAACACATTCGCAGAACAGTTACCACATACATGCAGCAAATATACTTCAGATAACTCAACAAACATGGTATGCATACTATTGTTTGTCCTCACTGACAAAACTGATGTGAAATTTTATCCATTTCGTTTAAAAACAAGATTTATTTCACTAATGAGTCATTTTCATTATAAACTGCACCTATTCTTTAAGTTGTTTCAGCTTCAGTGAGAACAAGTGAGCACATACTGACCGTCAGGAGAACCAACAACGAGCTCTGTGGAACTGGTCAGGTTTTTACTGCGCAGTCCATCTTTGGTACTGTTCACTGGGATGCTTCTGGTAGGGGAGGGGGCTGGCAGCTGATGCTTTGTAGTGACACAGCAGGATTCTGCAGTGGGGGTCCAGCGAGGTATGTAAGTTACTCCTTCTTCCTCCATCTCGCTGAGGTAGTGCTCAATTATTTCTTTACCCTGAATCGATCAACATAAGACACTTTTAGTATATTAATAAATCACCTTACAGTCTACGAACATACTGAAAGCTAATGCAAATCTCACAAAATGTAATTCATATACCAACCTTTTTAATACTACTAGCATACAATTTTGTTGCTATTTTCTCTGCTGTGCTTTCAAAACCAAAGAAAGACTTTATATCCAGACTAGCTGTCTGTTCAAAACAAGTCCAGTCCTCATTTTCTGGATGAACCTGTCCAGAAGGAAAACAAAAGTAAAATGAACTTTGTTTCAACTCTATGTGAATTTTGCTTTTTATATATAAAAAAGAAAATACAAACAACAGCTCAGCTGGTGCATTTTTAGATATTTAATTTGCACAGTACAAATTGTATTTTAACACAGTATTGGGCTTTCATAGTTTATATGATGTACTGTAAATTAATTTGTTTATTTCAGTCAGGCTGCTATATCACATCCAGCAGAAATTATAACTGCAGTGAGAAGACATTTTGAGCAAGTGACATAAACCTGACTTTAAAACACCTTGTGACATTAGCAGTTTGCTACCGCTCAGTGTAATTTGTTTTCCTTTTAAGAGGAGCCATTGTGATATTTAAAGAGCATGAGGCATTGTGAAAAAAATATTACACAATAAAATGTTAAACGATTAGGAAATGATGACTGGAGCAACCAGTCACCCTGTTAGTCTCTGAGGTTTACCGTATAGCTGCAGCACTCACGGACAAACACTCGGTTAGAAAAAGTCTCATTGTGGACGACGATGTGAAGTGTCCTGTCCCTGCGGTTTAAGGTGTTTGTCTGAATGAAGTACAGATAGTCGACACCAGCAATCTAAATACAGAAAAAAAAAAACTATTAGTTTGCTGAATTTTTTGGGAGCAGATATTTTCATTGAACATTTTGAATGATAGTGGTGCTACACTGTTTTAATGTTTTATGCACTGAGTTAAAGTGGTTAGCTACAAAATACCACCTGATTGCCAACTTTAATATTAAAGCAAACTTTAGCAGTTTTTATGGGCATTCCTATTTCTGTTCATTAGAACTAATCCAATGACCTAATGGCATTTGTTCGGAAAAGGGTCCAAAGAGAGGTACCCGTTTGAGAAGTCGTGGGGCATCAACATCAATTGTGCATCGTCTTTCAGTCAACACCAAAGAACCGTCATGGCTCTGACTCTGGCTCACGATCTCACTGTCCACAAACACCGGGATCAGCGGGCACTTTGGGAACCTCCTCACATAAGCCTGAAAGGACGAAATGACATAAGAAAACAGATTATTTTGTACTGCAGCAGCGTGCATCTGCACCTTGTGTCACACTTTGTCCTTGTTCTCTGTGAGCTCTCTGTTTGCACAGGAAAGCTGCACAGTTGTGCCGTTACAATCAAGTCATGCGTTTGTCAAACAAGTTGCTGACTGAAACGAGCAGTGACATCCAACTTCTTTTCCAGGTGAGGACACACTTAGCAGTTTATTTAAAAGCATTATAAAGTTTTATGGTTCGTGCACACCGACAACCTGGAGCTGTGTTCGCTTTTACAAGCAATGATTGCTCTGTTTACGTTTTAGTTTTTCAATGCCCACAGCACATGATCGACTGCTCAGACCAATGTAAGCAGGGATCACTTGTCAATACTGAATCTGAAATAAGAGCTGCATATCCCAAAGCTCTGAGCTGTGCAGAATCTGAAGACTAGCAGATAAGAAACAACCAAAGGCAAGACAAAAGTAAACCTTCATGGTGTGGAGACACATCTCTGTTGCATCCTCATTTCAAACGTTTGTTTTATGGAGATGTAGAATTTTTGTTTGCATTTCATTTTAAAGTAGCATTTTACATGCAAAATACTATTAGGGTTTTACAAGTTTTTGTTTGAGTCAAAATTGTCAGTTATTTTACTGAAACTAAGTCTAGACTGCTTTTCTTTCCAATTAGCATAGTCTTCAATAATATATGACGCATCCAAACTGCACAGCTAAAAAGCAACTCCACACACAAAAAAATAAATTATTCACAGAGAAAATGATTGGGAAATGTTCGCCTGGTTAATATGCAGCATTGGTTGTGCTGTGTGATTGATGCAAGGTGCAACAAAAACAATATGTGCTACTGGCTGAAGACAAATTGAATTATTTGTTCTGTGTTTACTTGACTTTCAAGCCTAAAAAAAAATAAAACAAATAAGTGGCTTTAAAACAACAAAAGTTAATTTTTTAATCTTCCAAAGTCAGTAAACACCAGAAACTTTATGGAAGTCACGCACACACAAAACAACAGCACTGTTAGTATTTTACTCTATTTTATTTCAAATTGTTTTATCAAATATCATAGTATTTATTCAGATATTTTAGAATGATTATAACTACACAAGAGTCGACCTATTTTGTGAAAAATATATAAAAGTTCATCTTGTTCACTCAACCTTTACAAGGCAAAGAAAGGTGGTGTGAAATGGACGGCAGTGATGTCACTGGGTGGACATCCAGTAGTGTCCAGGACACTGATGAGGGCTGTCAGCTGGAGTAATAACTGTCAGTGGCAGGATTAGCCAAAGGCTAATGAGAAAGCTTAAAGATTAATGGGGGCAACAGTCTGTGGTAGACTCCGGTCAACTGGATTCTTTCCTTTATGCTGCCGAGACCTGAATCTTTTCAGAGCTGATATTAGTTTTTACAAAGGGGTCTATTTCAAGACCCCTTCAATAACTCAACGTGACAATAATTTCAGAGCTGATCTTTCTTGGAAAGGCATCAAAATCACCCTTTTGTGAATGTGAAGCATAAATTATATAGTATCATCTTTGATTAGCAGCCAAGTGCTAAAGTAGCAACAGACTAAAGTCTCACGAAACAAACCAGGGACATTACATAAGCTTTTAGATTAATGTATTACAGGAACAAGAAACAAAACACAGAGAGCAAACTACTAAATGGGTTGAAATTAAAACCCTTCTCTTGGAAATCCACATTTACTTTCTGACAGCTCTACTTTTGCTTTGCTCAGAGATTGTGTTCTGAAAACTTTGATTTGAAGGTAGTAGCTGAATAGAGGGAAAAAAATGAGGATAATAATGGAAAAATGTTCCTCTTAAAATAAAAATAAAAAACTGCAAAGAAAAGCCGGGGTTAGACATGGTAAAAAATATTTAGTCTGAAAGCATTTTTCCTCTCCAAGTCTTTCAATAATGTTGTTGTGTAATGAGAATTCATTGTGAGTTTCACAAGAAAAGCTGGAGAACTTTTTCCTGATGAACTCTGTTGGCCTTTTCTTATCTCAATCGTACACCATTTACTGTTGGACAGCTTTCCTGCAGACAGAAAACGATCAGTTCAGCAGATAGGACATATTCTGTAACCTACAGTTGACTTCAGTCAAATCATTCTTTGAAGAAATGCAGATCGCTCGCTGCTATTCCTGCTAGTTTTAGATTTAGTTTATGTTGAGAAATTACAAAGTTGTAGGGTTTTTTTGGGTAGCAGTGATCTCATATCATGCTCATTTTGTGTTGAAGAGGACTCTTTACTAGATCAAGTTTTAGCTCAATATCTCAAGTAGGATCTGTTAAACTGACCAAGTTGTAGACATTGTAGCGTTCTCTAGGCTCAGTTAGCTGGGGAAGTCATCTCGAATACGATTGACTCCTAAAGTTAATCAGCTGTAGATAGATGCTTATCCAGAATTATTTTCTGAAAGTTATAATAAATGTGGCTCATAGGATTTTTTTATTTTGGGTAAAACACAATTGTGTTGACTCAAACTGCTAATGCTAGTTTCAAGCAAAGCTCTTACACAATGAGTAGCATTTGATGTGCGTGTTGTGGATGACTCTTAGCTACAAACACACCACACTTTAGCTTAATATCGGTTAAGCCATTGTTGTGTGTGTTTTTTTAATTAAGGTCAGTGGATGTGGCAGCCATCTTGAACTGAGCTGACTCCAAAAGTCAATCAGTTGAAAAACATGATCTTCACCTTCACCTTTTACCATTCATAATCCAAGCACTACTTAGCAACAGCCTTTTAGAAAAGTTTATTTTTCCCACATGTACACATATAACTCTTGCATGGATATTTAACCAGCTCCAAGTTCAACACATTTACAGCTACTGATGATCCCGGAAGAAGAGGTTGCACACACTTCATGTAGATGTTGAAGCTCATTTACCATCTGTGGACAATGAATTGTGCTAGTTGAACCCAACACTGTATGAGCAATGACGGCCCTGGTATTAAAGTGCACCACTCACCGCCATGACTAACTCAAACGGATGCTTGTAGACCCGAACAGGAGACTGGTAGTGCTGCACCATCGTTGAAGCTCAGCAAACTGTTAAATTACAGAGATAAGTTAGCGCCGAACAGTTCGCTTTGTCGTGTGTTTCTATTAAAAAAACACTGAAATAAATAAAGTTCGCTACGAAGAAGAATGAGGGAAAACACAGCTAAAACCTTGGTGCTGTTAGCTAGTACAGAATGTTTGTTCCAGCACGTCACGCGCGTTAAGAAGAAAACAAACAAAACTTACGTAAAACTCTTAACTTTATCCGAAAGGTTTTTTTTTTTTTTCTCGCCTCACTGAACTTTCCCAGTCCTCAGTGTATACTTAATGTCTCGGAGAAGAAGACAGAGTTTGTACGTTTCGCCATTAATCAAGTTAAAGGGGGAAAGATTACGCAGAAATTCGCCGTCTGTCTGTCGCGAGCAAAAAACACAGACCGTTAACTCCGCCTCTTTTTGGACAAACCGGATGTGACGTTCATATAAACAAAAAAATTTTTAGCTCGAAGGCAGCTACGTTTTTTACTTATTTTTATTTTATTTTTATTTTTTAAGAACAACAATTTACAAACAAACCAATGCAAACAATGCTATTGCAAAGTAACAATTAGATTTCACAGGTTGGGTTGTTCAAAAATATAAAATAACAAGGAGCAAGCATAAAAAGTTTTACATCAAATCAAAGCTTTTAATCAAATTATAAAGTTGCTGAGCAGATTTACTTTTAACACATCGTACCGTTTTGATTTATATTCTATTTCTTTATTCAATATTCTATTTTTGATTTGGTGCTCTATAAATAAACTGAATTGAAGTGAATATTCTCTTAAAACAACCTCTCAATTTGTAATTGACAGCATAACATCAACTTTTTTGGAAGTGCCACAAGTGGATGATCACTAAAATGCTTGATATGTCATTAAATAAATAATAATAATTAAATAATCTAAATGTGACTGAGTTTGAGATGAAGATCTGCATTTACATACTTGATTATTTACTTTATACTTATTACAGCATTACAGGCAGATAATATTTTATGTTTTAATATCTTAAAACTTGACATTATAATTTGCACTCGTATGAGTTACCTTGAAATGTCCCTTTTGAAGGTTGAATGAATAAGTCCTTTTTGAAAAACTTCAAGATAAATGTACAGTATTACTGCTGGAAAATATGTTTGGTTCAGGTGGAAATAAAGATTGACACCATCCCACTTGAAGAAAATATGACCTAGATTGCCTGCTGAGAGCTGTGTATTTTGAATTTTTATTTTTCTATATCCGCATGTATTTATAGGCATGGAAAGCTCCTCTGAATGATCAAATTTAACCCATTTCTGTCATGGTCTGTGGATTGTTACGATCATGGGTTGTTGTTATTCTCTTTTTTTTAAAAAAAACATTGTTAACTTGAGTTCAGTGTTTTGCATTTCTAACATTTTTTTCCTACTCTGGAAAGTTACCCCTTCAGGCTCTCACTCTAACTTTCTGCTCTTTTCACTCCCCTGCTTTAGTTTTACCTTTCTTTTGCTCCTCAATGCATGTAATAGTTAATTTTTGAATGTAGCATGAAGCTGCACTGCTCTAACTATGACCCCTGACCTGGGCCGGATTTTAGCAGGGGTTTACCAGGGCTGCAGCCCGGGGCCCCAGCATTTTGGGGGCCCCGAAGGATGTTTTATGTTTTTGTGAATGGATAGTGTCAGAATTTAATCAATGACTATGATGATTTTGACAACTGTAGTGAACTAAGCCTCAGGTCAAATCTGGCCCTGAGGGCCTTTCTGGGACAAGAACTGTTATTTCATTGATTTAAGTCCAGAAACACAAAATTAAGTTCATCCAGAGACTTTCTAAGTGTCCTGCACTGATCAATTGAAAGAACACTCTCTTTTTTATTATCATTACTATTTTACAAATGTTTTGATAATCAAAGTGTGTTTAGTTCAAACCATTTTAAATGTTGAATTGAACTACTTATTTTAAATCAACTGTGAAACAGTATTAATGATTTTTAATCCTCATTCAAAGTAGAAATCTAGTTAAATGTCTGTTACAGAGTAATTATTCATTTTCTTGATCTTCTGTCTGAAATGAGCAAGTGTAAGTCGGTCAAACGTCGGAGACAAACGCAAACAAGTTTGTTGGAACAAACTGTCATGTTTTTAAATCCTCTCAGACGTAAATAGAGAAGCTGGCACCTGTTTCCTCCCAACTCGCCTAAACATTTCTCTTCTCTGTCTCAAAAACATTTTCTGTCTGTTCCAAAACATTTTTCTGTTTTTCTGACTTCTAGTGACCTCTTACGTCACAAAAACACACCCCTTGTTGGCTTTTTCAGCCAATCAAGACTTCCCAAATGAACCGGAAACAGAACTCTTTAAATGTCGACACTTCCTAGTTCCAACCAGCGCGGTGGGAGAGCAGTTCAGTTCGGAGAGCAGAACCGAACAGAAAAGTTGCTGGAGAGAACAGGAGGTTCCAGACATGATCCGAAGTTCTTCCGAGTCTCGTGGGAATTATGGAATCTTCCACATCTGAGTGGAACTCTGACGGACTTACTCCTCATGCGTACCGAGATGAAACTGGGTTCGAATGGAGAGTGCCGTTCTGATACAGACACATATTCCCTCATCCACATTTTCTCTCAATTTAAACTCCCTTCATTTCCCATCTTTAAAACTCTTCTATCTTGCCAGTAATCATCCAGATATTTTCAGAAATGTCTGTTGGTTTAAAGTTGCAAGGGAAACCATGGCCGTATGGTTTCCTAATTGTAAAGCTTGCTAACTAAGCTATGTTGTTGTTGAAATCAATGTTGCCAAATTAATGTAAATGTTTGATGTTAAACTTTGATTCTGTTAATAAATGACCGCATGCATTTTGATGGGTCAAAGAAAATTAACGTCTCACGTTACATTTAATTATTCAATGCACGATAGAATTCAGTCCAGAAAAATGAAAGAATCCGTTTAATTTATGGATAATATATCACAGATATATGTTCCTCTACACAGCACCGATGAAAAATGTTCCAATTTGTTCTGGCAAACGTCCATCTTGAATGCTTGCTTGTTATTGGTCCACTTTTGACGTATCTTACGCAATGGGGAGGAGCGTCAGGGAATATTATTTTACAATGGCGGACAACAGAAAATATGACAGCGAAGCTGAGCTGCGAAAAAGAAACTGCAGGACATCTTCCCAAATGTGGATATTGCTTTCAGGCTTTACCTGACATTTCCTGTCACAAATGCAAGTGGTGAGCGATCATTCTCCAAGCTTAAAATAGTTAAAAACAGACTCAGATCCACAATGGGACAGGAAAGACTGAACCATTTGACTCTCATGTCTATTGAGAGTGATCTAGTGAGAAAGCTGGACTTCAGTGATCTTGTCAAGGAATTTGTAGCAAAAAAATCCAGAAAAGTGGGCAACTTTTCAAATTTCATATCAGACTAAGGCTTAAATGTCTGATAACCCTTTCACTCATTACTGAAAGGGCTTGGTATTACTGCTTAGGGCAGTGATGTCCAAACTTTTTGACATGAGGGCTAAAATTGTTATGTTGAAAGAACTTTGGGGCTGTAAAATAATTTGAAAACAAACTTGGTCATTTTTAAAGTTTATCTGCTAAATTAAAGTAAAAATTAAAATGATTGTAGATACAAGACAAAGATTTTGCATGTCTGCATTATGAGACAGGCTCAAAGTTTCTAACTTTTCAGGGTTCAGTATTGTTTTCTTATTTGGGTTACATGGTTTGTGTTTGGGCAGCACGGTGGCGCAACTGGTAGAGCTGCTGCCTCTCAGCGAGCAGGTCCTTGGTTCAAACCCCGGTCCAGGGGCCTTTCTGGGTGGAGTTTGCATGTTCTCTCCGTGCATGCGTGGGTTTTCTCCGGGTGCTACGGTTTCCTCCCACAGACCAAAAACACGCATGTTAGGCTGATTGGTAACTCTAAATTGTCCCTAGGTGTGAGTGAGAGAGTGAATGGTTGTTTGTCTCGTTTGTCTCTATGTGGCCCTGTGATGGACTTGCGACCCGTCCAGGGTGTACCCTGCCCCTCGCACAATGATTGCTGGACATGGGCACCAGCGACCCCCGTGACCCAAAATGGATCAAACGGGTAAAGAAAATGGATGGATGGATGGATGGTTTGTGTTTGAGTAAATGTAGGTTGTGTTTGTGGTTCTAGTTCCTCCAAATAAGATGAATGCAGAAGTGTCATTAATAAATGGAAATCTGTATTTTGTTCTACATATTTTTCAAGATGTTCTCTATAAAAATCTTGGTCTAGAAGATGAAAATTGTTCATTTGCACCCACCTCTGCTTTTATTGAGAACAGAGGGCTGTACAAAATCATAGAATATGAAAAAAAACTAGAATATGATGCAAGCATGGGTTACATGGTTGATGCAAGCATCATATTCTAGTTTCAACCCCAACATGTGGTTTAGTCTTTCTAGAAAAGAGTTCAGAGTTGTTTGTAGTTTGTGACAACTGGCTTATTAAAGTTGTAAGTTGTGCAAACTTACTGTTCGGTCATTTTCTGCTCATCCTCTAAAACAAAACAAAC